>NC_090941.1:1041875344-1042484499 GCF_040938575.1 Ambystoma mexicanum
AAAAATGTTCTTGCCACTCTCTAAGCAATCCTATCCATACCCTGATAACTTGTATAGACTGTTCCAATTTTCTGTGCACCCTGTTCTTGTTTCCCAGTGTTAGCGCAACTCTTTTATTCACCTCACCTTGTAACTCATTAGTGATATTTGGAGTAATTTAAATTAATTCCCACATAGATGAGAACACAGCGGGAAAAAGGTTAATGTTGCGAATCAATCTTTGAACATATAGTGGCTATCTTTAACAATATAGTCAAGATAATTTAGTTTAAGCAAAATGTGCCTTTCTTTTTTAAAACAGATTTTCTCTTGTGAACTGCTCTATTTTCCTAAAAACAAACCTTATTCTACCTTCCAAATCTCTCTCAATTCACCAGCTATAGCCCTCCGTTTACTTCCCTATTGTCTCTGTGCTGTGTATCTCTCACTCTGCCCAAAAACCGAATTCCGATTCAGTGTTTTTCACAAGTCTTTTGAAAGAAACGTTTTTGCATTTAAAACTGCAAACCAGAAAAAATGCAACTTTTCCATGTGTGAATTCGGCTGCACTGGGTTTTCAATTTCAATCTGTTTTGTGAGCTGTATGCTTTGTGATACCTTGCCTGACAGTTGATAGTGAGGTAACACACTTAATACTGTGACAAAACATATGTATATAATTATTTAACACACATATAATTAATTATTTTTCAAAATTCGAGTGTCATTTTAGGCCTTTGCAAATGGTTTAAAATCCATTCTTGCCTCTTATTTTGTGAGAGAAGATTCTGTTTGCTGCCTCTTATCCCTGACTACCTGCTTCTTCTTTCTATCCACTCTGAATTATTGGTGGGTTGAGGGAACATTGCAGGGGGAAACCTTAACCCGGGTGCTATCTATCCTAATTCAAAAAGTGCCCCTAATCATTTGTGCTTTGGATATGTTATACTAGAAGGTTAACTGAGTGCATTACATCCATTTCCATTGTCATTATCACCCCATTGATGATTGCTGCCCAATATTTAAATTTGTGTGATTTTTGTGGATTCTAAAAATAAATAAATATTGTATTTTCACCAACCGGCCTGGTTCATGGTCCATTGTGACCCGGGTTATTTGTAAAAGGGGTGTGAGACGAGTCGGGTACCAGCTCAATTTGAATTCATTGAAATTAAAGAAAAGCTTTCCTATTGAGCACCACACCCCAGACTCAGACCAAGTGTCCTGTTCCAGTCTGTGACTCCCGATTGGAATCATTAACAACACCGTTCATGAGGCTATGATAACAGAAACGAGCCCAGTAACCACTGGCCACTAGCTCAGCAGTATTTCCAGAGGATTCCCATGTGGTTGTGTAACATGTTTAAGATAACTGTCCCATTCCTCATTTTGGTACTCATCAACTTTTGAGCATGTCAATTAGGGTAATGAATTTGCAAGAGAAGCCAAGGAGGGAGGGCATATATGTTGCCCCTGAATCTTGACTGGGCAAGGGCAGTGACACTCCACTTATGACATGCACACACAATCAAACAAAAATGCCTGAATATGTCCCCACAGAGTTGTTTACAATGCCACCCCTGAATATAGATAACTATAAGGCCTTTTGGGTTGACTGTTCAGCTGAGGAGGTGGCCTGTTTGAAGTTGGATTGCACCCCAAAGGAGTATAAGGTACAAGTGGGCAGCATGCATAGGGTAACTAGGATATGGATACCAAAGGAAAAGAAAAGAGAGCTGCTGGCAAACGATGTGTCAATCAATACATTGATTGAAGGGGGGAATGTTGTAAGGGTCCAGGTTCAACTCTGAAAGGAAGGGTGCACGTACCAGTTGCACAAGTAACATGGTGTTGTAGAGGGACGTGATGGGTGACATCAGGATTGGGGATGTCATTGAATGTGGCACATTTTGCACAGGCATAGTGTGTTATGACACAGGAGCAGGCGCAGTATGAGAAGTCCCATGGGGGTACGCTATGGAGGGTGGGTTGTTTGTTGTAGTAATGGGGCAGGTTTCACGGCGCAAGCACACAAGTGGGGGTGCATGGTGTCTTAGGGGTAATGCAGGAGGGGGGCTTTTTAGCAATATGTGAACAGTAGAGAAGTCATTTTTCTTGCATGCCCAAGTTAGGAAAGCATTTTCACAGACAGCTCACAATAAAAGGGCTGCAGGCTTTTGTGGCAGCAGTACGTATTTTTGGAACATTCAGAAGAAACAGTGTGCAGAAATGTTGCAAGATTGGAACTTCCAAGGAGAACACAGTCCCATGGAAGTCGGGCCATGAGATACTTTCGAGGCCACATTTAGGCACCTGGGTGCCTTGGAAGAATTGCAAGACAAAAAGAAATCAAATACAGTTCATTATAATACAGCCACAGTGGTTTACAGTTTTTGAAACTGCATTTGGCAGCAAGGATTGAGAAGGGAGCTGGGGGACAGAGCACTGGGCTGTGGCGTGCGCGACAGGGAGCCAATCAATAGAGAGAGTTTCTGGTGTCTCCAAGGTGCAACATTCTAAAGTATCCTTGCTGATGTCCGCGGGGCACATCATTTGTCGCCACTTGCCATCTCAAGATGCCATGTCCAATCAGTATGCAGCACGGTATCCATTTGAATATTGGGCAGTGCCAGACAATGGCAAACAAGTGTATTTTACTGATCAGAACAATCATGTAATTGTGGGGCGTTGTGGGAAGGTTTGTGACGTCGCGAGAGGTGTTGATGGTCACCGAAGGTAAACATTCCAATAAGGGCCTGATGTAGTTCCACCAATCAGCTCCTTTGACCTGCCCCAAAAATGCAACTAAAATGTTGTATGGTAATTCAGCAATTTGTGTATAAAAATAATTAGCTGCAGTGGGCGGTCTAAAGAACTCATTTCAGTTCCATGGGACTGTCTGAACCGTGTCTCCCAGTTGTCTTGGGTCCAATAAATGTGCGTTACTTCTTGCTTGGTGATTGCTCCTTTTTGGATTACATTTTCTTCCTTGGGATTACTTTTGGTGGAGGTGACTTGGTACACCATGCTCAGATATTTCAATTACTGTTCCCAACTACTTACAGTCCTGTTGAGTATACCTCCTAAAACTATCCTCTCCTACCACGTTGCATTACAGACTCACATCTGAACAGATGGCTATGACGGGCCTAGTCAACACCACACAAACATTTTTTAGCTATGACTAAGCTTGCCTCGCTAGTCCGATTTAACTCTCCACATCACCGGATAGCACCAAAATCATACTTAGCCTCTCAGACCCTGGGACCTCCATCTCAGTAACATTCCCAAAGGGTCTCTTCCAAATCCACGGAAGCATACCAGCACGCAGGTCCCGGGTATTTCTGACCCTCACCTATCAGATACGCAAGTTTCCCATTTGACTCTCATGGATACCAACTAACAGCCCCTCCCACTTTCAAACCATAAAGAGCCAGGCTAACAACAATTGGCAACAACAGCATTTAATAACTTACTTTAAAGCAGGGAAACAAACATGTCAAAGCAATATTACATTCATGACAATTGAAGGAAATGCCCAACCTTTCCCCTCTTATAATTCGTTTCAAGTACCCATTTTCCCAAAATGAAATCGTCATTGTCTATACTCATACAATATTCTGCTTGAACAGAGACTTATGGTCAACTCTTTGAGCTTGATTTGATTTCATGAAGGTAGCATGGCACATTTTCCTATAGTCAATCCCATGCTTAATAGACAATCAAGGCAGTTTTCGGCTTCTACAGAGCTGTTTAGTACACTGATGTGCTGTATAGTGGTACTGCCTCCTTTAAGATATGTAATTACCTGGAACGTACGCAGGCACGTTTTTGTATTTACAAATGTAAATGAACATTATTTTAATGTATCATTTACTGCTGGGATCAAACCTACTTCAAGAGCTCCTAAATAGTTCCAAAAAGACGTATATTAAATGGTTTCCTCAGAATTACGAAGAGTTGTGAATGGGAGAAAGTAGAAACAGGGTTTAGGGCTCCTGTCCCATGAACATTTCCACATTGTAGTGCAATTTTTCAGGCAACGTTTATAACTTGTTATAATAATGTATTTCTTATATAGCGCTACATACACATAGATCTCGGAGCGCTCAAATAACAGAAGACATTATTACCCCAAAGAGTAGTACTCAATCATGAATTGTAGCAGTACATTTTTGGCCCTGGGCAAATGTTTTTACCAGGAACACATGCAAATAGAGGCACACTCTTTTGTTGCTGTTTATTTATGAACACATTGTTATCTCAAAAACAAAGGACTTGCAAAAAAGGCAATCACAGTGAACAGAGGCAGTCTAGGATAGGATGCCGTTACATAAGGACATTGATGTATGGAAGGTGGCGCGCGCGCCCAGGTGGTGAAGGGGTATGACAAGGAACATAAACCGGGGACAGAGACTAGAGGTCATTAAAACATTTTGAACACTGGAAGACTGAGGACAGCAATGACCAATTTACAGAGAGTAGTCTGACTGCAGAATAGAGGTGGGTGGGCAGTTAGTTTGGGAAAGAGCTTGGAGAGGTTTGGGGCTATTGCTAGAAGTGGGAGCTTGAGCCTTGTTTTAAGGGGTTTCACTGAAGAGATGGCTTTGATGGCTGAGGTGGTGGCGAGTGCATTTCAGTGGAGTGAGGCAAGTAGGGAAAAGGAGCAAAAGCAGGAGGAGGCACGGGATGTGGGGCACTGGTACGTTATGAAGAGGCATGGGATGCAGGTCACCAATACGTTATGAAGAGGCACGGGACACAGTGCACCAATAAGTTATGAAGAGCCTAGGAATGAAGAGTTTGAGAGGGAGAGTACATTGAGTTGCATTCAGTTAGGTAATGGAGACAAGACATGGGATGGATGTATAATTGAATAGCAGGAATGAAAAGAGAGAGTGATTCTGCATGGAAAGCCGTCAAGCATGGAAATGATAGGCAAAGGTGTGGGAGGATCTGGGTAGGTTGAGCAGGGGGAATGTAGGAGACTTTGTTTAGGAGAGCAAATAAATAGGGTGTAGGCCAACAGGTAGGTGGAGGAGCCAGAACTCCTGGTAAAGTAGAGGGGAGAACATCAGGTTCCAAGAGTGACACAGAAGCAGTATTAAAAGAGATCTACGTTATTACAACAAATTATATTAATTAGTGGTAATTTAATTAATTGGAATTACTTTGAATTTGTTTTTCAATTGTTTTTATGGGGCCCACTCATGCAACCCTGTCCCCTTCACCACCACCCCTAACCCAATCCTCTTTACACACCACCTTAACCCTTAAATACATGCAAAGAATTCAAAGTATTTCAAAGTATTTGCAATTTTTTTTCAATACATTTTTCAATAAATCTGTTAACTTGCAAAACAAACCTACTTCTTGGCTCAGTGAGGTCAGGGGGATTCAAAGAGAGGGGTGTTATATAAGGGTTTATCATCCAGATTATAACTTGTCATAAACATATATAAATAAGGGCTTCCCTTGGGCGTCCCAGATGAGGCACTGACTGGGATTGCTGAATTGAAGTCATTAACACCCCCCTGCAAGACCTCCCAATGGGGGTCCCCTTAAGCTCTGCCCCAGCATGGTTATGCCCCGCCCACCAATTTAGACCACACCCACCACCATATTCCCCTCCCATACAAATGTTCTGCACTTGTATATTTATGCTCCACTCCTAGCCATTCGTCTCACTCATACCTTGACGAGCATCTGCACTCAAGTACAAAGTTCTCACTTTTTTTTCATAAACATTGCTACCAATTAATGTACAATGGCCCTCATTATGAGTTTGGAGGTAGCCATGCCCTTAGCAAGGGCATGGCTACCTGCAAACTTGTGTCCGGCTCCGGGTCCCACAAAAGGGGATTTACCGTGCCATTCTGACCTTGGAGGGCCCGGTAATTCCCTTTCGTGGGACCCAGAGCCGGTACGTCCCCATTCCCATTGAGCCCGCATAGGGCTCAATGGGAATGGGGAGGATGGTAGCAGTGGTACCGTTCGTAATGGTACTGTTTCTACCATCCTGGTCTACTCGCGGGTGCCGCTCTGCACGCCTGGTCCGACCAGGCGTCCAGAGCGGCACCCGCGAGCAAACTCGTAATGTTGCAGCATGGCAACCAACGCCATTGTTGCCTTACAGCAACAGTCGTAATGAGTCCCAATGTACTGTATCTAATACATAGCACAGTTAGAATATAATGCAATACTTATGTTAGCCTACGACACATACAAACTAAGCAAATATACATGAAGAAGTGATAAAGCTAACAAGCCCCAAATCAGAGTATAGTGAACGAAGTCAAATATTATTAAATATATGCTTCTGCTTTTCATTAACACAATATTGTCATTGGGCCTCATTAAGAGAAGTGCGGTAAAAACGATGTCATTACGGGCATGGAGGAACTCGCGGGTCCGTGCTCGTATGACGCTGCTAATGGCGGGTGATTACGAGTGCACAAGCACGCGTGAACCCCCATGCCGGTAATGGCCATACCGCCATGGCGCTAAAGGCCCTCCAACCCCCCGATAGCGCCATCACGGGACCTGCCAATACCGCCTCCGCCTAGGAGGCACCCCTTAATACCGGCCCAGTAATAACATCATGCTAATACCGGGCTCGTAATACTGGACCCGGAAGTAACGTCATTGCGTCGGAAGAGGAAATGTGCCGGTGGCCATCTTTAAAAACACAATCCATTGCAATCCTCCCAAACCACCAGTTGTGTTCAGGAGAGACCAGTGCCAATCTAATCAACATGTCTAAGGCTACCAGGAAATCAAACCCCTGCCTGTGCAAGAAGTGTTTTTCGGACGAAGAACTCAACATGTTGGCGGACACCCTTGCTGCCCATGCTGAGGAGATTAACCAGCGCAACCTCAAAAGGAAGTGCAGCAGCGAAAAAACGAGATCTGTGAGGAGGTAGCCCGCAAGGTCTCAGCAGTCTACACCACCCCACGGACAGTAAAAGACTGTAAGAAGAGGTAGGATGACCTCCGCCTCAGGGTACGGAACATCCTGGCCAGCAATAGGAGGGTCCCCACTCACCCACAAAACTAATGCGCTGGGAGAAGACGTGCAGTACCTTCATCCAGATGGAGTCCATCGAGGGCTTTAGGGAGATGGAGATGGGTGCCACAACATCTGGTGATGGAGGTGAGTGACCCTGCTGATTCCAGTAGGGGAAACCATGACGTAGCACAAGTGATCTGGAATAGAGTCTAGGCAAGGCAATGCATGTCCCAACACACACATCACCATATTGTTGTCCAGATGGAGGCCCAACCCTGCCACACTGAAATGCATGCTGAGTGCCAATCCCATTACCAACAGACAGCCAACACACACGGACCATGCCCATGTAATACATCTCACAAACCCCAATACAACAGCATGCCACATGCCATGCAGCATCCTTGAATTGAGACGTCACGGCAAATGCCAAAATGCCCCCTTCATACTACCCTGTGTGACACACCTGTAAGATATGAATGCACGATAAATGAAATCCTCCACAGCACCATATAATGCATCTTGCATGTAACACCATCACTGATGCCCTGCATCACCTCTACCCCCCCAGGCACCGATGGAGAGGATGCCAGCGAGGAAACAGCCACAAGGGCATCCACGTCCCGGCACAAGACAACTCCCAGAGGCAAGACCACCTCAGGGGCAGCCTCGCAGGCCACACCAAAACCCAGGGCGAGTGTCCAGGCCATGGACGCACAAGGGGGCCCCACATCAATGCTTGACACCGGGACCACAGAGCAGGCAACACCAGTGGAAGGTGAGGTCAGTGGCACACTTTCGGCAGCAATACGTTCGGTGGGCGAGGCAGCAACCACTGCCCCACTGAGCGACATTGAAACAGCTGTGGAGGAGTATGTGGACTAGAATGGACTAACCCATGTGGCATGTCCACACTCCCAAAGCCCTGTGTCCACCCCCCAACTCCACACTCTGGCCTCACCTACCAGCATTGCAGATCCTCTACTCCACGATTCGGACCTCAGCAGCCCCCCCGAGGACAGCACTGCCAATGCACGCCAGGTCGCAGCACCCTCAACCACTCCTGCTGCCACCAACCTTGAGGCACGACTAGCAAGGGTGGAGGCTAGACAGGACTCAATGCTGGACCTTGTCTGACAATATGTTGCGGAGGGGGAGGACACAAGGCTTGATATTGCGCAGGCCATAGCGGCGAACACAGCCGACATCAATGCCTCTGCATTGATGATGCGAGAAAGTCGGGGGGCCATCACGCAGGTCCTCCCCTCCATCCTGCTGCACATGCAGCAGCAACAACCTGCACCAGCCGTTCAAATCACCAGGGCTTCCACCCCATCCACCACACCCCCATCCTCCACAACCGCTTCCTCTGCACCCTCCAGCCCTGTGCGTCCAACAAGACAGAGTGCGAGGCACTCAGAAATGCTGCCCCCAGACAACAGGAAAGCAAGGAAATAGTGTGGGAAAACAATGGGAGTGGGTCAGATGGTGTCGGTGGTGTATGGCTGTATTAGGGGGAGTTCATTGGGGCATGGGGAGTTCATTGGGGGTATGGGGAGTTCATTGGGGGTATGGGGAGTTCATTGGGGGGTATAGGGAGTTCATTGAGGGTATGGGGTGTTTTGGTGTTGTGGGGAGGTAGCACATTTTTGTGGTTGATATTAATACACCTGTTGTGTGAAAAATCATTCAATGCCTGGACATTGTTCATTTCATGTGTATACATTTTATTCATGACAGTGCACAGTGCCCAACTCTCCACATTCCCTGTGTGCATGTCCATATGGACCCAGTGTACAATGTGTTACTGACACATATCTATCAACGTCCCTGTGGGTCAGAAGTATTCATCAATCAGTGATTGGCGTACTGCACGGCCATCTTGTGCATCACGTACTGGCAGGGGTGCTGCTTCTCCTCCGTCTTCATCCCCATCATCCTCACCCGGTGCATGCATGTCAATGGAGGTGGCAGTGGTACATTTCTCTGACGCACATGTTGTGCAGCATGACACAGGGCATGGTGATCTTTGCCACCTTCTCAGGCCTCCACCAGACCTGCTTAGGCAGCGGAACCGCGTCTTCAACAGGCCAAAGGTCTGCTCAATCACAACACGGGTACAGGTATGAACCCGATTGTACTCCTCTTCATGGCTGTTCTGCGGGTTCCACACAGGGGTAAGTAGCCACGGCTTCAAGGGATATCCTCCATCACCTGCAAGCGAATACAAATAGGTCTGTGTGAGTCACTCTGAGCTGCCACATTCAGGATTCACAGCCATGGCCGCAGCAATTTGGTGTTGACATGCACATGTCCCTGTACGTATGCACAAATATTATTTAGATGCATTGTATACTGCAATATGGTGTGCTAGTCTGGATGGCGCTGTACAGATGATGCAGGGTGATTTCCTGCATGCTGATGTGGATGTACTGTGGATGTAGGACAATGTTTTACCTCCCATTTTTGCTGTCTATACTACACTGTGCATGATCACACTAGCCACATTGGCACAGTTGCAATCATGTTTAGTCATGCATTGCTTGACATACCCATGGTGGCCAGGTTGTGCGTCTTACATGTTGTCATTGCTGTACGGCATTGGTCCAATGTGTGCCAGTGATGTGTCATGTTGGGGTTGGGAGGTTCAGCTCAGGAGTGTTTAGCTCTGCATGCATTCTCCACTCACCGCCCATTCCCACCATGGTGGAGTATGCATCCCCTCAACCGCACAACCCTGATGCACTGCCATGGACCAGTCAGGCAACTCATCAAGCAGCCAGGCACGTCGTCCGGCATGTCACTCCATGTGACGGGGTAGCGTGGAGTTACGCAGCACCATGGCATCATGTTTAGATCCGGGATATCGGGCGCAACAATGTGTGATGATCTTGCTGGAGTCACATACCATCTGTACATTGAATGAGTGGAATTGCTTGCGATTGCGGTACACCGCCTCTAGGGCATGGGTGACTACTAATTCTACATGGGTGCAGTCGAGGGCACCAACGCAATTGGGCATGCCTGCCAGTGCATGGAAGCCTACTTTGGTGTCGGCTATCTCCTGGGCAGTCCGTGGTAGGGATATGTGGGTGCTAGCGTGGTTCAGGAGGGCATCCATTACTTGGGTCAGCATGCGTGAAAATAGTGGTTGTGATATGCCATGCAGCTGGCCCACTGTGTGCTGGTAGGTGCCTGTGGCCAGGAAGTGGTGCACAGACACCACCTTTAGTAGCAGGGGAATGGCAGTGCGTATTTCTATGAGGCTGACAATGTTGTTGTGTATCATGTCCACTATGGTGGTGATGGTGTCCCGGTCCAACCGGTACAGGGTGTGGATCTGCTCAGGGGTTAGATTGAATGGACTGGGTCTGATGCGAGGGATTGGTGGCTGCCTACGAGGTACTACTGGCTTGAATGGTGCTAATTGCTGGCCCTGTCTCACCCTTCTTCTCCTCCTGCGTCTCCTCTTGCTGCCTGTTGCTGTGGCTGTAGTTGTTGTAGTTGGTGTTGTTGCTGTAGTTGTAGCAGTATAGGCATGTCCTCCATACCCATGATTGCAACAGCTAGTGGTATCATTTTGGTGTAGGAAGGGGTGTGGTGTGTGCGTGTACTCCTTTTAATATGGGACAGGCTCCATTGACTCCACCTGTGGTGATTGTGTGCACCTGTGGCAGTTGCCTTGACTGCAGGTTGCTGTTTACGGGTGGTCCGCGATGCCTGTATGGCCACCATCGTGCAGGCCCTAATTACCGCCTTCGGGATGCCGGTAATTGCATGCCCACGTGAGTTGTGATGTCCTCCTATTACCGGCATCTCGGTATTTAATACGCGAAGGGGCGCGTATACACGCGCGTGCCGGTATGAAGGGGCACGGTACGGGCGGTGGTGGTATTGGTGGGTTGTCGGGTCATAATGGCCCAGACACGTTAACGATGCCGGTATTACCATTCCGATTTCCTTTTTTCATTACCTCCTTTCTCGTAATGAGGCCCATTATCCCAAATCAAGTATTGGAAATTTCGAATTGCAATCGGGCTGTCTTGGAAGCATTGGGAATTCACTTCAGTAGCCCATATATATATAGCAAGCATTGGTAAAGTCAATAAGCCTTGTTTTCTTGTTTTACAAATGTAAAGGATAACCTTTTTTTGTTCTGTGGGACTTTATAAAAAAAGGCCCTCTTCCTTTACACAACCTGGCCAATTCGCTTTGCAAATATCCAATGTGTATGGCAGTAATAAGCTATGTAAATGTGAGCCCCCATTTTTATTTTTCACTATGCAGTGGTGTCAAAGGGACATCTACAAGCCAAAACTATTGAATTTTAATACATAGGTGGGAGGTGAGGTATGAGGGACACACAGCGGTAGGCCTTTATTTACCCACCCATTCACTGCACTTGGCCATGATAATGACTATGGGCATCCCCACCCATTTCCTGCCACCCCCCTCTAAACACATCCTCCTACTGTCTGTGTGAGCTAGCTTTATCAAGCAGTAACATTAAACTGTGTGCTCAAAGTGCCTGATGGGGTTATTTCAAACAAGTTATCTGAGAGTTAAAGATTTAACTGAAACTGTACATGTGCTGCTGGTGCAATAAAACCATCTTTAACACTTCCTTCTTCTCTGCTCCCACTTTCCTTTCATATCCCCCCTCCCTGTTGGATCCCTTGCTGTGCTTTGAGACATAAGGGATTTGCACGGAACAGATAACTTTTCTGTCTGTGCCATCCCTTAGTGGCTCTCACGCTACAGCCAGGCTGTTGCTTTGTAGACAAAGCAGCAATGCTGACTGGCTGCACCCTTTTTTCTCCCAAGCAAACCGTGCTCTCAGTTAGGCTCTGAGTCTAGCCTGAGGCTCCATCCCGCACACTGAGGCTGCCAGCTGTAATCTGCCTATTCCCTGCAACGGGTGATAACAAGAGAATACTGAATAACACTGAATAGATAAAGGTCTCCTATACGAGGGATGCGTGCACAAAACCTCTCCACCTTATCCAGGGCAGTTTCTAGCAAGTTGGTTCCCAGGGTGAAACACCAGAATGCGCCCCCGTATGGCTCACGTCACTCCCAAACTACACCTCTGTTGTGCGACAAAACTCCTCCTCAATATGAAATAATAATTGCAATATAAATGAAGCTGGTTTCATTACATTGCAATTCAAGTACTTTACAGAAGAATTGTAATGTGAAAACACAGCTGTTGCTGCCCAAGTAAATGTTTTTGTCTGTCACCTGTTATTAGGGAAGGCCTTGCCTGAATGCAGTTTCAAACTGTCAGTACTGGCACAGTGTGGTGTGACCAGTCTTCCGGTGTCTGAGGGCCCACTAACCACTGGCCCTGTGTTGCAGGTGTTCTATTCGTACCACCTCACTTGTATTTAGCAAGCGGCAACACTAGACTAACCATATAATTATTTTCTGTACTCTTTCAAAATACCTCTCTGAGAGTGGGAAGGAGGACAAATAGCACCAAGGAGGATTTCTGTATGCTTTGCATTCATTAAATGACAGAACATTTCAGGACTATAACAGTGATCAGAGATCTCTATATTGGATAAACAAGTCTGTGATAAAAGGATTGTATGTGTGAATTTCTAAATGCATAACTGATGTATGGTTTGGTGCACATCACGGTTCACAATACTTACCCTAACAATAAAATGTTTCTAACCATGAACCATACATGCTCATTCGGACAGCTTAGGTTTTGGGATGTGAGTTTTAAATGTTGCAGCATCAGCCACTCAAATAGGGTTACAGGGGCTCTTTCGCTTCTCGTTTCTGAAGAATTGTACATGTGGAAGGGCTGGGTCTCAGTGTGAGCATAGCCAGCCGCACAAGGAAAAATCTTTAGGGAATTATATCTACAGACAGAACAGGATACCACACAAGAGACCAAATAAACAATGCACAAAGGCTACACAGAAAGAATTGTACCTCTTACAAACTTTAGCCTGACCAGTAATATGCTGATGGAGCGTTTTAAACAAACCAGCTTCTAATGCATGGTAAAGGGTTCACAGTTCCTTAGCCACTACCTCCTCACTATTACGCAGGCCTCAGGGGTTATTTCTGCAAAAACTAGAAGGCCCATGCTTTATCTAACAGAGCTGGCATTAGCATCTCTTATTAGTGCTGGCCTGCAGCTAGTGAAAATCATGGTGTGGCATTGCAGAAAGGGCGTTTGGCCTAGTGGATGTACAATTTGAGGCAAGTTCTTTGATTGCTTTTTAAGTATGGGCACAGTATGGCATGCTCATCAGAACCACATACACACAACATTCCAGTGTGCTATTGTATGGACATTGGATACATCAGAAAACAACAGGTATACGTGCTGTTAAATAAGGGAGCACCACATAGACGCCATCAACCAACAGGGTGGTGGCTTGGGCAGCGCACAAATCATTGCTGCACAGATATCACTGCACCGATTTGCTATGGACTACTGTCTGCATGGTGAACACTGCTTTCCTAATCAAGGTGCCAAGTGATATTTAGGCGCCATCTGGTGTGCTCGCTAGGCAGTCGTTAGCTTGTTTAGAAAATTAAAAGACCTTTGCTGCAAAGCTGATGCATTTAGTCCATGTCCCAAAGCAACCACTAGAATACTTAAGCAAGAAAATGACATGTTAACCTTCCCAGGGATATGCCATATGTAACTAAAACTCACATGCAAAAAAAAGTGTTGGTGTGTCAAATAAAGGCACATGAATATAAAGGTAATAGTTTTCAACTTTTCTGTGTTGCATGTTTATTCTCGTGTGCATAGGTTTGATCAGCTAACTGACACTTGTGGCATAAAAATGCCCCACGTAATGTTCAGTTCTTAACACTGAAATGTTAAGCACATACTGTATAAAACAAAGGCTTGTTAAATGAGGCATTGCTCATAAATTGCCCCACTTGAAAGAAGGCTGTGAGGGGCACAGGTGGTGTGACTTCAGAGCATAGTAACATGCTGCAATTGGAATATGCGTTCCTTTGTTTGCAAATTCCGAATGCATCGCAGTTGGCAGAGATCACACAGAGGGTGTCATGAAAAACACGCCTGAGGCCACGATCTCACCTCAGGCGTGTTTATGGCCCATACCCATGAGCTTGGTCCGTGGCGCTGTAACTTATTTCAAACATGCCCCCAAATCATACCCCTGAATTTAAATACAATTATTTCTACCATTCTGAAATGGGTGTTCATGTTTATGTCCTCGGAATATGAAAGGCTGTGGCGTCTCGCGGAGCCACCTTACTGGCCATTGTTAATATTGTTAATATTTCAGTTCAACTTTTAACATATGTGTGTTCATTTCAAGACCCCTTTAGGCCGCACAGTCGGCGTGTGAAAACACACAACAATCTGCTCAGAGTTAGCACACGAGGCAGCCAGCCCAGCCTAAGTAAAGTATGACGCATGCTGGCAGTGCCTGGCACCGGTTCCTACAGATCAAACCGAGCAGGCAAGCAATGGAGAGCACTTTGAAACACAATTTCTTGCTGTATAAGCACCTTAGAAATGCACAATAATTTACATTAAAGAAATATAGTGTCGGGAGGGTCTTGGGGAGAGTAGATGTCATTCAAGAGCTTGAATTGTCTTTAACTTTGGAGAAAGGTCGACACCTACTGTAAAACTGATTTAGCCGTTATGTGTCTCGTAAAGACTGCTCCAGAAACTAAAATTGTTGCTAGATCCTAAACATTGCAAAACACTGTACCCTGCCATCTAGACTAATGCAGCTTGCTCTGCATGTGTGCTCTGGCGCTGTCCCAGACAACTGTGCAAGCTATCGGCGAACGCCAATCAAATCTCCCCAACACTGCAGCAATGCAGTGAGCATTGGGCCTAAAAGTTACCTGCCGCAAAGTCGTCTTTTGGTGTTAGCTACTGCAGGTACTCCTGCACCCCTTGCACAAAACTCAAGCATACAGATACCCCCAGTACCCTCACCCCTGCAAATCTGGTGGGCAGACGGTGAGGTAAGCGCAGACAGTGGGACTGGCAAGTGAGCCATTGGGGACGGCCGTACCAAACCCAACCACTTAAATTATTTATTTATTAGGATTTTTAAAGCGCGTATCAGCCCAGAGGCATCATGGCGCCGTTACAGCAGGCATGTTTAGATATAATAATAGGAAAATATCATATCTGGTTACAATGGAGTAAAGGTGCAGTTACATACATACATAACAACTGTCGGTACAGAACAGGCAGTGGTCTTACTTAGTTACATTGGTCAGCGGGCATAAGTGAGTCAGTTGAATAGAGTGGTCTGGAGTGTTTTGAGGAATGTGGTGAGGGAGGTTTTGGCAGGAAGGGCCGTGGGTAGAGCATTCCAGTGTTTGTGGGCTTGATATGGGAAGCCAATTACCTCCAGCTTTAGCGCTTTTGGATGAAGGTATGTGCAGAAGGTTGGTGTGGTGTGTCCTTCTGGGGCGTGTGGAGATGTCTCGGGTAATGGTATCGGAGATATAGGATGGTGCGGTGAGGCTGAGGCATTTGTGGGTTAAAGTCAGTGGGCCTCATTACACGGTAGGTGGTAAGGGTTTACCGGTACCGGTATTTTACCGGTACTGGGAAATCCTTACCGCCTTACTACGAGGTCCCTTTGCTGGTTGGAGAATTTAACGCCTGCTTTTTGCAGGCATTAAATACCAACCCGCAAAGGGACCCGGGAGCTAACTACGGTACCGCAATTTGCGGTGCCGTAATTAGCACCTTCCCCATTCCCATTATGCCCTATGGGGCAAAAATGGGAATGGGGAAGGGCAATGGGGGAAGGGGGAATTACCGCACCACCAACCTTGGAATAGGGCGGTAATTCTCCTTTCCACCAAGGCGGTGCCGGTATTTTACCGGCATGGACCAAGGTGCTAATAGCACCTTGGTCCACTGCTGTCCGTGTAATGAGGCCCAGTGTCTTGAAAGTAATTCTATCCTTAACCGGAAGCCAATGCACTTCCCTCCTTGCTTGGGAGATGTGATCTCTTTTGGCGGTGTTGAGAGCCGCTCTAAGCGCGTTGTTCTGAACTGTCTGAAGCCTGCTTAGGTTTTTAGCAGTGGTGCCAACTAGGTGGGCGTTGCAGTAGTCCAACTTGGCGCCTATGGTGCCTTTAGCGATAGAGAGTCAGTTTTGTTTGGTAAGGCATGGTTTGACTGCATTTATTAATTTGGTGGTGTGAGCGGAGGCAGAGGCAATGGCATTGACTTGTTTGTCCATAGATAAGGTGGCATCTAGATAAACTCCTAGGGTCTTCACGGATGAGGAAACTAGCATAGTCAAGTTCTCAATGGAGAAGTTGGCATATTGGGGGTGGAGTTTGTTCAGAATTTCTTGTGGGCCAATTATGATAATCTTGGTTTTGTCTCCATTGAGACAAAAACTGTTTAAGGCCATCCAGGCTTGGATGGTGGTGTAAATTTTAAGGAGGGCTGCTGAGTCGTGAAAGTAGGAACCTGTGAGGGGGAGGAGGACTTGTGTGTCATCAGCATAGTTTGTATAGGCTATGCCGAGGTGGTCAAGTTTGTCAAATAGTGGTTTGGTGAATAGATTGTATAGTGTGGGGGCAGTGCAGGAGCCCTGTGGCTCACCACCGTGGATGGTGGTGGGGGTGGCATTGGCTTTGTCTGAGAAAACTTTCATAGCTCTGCCTTCTAGAAAGGAGGTAATCCTTGAGGTGGCATGGTTGGAGAAATGGGCCGTGCTATTGAGGTGAGAGGTGAGAGTTTTGTGATCTACAAGGTCGAATGCGGCGGATAGGTCTAGTAGTAGTAATAGTAGGGCTGGTTTTCTAGTGTCCAATATTTTGGTGATTTGGTACTTTAAGTTCAGAAGGGCAGATTCCGTGCCATGTCCTATATGGAAACCCGATTGCCCTTTTCCTAGGATTGAGTTAGTTTCGAGGAAGTGTTGGATTTGGTTGTGGGCGGCTTTATTTTTAGAAGAAAAGGTACGGTTGTGATGGGGCGATAGTTGGTAGGGATGATGGGTCTAGTGACGGTTTCTTGAGAAGGGGCCAGACCCAGGCTTCTTTGAGGTTAGCAGGGTCTATGCCTGACGAGATTGATGCATTGATAAAGGCTGTGATCAGTGGAACCAGGGAGTCAGCACTGCCTTTAATGATGTTGGGTGAGCAAATGTCGCCTTTGCAAGTGGAGGGTTTGATGTTTTGTAGGAGTATGGGAATGTTTATGTGTGGTTGCAGAGGGTGTGTTGGCCTTATCTGGAGTATCTAAAAGATTACGTTGGGTTTGTATTTTTTCTTAGAGGAGTGAGATTTTGTTAAGAAGTGCTTCCTGGATACTGTTGCACCAGGCTTGGTCTTTGATTATTTCATCGGGGATAGCAGGAGGAGAGGTGAGGTCCTTGAAGATGGTGAATAGTTCCCTAGATTTAGAGTTTGCCTTTAGTATACGAGAGTTAATGTTACTGGATTTGGCTGTAAATATAGCTTTTTTGTAGATAGATGAGGTTCTTTTGAAGTCTTCTTTGGAGGCCTCACAAAGATTGGATTGCCAGTTGGTTAGGGCATATTGTTTGTCTGCACGGAGGGCCAGTAGGTCTTCTGTGAACCAAGAGTTGGAATTAATGGATTATTTTCCTTTTCTAGTTTCAATGGGGGCCCTGCCGAACCTGTCCAACCAAATCCACACCCTGGAAAGGTCAATAAAGTTTTCACGGGGGCTGAGGGTCTCATGGGGGATAGTTATTTCTGGATAAGGTTTCCAAATTGCCCTTATTACCAAATGCATCCACTGGCCTTGTGCAGTGAGTGGCTGCACAACTGTAATTCGCGATGACATTGTAAGCTGTACTAGGTTCCACTCCCAGGGAGCAACCAACACTGACTCAATACAAATTGAATTCAGGGAGTAGAGATTGGTCAATGGTATACTGGGAATGGGCATGAGATTTAAGCAACCAAAAAACTGCATGATAGAAATCAAAGCACATTTGCCAAATCATGTCGATAGCCCCCTGAAAACCAACCAACCTGGCCTTGTACTCTCTTGCCCAAACACCCTCCCTCTGGGAAAAAGGACAACTAGTAAGTCTATCTGCCCCAGGACACCATGGAGCAGACCTGTGCATGAGCAACAGGGTTTTGGACGAGACTGCCTCTATGGCATGACCTTTACTTAAGACTATGGGTCTCATTACTTTTTTATTTTATATATTTGAATTGGTCATTTATAATTCGCTTAATATCCAGATGTTTCTAAGCGTGGACCCAGGGATCGAAACTGTGTTGCTTTGCATCGTTTTACTGCCAAGGCGAGCGCGTTGCCCCTGAGCTATCCTCCCGAGACAATAGCTATCCTCTCATGCTACCGGCAGGTTGCCGCCGGACTTGTAATATTTTACCGGCACCTGACTTCCCGGTGCCACCGGGTCATTACAAGTCCGGCAGCCGGGAAGTCAGGTGCCGGACAAATGTTAGTCCCCATTCCCATAGAGTCCCATAGGACTCCATAGGAGAGGGGACTCGGAAGCGCTGGCAACGTTGCTAACAGTGCCGGCGCTTCCATGAAGATTCTGCCTACCGTGGGTCAGACCTGTTGGGAACAGCGGCCCTGGTGGGAAAACTCGTAGTTTCCCACTCTGGAATCAAGGGGACCGGTGAGCTTACCGGCAAACGTGTAATGAGGCCCTATGTAAATTATTTATTTATTTATTTGTTTATTAAGCGCCAAAAGCCTGCAGGCATCAGGGCGCTACACATACACATAAAATCAAAAAAAGGGGAAGACATATAATTCCGCAGTAACCATGAAAGGGATGGTGTATGAGGAGGGATTAGTCAAACAGAAGTGTCTTAAGCGGCTTCCTAAAAGATTGCTGTTTGGTTTCTAATCTTAGCATTGTTGACAAAGAGTTCCATGCTTGAGCTGAGAGTAGATCACAGGACCTACTCATGCCCCTTTGTTGCTTCTGGGCTCATTCAGCGTACCTGAGTTGCTGGAGCTGAGTTGTCGGGATGGTATATAAGGCTAGAAAAAACAAAGACAAGAAAATATATGTCACCTTTATCGATCTATGAAAGGCATTTGATAACTGTAGGCTGAGAAAAATGGTGGTGCAAGCTATTGAACTGGTCCTGCCCGCAGATAGTCCCGCAGAACATTAAAGATCTGTATACCAACACGACCCTCAGGGTTAGACTGGACAAAACAAGGCTAACACCCAACAAGATATTTACCACTACGGCTAAAACAAGGATGCCCCCAGCGCCAGAAGTGTACACATTTTATGTGTCAGACATTGAAGAAGCATTTAAATACACAAGTGCATTTCTACCAAAACTGGCAGGAATACCAATTGGGAGGCTTCTGTAGGCTGACAATGCCAATAGGACGGATGGCTTTGAGGCCATTACCAAGCCCATGAGTGATACTCAAGACTATCCGCTTCAACAATGGGAAAGAAAGTGTGACGCTATTTTGGAGGACCTACAGGAGACGAAAGACGACCTAATAAACAACCCATCTAAAACAAACAAAAAACAAACAAAACACTGGATCCAGACTCAAAAGATATGAGGAAGTATAAAAGTTATAATGACTTCTGGTCGGCACAGAGGAAACTAAACACAACACCAGGTTATGTGAAATTGTTTCCAAACTGGTATTAGAGATCGCAATTTATGCGGTTTCACCTGAACATTTTGCCGTCAGGAGAAGTCTGCTACAGAAGAACGAAGATGGGTGGCACAAACAGATGCAGAATATGTCGAAACCCAAACTCAGTAGAAACATTAAAACATCTGACACTTGAATGTAGGGGTCTAATTGACGAACTAAATCAGTGTCTGGGTAAGATTGCGAAGAGTACTGTCAATAGAGAAATTTTAGTATGGTGGCACTTAACTGAATGAGAAAAAATACATATTAACCTGGCCCTAGTCAGATTGTTATTAATGATCTTTAAGAAAATTGAAGAACTGCCGAACGTAAAGAGGCTGGAGGAATAATGAAACGGGTACAATCGGAACTAAACCCATAAAGAGTGAATATCTGTTTCAGAATCGTTGTAAAAAATGTTTTGTTTTGTTTTTAGAATAGGATTTTGTTTATATGTATGTCGTTTTTGTACAAGGCTTAAGGTTTTCAATTGTAAAACCATATGGTGCCAATGAATATATAAGACTTGACTTTAGCCTTGAGGTATGTCGGGGCATTTCCATGGATGTATCTGTCTACCAGTGTGAGTGCTTTGAAACGTATTCTATCTTGTACCGGTAGCCAGTGTAAAGTCCTTCTGGCGCTGGTGATGTGTTCTCTCCTAGGTATGCCATAAATGATGCACACTGCATCATTTTGTATTGTCTGTAGTTTGTTAATGCTGCAAGTGTTTGCCCCAATCAAAGAACATTACAATAGTCTGGGCAGGATGATTGTCCTCGTCAAGATTATCCTGTTCTTTTGAGACAGGAGAGGTTTTGCCCTCTTCTGTACCTTCAGATGGTATTGGGCACTATGTATTACTCCATCCATGTGTGCCTCTGAGCTCACTGTGGCGTTCATGTATACTCCTAGGGTTTTAACTTTGTCTTGGATTTTGATCCGATTTGTCCTGATATACATATGGGACTATTCAGGGCTGAGTTCAGATCAATCTTATGTCGAGCCAAAGATCATTAGTTCTGTTTTAGAGGGATTCAGGCAGATTGAGTTCTGTGTCATCCAGGTGTTAATCAAATCGTATATGTGATTCAACTGTGCAGTATCCTACCTCATCAGACTATGGTCCATAGTATATATTGTGCAATACACAACGTAACCTTATACAGAAGCTAACCAGTGAACTGTTTATGCTTTTGTAGCACTGTATAGGTTTTCATCTGTATCATAAGAGATTCTAACTGGGTAGCGAGTTTATGGGCTGACATTAATGTGGACGGGCGGGATGCTTGATATATTTGTTCTTTTGTTACTATATGTGTGATGTTGTACTTTAATGGCCTCATGGCCGAATAAAGTTATTGATTCATTTATTGATTGATTCATTTCCCACTCCTTATTGTGACACAAGCCCGCACACTTGTCTACTGTTCTCATACTGACATCCATACCAATATATGAGTGTAAAAAGGGGAGGGGCCGGGAAATCAATTTCTGTAGTCAATGTAATAGAGAATATGTGCTTAGTGGCCAAGACATTTTTAGGATCTCTGAATTATCCAAGTTTGAAAGGAGCAGTACAAAAATCATCATAATGCTAAATTGTAATTGAAGATGATTATTGAAAATCTGCATTGTAATTTCACCATATGTTCACCATATGTTTATGTATACACATCAATAAACAAGTGTTCGCTCATGTTGATAATTGTATTGTGCATTAATAATTTCAGAAAATGAAGGAATCTGGTGAGCTGTGACTTCCTGTTCATCATGCCCGCATTTAATGACAGCAGATATGACCCATCTGCATTCATCCTGATTGGATTTCCTGGGCTGGAAGCGGCCCATGTCTGGTTGGCGTTCCCCTTCTTTCTCATGTACCTCTTTGCACTCATCGGAAACTCCACCATCCTGTATATCATAAGGACGGAGCAAAGCCTGCATGAGCCCATGTACCTGTTTCTGGCAGTGCTGGCTGCTCTTGATATACTCCTATCCACTAGCACCATGCCCAAAGTATTAGTCCTCCTGTGGTTCGGTGTAACTGAGATTTCCTACAATGGCTGCCTGGTCCAGATGTTCTTGATTGCTGCACTGTCAGCTATGGAATCCACGGTCTTGTTGGCCATGGCGTTTGACCGCTACACTGCTATCTGTCATCCACTACGGCATTCGTCCATCTTGACAAACCAAAGAATATCATGGATTGTACTGGTGGCAGTAATCCGAGGTTCTCTGTTCTTCACACCATTCCCCCTCCTAATTAAACGGTTGCCAATTTGTGGCAGCAGGGTGGTTTCCCATTCATACTGCGTCCATCAGGATGTCATGAAGCTTGCATGTGCAGATATTACGCCCAACATTGTGTATGGTCTATTTGCGATTCTCGCTGTCATGGGAGTCGATGTACTGCTAATTTCTTTGTCATATTTGAGGATTCTGAGAACAGTCTCCCGTCTCTCGCATAGAGAATGTTTGAAGGCAATCGATACCTGCATATCCCATATCTTGGCAGTATTGATCTTTTATATCCCATTGATAGGCTTGTCTGTAGCTCACAGATTCGGACATGGCTTGTCGCCAACCGTCCACATTGTGATGGGTGACATCTACCTCTTCCTGCCCCCTGTCCTGAACCCAATAGTGTATGGTATGAAAACCACCCAGATAAGAAGGAGGATTTGGAGATTGTTCCAATGAACATGGACGTATACTTGCTTATCAAACCATTGTATACTTGCTTATGAAACCATTAATTTCCATTAATGGTTTGATAAGCCATTAATTTCCATTCTCAAGGTGTTATAACGTACGTAACTTGTAAGTCATGAGCAATACTTTCCCAGCCGTCGTTGCATGGAGCATGAGCTTCATGCCCAAGCGTTCGCAGGAGCGACGCGATCCATTTGCTGGCACAGCATCATCCCGCTGAGATAAGCCCGTGGGCTTTGCTTACTTCCGAAGTGCCGGATTGACTGCTACCATTCGCATAATTTGCTATTAGCAGCATTCTATATTTGAACACTGCATCCACCGTGCTATGACCCCAGAATCCTTCTGCACCGTGGAAATATATTGCATTATCCACGAAGCAATATTCAAAAATTTACCCGCTAAGATGGCCGCCGCCGAATCGCACCTAGATGCGACTTCCTGAGGAGTCCGACAACAACAGCTGATTGGCCCGCCTGCCCGTCGGTGCCTTTTCTCCCAATCACAGGCAACCGACAGGCGCAGCCGACCCACGCAGAAGGCCCCGCAAAAGGCTCCTGTCCTGAGCCTGTCCGAGAATGGCCAGAGGCCAAGGCCAGAACCCCTGCATCTCCAATTCCATGCCAGAGTGAAGTGTTCTATTGTGAAATCTCCCGCATCACCTGGTAAGCGATTTACGCTCTCCCCACCACCCGCCCACCTATTATTTGCGCGATACGAATGCCTAATAGCTCTGTCTTCCACCTACAGCATCTATTAATTAGATGCCTGTACCTACCTTATACCCGCCTCTGTGATGCCTGGAACCAGGGACCCTTGCCGCCGCCCATAATCTTAACAAAGCCGCGCACGAATCCTCACAGACCTTTTCACTCTGCGCCACTGTGATCTTGCTCGCACGGCGTTCCTACGATCCCGGCTAGGTCTCCTACGATCGCGTTCGCCACAACTAGACATAAGTCCATTGTGAACCCCAAACTCAGGTGAACCGCTCCACTCTTGTACCCGCCTGCAAAGTCACTAGCATACTATAAACTAACAATCCGCACATGCCTCTCACCTACCGCCGGATCCGCGAACTAAAGTGAACCTTGCCTGCACATACACCTGAGCCCTATTGTTTGGTTTTTGCATCTAAGTGAACTCTGCCTGCAGGTTGCCAGTCATTTGGTCGAAAAAAATTGGTCGACCAGACAAATGGTCGAACCAATTTGATCGAAAACCAAATGGTCGAATTTTTTTTTTTTTTTTTTTAACCCTTTTTTTTTTTTTTTTGGTGGGGTCCCCCCCCAACCCCCTTTTTTTCTCTAAAAACCCCTTTTTTAACTAAACGAAAACCCAAAAAATAAATATATAAATAAAAAAAAAAATTCGACCATTTGGTTTTCGACCAAATTGCGTCGACCAAATTGCAGTCGACCAGTTTTTTTTCGACGAGTTGACTGGACACCCTGCCTGCATAATCCTTCTTGCACATGCTTTTAGCCTTATTGTCTGATTTTTGCATCTAGGTGAACTCTGCCTCGCACAGTTTTTCTTGCACATGCTTTTAGCCTTATTGTCTGATTTTTGCATCTAGGTGAACCCTGCCTCGCACAGTTTTTCTTGCACATACTTTTAGCCTTATTGCCTGATTTTCTAATTCTGGTGAACAATGCCATGCACATGTATTTAGCACTACTGTTTGACCTTCGAATCCAGGTGATTATTGCCTTGCACACGCCCTCTAGCCTTATTCTTTGAATATTGAACCTAGGTGAATACTGCCTTATTCTTGCATTTCAGCCCTGCTCTCTAAATCCCGCTGCCAGGTGAACCCTGCTAGCATATGCATTTCAACCCCATTCTGTGAACTCTGAACCTAGGTGAACCCTGCTTGTATCGGCACTTTAGCCCAACCTAGAGCTCTGAACTTAGACAACATCGTGCTCGTACAAGTAGCTCAGTGTAGATACTAACCTGCATCTAGCGTGCCTACCCTACCTTAGCAATGTGCGTTTAGGTCACTCGACCTATACCAGCCATCACTATGTATTTGCCGCTATTATACACAGTTATACTCAAAACTATCCTCCACTCAATTACCTCTCATAGCATGAGCACAGCTCAGCCACACATCCAGCCACTTCATGGCAATGAACCCCCGGAGCTAACCAACATGACCCTTAAACCATGCAACCTCCAACAGCGGAACCTAAGACTCCGCGCCAGACTCCCAAGAATCTATGACCCTTTAGCCAACTTCCAACTGGCAATTAACAACAACAAGCACACCTTGTGTGCCCCTAATATCCCATTTTATACAGCCAACAGTGGCCAACACCGACTACAACTTGTTGCCGAATCTTTAGAGATGTCCCATCAACTAAATGCCAACTCAAGGCCCCTATGCCCTCCAACCATCCCACCACACCGGGAATAAAAGGCGCCCTATTAAATGCCAGATCCTTGGTAGCCCACACCACCGAAATAGCAGATACAATCCTAAATGAGAACCTTGACTTCTTGGCCATCACAGAGTCTTGGCTCCATCCTGCAGCAGGACCAGCTGTTATGTTAGCCACCCCCGACAATTACACCATTATTCGCACGGATCGCACAACATCTAGAGGTGGTGGCCTAGCCATAATTGTGAAAAACAGCTTATCCCTTAGACTCTCCTCACCACTCAAAACTAACTCCTGCGAATCCCTCACAGCTAAACTCACCATTGCCAACAATCAAACCGTTACCATCCACCTGATATATCGCCCACCAGGCCCTATAAGCTCCTTTGAGGATGACCTTACGAATCTACTACCTGACAACCTAAAGAACTCTACTCAAAGCTTCATCCTAGGCGACTTCAACATCGGATTTAATGACCCACATGACCCCAATGCCCTACAAATCAATAACACCCTTGAGGAGTTAGGATTCTCCCAAAAGATCTCAGTTCCAACACACATCAAAGGTAGGACCCTCGATTGGATTGCAGAACATAACTGCCCTATCAACATCACATCTATAATGCCCCAGTTATGGTCTGGCCATTATATGCTATCTTTCACCATAGAAGCTACTATTCCTACCAACAATAATACCTTAGCCCCCATTGCACCTACTAGAAATAAGAAACTTATCACCCCAGAGAATCTCATCCCCTTTATTCTCCCTACCTTAAATTCCATTTCAGATCAGACCGACCCAGCCGCAATGGTAGAAATATACAACGAAGTGATGCTCGCCTCTCTGGACACTATTGCACCACTAAAAGTCAGGAAGAGTAAACTCCGCCAACACCTTCACATCTGGTTCACACCCCAGCTCAAAGAAATCAGACATAAGAAACGCCTCAGCGAAAAAACCTGGAGATCTGACCCATCAGACACCAACAAAAACATCTTAAAGAATCTAGCCACCTTCTACAAAAAAGAAATTATCCTAGCGAAACAGACCTCTTATAACACCTGTATCACCCAAGCTAAATTTAACACAAAAGAATTATTCACCATCCTGAAGGAAGTCGAATCCCCCACCCAAGTCCCTGATTCTAGTATCAAGGACAAGAACTGGTGCACAGGTATCCAAAATGCCCTGGCTGACAAGATAACTATGCTTCAGGCGAAGATCAATAACAAAAGAATGTCCATAACTGCACCGAACGCAGTTAACCTAAACCTAACTATAAACCCTTCACCAACTCTGAAACCGTTAGACAACACCCCCTTCCACTTTCGCAAAGTATCCTTCAAAGAAGTTGAGAAAGTCATCCTCACCCTCAAACCTTCCAATTGCTAGGGCGACCCATGCCCAGCCCAAATCATAAAAGATGCCGCCTGTGATCTCTCTCCTTTCATTACTAAACTTATAAATGCCTCTTTCACATCAGGCACCATACCTAGCAACCTAAAAAACTCCTGGGTCCTCCCCCTTCTCAAAAAGCAAATTTTGGACCCCTCTATCCCAACCAACTATCGCCCGATAACCACTGTGCCATTCCTGCTGAAAATACTAGATAAAGTTGCCTACCAACAAATTCAACACCACCTGGAACTAAACAACCTCCTAGGAGTCCAACAGTCCGGCTTCAGACCACAACACAGTACTGGGACTGCACTCCTAGACCTCAAGGCACAAATAGACACACTCAGAGATAATGGCACGACCTCACTCCTACTACTCCTTGACCTTTCTGCCGCCTTCGACCTGGTAGACCATACAATACTTTGCAATCACCTGGTCTCGGCAGCCCGCTATTCCCAGGAAGCAGTTGCATGGATCCAGTCATTCCTAGACAACAGGACAATCCGAGTATTCTCTCCCCTAGCAGCCGCGGACCCCGCACCCATCTCGTGCGGAATGCCCCAAGGATCTTGCGTATCGCCCACTCTCTATAACATCTTCACAAAGCCCCTTTTCGATGATCTAGACGGTCTTGGTATCACCTACACTAATTATGCAGACGATACACAGATCCTCATCCCTTTGACGGGAGATTATGACAAGGATTTGGCCTTTGTAAACAGAGTCTACCTCATCATCCAGGCACCGCCTCCAATATAAAAAAACTGGGCACCAAATATGACTCCTTCATAATTGACAACAACACCATCGCTGTAGCCAAAGTAGTTAAAACCCTCGGTTTTTACATAGATTCCACGCTCTCATTTGACAAACAAGTGAACTCCATGGCCTCAGTTACCTCTTATACATGTAAGCTAATCAGAGCAGCTAAGCCATTCCTATCACCTAATAACTGCATCATCCTAGCACGAGCATTAATCTTATCGAAATTAGATTATTGCAACGCCCTCTACATAGGCAGTAACAAATACATCACCTCTAAAATTCAAACACTGCAAAATAATGCCCTGAGAGCCGCCCTCAACTTCCCTAAAAATGCTCATATATCAGACCGTAAGAGATCCACCAACTGGCTCTCTACTAAAGATAAAATCCTACTTAAAACAGCCTCCCTCACTCACAAATGCCTTAACCATGCAGACCTGCAATACTTAATAGACAGATTCACTAGACAAACAGCTGCCCGTCCCCTACATAAAGCCAACTCTAACCTCCTACTAGTACCGAGATTTAAACTCACTAAATCTGGCGGGAGTAGTTTCCCTGTTAAAGCAGCTCAACTGTGGAACTCACTCCCAACCGATCTAAGAGAAGACCTTCCCTACCAGAAATTCAGATCTAACCTGATCCAATGGTTGAAAGCTCATGATGTCTATCATCTTGCGACCCTCATTTAAGATCTCATGCATTTTCTGTATTTTCAACTGCTCTGTATATTTGTCACATCTGCATACTGTAAATTTGCTGTACATACCCGATGTTCTTTTGTCTCTACTTGTCTACAGCACTGTAACCATAGCTGTACCCCTGTTTATTTGCAACATGTAACCTAAGCTTAACAATCCTCTTACTGCCTTCGCTCCCGCATACCCCCGGGTCTGGTGCGCAATATAAATAAATAAACAAACAAACAATCAATAAAATTCATGATCTGGCTTTAAAAATAGGCAACCTCATTACAAGTATATACTTATTTGTGTCCTACATTGTTTCACAGAAGTGAATTAGTTATATATTAATAGTAAGTTGGGCTTTTATATCACAATTTATGCTGGAGTCCAACCTCTGAGCAAAGGACACTTTATCAAACCCAATCAGCTCAGCATTATCTTGCTTTCAAGACAAGCCTGTTGCCTCTGAGCTATCCTCCCAGCCTGCGTGGCAGTTCACTTTGATGCATTTATTTTGCATTTGATTAATTTTTTAATAATATGGGTTTATCCCATATCCCCTACCCAAACCTCAAACGTACACCACTACCATACTCTCCCCACCCTTATGCCCTTTACCCACAGATATACATATATCCATTACTTCCCCACAAAGTAAATGTATCAGAATGAATGATCACACTGGTGATGGAATGGAAACCAATCTATATTTGCCAGAATTAGGCCATGTTGTTGGTAATTAAGGTGTAATGTTCGATTGCACGGAAGAACTGAAATCCCCTTGCATGTATGAAATCACCATTTACCATCAAGAACATGGTCACACATAATTATGGACAACTCAAAGATCATGTGGCACCCACAGAGAAGCACCAACTGTGGTTCACTTGCCACCAGCTAAGTCATATGGAAAAAACAAACATTGAAAAGAAATAACTGTTGCTGATTTTCATTTGCATGCTATACATGTTAAGATCATGTTTAACTGGTGCTTAATTTTTTTCATAGATACAATGTTGATGCAAAGTGTTTAGAATCGTACCGAAGTGCCATTAAAAAACATACTAATCAATACTACATCATTGTAATTATTGTGAAGGTTTGCTTACACAGCAGAAACAAGACCAATGAGCACGCTGTCTCTGTCGATGGCTGGGAAGGAATCATCAATCACATGGCTCATGGATCGTGCTTTCAATCCTAGCCTATTCTTACACATTGTTGCTGCTATTGACTATTGACAGTTAGCTATGATGCAAGGAAAGTGCTCAAAACGTGTCGTTATTGACCAAATGTTGAGCGTGCTGGCAGTGTCAAGTGGCAATGTGCTCCTCTTTCACACCCTTCCACGCTCTCAGGGCATAGTAAGGACAGTGAAACACAGAGCTATGTATTAGCTCGCTCAGCACATTTTTCTCTTTATCAACGTCAGTGTACGTCCTGTGTTAGAGATATTGTCTGGACGAGATACACCTAATCTTGTGGCATTTTGTTATTGTGATAAAATGGTGGTATATTTATTGTGGTAATGCATTGGTGTCTTCCCTATCTAGAGTGGAAATGCTCCCCTCAGAATGTATCCTTATGCCTGTATTTCATCCCGGGAACTCCCAAAGTAAAAGTTACCGGACTTGTTACACTTACATTTTGACAGTGTCACTGTCTTTCCTCAGCAACCTATCTACAATGCTGAGCTATGCTCTATCAACCAAATCATAAAGCATTTTCTATTGTGAATGATTCACTAGACATGCATGCATCACACACTTTTAAACGTAGTTACTATGAACACCAAAATTCACTTCAGGTTCTACCACCTGTGGTAAAACTTATTACCACCTGCAGTACACTGGGGCTCTTCCCTGTAACCTCACACCCTCTTTGTCAGTGAGTGTATTTATGCACATAAAACTCAACCACACTGTCTTAGTTTTTAAAAACGTTTTCTTTTCATATACACTGTTATTTGAATCTGCAAGTCATTCGGTATAAACTTGGGTACAAATAGAGAACATCCCAAAGAGTGCATGGCACAGTTTACATTCATTAATGAACACCCTCAGTTTTTTATCTTGTTACCGACCTTGAACTCTGATAAATTCGGCAGTAGACTCAGTCTGAGAAAGAAAAGAAAAGAACAAATGGACAGCAAAACAAACCCTTTTTTCTGAATTTTCAAGTTATGGTAATTTTGCACCATAGAACATTGCACATGAAAGAAATCTGCAAGCCCTAACTAACTATGAAAATGCATCCATTCAGTAGTCCACATCACTTATGACTGGCTCATATTCACCTTGGAAGCTGGCAAGATTCCTGCAGTGTTATCACTGGAAAACCCCTTTTTGTTGGCTCGGCAGCAAACACAAGGATTGCGACCTCCGCACACCCAGGCTACCCACAAGAAGCACACGATTTGTATGCCAGGATACCTGCTTCCCCAGTCTACCGCCTGTCTCCTGCCATCTCCCAGGAAGTTTCTGAACCTCTGCTCTGCCAGTCTGTCTACAACCACTCTCCCTCTTACTTTTAAAGGGTATCCCTGTCCCTCAACAGGACCTTCTTCTCTTCCTGACGTGCTCACATCACCCGAGCTGCACAGTACTTTCCAAAATGCCTACTAACTATAAATGTATCATTTCACTTTCTGCTTCCTGCGAAAAGAATGGAATTTTAGCATTTCATAGCATATTTCATATTTGCAATCTGTGCCCTGCTGAATGAAATCACCCAGCCAGTAAAATGTTTGCACGTTTTAACCCCATTGCAGAGAAGCACTCATTTTCATTTCATCTCATCTGATCCCATTTTGCACTAATTTGTTAATGACAGGTTACAAGTTATTGGGAAGGGGTTGTTAATTAAATTAGCACATGTTAGTGTGTATGCACATTGTGCAAACCAGACAGATGATCTGTTAGTCTAAAGTAGACCATTTTAAAATATGTTCCATAGCCAGAATGTGTGCATTTCATTTTTAATGTGCACCGACCATTCATGATGTTTGTATTTTCTACATGAACCCCCTGCAATGACTTATTGCTTCTTCTGTGTTCCTACACCTCAAGCAAGGTTGTTATGCTATGTTCTTTTCTTTTTTTTTACTTGTTAAGTACACCAATACCTCCTCCTGGCACTAAGGTAATCCCATTATAAAAAAGTCTACATATAGAGTCTGATTCATGGAATTAGCTGCACGGTAAATAGGGACTTGGCACGCCAAACCGCATGCAAAATCCCATGTGTCGATTCATGGAATCAACTGCGTGGGACTTTTGCATACTCTGCAGGGACTTCGCGCAGACTCGGCACGTCCCTGTGAGTGGCCGAGTGTCTTGCGTGAGACACCTTGCAGAGCGTGGGCATGGCCTGCACATAGACCGAAGTAGGGGGCGGATCTAAAAAAATGGCAAAGAACAAGGGAAAATGTGGGCGTTCCTAGGGGCGACCCACACAAGGCGATCACATGCCCACAACTGTGCAGGTAAAATCATTTTTATGGATCTGACCGTGCAACCTCACGTCGGGGAAAAGACCACACAAAGCTCCCGATCTAACCGCCACCCAAAGGCAGGTGTACAGACAGTTGTGCATAGGTAACACTGTGCACAGGTAAGATTTCATGTTGGATTTAGGGGTGCGTGCACATAGTCAGGGTTCCGATAGAAGGTAGGGGTGCGCATAAGCAGTGTAGCAGGGTGTAGGCACGGTTTACAGGAGTTTGCACGCATGTGTACCGGGATATGATTACTTTTATGGTACGTTCTACGCATGTTGAGGGAGTGCTGGGAATAGCTATGGGGGACCCCACATGCCCCCACCTGGGTGCTGGGCTGGTTGTGGGGGTTCGCAGGCGGTTTTTCCAGGGTGCATTGCATTGCGCACGCAGATAGCACAAAGTTCTGTTTCCATGGCTGAAAAGGCTCTGCGTGTGGGCGTGTCGTGGGCGTTCGGGCTTCGACTTGCGCATAGGGCTACTTTGTGTGGACAATTCCATGAATACGCCTAGCAAGAGAAGGGAGGGAACCAGGGAAAATACAATGACATTGTTACAGGCCATGAACAGTAAGGATGTGAAATTAAATATCGTACTCGGCCTGACGACATTTCAGATAGTGCAAGTGCTAAGACATAGATAAGGAAGGGAGGGGGAGAGTGGGAAGGAAATGGAAACAGACAGGCGACTATCATACTAGGCCTGAGGATATTTCTGGTAGAGACGGAGAAAACAAAAGGTGAGGGAGAGGGCTGCAGAAAGGGAGGGGAGGAACACAACAAGTGACTAATGTACTAGGCCTGACGACAGCTCAGATAGTGATGGAGAGGGGGTGAACAAGTAATGGAAGGGGGGAGGAGACAGACAAGCTTACTATCATACTAGGTCCAGTGACAATTCTGATAGAGTAAGTGCATAGAAGAAAGTAAGGGGACGAGGAGAGGAGATAGGAAAAGCGAGAAAGGGAAGAGAGAGCAGCGAGTAAGCAGTTAAAAAGAGTGGAGAAGCAAGAGTGGAGAGCGAATAGAATTGCAGAAGTCAGTAGTAACACATAATGTTGCAAGCCAGGATACAAGATGAAGATTGGAACAGCATGATTCCGGGCCACCATGAGTACATGATGCAAAGGAAGTCCAGCATGAGAGTTGAAAAAGGGTGACGCATGAGGGGATGCAGGGTCAAACAAAAATCAAGCAAAACAGGCAACACCTGTGTACGAGAAGGGTGGGGGACACAAAGGAACATCATGGGGGGGCGGAGGGGGTGGGGGGGACCTGTGGGGACATAGGGAGTAAACACATGTTGGTGGATGCTTACCTACTGTATGAGCAGGGGGTCAGGCCCTGGTTCCTCCTGGTCCAAACAGGTACAACCAGGAATTGCCCTTTTCTTTATCTGCCCTTCGCTTTGGACACCCGGGCGAGAGATGCCCTTGATCTAAGAGTTAAGAGCCGAAAGGAAGAGGCAGGGCTAAGAAGGTGGGTGGTGCTTAGACCAGGTGACCTAGATCCACTTGCACCTGCTCCCCATCTGCAAAGGAAAAGAGGCTGAAGGGCTCCTTAAGTAGGGAAAAAGAGTGGCAACTAGGAAGGCACCAGGTGGACGGGGCTTGCTAAGTGGGGAAAAAGAGCAGGAACCTGGAAGATACCATGTGGGCAGGGCTTAGGCCAGGTGACCTAGATCCACTTGCACCTGCTCCCCATATGCAAAGGAAACGAGGGTGGAGGGCTCCTTAACTAGGGAAAAGGAGCAGCAACCAGGAAGGCACCAGGTGGAGACAGGGTTTGCTAAGTGGGGAAAAAGAGCAGCAACCTGGAAGGCACCAGGTGGGCGGTACTTAGGCCAGGTGACCTAGATCCACTTGCACCTGCTCCCCATCTCATGAGCCCTCCGTATTAAACATAGTACCTTTGCAATGCTCTTACCCTCGGGTAGCTTGTACTCCTGGAAAACCTGGAGTAATTGCATGCCAGAACATGCGTACATGCAAAGACGATTGTTAGGGAGAATTCTCTTAAAAGGCTAATTTCCCTTACCTATAGAGTCCCCCAGCAGCTTTGCTGGATTTCAAGGGTTTATTTTTTACTCCTGCTAAGAGTGAGACTCTATTTTTTCCCACTCTTAGACATATGTATGATGTTTCAGGCTATTTTTGTGCTTATGGGCAATGGAGTTTTCTCACTCCATAGGTATCATCTTTTTTACATGTGTGTTACACAGCACCCTCAGTGCCGTAAGACAGGGGTGTCACAGTGACCCCCCCAACATAGACTCCATACCCTGGGACAGACTACTGTCTCCCAAGGCATGCAGAGTTACCATTGCCTTTGCTAGTCAATAGTTATGAACTAAACCAGTACAACCCATCTTACTATTGAGGTACTGGGAAGGGTTAATAGTTTTTCCCTGGTGCTCATTTTCAAGAGGGTACTGTCCAGTCCCTCTCGGCAAAGTTTCTGGCTGGTGGCAGTGGTTACTACTGTAAATATTCAACCACGAATATTTTCCTATGGGATTTTCCCATTGTTCGAGGCTACCACTTTTACTGACAGCCTCTAACATACCGCTGGGTTATTTTAATATTAACTTTAATCCAGTGTTTTTTTTTGTTGCCAGATCTTTAATAATATTTCTTTCTCGTGTCGCTCTCTGTGATCCAAACCGAGGTTGGGGCCCTTTGTTCGTCCTTTAGGCAGGCTTCTGGACAAAAGCCATCCTTTAGGCACCAGTGAGTCTGGTGTAGACAGGATGTGTGGGAAGGGGAATAGGCACCCTGGACCGAGTTGCCTATGCATCCCAAGTCGCACTCTGCCCTGATAGGCTGGGGGGTTATCCCTCCAGGATAGCCACCCACTGTGTGAATGACAGCTATGCTGTATGAACAGGGTTTTTCTGCATAAAAGCAGGGACCTGCGGACTGGAAGAGAGACGTTGCCACTGGACCTGAGAAATCTGACGAGGAGAGAAGTCAAAGACATCTGCAATGACTGAACCACTGGTAAAGCCCTGCTGCAGATCCTCACCACTTTTCTCCAATGATAAGAGAAGATCTTCACCTGCAAGAGCCTACTTCCCTTAAGCTAGTGGGACCAACCAGTTCGCCAATCGACTTCCAGCACCTGCTTTGGTCGAATCGCCATTGCCAGGCACTAGTGTTAGGCAGAATCCAGTGCAGTTCCCTTAGGGAGCACTACAGAAGATTAGGACTACAGGTGAGAGCAATAAATCCCCTTTGGTATCAGTCTGTACCACAAAGATTTAGTTGGTAGCTGTGGCTGAGCAGTAAGACTTATCTCAAGAGGGAGATGAGCAGTATTCAGGGTTTACACAATAGGTAGTACAGTACTATGGAGCAAGGAAACACTGACCAAAGCTTTGTATTAAAAAGAGAATATATATTTATTTTATACACTTCTAAGTCAACACATAATCACAATTGGTAAAGTAAGTTAAAAATTCAGTCAAGGGAAAGTAAATACAACTCCCTATTCAATTGTAGACAAGTTTGCGGTAGAGTGAAAACTGAGTAAAACGGCACAGTGAAAACCAACTACAAATGGCACTCTAGCAATTCAACGAAAGGGAGGGAAAGCACAAGTCAAACCGAAATATCTTCAGACACCCCCTAGCAACACTTACCTGAAGTAAGAAGGAAGAGGGGTTTAGAAGATTTAGGTGCACCAACACATTTCCCATTGAAAACCAATCTAGTGAGAGCAGTTCTAACAAATCAGACCAAGAGTTTAGGAGCAAAAATGTTCTTGTAGCTGTAGTCAAGTCTTTAGTAGAAAAATATTGAAGAGGTAGATGCAAGGTGAAAGACAATGTTAAGAGAGAGGGTGGCCGACCCCACAAGTAGTTAAAGGATTTAAAACACCTTTAGGTCTACCACAGAAAAAGGGCGGCCTGGCGGAACAATGTACCTTAAACGTGAAGAAGTGGCTCCTGCGGTGGCGGTTGTTCCTGGTAGTTCCTGCAGGTCGAGGGATCCAACAGAGGAAGAGAGATCCTTGTCGTGGAGGAAGGTTCGAGTCGCTGCACTACCCAGGGATGAAACCAGCCACGGTGCTGCCAAACAAAGTTTAAAAGGTACACTCCTTTTAATCGCGGTCCGGGTCGATAGCTGCCTGGCTATCCGGTCTCCAAGTGCTGGGCACTGTCGATTCGACCAAGGCAGGTCCGAGGAAGTGATAGGTGAACTGGTTGAACCCACCAGCTCAAGGGAACGAGGCTCTTTCGCTGAAGATCTCCTCTCGTTGTGTGGAAGAAAAGTGGTGGGACGATCCGGCAGGGCTTCACCGGTGGTGTAGATGCTGAAGATGTCTGTGGCTTCTCTCCCCTTCGGTTCCGTAGTTCCAGTGGCAACGTCTTGCTCTTCCAGTCCTCAGGACCCTGCTTTTATGCAGAAAGAGACCCATTCATACAGCCTAGCTGTCACTCACACAGTGCAGTGGTCTTCTTGGCGGGAGACCCTCCAGCCTATCAGGTTAGAGTGCGACCTGAGTTGCTGTGGCAACTCTGTCCAGGGGTTCTACTCCCCCTCCCAAACAAAAGACCCACCCCAGACTCAGAGGTGCCGAAAGGAGGGCTTCTTGGCAGAAGCCTGCCAAAAGAGCGAACAAAGGTTCCCCGACCTGGGTTAGGAATTTAGAGCAAGACACAAGAAAGAAATTATATCAAAGTTCTGGCAAATAAAACCTACCAGAGTGAAGTTAATAATAGAATAAACTGGCGGTATGTTAGAGGCTGTCAGTAAAAGTATTAGCCTCGAACAATGGGAAAATCCCATAGGAAAATATTGACGGTCGAATATAAAAGGTAGTAACCACTGCCACCAGCCAGAAACTTTGTAGATGGGGACTTTAAGGTACCCTCTCGAAAATGAACATAGGGGGAAAAACTATTAACCCCTTCTAGTACTTCCATATTAAGATGGGGTGTCCTGGTTTAGTCATAGAGATTGACTAATAGAGTCAATGGGGACTTTACATGTCCTGGGAGACAGTAGTCAGTCCCAGGGTATGGAGTCTATGTTTGGGGTAAATACAACACCCCTGTGTCACTGCACGGAGGGTGCTGTGTAACACATGTGTATAAAGATGGTTGCTATGGTTGAGAGAAAGGATCCCAGAGGCATTAAACACAAAAATAGCCTAGAACACACATAGCAAAGATGCCTAAGACTGGGAAAAAGAGTCTCACTCTTAGCAGGTAAAAAGAAATAAACCCTTCAGATCCAGCAAAGCTGCTGGGGGACTCTATAGTTAAGGGAAATTAGCCATAAGTGAGAATTCTCCCTAACAACTAGGAGCCTGGATAGCCAGGCACCCGTCCACCACGACCGCGATTTAAAGGAGCGTACCTTTTATTCTGTTCTGGCAGCACCACGGCTGGCTTCATCCCTGGGCAGTGCAGTAACTCAAACTTTCTCCACAACGAGAGCCTCTCTTCCTCTGCTGGATCTCCCGAACTGCAGGAACTGCCAGGAACTACTGCCACCACAGGAGCCTCTTCCACTTTTAAGGTACATTGTTCCACCAGGCCTCCCATTTCGTTGGGTACTGCTAAAGGTGTTTTAAATCCTTTAATTACCTTCTGGGCTGGCCGCCCCTATCGTCTAACATTGTCTTTTTACCTTCTGCACCCTCCTTTTCAACCGTTAAACAAAGACTTGACTGCAGCTCATAGAACCGTTCGAACCTGGGAACTTTGCCTTGTACCATTGACTCTGGCACAGTCCTATTGACTCTGGCTATTTCCGTTACAACTGCCTTCTCTCGATTGCTTCTCATCAAGAAATGTGTTGGTGCACCTAATCTCTTCTAACCACCTTTCCTTCCCCTTTATATACTGTTGAAGTGCCATTTTGCTCGGTTTTCACCTATGTATTGCTTATTCTAAAGTACTACCTTGCTTAACTTGTTCACAATCCAATTGGAAAGTGTTGCTGGTGTGTTTAGGAGTCTAACCCTGTATAACTTGATCTTTCCCTCCCTCTGAAGAAATTGTTAGAGTGCCATTTCTGCTTGGTTTACACTGTACCGTTTTTCTCAGTTCTCACTCTTGCTCAAACTTGTCTACAATTTAAATAGGGAGTTGTGTATACTTTTCCTGACTGTTTTAACTTGCTTTAAGTATAGTGATTTGTGTGTAGAACTAAGAGTGTGTAAAATAAATATATATCCTCTTTTTGATACAAAGCTTTGGCCAGTGTTTCCTTGTTCCATAGTACTGTAGTCCTATTGTGTAAACCCTGAATTTTGCTCATCTCCCTCTTGAGATATGTCTGGCTGCTCAGCCACAGCTACCAACTAAATCTGTGTGATACAGACTGATACCAAAGGGGATTTATTGCATATACCTGTAGTCCTAATCTTCTGTAGTGCTCCCTAAGGGAACTGCATAGGATTCTGCCTAACAACGATGATGCACAGGTAAGGGAAAGTGTGATCTGGACAGCTTGTACTCTTGGCAAACCTGCAGTGATTGCATGCCAGAACATACACACATGCTTAGACGATGATGCACAGGCAAGGAAAAGTGTGATCTGGACAGCTTGTACTCCAAGAAAACCTGGAGCGATTGCATGCAAGAACATGCATACATGCTCAGACGATCATGCACAAGCAAGGGAAAGTGTTATATGTACAGCTTGTACTCCTGGAAAACCTGGAGTGATTGCATGTCTGAACATGCATACATGCTTACAGGATGATGCACAGGCAAGGGAAAGTGTGATCTGGACAGCTTGTACTCCTGGAAAACCTGCAGTGATTGCATGCCAGAACATACATACATGCTTACAAGATGATGCACAGGCAAGGGAAAGTGTGATCTGGACAGCTTGTATTCCTGGAAAACTGCAGATCATACATACATGCTTACAAGATGATACACAGGCAAGGGAAAGTGTGATCTGGACAGCTTGTATTCCTGGAAAACCTGCAGTGATTGCATGCCAGATCATACATACATGCTTACAAGATGATCCACAGGCAAGGGAACGCGTGATCTGGACAGCTTGTATTCCTGGAAAACCTGCAGTGATTTCATGCCAGATCATACATACATGCTTACAAGATGATGCACAGGCAAGGGAAAGTGTGATATGGACAGCTTGTACTCCTGGAAAACCTGCAGTGATTTCATGCCAGAACATACATACATGCTTCCAAGATGATGCACAGGCAAGGGAAAGTGTGATCTGGACAGCTTGTACTCCTGGAAAACCTGCAGTGATTTCATGCCAGATCATACATACATGCTTACAAGATGATGCGCAGGCAAGGGAAAGTGTGATCTGGACAGCTTGTACTCCTGGAAAACCTGGAGTGATTGCATGCAAGAACATGCATACATGCTCAGACGATCATGCACAAGAAAGGGAAAGTGTGATCTGGACAGCTTGTATTCCTGGAAAACCTGCAGTGATTTCATGCCAGATCATACATACATGCTTACAAGAAGATGCACAGGCAAGGGAAAGTGTGCTCTGGACAGCTTGTACTCCTGGAAAACCTGCAGTGATTTCATGCCAGAACATACATACATGCTTACAAGATGATGCACAGGCAAGGGAAAGTGTGATCTGGACAGCTTGTACTCCTGGAAAACCTGCAGTGATTTCATGCCAGATGCTTACAAGATGATGCACAGGCAAGGGAAAGTGTGATCTGGACAGCTTGTACTCCTGGAAAACCTGGAGTGATTGCATGCAAGAACATGCATACATGCTCAGACGATCATGCACAAGAAAGGGAAAGTGTGATCTGGACAGTTTGTATTCCTGGAAAACCTGCAGTGATTTCATGCCAGATCATACATACATGCTTACAAGATGATGCACAGGCAAGGGAAAGTGTGATCTGGACAGCTTGTACTCCTGGAAAACCTGCAGTGATTTCATGCCAGATCATACATACATGCTTCCAAGATGATGCACAGGCAAGGGAAAGTGTGATCTGGACAGCTTGTACTCCTGGAAAACCTGCAGTGATTGTATGTCAGAACATACATACATGCTTACAAGATGATGCACAGGCAAGGGAACGTGTGATCTGGACAGCTTGTACTCCTGGAAAACGTGCAGTGATTTCATGCCAGATCATACATACATGCTTACAAGATGATGCACAGGCAAGGGAAAGTGTGATCTGGACAGCTTGTACTCCTGGAAAACCTGCAGTGATTTCATGCCAGAACATATATACATGCTTACAAGATGATGCACAGACAAGGGAAAGTGTGATCTGGACTGCTTGTATTCCTGGAAAACCTGCAGTGATTGCATGCCAGATCATACATACATGCTTACAAGATGATGCACAGGCAAGGGAAAGTGTGATCTGGACAGCTTGTATTCCTGGAAAACCTGCAGTGATTTCATGCCAGATCATACATACATGCTTACAAGATGATGCACAGGCAAGGGAAAGTGTGATCTGGACAGCCTGCACTCCTGGAAAACCTGCAGTGATTTCATGCCAGAACATACATACATGCTTACAAGATGATGCACAGGCAAGGGAAAGTGTGATCTGGACAGCTTGCACTCCTGGAAAACCTGCAGTGATTTCATGCCAGATCATACATACATGCTTACAAGATGATGCACAGGCAAGGGAAAGTGTGATCTGGACAGCTTGTACTCCTGGAAAACCTGGAGTGATTGCATGCAAGAACATGCATACATGCTCAGACGATCATGCACAAGAAAGGGAAAGTGTGATCTGGACAGCTTGTATTCCTGGAAAACCTGCAGTGATTTCATGCCAGGTCATACATACATGCTTACAAGAAGATGCACAGGCAAGGGAAAGTGTGATCTGGAAAGCTTGTACTCCTGGAAAACCTGCAGTGATTTCATGCCAGAACATACAGACATGCTTACAAGATGATGCACAGGCAAGGGAAAGTGTGATCTGGACAGCTTGTACTCCTGGAAAACCTGCAGTGATTTCATGCCAGATGCTTACAAGATGATGCACAGGCAAGGGAAAGTGTGATCTGGACAGCTTGTACTCCTGAAAACCTGGAGTGATTGCATGCAAGAACATGCATACATGCTCAGACGATCATGCACAAGAAAGGGAAAGGGTTATCTGGACAGCTTGTATTCCTGGAAAACCTGGAGTGATAGCATGCCAGAACATGCATACATGCTCAGACGATCATGCACAAGAAAGGGAAAGTGTGATCTGGACAGCTTGTATTCCTGGAAAACCTGCAGTGATTTCATGCCAGATCATACATACATGCTTACAAGATGATGCACAGGCAAGGGAAAGAGTGATCTGGACAGCTTGTACTCCTGGAAAACCTGCAGTGATTTCATGCCAGATCATACATACATGTTTACAAGATGATGCACAGGCAAGGGAAAGTGTGATCTGGACAGCTTGTACTCCTGGAAAACCTGGAGTGATTGCATGCAAGAACATGCATACATGCTCAGACGATCATGCACAAGAAAGGGAAAGTGTTATCTGGACAGCTTGTATTCCTAGAAAACCTGGAGTGATAGCATGCCAGAACATGCATACATGCTCAGACGATCATGCACAAGAAAGGGAAAGTGTGATCTGGACAGCTTGTATTCCTGGAAAACCTGCAGTGATTTCATGCCAGATCATACATACATGCTTACAAGATGATGCACAGGCAAGGGAAAGAGTGATCTGGACAGCTTGTACTCCTGGAAAACCTGCAGTGATTTCATGCCAGATCATACATACATGTTTACAAGATGATGCACAGGCAAGGGAAAGTGTGATATGGACAGCTTGTACTCCTGGAAAACCTGGAGTGATTGCATGCAAGAACATGCATACATGCTCAGACGATCATGCACAAGAAAGGGAAAGTGTTATCTGGACAGCTTGTATTCCTAGAAAACCTGGAGTGATAGCATGCCAGAACATGCATACATGCTCAGACGATCATGCACAAGAAAGGGAAAGTGTGATCTGGACAGCTTGTACTCCTGGAAAACCTGCAGTGATTTCATGCCAGATCATACATACATGCTTACAAGATGTTGCACAGGCTGGGAAAGTGTGATCTGGACAGCTTGTACTCCTGGAAAACCTGCAGTGATTTCATGCCAGATCATACATACATGCTTACAAGATGATGCACAGGCAAGGGAAAGTGTGATCTGGACAGCTTGTACTCCTGGAAAACCTGCAGTGATTGCATGCCAGAACATACATACATGCTTACAAGATGATGCACAGGCAAGGGAAAGTGTGATCTGGACAGCTTGTACTCCTGGAAAACCTGCAGTGATTTCATGCCAGAACATACATACATGCTTACAAGATGATGCACAGGCAAGGGAAAGTGTGATCTGGACAGCTTGTACTCCTGGAAAACCTACAGTGATTTCATGCCAGAACATACATACATGCTTACAAGATGATGCACAGGCAAGGGAAAGTGTGATCTGGACAGCTTGTACTCCTGGAAAACCTGCAGTGCTTTCATGCCAGATCATACATACATGCTTACAAGATGATGCACAGGCAAGGGAAAGTGTGATCTGGACAGCTTGTACTCCTGGAAAACCTGGAGTGATTGCATGCAAGAACATGCATACATGCTCAGACGATCATGCACAAGAAAGGGAAAGGGTTATCTGGACAGCTTGTATTCCTGGAAAACCTGGAGTGATAGCATGCCAGAACATGCATACATGCTTACAAGATGATGCACAGGCAAGGGAAAGTGTGATCTGGACAGCTTGTACTCCTGGAAAACCTGGAGTGATTGCATGCAAGAACATGCATACATGCTCAGACGATCATGCACAAGAAAGGGAAAGGGTTATCTGGACAGCTTGTATTCCTGGAAAACCTGGAGTGATTTCATGCCAGAACATACATACATGCTTACAAGATGATGCACAGGCAAGGGAAAGTGTGATCTGGACAGCTTGTACTCCTGGAAAACCTACAGTGATTTCATGCCAGAACATACATACATGCTTACAAGATGACGCACAGGCAAGGGAAAGTGTGATCTGGACAGCTTGTACTCCTGGAAAACCTGCAGTGCTTTCATGCCAGAACATGCATACATGCTCAGACGATCATGCACAAGAAAGGGAAAGTGTGATCTGGACAGCTTGTATTCCTGGAAAACCTGGAGTGATTGCATGCCAGAACATGCATACATGCTTACAAGATGATGCACAGGCAAGGGAAAGTGTGATCTGGACAGCTTGTACTCCTGGAAAACCTGGAGTGATTGCATGCCAGAACATGCATACATGCTCAGACGATCATGCACAAGAAAGGGAAAGTGTTATCTGGACAGCTTGTACTCCTGGAAAACCTGGAGTGATTGCATGTCTGAACATGCATACATGCTTACAAGATGATGCACAGGCAAGGGAAAGTGTGATCTGGACAGCTTGTACTCCTGGAAAACCTGGAGTGATTGCATGCCAGAACATGCATACATGCTCAGACGATCATGCACAAGCAAGGGAAAGTGTTATATGTACAGCTTGTACTCCTGGAAAACCTGGAGTGATTGCATGCCAGAACATGCATACATGCTCAGACGATCATGCACAAGCAAGGGAAAGTGTTATATGTACAGCTTGTACTCCTGGAAAACCTGGAGTGATTGCATGCCAGAACATGCATACATGCTCAGACGATCATGCACAAGCAAGGGAAAGTGTTATATGTACAGCTTGTACTCCTGGAAAACCTGGAGTGATAGCATGCCAGAACATGCATACATGCTTAGAAAGAGCATGATATGAAGAGAATCTTTACCTTTCATTACACATGTTTTTGAAACTGCGCCGTATGTTTGTAGGTCTCCAAATCAAGTTTTAAGGGCAATTTCCATGAGACTTCGTTTACATTTACTGCTGCCCATGTAACCTTTAGGACCAGGATTGAAAGACCCACATGAAACCCAGACATGCAGATTATGGTTGAATGTAAATCAAACATTGATTTGCCGCATGTGAGTTTTAAAAGAAACTAGAATACTGTATTTTAATACATTTGTCTGTAATCAGAAATCATTTGGTAAACCTGTTTTTTTGGGAAAGATGCATGAGAGGAAACCAAATACTTTCGATTGGGGTGTCTACATTTTTAATTGAGGTTTTGAAAATGTTTAATGAATGGATATTTTAAATGTTTGAATTTGTTGTTTTGTATAATGTTAGTATTTATTTTATATATTCTTAAGGTTTTTTGTAAGTCAAAAAAGAATGTATAAATAAATAAATTAAAAAGATAACCGCGCCTTGCGCCATCTGCCTGCTTTATCTTCTGCCTCTTCATTTTATAAACAGACAAATGCATCTATTTCAGAACTCATCTGGAAGGTGAAGAAGAAGGGCTCACCTTTCCCAAGTGTAGAGCCAGAAGGTGAGTGGGTGGCCTTCAAGTGCCAGATTTCAAACTCGGTGACTCTGCCTTCTTGCTTAATTAAAGAATGTATGGATTGCCTCTAAAGAGGCCTCACAATGCTTCCATGTGGAAAGCAACTTGCACCCCTCAAGACCACCACTGCCCTCAGCAGAAACTCTCCCAAACTTGCATGGAATTATAAAGCACAGACCTGGCTGGGAAGCAACAGAGCCCTCTACATATAGGGGAATCAACGGGGGGCTACAAGTCTGGGTGCATGGTAGAAGAGGGTATGTGGCACAGGAGGATAAGGGGAGGGTGGGAGCTCCAAAGGGTGAGTATTAAGGTTGAGTGGACAGATCAGCAATTGGCAAGATGCTCTTTGAGGATTAGGGTCTTCAGCACCTTGCTGAAATGAGGATGGGGGTGGCAGTCCCAGCTGAATCGCTAGCTTGTTCCAGAGACAGGATGCAAAGCAGAAAGAGGCCTATTTCCTGTTTTTTCCACTAGTATTTCTTTGTTTCCAACCCGGTGATGTTATGTCGTGGCTTCTTGTGGTACCCTGGCTCAGGAGAGGGTGAGTTGTTTGGTCATGTAGAGTGACTCCTTTTTAGGTAATTAAGGCTGCAATTAAGGCTGCCTTGAACATGATGCACTCAGGGAGAGGTAGGGAGTGCTGCTCCTTTGCAAAGGATCTTTACCAATGCATGCAGCCAAAAATGCCCCCTTAACATGCACAACGTCACCACCGTGGGATATCAAAGGTCCAACATGTAATTGAGGTGAAACTTACGGATATGCTGAGGTATACTTTTGTTAGTTGATATTTAAGAAAATGCGACCATTAGGTCATTTCCTAATCTTATGGAATCCTGTTTTCTGCCCTACTTTGCACTCTCTAGAAACATTAAACCTGAGGTCCATCGGAGCCCCCTTCTAGGCAGGTCAGTTGATGCTTCACTATAAGAATCACACTCTATTCACAATCAGCAAGTGATCGTCTTTCTTTTTATGTAAACTGTTTAGAGATCAGGCATTTCAGCCATCCACTCCAGGGGCACACCCAGCGGGCAGCGGCATGGGAGCACATGCAGAGTCACTAGATCGGAAGAATATCTGGGTTTGCGATCACATCATCAGCGTAGGATCAGCACCCCTGCGGCAAAAGGATGTATTTTCTATATTCCAAGTGCATACTATACAAACTACCTCAGTTAGGTCTCACTCAATCGGGAGCCGGCTAGCCTTTCCTCTGTGATATGGGTACCCCTTATCATATGATAATTAGGCATAGCTGCCAAGCTGCCCCATGTCCTGCGGGACACCCCAAACAAGTACTGTTTTCCCCAATTGCATGCTAATATATGCGGGCCCATACTTTCAATGCGATACTACCAGTCCCAGCATGCAGTTTGAAAAAAGCGGACTGGGTCAAGGTATCACGCATCACACAGGGCATGAGTAGGCCTCACTGAATCTTGAGTTGGCTGGCATCGCCTCTCTGATATGGGATTACATAAGAGGTGTATTTGTAGAGCGCACCTTCACCCCCAGAAGGGCATCTTGGCGCTATTGACAGATAACAGATGTTCATTGTTATCCAGCATAATGGTACTCATTTTATCTACCTCAGAAGGGTGAAGGGCTGAGTCGACCTGCCTGGATCTGAACCTGTGATCACTAGATCAAACACTGTCCCCCCTGTGGATGCATTAATCCACTGAGCCACAGAGCCAGTTTAAGGATTTGCCTTTCATGGGGGAAAACTTGAACGTATGATATTTCCATGCATCAAGATTATTTAAATGTTGCTTAGTACCACATAATATTTCTTTTTCACTGCTCATATTGCGCAGGGATTTATTTTTGAAGAGGTTATTTCATATTAGGAACACACAACCCTACATTCTCGCAGTCACTGGACTTCCGGGGTAGAGGGTCTTAAACTATAGGCCTACCCCCAACCCAGTGCCTGTGCCAGTCTTTGCCTTTCTTTCAATCAATCTTCATGTTTCTGTTTCCAATCTCGAAGAAGCAATAAGAATGATAGAAGGAGGAAAGACGGAGAGGAGAGTAAGTGAAATAGAGGGTAAAGGAAATGGAAGGAAAATGGAGAAACAAACAATAATGAAATGGAGGGAAGAGAAGGGAAGGTGCAAAGAAAAAAAAAGGCTCACCTTGGAATGGGGTTGTAGAATAAGTTTCTGGTGAAGGTAGGGCCAAGATTAAAAAGGTGACACTATGTTGACAGCAATTGTTAAGATGGATTTCTAGAATCTGGCCTGGTGGACAGATTGTCGGAGGCCGGCCCAGTTATTGTGAACAGGGGAACTCTAAGAGGTTAGCCAAAACCCATACAAGGTAGCAATGGAGATGAGTCAAGGCTATTCTCAGGAGAGTGTGAGTGGGGCAAGGGGTTCACAATGAGTCTACACAGTAAAGCACACGATCATTCAATTTCGACAGAAAGGTATGCACACACAGTATTTATTATAGGCCCTAAACACACTGAAAAATGAAACAAGCAGGTGAAAATATTACACAAAACTCAATAATAAGCATATATACAGTCACCATAGGTTCTAACAAGCATTCAATGACGTACATTAAAGGTAAGTGATGCAGTAAGATGGAACCAAGTCACAAGATATGCGCCAGAGCTTCAGAAATCCAATCTCTGTGAAAGTGGGGCCTGGTCCCCAAATGTCACAACGCTTCCCCCCAGAATGTAGTTGATCCAGGTAAAGTACTTGCGTTGTTGATAGTTCAAGAACAATGTTACTGATAGGTACACATGTGCTCTTATCTTTTAGGTAAAACTGCTCAGGTGTGACGACCAAAACGCAGTGCGTAGGGAAGGATACAAAGAGACTTGTTCTCAATGTTATCCTATAGCGGACAGGGGGAGACACATGCTTAATCGACCCACATTTGACTCATCTAGTCACCTGAGAAAATTGGAGTCAGCAGGGAAAGTAAACGCAATGCAATACACAAATGCAGGGTTCCATTTATACACTTTCGAGGTGCTAATCCTTAAACTAACTGTTTGATGAACCAGTTCTGCTTCCCCGTCCCTGCCCACAGTGATTCTGTAGCACTTTGATGTGTTTAAAATACCAGGGGGTGGGGGTAGCTCACAGCAGGAGGTGTTCAGTTCTTCCCCAGCTCAGGTGGGCTATTCCGGAGGGAGAAGTACAGCCTGAAGTATTTCTTCCATGCAAACAAAACAAGTGTTATCCAATGAGATTACCTTGTTTCTCAAAGAAAAATAAATGATATCGTCTCGTGCATTGAATTTTGTTTATTTTACACGTACTATTTCAATGATATGATAGGTTATTTATAACACGCTTAATATACAGAGGTTTCTAAGCGCGGACCCGGGGATCCAAACAGTGGTGCTCCGTGTTGTCTTGCTTCCAAGGCGAGCACGTTGCCCCTGAGATATCCTCCCGAGAGGAAATTGCATCTCTATTCATAACAGCTTGAGCTATGTTTTCTGCTCAGGTATCAAAGTCAAATGCTTAACTCTGAGTGGAATACAATATTGCTCATTCTTTCCTTTCACAGCCACAGGTGCTGAATCCTATGAGTTATGAGCCCTTCACTAAATGGCAATACTTCATCTGAAGGCTCCGACGTTGAAATGGCTGAAGTCAAGTTTAATGACCCTTTTCCATCTGGAGACAAAGAACCAGGCTGTTTATGTGACTCACATGCAACTTCGACTGTCAATCATAAGCTCCTTTATTGTATTTTGGTGTCCTCTGTACGTGAGGTGTATAGCAGTCCAGTTCTAGCTGCGAGAACTTCCGGAGATCACATCTTCCAAAGTCAGGGCTCACGTCAAAGACATGCTTGAGCTCAATCACTTATCTTTCTCTCACTGTTATCTACTGAGTGCAGAACAGGCTAACATGATTCTACAATGGTGTGGCAAATTGACATCTACCCTGCAGGAGTCCAAGGTTCAGCAGAGAATAGCGTGCCTACTCAGCCCGCAAACGTTTACAAGAGCCAAGCGAATCATAAAGGTAAAAGAGGGTATATTAGGGGTTATACTTCACAAACAGTGAAGTATAAGACTCCAAAATAAAGGAATATCCAATCAAGATTCTATAAAAATATGTACACTTTAATCAAACACACCATTTACATTCATAACTAATAAGAAAACACTGTAAAACCAAACCCCTTTAGAAGGAAGACAGAATATGCACATATGCAGTCTGGGTACTGAGACAGGGGGAGCAAAGGCAATTATAAGACCAAGACTTTCAGAAAGGATATGTTCTAGGGTGCAAAAAGGGATACAAGTGACCTAACCTGTCTCTAGGGCCCACAAATGGACCAGGGGGACAGTTAGCAGCCAATACTACCATTTAGCAATTCTTGGTGGTCAGGCTGCACCAAGCCAGATGTCTTGGCGGTTGTGCAAAGATTGCAAAAGCAGAAACAGCAGGTCCTGGTGGTTTAAATGTGTCAAACAATTCTGGAAACATGTCTACAAGCATTTCAACAGTGAATAACAAAAGGATCCCTGCTGTCTGGGCTCTCAGGGTGCAGAGTCCGAATCAGAGGGCTCAGGGACAAGATGATTCAATTTCTTGTGTTCCCAAACACGGGGAAGGCTAGCACACAACTGCAGAGGTCCTTCAACAGCGTTATATTATGTTAACACTATTTGTAAAGCGCGGCATACACCCGGAGGCATCTTGGCGCCAAACATAACAGAAATGGGCAGACGATTCATTACTTTAAAAAAATATGTTTTTAGGGAACTAACGCAAGATAGTTCTCAGTGGTAGTGAGTGGAAGAGGCAATAGTTTATTTATTTATTTTATTGAGCATTTGTTGGATCCGTATACAACTGAATAGTGTTTCAAAGTGCCACAATGCTAACTGGGAAGGGGACAAGGGAAAATAACAATAGCAGAAACTGTAAAATACAGTCATGGTCCAACTAAGCCTTGTGGCATTCGTCCGTGCAAGTGTAGTAGGAAGAAGTGCAGGAGCTAGGGAGGGAGTTGTGGGGGGCAGACAAAATGGGCAAGTACTGGCAGAGGGCCTGGGAGGGAAGTGCTAATGGGAGCCAAGGGGGAGAACCCCAGACTAAGTGCTAGCGCAGGTGGTGGCACCCAAGGGTGGGATGCTGAGCTGCTAAGCAAGGGTCCGGAAGGGCAGTGCAGTAGTGGGGGGTGCTGGTATCGACTGGGAAGAGGGCCTGGAATCCTGGCATATCCATGAGGATCAGGCCTCCAGTCACAGTGGCCATGGGGTGAGAGCAGGGAAGGGAAAGAGGGAAAGAGGTAGAGAACAGCAGAGTTTTGAGCAGATTCCAGAACTGCAGGAGGTCCTTCTCAAGTCTGAGAGGGGTAGGAAGGCTGTTCCAAAGGGAGGCGTCAGCCGAGGAGAGAGAGCTGCACCCCACTCTCTGCTTCTAGAAGCATTTGACAGGCAAAGAGTTGGAGTTAGAGGAGCGTAGGACTCTATCAGGGGAGTATTTAGGGAGGGAGTTCAATAAGTTCCAAAGCTTGTGGTGGCCACTGAGAATGCTCGGCCTCCACGTCTTGATAATCTAAATTGCAGAACTGGAATGGGAAATCCTTCCTGAGAGCGGAATGCACACCCACATTCGAAGGTCTGAGGTACCACTTTTGAAGGCAGAGAGGCAGGCCTTGCACCAGCAGCAGGTTACTTAGGACCTCAGGGATACGATGGGTCCTTGTTCTCCGTCTCCAAACACAGGGTAGACTGGCACACAACTGCAGGGGCCCTTTCAAACAGTGAGGTCCTTGGTAACGTGTGGTTGTCTGAGAGGCAGGTCTTGTTCCTGCAGCAGGTTCACCCCCAATGGTCCCTGGGGATGCTTAGGGGGCAGAACTTGCATTTCTCCTTCACCTCACAACTAGAGGGCTCTGGAAAGGACTGCTCATCCAGCAGGGTCCAGATTAAATCTTCTTTAAGGGTTGGAGTCCAAAAGATCATTCCTAAAATGATTCAAAGAAATGGTAGGAGCCTGACTTAGTGGTCCGATCCCTGTTATTAAAAGAAATGGACTTTGCTCTTCTCAACTCATCCTCCTCTGAGACCTTAATATCCACCTGGATGCTACATGCCCTTCTTCAGGACTCTTTCGCAACCTCTGCAACTCTCTCTCTTTCTCTCTCTCTCTCTCTCTCTCTCTCTCTCTCTCTCTCTCTCTCTTTCTAACTCTCACTCTCTCTCTCTCTCTCTCTCTCTCTCTCTCTCTCTCTCTCTCTCTCTCTCTCTCTCTATTCTTACCTCTGGCCCAACTCACTCAGCAGGGCACACCCTGGATGTTCTAATCTCCTCAGACCTCCCCCTCTCCAAACTCTCTCACCACTCCTCTCTCCTGGAGTGATCACTTTCTCCTTTCTTCCCACCTCTCTCTCTCTACCCCTCAGGCCAAGCTTCCTCCAGCACTGCCACCTACCTTCTTGTTCATCCGACTCATGAAGCCTGTGTCAGCTGAGGCTTTTGCTGCTACCTTCCCTACTCCTTCTGAACCTTTGGCTGACTCATGCCCTGACACAGACCTTTCTAACCTCCATCTTTCTATCTGTAACACTCTTGATGTACTTGCCCTTGTCATGAGGATCCACTTGAAGCCCAAATCCAAGTGCAAATCTTATGACTCTGTCCTCGGCACCCTCAAATGCAAGTGCAGGGTGGCTGTGAAGAAGTGGAGGGCATCAGACACACCCTCTGACAAACTGTCCTGCTGCCTGCTCCAACAGCAATACAGACTCTCTGTCCTTGCCAAACAGAGAGCCCATATCTAAGCCGGCGTCTCTGTGACATCTAACAACTCGGCCAAACTCTTCCAAATCTGCAAGGAACTGGACAATCTTGCTGCAATCTCTACCTCTCCTGTTCCCTCCCAGGCCCTCTGTATGGCCTTGGCTTCTCACTTCATCAATAAAAGTCAGGACATCCTGTCCACCCTCTCTTCCTCTTCCTCCTCCTCCTCTCCTGGCCTACCTGTGACTGGCTCTCGTACTCCCTTCTCTTCCTTCCCCTTGTTCACCCCTGACAATGTTTCTAGACAAGTCCAATCTATGAAAGTCTCATCAAAACAGGTTCTCCCTTGTTCATCCAGAGCCATCAAGGACGACATCGACACCCTTGCTCCAGCCTTGGCCGATTTCTGTAATCACTTCTTTGCCACTGCAACTTTCAGTTCCCCCCTTAAGCGCCCCCTTGTGCACCCCCTGCTAAAGAAGCCCTCTGCCGATCCTTCCTCTCCGGCTAAGTATCGCCTATCTCCATCACCCCTTTGCTGGGCAAACTCTGGGAAAAGCTGTCCATCTCTCAGCTTAATCTGCTCACTGAATCTGTTGGTTATCTCCATGACCACCAGTCTGGCTTCAGAGCTGCCAGGAGCACAGAAACTGCTCTCCTGAACACCCATGAAGATCTGCTCTCAAACCTTGATTCCAACTTTCCTTCTGTCCTCATCCTCCTCAAACTCTCTTCTGCCTTTGATACACTCAACCATGCCATCCTGCTCAATCGCCTCCGTCATAACCTGGGTATCACTGATTAGGCCTTGGCATGGCTGACCTCCTTTCTCATTGACCGACCCTCCCAGGTCCAACTGGGGTCTTCCTTTCTTCTATCCCTCTCTCCAATTGTGGTGTTCCCCAGGAGTCTAACCTCTCATCCTGGCTGTCCAACCAATGCCTGGCACCTCTTGCCCACTGCATTGATTCCTTCTGCTGCAACTTTCAGTGTTATGCAGATGACACCCAGCTTTCCTTCAAGCTCCCCTCAGCCGCCTCTTCTCCTTCTCTCTGCCTTAATGCCAGTAAGACTGAGATCATCCTTATTGGAACACCAGCTCCCTCCTTTTCTTCTCTCTCGCTGGCCACCCACTCTGGGCCCTCTTCCTGGTCCTACATATGAAGTTAAGCACCTTGGGGTCATCTTCGACTCCACCCTCTGCTTCTCTCCTCACATCTCTGATGTCTCTAAGAAGTCAAATTATCAACTGCACCTCCTCAAAGGTATTCTTCCTTTCCTCATTTTCCACCAGAAGCTCACAGTCTCCAGAGCTCCAGTACTCTCTAGGCTGGACTATTGCAACAGCCTCTTTCTAAATCATCCTGCATCTACTCTCCGACCTCTTCATTTTATCCAGAACAGTACTGTGAGACTTGTCCTTGGCCTAAAGGCCAGGGATCGTATCCTTCCAGCTCTGAAATCTCTTCAATTGCTCCCAGTGGCGGCAAGGATCAAGTTCAATACCCTCTGCATCATCCACAAGGCATTCTGGGGTATCGGACTGCACTATCTCCGACTCTCTCTTCCTAAACATCTCCCCTCTCAAGCTTTGCGCTCATCCACTTCCATTTCTCTGAGGGTCAGTTTCTTTTCCAAGCAGAGAGTTGGGGGAAGATCTCTATCCTCGGCTGGGGCCTCCCTCTGGAACAGCCTCCCTGCTTCGCTCAAACTTGAGCAGAACCATCTCCGGTTCCGGAAGCAACTCAAGACCTTCCTCTTTGCTTGAGCTTTCTCTCTTCCTCTCCCCTGCTGATTTTCGACTGCTCCATGCACTGGCCACCTGGCTACCCTCTGAACTTGGGCCCAGACTCCTGCATGTCCAGTTGCACCTCGTACTGCCTCCTGGTTCTTCTAGCCCTTCTGGCCTGTATCTGAAATCCTACAGTCCCTTCTCTCTGCACTTACAAGCCACCCGATGGCTGCCCTTCCTGATTTACCTACACCGAGCCACATGCTGGCTGCACTTTTAAGTTACCTGCACTTCTCCCACCAACCCCATCAGCACTTCTGCCTTTCATGTTCCCTTGTCTTGCATGATCTGAATGACACAGGGTCTAGTAAGATCATTGTTTCGTCCACCCTATGTTTCCCCCTCCTTATCTTGTCGCACCTAGAAACACTTGTGCACAGGTGTGTTATAAATGCCATATCATATCAATCACATTTGCATAAGAGGCATCTCAAAGATGATCCAGGCATCTCCAGACCTGAACCCATGATGTTGGTTATTTGGATTAGCTGAATGCAAACCCTAAAATGAATAAATACAAAAACATATCATGTAAATGGAATCCAATCACCTCTGTCTTAACGATGACAAGACTGAACTCCTTATCATTGTAACCCAAGCCCGCCAAGCCACACTTGACCCCACCTAGAAAGCATTCACTATCAATGGCCACACCATCCCCGTCTTCCTGGCAGTAAAAACTCTGGCCATTCACCTTGATGTTACCCTCAGCATGTCTTGCCAGCTCATTCACATTGTCTCCACTGTAGCCTAAGCCACCAAATTTATCAATGCCAGCAAACCGTTCCTCTCCACTGACAATCGCCTCATCATTGCCTGTGCCATCATCGGTAGTGTGCGGCATGTGCGCATACAGTTCTACAGGACTTGCTGTTCGTTTGGGACGTCTTTCCTTGCTACATTTGAAAGGAGGAGTGGCAAGATTGGGGCAGGATTGTTAAAAAACTCGATCCGAGCGTGCAGCGCATGTGGTGTGCGACGTGTGCGCATACAGTTCTACAGTTCGGCAGGGGAGGCGTGAGCGCGGATACATCTCGGAGAGAGTTTGTAGTGCACTTTATTGTGTACTAGTTAGTGTGTATCTGAAGCGGGATGAGTGTTATTTTGTAGCGTAACAGTACTAAAACCTCAATGATTCAGCAAGATGCCACTTCAATACTTCAGAAGGGTATTGACCGTCCTTTGCCTCTTTCTCCTGGTGAGGGATCTTCGAGAGCCTGGAATGGCATTGGGCTCATGACTGATTCTAATTCTCGAATGATTGCCACCCCTTAACTAAAGAGCCACTTAAACATCATAAAATGACATAATTTTTAACTCAACTTAAGCGCAGTCATTAATGTGGGAGGAGGAAAGCATCCGGAGTGTATGCATAAGCAGACTATTGTTGATGAGGACCTAATCAATATACCAGATGGTCTCACAGAGACACAGAGACTAGTGGCACAGGATAGGTTGGACGCGTCACCAAACCTGATGCATCTGTCTGTGCCTGATTCAGACTCAAACACGTCCATCTCATTGTATGTGTCTACGTCAGCGCCTATGCCTCCTATGCACTTATCTGTATGTGGGTGGAAATCAATCTGGTCTGGTATGCACTGGCTGCACTGTATGAGGGCTTGAAGGCAGAATCTCATATTCACTCATCTCTCTTGGACTCTTTGTTGTTTAAATGTGAGCATGAATGGGCACACAGTAAACTGAAGGAATTCTTAACTGGATCACAGGGAGGCAAGGTTCTGGAAGAACAGTATTACCCAAATTGACCTTTTACAATTGACCTTTTGCACAATTGACCTAATTATATTGGTCCTAATTGACCTTCTGCACAATTGACCTTTATATTATTTTATTTATTTTATATATGTATTGGGTTGGTTTTGGATTATAAATAATATAAGGGGATTGGGTGGGGGATTGCGGGGGAGTTTGGATTGGGTGGAGGGTTCCAGGGGGTTTTCCCCTGCATATATGTCCTAATTGACCTTCTAAATTAGGTCAATTCTCTCGAGGTCAATTCCCCCGAGGTCAATTGTGAAAAGGTCAATAAGTATACAACCGGAAGAACAGCACGGTTCCTTCCCACTTGTCAACGTTCTCTTGAAATGGAAATAATTTGGTGGCAAATGAGCTAGTATTACTGGATGGTGGGGTTCCAAGGAATGTGGTATATGATGGACAATGGTCAAGCGTGACTGATGATGGAGCTAATTCCAAGTGGATGACCTGAATAGGTCTCAAATGGAGGCTGTTGAGGAAGTTGTGATGAGGACGTCTGTGTGTTTGAGACTAATTTAGAATTGTATATGCTTAATTTGAAAAATGGTAGTGTGATTATTGACATCAATGATGGTTCTTGTCATGAGCCTGGGGAATTGGCTCCATTGTTGAGTAAAACCCCTCTAAGCAAAGGAAGGTGGGGCGAGAGGGAAAGATAAAACCCAGGTTGTAGAAGAGAACAAATCAAAAAACTAAACCAACAAGGAACCTTAATAAGCAATAATCTTGTACATTTTTGAGAGCTTTAACTAAACAGTCTACGGGAGTGGAGATCTTTCTTCATAAGTCCCAGAATACTAATTGCATCTTGTTGGGCGATGAGCAGGGGCCTGTCGACTGGGAACTACCCCTGTGTTGCAGTTCAGGTAGATTCTACAAGTACGAAAGGATGCATTCAGACAGCGTCACATGCTCTGCAAACAGATGGTACTCAGTTGTTTTTTAATAGGTTTGTTCGTGGTGTCGAACTGATGTTGCCTGTTTCTGTGCCCATGATTGGGCTAATGCTTCTTCTCAAAGTTCAATGGTTGTATCAAGAGTAGCAGGTACACTTCGTAGGCCTCCTTTCTGGCCTCTAGTTGGAACACAGGACCAATCGGTTAATCGGGTGTTTGGTCGTTTAGATGAGAGGGTGGGGAAAAAACAAAATATTAGCATCTTGAAAGGTGTTAAGAGCCCTGAAGCTCTTGAAGGTTTGGAGGTAGTAAACCTGGATACAAGGTTCCATAAAGCCCAGGAGAATGCATGAATACCCCATGGTTTTGCTCCTTCTAACAAGAAAATTAACAAGAGGGGTCCTGGGAGTCCATCTGCCAGACATTAGTCCTGGTTACGAGAGACTTACCCAGAGTCTTTAGCTCACTATCTTTCACAGAGAAGAAATATCCCAAACATATCAGTCTTTGTCCTGCCCTGGGGCATTCCAGCACCAAAATGCTAGACAATTCTCCTCTGAACAAGAGTACCAACAGAAACCCCAGACACGTGTTTCGGTCTGGTTGGACCTCATCAGTAGGGTGGATCTGTGCCTCTCTAAGAATAGTGAGCAAGGGGTCCACGTCTGGATTCCCCTAGTAACTTAGGGTGAGACCCAAAGTTACTTAAATATACAAATTAACAAGGGGGGTCCTGGGAGTCCCTCTGCCAGACATTAGTCCTGGTTACGAGAGACTTACCCAGAGTCTTTAGCTCACTATCTTTCACAGAGAAGAAATATCCCAAACATATCAGTCTTTGTCCTGCCCTGGGGCAGTCCAGCACAGAAATGCTAGGCAATTCTCCTCTGAACAAGAGTACCAACAGAAACCCCAGACATGTGTTTCGGTCTGGTTGGACCTCATCAGTAGGGTGGATCTGTGCCTCTCTAAGAATAGTGAGCAAGGGGTCCACGTCTGGATTCCCCTAGTAACTTAGGGTGAGACCCAAAGTTATTTAAATATGCAAATTAACAAGGGGGGGTCCGATATGCTTAAAGCCAGATTACAAGTAAAATAATGGTATAGAGAATCACTTTCTATAGGACTCTCGAGCATTTGGCGGAATCATTGCGGGCAGCAATTCCACCAATGGTAATTCCATCCAGTGTTGCCTCCTGCAGTGGAATGGATAGTGTTAGGGAGAATTCTCCAGAATGGCTAATTTCCCTTACCTGTTGAGTCCTTCAGCAGCTTTGTTGTATTTCTAGGGTTTACGTTCTTTGCTTGGTAAGAGTGTGAGCCTCCCCCCCCCCCCTTACATGTGTTTTGCTGTCTGGTGTACATTTTATGCTCCTGGGCTATGGAGTCTCACCCACTTTGTAGGCATCATCTTTTTACTGGGTGTCACACAGCACCTTTAGTGCAGTGACACAGGGTTGTCTTTTTCAGACTTCCCACTTTAAACTCCATTTTTTGGGACTGACTACTGTCTCCCAGAACATGTAAAGTTGCCATTGACTTTAATAGTCTTTTTAAATCTACAGACCCAGTACATCTTCCATAGAGTACTAGAAATGGTTATTAGTTATCCCTTTTTGTCTGATTCTCATGGAACATTATTCCGTTCCCCTTTCTCTAAGATTTGGCTGGTGGCAGTGGTATCTACCATTTTTATTCTACTGCGAGCTATGAAAATAGCCTTGGTACCGTTAGAGGCTATGGTGGTAGCCTCAAACTCTAACGCGCTGGACCCCTTTTATTTTTATTTGGCTCCGGTCGGGTTTATTCGCCATTTCATTTTGTAAAGGTCTTTCTCGTGTTTTACTCTGCACGTCAAACCAGGTTTGGTTCCTTTATTCATCGTCCTTTGGCAGGCTTCTGCACAGAAGCCCTACTTAGGCGCATGAGTGTCTGGGTGGACACAATGTGAGGGAGGGGCCTCCTTGGATACCCAAGTCGCACTCTAGTTTGATTGGCTAGTTGGCTGTCCTGCCAGGACAGCCACCCTGCTGTGTGATTGACAGCCTGGCTGTGTGAATGGGGGAAAACCGCTTAAAAGCAAGTATCTGGGACTTGGAAGGCAGAGGCGCCACTGGATTGAGAGAACCAAAGAGAAGCTGAAGGAAGACGACTGCTGCAACTACTGGACACCCTGGTGAAGCACTGCTACAGGTCCGAATCACCCGAAAGTTCGACGACAGAGAAGATCTGCAAGCAATCTTCTTCCCTTGATCTTGGTGGGACCAACCAGCTTGCCAAACACCAAATGCCGGCCTCCCTCTCCTAGTCGAATTTGCTGTACAACGCTGCAGTGAACCGGATAGCCAGGAGGAACGGAACCTGTTTGGGTTTTAAGGAGCACACCTTTTATTCAACGTTTTTCTCCGCTGCTGGCTTCTTCCCTGGGCAGTGCAGGACCCTCCAGACGTCCTCCTTCTTGTCACCACGACTGAAGCTTCAGGAACCGTGAGCCTGCAGGAACTGCCAGAAACAACTGCCTCATCTACAGCATTCTTCTCCATTTAAGGTACTGTGCAAATCCGGTCGTTCGTTCATCCGACCATGGTGAATGTGCTTGAATTCTTACGCCTGTCTGAAGGCTTGTCCTTCTCTTCTCCTTTGAATAACTTTTCTTCCGACCAACTTCGTTTTGAACTCTTGGCAAAGGCTTAACGGCAAACTACTCTGAACTGTGTGATCCTCTGCAAAGACTCTGAACCATTCACATTGGCTCAGTCCTATTGACGTGATTCCTCATTGTAGTAGCCTTTTCTAGATTGCCCTGCCTATAACTTGTTGGTGCTGATTGATTTTTGAATAACCTTGTCTTTTCTCCCTTTTAAATTGCTGGAAGTGCCATTTTGCTCACAATTAATTTTGAGCTTAACTTGTCCAGAATTGATTGGGTGGTATTGTTTTATATTAAGATTGTGATTTTCTGCTGCCTTATAATAGTGAAGTGTTTTATAACTGATGGTGTAAATAAATGTGTATGCCTTTACTCAGAAACCTTAAATCAGTGTTTGCTTGAATCATCGTAATTGTTGTCATTCGTGTAAACTCTTGTACTGCTCACTTTACTCTTGAGATAAGTCTGGCTGCTCAGCCATCGCTACCACTTTACTGTGTAGTACAGGCTTGTACCAAAGGTGAAATTGTACTTACACTTGTAGTCTTCATTGTGTGTGGTGTTCCCAAAGGGTACTGCATATGATTCTGCCTAACAGATAGCACCAGCCCTTAGCCTGTAATTTGGCGTTAGTCATCTCATCTCATGTTGGGCTGGTCAGATTTTTCAAATTATGCAATGTAATCTTTTATGCCACGGACAGAGAAAAGTCCATTGGATGGTTACATTCTCGTCTCTAGGGAAGTTCTCAAAGACCAATTTCAAGGGAGATTTATGTGAGCGTAGTTTCATGTCATTTAGATTTTTTGCAGTATCTTCCCAAGGAAGCGTGTAATTTATGGCATTCTCATAACAAATGTGTACATATGCCTGCATCCACCTGGCAGGGCCAACCTCTAATATGCATTAGCCATTTAGAGGCATACCTTTGCACTACAGTTATTGAATGAGACACTGTATTTTATAGCACAGATTTGGCTCAACTTTCATATGTTCTGGGTTTGAACAAAGTCTTCCCATTGGCCACCCGGAATATCAATGCCCTAAATTCTGTTCATAGGTATCAAAGTTAACATTCTATAGAGATAAGCGTATACAAGTTAGATGCAGACAGACATTGGGTAAGCATGAGAAAAAAAGGGTATCCTGGAAAGAAACGAAACAAAAATAACGAAGTAGAAATGAACACATTTATTTGGTTGGATTTGCTAGGGATTTTTGTACGTTTTAATAAAAAAATAGGTGGGGCTAAGGGTATACATTAAGGTAGGGGGAAGTGGAGGAGGGTGCAGGCGATCTCCCCACTTATCATTAAAAAAGGGGGAAAAAACCCAAAGTAATTTTCATTTTTCGACCCCAAAAAAAAATCTGTCATTTCTAATTAGCTATTTTATTTTCAGTTATTACATGGACAGCCGAAAAAAACTATAAAGAGAGGGAGTTTCTGGAATGAAAGAAACCATTACATTCAACAGCACATATTGGATCCAATTCACAAGGATCTGCTGTGGACCAAATCAGAAGACACTCTCAGCATCTCAGAATGACTCCTACAAATGTATACCTTATTACAAAGCCTACAACTGGAGAAATCCTGGAGCTGTCTGGAGCATCTTTGAGATGTTCATGGTTTGCGCAAAGATCAAAGGTTTGCCCAAAGAAATCTAACAGATGCTCCACACATCTCTATATTTCACTACTTATGAATCATGGATGAGGTACCAGGAGCACATCTGAGATGGGCATCCCTTGGTTTGCTCTAGTGCCTATCTTGGTGAATCTGACCAGCTATCCTTCCCCCCTCCCTTAACCATTTGCATCCACTACTCCCAATGAGCTAATCCCAATTACCTGGCCAATTGTGATGGCTTCCTCATCGCAAGCGATGCCATCTGGACAATCCCAAAGAAACAAAGTCATAATCTGTTCCCTGCAGAATAACCACGTAGATGTTTCTGTAATAGTCCGTAATAGCTAGATTAATGGTTAATGTTTCTACTAATGCTTCACCCATTACCAATGAACATTTATTCTGGGATTCTAATGTTTCTTCAGCCTTTATGATAGTTTACCTGTCTTTTCTCAATATGACAAAGAGACATGCCTATGAACACTAGCACGTACAATTCATTACATGCTGTGATCTAAATATACATCTATATAACAAACTTGGCCAACGGATGGAGTACATTGATTTGTCAATGCGGGCAAAGAATTGGCACAAAGAAACCTTGATTCTAAATCTGAAACAAGTAGACCAACCGAAAGATGCCATGGGCACAACCCTACCTACATGGGATGGTGGCAAGATGACAGCGATAATAGAGTACGTATATCTGTCAATAGATCTACTGGAATCAATTACAGAGACTCAAATCAATCTATCAACAAGAAGTGATCATCACCAACTAATAGTTACCGATTCTGGACCAAAACAACCAAAAAAGACTGACTTCCGTATACAGACAGAAGTCGCTGGCAATAATTACCAACTGCGACTAACCCAAGAGCAAATAAGAGATTTCACAGATCGAATACAACTAACAACAATGCCAGATATTGATAAACTTAATTACGATACTTTCTTGATTCCCTTCCTAAAGCCAAGGAAGAACCAAATGAAACTACATAAACCATTATTACGATACTGCAATCGCTCAGAAAAAAAACAGATGCGTAAGGACATCCACAACCTAAAACCTACAAATTAAATTTCAATTTCTGCACAGAAGAAAAAAATAAAACAAAAATACACAAACTGGAAGAAATCATATCAGGCAACACTGATACAAAACGATGCAGAAGCCATGATGAAATCGTACAAGAACCACAACCCAAGACAACTGTGGAATCTGCTGAACAATCACGAAAGCAATCAACAACTCTTGATAGCAAACGTGACTAAGAAAAAGTGGATAGACCATTTTGCAAACATTTATAATGATTCAGCTACTACCACGCCGCCGACATTACAGACCGTAAATAAATCATGGAATGTTCATTATGACAAGGACGACCTGATCCTGATCTTTGACAAACTGAACACCTCACGTGCCCCGGGTCCTGACGGTCTGTCCAATGCAATTCTAAAGCAAAATGCGGATCTGTGGATTCTCTTCATGATGAGACACATAGAAACCATCAACAAACAGAATACAATCCCTCCATCATGGAGAACAGCGATAATCGTCCCCATATACAAACAAAGGGCGCTTGACAATCCACATAACTTTAGACCGATCCCATTATTAGACCCATTGGGCAAGATCTTCGCTGCATTGCTTCTTAAAAAACTTAAGGAATGGGCTAAGAAAACAAAGCGATTTGCAGTGAGACAGACGGGATTCACTTCTGGCGTTGGTGGCAATGTAAATCTCCTTGTAATGAACTTGGTCAAGTATGAAGCAATAGAAAAAAAACACCGATCTACGCTGCTTTCTTGGACCTACATATGGCATTTGATTCCATACCAAGAACACGACTATGGGAAAAACTGTTGGAATGGAATTGTCCAGCAGAGATCCTGGAGCCAATAAAATTACAATACTCCAACACAACAATTGCTGTGAGACTTTCAAAGAATGGCACAACTACCCCATGATAAAAACAATGAAAGGACTAAAGCAGGGCTGTCCCTTTGCAGCCACCCTATATAATTTATACACAGCAGACTGTGAAGAACATCTCAATGACTTGGCTCTGAATCCTCCAAAACTGAACTCTGTCCCAATCCCAGCATTGTTCTATGCCGACGACATTATCCTATTAGACAAAACTATCTCAGGTTTACAATGGAGTTTACATCTCATGGGAATCTACATGAAATCCAACAATCTAAGGATCAACACGACAAAGACTAAAGTCATGACATTAGTAAAACTTCCATTTAAGAAACATCCAGCATTAAAATTCTCTATCGATAACATCTGCCTAGAAGAAGTATCGACCTTCAAATACCTCGACATTAAGCTAAATCAGTCTAAAATAGAAAAACAGTGGTTCAACAACGTGGAAATGAATACTCAGTCATTAGCCAGACAAGGTTGTATCCTACACAGGAAATAAGGCAAATTCTCATTTAAACCCGTCATAACATTGTATAGACAGAAAGTAATCCTGGTAATTACATATGGCAGCAACGCAATGATCCACTCACAATTCAACAATTCGGTGAAATTTGAAGCTATATTCTGGAGAAAGATCTTAAGGCTCCCAGACTCATATCCAATGGCCAGAATTCGCTATGAAGTCACAACCCAATACCTGTCCTCGATAGTGACATGGAAACAGCTCGACCTTTTAAGAAAACTTCTGACAAATGATGAAACAACGGCCACAGCAATTCTGAAAAATAATCCAACTGCTTTTCACAGTACATCTTTACGGAAATGGAAAGAATATTTATTCCAACAATTAAAAGACGGAGAAATATCGCTCGAAACCCTCATGAACAGACCCGAACATGCAAAACGTAAATTGGCAAATAATGACTGGATCAGAACAAGTCATGCCAAAACTTTATACTCAAGAAATCTTCAAAGCCAATCGGATATCCGAGTCCTAAACAAAATCCCAAAGTACATGGAACAATTTCCTGCTGACAACATCCGCACAGTGTACAAGGGAATTCGTCTGAATAACTTAGCTACAAGAGACAAGCTGGCAATGACACAGCAAATCCCGAAAACTGATAGTTATTGCCGTTTCTGCAAAGATAGAGAAGTACCAGAAACAATCTATCATCTAGTAATGATCTGCCCAGAATTAACGACCAAAATATCGACCCAGCAGATGGACACGGAAATGCGTTGGTCATTATTATTGAACAGACGTGAAAACAAACTAATTTACACGATAGTTCAATTTTTACAACATATTTTAGGATTACATCCCGGAGCTCAACAGAAAGCCACATAAAGATAGTGACAATTCGCCTAATTGATGCCGAAAGTGACAACAAGAGATCTTCTTATTGTCTTTATATTCCTTTTTTTTTCTTCTCAATTGAATTGTTAAATATTATAATTTCGTGTATCACTGAGTTCTAAAAATGAACATTTTGTAACAAACTAAATCATTTTACTAAAAAAAAAAAAAAAGAGACATGCCTATTCCTAAAGACCCACACTTTACGCTTGCATTTTACTGCTGGCAATTCAAGAAAGGACATATGCTTCTAACTGTACCACAGTCTTCATCATTTTACATGGTCCTATGGGTGTGGAAAGAAGGAAAAAGGGAATTGGAAGGGAGGGAAGGTAGAAAGGAAAGGAGAATGGGAAAGAGGGTGCTAAAGCAGGAGGGAGGGAGGGAGGGAGGGAGGAAGGAAGGAAGGAAGGAAGGAAGGAAGGAAGGAAGGAAGGAAGGAAGGAAGGAAGGAAGGAAGGAAGGAAGGAAGGAAGGAAGGAAGGAAGGAAGGAAGGAAGGAAGGAAGGAAGGAAGGAAGGAAGGAAGGAAGGAAGGAAGGAAGGAAGGAAGGAAGGAAGGAAGGAAGGAAGGAAGAATTGATTCTGATCCCTGCCCTGACTAATGACAGCAGGGTAGACCTCTGGATGCAACGAGCAGGGATTCTGGCCACTGCCCTGAACCACATGATGAATACCTGACAAATGCCTTTGCTCTGCCTGGACTGGCCCTGCCCTTGAAATAATAAGCCCAGTATACCACTGAGCATAGCACCTGAGCATGTTAGAGTGAGGTTTCAGATATGTCTCAGCCTGCTAACCAACGTATTATGGAAGGTAAAATGGGGTGACTGTGGTCTTGAAATTTCAAGCAGCCATTGCTCTGAATCTAAAGTTGTTGCACCCTATATCCCTCATTAGGTAGCGCATGGAAATGTTTGAGTTTCCACACCGCCTCTTTCCCTGATCTGCCAACTGCAGATGTTCCCTTTGTTCCTCATTGGTTACAATGTATCTGAGACAAACACAGTGAGCGCAGGAACAGACATAGAAGCAAGGTCTCGGGAGGATAGCTCAGGGGCAATTCGCTCACAACGCAGGGCAACACTGGTTCGATCCCGGGTCCACGCTTAGAAACCTCTGGGTATTAAGTATGTTATAAATACCCAATTATATATTATATAAGGCAACAGCGTCTGTGAATTTTAAAATTTTAAAATGGCCAACATATTTACCATACTAAGAAAGCAGAAAATAAATCAAGTAGTTTTCTAATACGAGGGAAACGTTCCTGCAATAGAAAAACAGCTGCTTCAACATTGACAGCACAACGTCAGCAAAATCTCTGATTAAGAAATATGGACACCACGGAAAACATGGCGCTTGTGAGTGAACCTTGGGAGTTGTTGTAGAGGTTTTTCAAACAAGGATAGCCGATGCTTGGCTGAGAAGTAGGAGATGGTTGAAATCTGGGTGTTCAGGAAACATATAACAGGGAAAGGCAAGGGTGAGCTAGAGTGGACAGAACAGAGATATGCTTGAGATATATTGTAGTATCAGTAGGTTTGCTACGACGTGACACTAAACAACTCAGAATGGCCTATCTGCTCTGTTTCGGTATTCCAGACGACTCCATGCCACCAGGGGCGCCATGCCCCCGTCCTGGGCGCTGATCTCTCCATTAAGTGGAGCTGCAGTCTTGATTTTGTTGGATTTAACTGAGTAAAATGAAGCAAAAGACCAAAGCACAAGTCTTGAATTATGGTGTCTCCGGGTGACATAAAGGCATTGGCTATTTTGGTTGTTGTGAACTCTTCCTGCATAATGATGTCATAGACCCAAATACGAAACAGTAAATAGCATAATGGGAAGAGGAATAAAAGGTATCTACAAAATTGAACAACCCTTCTAGAAATACGACCTAATACATTGGATTGAAAAAAGAACTAGGCCAACTTGTTTAAAGAATTGAATGCAGTTTTTGGTACTTTGTGGTGCTTAAATGTCGTACGTTTTAGCATTCTGCCGTACTGTTTGGTGATCATGTTTGTTATTTTTTAGTTCTTTTTTATATATTTGTTTTATTTGCAGCACTCATTTGTTGAACATTCAGGTACTTTGTTGAACAATGTTCAACAAACTGTTGGACAAAAGCGACTGTGGGGCTTTTTTGCCATATTGCCGTATACCTATGTGGTGCTTTGTGGTAAACAACATGAACGGTTGTGATAGTCGGTGGTTCTTTGTGGCAATTAATACGGTTGCTCTGTATGTTTGTGGCATTTGTGGCAATTAGCCAGGTCCTTTAAGTTAGTCTATGATAGTCAAGTTCTTCCAGTTACTCTGTTGTAATTAGTAAGGATAGTGGCAGTAGTTTTTGGTAGTTGCTGTAATTAGCAAGGTTGATTCTGTAGGTTAGTGCTTATTTATGGTACTCAGATCCTAATGTTTAGTTTATAATAGTTTGTGGTGATTAGTAGGGTTGTTTGCAGTATTTTGTAGATGTGTGTGGCACATTGTCATGTTGTTTCCATTTGTTTGTGCTTGTTTTTGGTACATTTCGGTCGTTTCTGGAGAAAAGTCATATTTCTGTTCGTTTGTGATAACTTGTGGGTCTAGTCTGTGGTCGTTTGTGGGAATTGGTAGGGTTATCTTGAGGTGGTTTATAGTAGTTTTGAGTTGTTTATTGTGATTTGGGGTCATGAATAGGACTTTCCGTATAGTAAAGCCTACCTACATAAAAGATAGGCTATTCACTGCCTTGAAATAACGCTGTGTGTGCTAACGGCTGGACTGATTCAATAGTCATGAAGGCAATGCACGATAATATGTCGGCGGAGTGTTGGCAGCAAGAAAGATAAAACAACAAGTGCATCAAGTGGTGCATTTATATCAGTCCATGAATAGGGGAATACACAAGGGGAAAGAGTTGGATATTGGATTGATGAGTGACAACAGGGAAGTAAGTTGATAAAGGAAGAGTATGTTATGGAAGCCAGTCAATCAAGCTAGATTGTCTTTGGTTAGAGTGAGTCACAGAAAGCTGAACTCATGTGTCCCTTTTTCAGACCATTATCAGGGAAATACTTCTTTGATACCTTTGGTCATCAACATCTTTCTAAGTGCAAGATGTTTAGCTTTTTTTTGTCTCTCAAAGTCAGTTGCAAATCTGATTGCCTGTACTCCTAGATCTTTTCAGACATGTTTGTGCTCTTTCTATTTTTTTCTGTCAGATTTCCTGTGGGGATGGAGTGAAACAGAAGTTTCTGGCTGGACTGTAGTGGGGGCTTTTTTCGTGATCGTTTTGGCCTTCATTCTGGAAAGCCTTGAGCATGATGCAAATAAATGTAAACCTTATTTAAGATGCCACATGGAGCCAATGAGAGGATTTTAATGCTGGTTTGATGTGGTCCCACTGTCTCAGGTTAGGATCAATCTATCTGCCTGGTGTTGCATTCTCTTGGGTCTGGCTATCTTTGTTTTGGGACAGTACTGTACACAATGGTGCAGGAGGCTGGTCATTTCTTCAGTAAGCGTGCACTTAAATCCCTAACTTAAATCTCTCCCACGGGCACTTAGAATTTTTAGTTTTTCCTGACAAGTTAATCTAACATTTTCACTAAGATGCCCTTTGCCAAAAAACATCCTGCTCCCTGTGTGAGTCAGACAGTGTTGGCACCACTGGTTGGAGGCGCTTTCTGGGAATCAAAAGGTGTCTTACCTTGCAGCACCTCATAGCCCTTAGAGGGTTGGGTCACCAAATCAATTATCTTAACTTGACCATTCATTTGTTTACACAAAAAGAGGAAACCCATATGTTATTATTGATAAGGTGAAGGCAGTGTACAGGGATCTACAAGTCTTCGTCTCATTTAAGTGAGCAGAGCTACTCTTACAACAGGGCAGTGGTGTGTTGACTATCAATCATTAACTGGAGAAGATAATCCAGAAACCTCACTCTGTGTGTATGCCAGGGTGCTATTCATTTCAATGGATACCTCTTGTCATAACAAAAACTGTTACCCTTCTAAATAAAATGTGAAAAAAACAATTGTACAGAGTGTCTGATGTGCTGCCCTTACATTTATTCTGGCAGCGATGCCTCAAGCTGCTGTGTGAGTCACTAGTCACAATCCACAAACTAGAAAATACAACTCCTGTGGCTACTCCCACAATGCTGCTATCATAGGGGGCGTGCTCAAGCCCATCACTTCACAGCCACAATCCTGTCTACTGGTTTCAGCTGCGTCTTTATTGTACAGCTTTCAACGGGGCATACATCACCTCCTCCTGGAAAATGTCTATACTGCAGGTCGTGTGCTTTAAATAATTGCTTTGTCACCTTATTACTCTTGTCACACCTTTTGTTCGAAACCAGTGAAGTATTTCAGATAAAACAGCAGTCTAAATACAAAATACAAAATATCAAAAATGATAGCAGCCCTGCATTCCTCCGTTTAACTAAGATTGAAAAAAAAGATACAGGCGCACTCGTTAGAGTCAGAGGAAAACTGAAATCAGACTTCATGTGGACTTTTACATAAACCACAGTCAGCAAACTTCCATGGTCTGAGAGATATGAGCATCTCCATGACCCCAAACTCACTCCACTGCGCCAGGACTTGTTACAGCTTTTGCACTTCCATTGGTGTCTCCTTTAGTCATTTACAGCGATGCTTCTTACTCATGATGTTGTGAGGAAACAGATGTTCTCATCCACCATGCACGTGGGCTCAAGGCCACATTCTATAGGCCACCTGTCCAGTTAATGATAATGTCACCCAACCGAAATTGGTACTCATTTATCAACCTCGGAAGGGTGAAAGGCTGAGTTGGCCGGGATTCGAACCTGCGACCTGCAGATCACGCTCAGATCGCAGCAGTGAGCGCTCAACCCGCTGAGCTATTTTACCAGTTACTTGGGTGATTCACATTACATCATACATTACGCAGCATCTTTTCTAGGGTGTGACAATCCCAGCACTGGGTAGAACATGGCCCAGCACACATTGGGCACAACCCTGTGCTTGTTGGCACCCCATCACGTAGAGCAGGGGTTCCAGTAAAATGATCTCCTGACTGGTGTTCCTTCGCTAATACTGACCGTGGGGCTCATGCAGATCTGCCAATGCCAACTCAAATGCACCAGGGGATACAGACCACCACAGAGGAGGTTGGCTTTTACTGCACGCCCCACCTAATTGTTGGGGAACTCAGGTCCCCTTGCACCCTCCTTTCCTCTTTCTAAATGGCAGCAGAAGGGGCGCCTTTCATTTGTGCCACTGTATTTGAAAGATCAAGGCATGTGCATAGGAAACGGGGATCCCCGCATGTTCGCTTGTTTTGTTCCTCCCCTCCCTTTCTGCACCCCTCTCCCTCACCTTTTTGGTTTTCTCCGGCTCTACCAGAAATGTCGTCAGGCCTAGTATGGTAGTCATCTGTCTGTTTCCATTTCCTTCCCACTCTCCCTCTCCCTTGTGTGGCGCTGCCCGATGACGGGCTTACGCGGCGGCGTGACGCCGCCGCGGTGTGCATAAATAAAGGGGGCATTCCCGGCTGCGTTAGAGCGACCGGGAAGCCCGAACAGGAAGGACTGGTGCCCGTGTGAGTCCTTGGGTTTGAGGGGCTTACGGGACCGTGTGGGGGCTCCGACCCGCCTCCAGCACCTTCCTTATCCATGTCTTAGCTCTTGCACTATCTGAAATGTCGTCAGGCCGAGTACGATAGTTAATTTCACATCCTTACTGTTCATGGCCTGTAAGAATGTGGTTGTATTTTCCCTTGTTCCCTCCCTTGCCTTGAAGCGCTTTGAAACACATTGGCCCTCATTACGACCCTTGCGGAAAGCGAAAAACGATGGCGGAAATGCAATACCGCTATCGAATAGCGCTCGGTGCGACTATGACCCGTCACCGTAAAGTACGATGCCATTAGCGACACCGTAGTGAACGCCAACGCTAACTGCACCAAGTACGCGCGCGCGCGCCATGCCAAACCGTAATTAGCACCATGGCGCAAGGGTACGCGAATTCCGACCCTAGCGGACATGTACTTAACGCCATCAAGCACGGCGGAAAGTACCATTCCGCCATGGTGAGAAGTACGGCATCGCGAATCAACCGTAAACGGCCCCACTGAGTGCCTGTACACCGCTCCCTGACCACATAGTACAACTCCCCGTAGGTGCAACGAAGTCACAATGCAACCAGTGAAATGTACAAGTCACCCATGCATGCCAACGAACAAAAGAATCACAAGAGGGGCCAATGGGAGCTGCAGGGCACAGATGGCACGAACACAGAAGCTATTCCAATGGACATGACCTCAGACTCCCACCAAGAAACGCACGCAAACACAGGCACCTGTGACCAGCAATATTCCGATAATCACATCATTCCACCAATCCACCTGGCTGACCGGCATCTGTCACACAAAACCTAATCCCCCGCCCCTGAGCATGACATCATCCAAACAGTCATATTGGCAGCCCTCACCCCTGACCTCACTGGGCTTCGTAGGCAAACGCGCCCAGCACAGTACCACGCAACTATACTCCGAAGCTGGAACCCAATGCAGATCTCCTCACAATACATCGCTCCCCAAATAGGAATATGCCACATCACTTGCAAAGAAGAACGCTACACGGCCCATATCAGAATAGAAATTTAATGCACAACAAATTCACCAAGCCCATACAGCCATTAGGCCATGAACTCCAAAACACATTTCACCATTGTGGGCTGCATCCGCAAGAAATGACCAGCTACTTCTTGTGTGACGCCCTGTTCCTTCATGGTACACAGGGGCTACATTCCGTACGAAAAGGCAACATGGAAGCGCCTAGAACCGCAGGGCCGTCCCAATAGGGAGGCACTAGTCCAGCTAAAAAGGCCGAAATGTTGCTCCGAGCCACTAGTACTGCGTAAGGGCATGTGGCCCATTGGCGATCGTCCCATAAGATCGTAATGCTGCTCCACTGATTAACACGAAGCAGCAGGTGTCGGGAGTAAAACCCATCTGCAGGAGTGGCATACAGATGGCAGTGGCAAAAGGGGAGGAGATACCTGTCAACCAAAAGAAAAGAAAAAGAAAAGAATGGCCATCAGAACTACATTCGAACAACTCACCTCAATGATCACACTAAATCCACAGCCATATGCATGCTAGCCCACTCCAAAGGATCATCACCACCCCAAAACCACTTGCGACTCATAACTATCCATATCGAGGTGAAAACACCATCACAAACGAGTGTACCTGTGCATGCGTCTGTGAAAACAGAATCCATCAGATGGGATTGGTAACGTGCATGGACACAAGTGTCTGAAGGCGCGTCGAGACAGGGAGGGCTCAACAAGGCCAGATAGACGATGGTCCCACTATGGCAGCCCTGCATCACATAGCGCAGGGGAGGCGGACAGATTCCAAGAAGCCCTGTACATGGCAAACACCGTATCAAATTATCTGCCCATGCATCCATTCATCATTCCCTCATCCCGTAATGAGAACGCCTGTTACCATACTCACATAACATGTGAGAATTCCATTGAGTCTGTGCGTTATGCAGCCTGCAAAATCCACTGTGCCCCAGCCCGTAATTCCAGTGTTGTGAAGTAACATGTATTTGGGAACGTCCGGCCTCATCATCCACTTCGCTATTGCGCATCCCAAACTATTCATATCAATCATTGCATCCTCGCCATGGCCCCTGTCCCAAGGACACTGAACAATAGAACGTTATATTTGCAGTCAGACCTGTGGGCATCTCCTCGCCGCTAGCTGAAGACCGAAAGCGCCGCCCTTCGAATTCCTCATTTGCAACATCACGTCGAAAAGGCATCTGTGGCCGCTTGAAATCACAAATTAATCCATCTAGTGCGGCTGTGTGTGAAAATGGCAACTGCCTTCACTCACAAATGGGAGGCCCCGCCCGTCGGTGAACCTCGGTACAGTGATGCATGAGGGTCCACCGTTACTCGAGTACTACGTTCCACTGACCCTTCACAAGTCTGTTCGCGACTGCAAAGAATGCATGTGAAACAATGGGACCATAGCCGAATGAACATATCAACCAATGTTACACGGCCATCGGGTACTAATACATGATTGTAATAGCAAGATGCCATTCCTCGAATTGCAGCGTTGTGTGCGGGACGTGCTCGCCCAAAGGGGAGAGCAGCTTGCACAGGTGGAATGAATCACCACAGGTGGAGGCCATACAGCCTGAAAACACATAAATTGCACGCCCAGTCTCCTCCCACAACCACTCCGAAATGCTACCGGCAGGACTCGCGATGTTGGCCCTGGGGGACCTGATAGCACTGCAAGTACTCCAACTCCAAGAAGAAGACGAACACCAACTACAACCGGCCGCACGGAGGAGACGCAGGAGGAGGAGGAGGGCAAGGCAGGGCCAGCAAGGGCTGCCAGCACAGCCACTACCACCACGCAGGCAGCCCGCAATCCCACGCCTCCGAGCACATCCGTTCAACCTCACTGATGAGCAGATCCACACCCTCTACCGTTTGGACCGGGACACCATAGCCGCCATTGTGGACATGACACTGGCTGACCTTGTCAGCATGATAGATAGCCCAACCGCCATCCCACCCCTACTGAAGGTGGTGTCTGTACTCCACTTCCTGGCCACAGGCACCTACCAGCACACAGTCGGACAGTTGCATGGCATTTCTCAGCCACTGTTCTCACGGACACTATTGCAAGTGCTCGATGCCCTCCTGCAGCACGCAGACGACTACATCTCTCTACCACGCTCGGAGCAGGAAATTACCAACACAAAAGTGGGATTCCATGCACTTGGCGGCATACCGGATTGCATTGGTGCCATCGACTGCACCCATGTGGAATTGGTCGTCCCACATGCCATGGAGGCCCAGTACCGCAACCGAAAACAATTTCATTCACTGAATGTACAAATGGTGTGTGACTCCAACAGGATCATTACACATTGTTGTGCCCGATTCCCTGGATCAACCCATGATTCTATGGTCATGAGGAACTCTACAATACCACGCTACATGGAGCGACACGCAGGGAACAGATCCTGGCTACTCGGTGAGTCTCATTTCATGCATGATGATGTGGGGTATGTGATGCGGCAATGACCTGGCAGGAAGGGGGGGGGTGCGTACGTAGCAATGGCATTCCACATAATTCGTTTATCGTCCACATACAGGTGATGCCGGATATCCACTGAAGAGATGGCTCCTCACACCAGTCCGGAACCCACGGGACCAGCATGAGGAGGACTACAACCATGCCCACTCACGTACCCGTGTAGTCATTGAACAGGCATTCGGCCTACTGAAGACTCGTTTCCGGTGCCTCAGCAGGTCTGGCGGGGCACTCCTGTACCGCCATGAGAAGGTTGCAAAGATGGTGATGGCATGTGTCATGTTCCACAACATGTGCGTACGTAGAAATGTGCCCATGCCCCCTGACGCAGAACTGCAAGCACCTGAAGATGGTCATGATGAGGGTGGGGATGTGGCAGCACCTCAAGGAGTCTGCGAGGCACAGGAGGGCCGTGAAATTCGTCAGCATCTCATAGATGCATGCTTCTAGCACTCACGCCTGGTGGCTGATACATGGACACGGGACTCGTGGCACTGTGTGTGTCTGGTACATGCACAATATGGACTGTACGCCTATGATGGCCTAGTACACAAAGATCATTGTCCACACATCTCATTGTTTGATCGTGCATTGTTTATGGCATATGTGATATCATGTTGAACACCCTATCGACCCGCCACCCAATTGAGCCCAACACACCCCCTCCACCCTCCTACCTCCCCCCCGAACACCAGTGTCCAAAGATGCTCATTGTCAGTGGGCAGTCGCTATTGCAAGCCCCCTCTGCGGGTATCAGGGGCACCCCTGCCTGTGGAGCGCAGGTTCCTCCCAGATCTACGTTGGGGGCTGCCCTGGACGGAACTTGCAACGGATGATGTCTCTGCCTGCTCACGTCCATGCATGTCCCTAAGGGTTTGTGAGAGCTCAGTGAGCACACGGCGCACTGCGGCAAGTTCGGCACATACGTCTTTGGACGTCGCATGCAGTTCCCCCCTGAGGCTCTCGGTGCTTCTCTCCATTTGGACTCTCAGGCTCTCGGTGCTACTCTCCATTTGGACTCTCAGGCTCTCGGTGCTACTCTCCATTTGGACTCTCAGGCTCTCGGTGCTACTCTCCATTTGTGCCCTAAGTGTCTCAGTTGATGTTTCTATGTCTGCCTTAGTGCCCCCACATCCATCGGCATGGTCCTTGAGGAGCGTGGCCAGTTGCTGCTGTTGCACGATTAACTGGTCGAGGGACTGTTGCCTCTGCTGGGCCATGGCCATTTGCGGTGGTGTCACAGAGGGGCTGTTCGCCTCATGTTGCCCTGCCACAGGGCTTGTGGGGGATGGCCAGTCGTCGTCTTGTGGGTGCCCCTGCGTGGCATCCTCATGGTGTACGGGATGGAACAGACAGGGGGATTGGGACAGGTCATGGATGGATCTGACTTCGACATCCCCGTCTTCTGTGTCGGAGCATGCTGCCATTAATGGGGTGTCACCTATGGTGCTGCTGCCACCAGAGGCAGTACCTTCTGTGGCATCCATTGGGGGGACCTGTGGTGGTGCTGTTGTGGGCATGCTGGCTGCTGGGGTGCCTGTTGATGTTCCCTCCTGTGTGCTGCCACTTGATATGTGCTGCTGCCGTGTCTTGATGCGTGCAGCTGAGGTGGAGGGTCTTTGGCCGTCGGTCTTGGCCCTCTTTGCAGGTGTGCTGGTAGGGGTGTCCTGGAGCTCGTCGTTTGGATCGGACCCTGTGGTGGAGTAAAGGAGGGCGAGCGTTATTAATGGGTCTGTGGGAATTGGAATGGCAATGTATCACATGCATTGGGGTGGTACCTGAGGGTGATTTGAGTAGGGGCCTTGGAGGTGCTTTTATTTGTGTGTGGAGTGAGGGTGCAGTTGTTTGGCAGCCTGCAGTTAGGGTGTGCCTGCTGCACGTGTAGTGGGTGTTTTTGGGGTTTTTAATTATTTATGTATTTATTGTGGTTTTAAAGTGCGCTATCAGGCCAATGTGTGTGGACGTTCTCCTGGCCATGTGTTGCTGTTGCGCTATGTGGACACATGTGAGTCACATGATTGGACATTGTGGATTTGGCATGGTTTTATTTGGGCCACCTACCTGATTCTCCGGATGTCTGCACTCCTTTCTCCATCCCTCCGACTCCCTCTATGCTCTCCATTCCAATGGTGGAGGCACAGATTTCTTCCCAGGGGGTCAACTTGATGGGTGATTCCGACCCTCCCCCGGTGGCTGTGGCAATGTTGCGGTTGGCAGAAAGTATGCTACGGACGCGTATCTGCAGGTCGTCCCACCGCTTCCTGCATTGCTGTGGGTTGCGGGGTGCGGTCCCCACCGCACTTACCCGCTGTGCCACCAGGGCCCATATGGCCTTCTTGTTCGCTAGTGCCGTCCTGGTCATTTGCGTGGAGAAGACGGCGGCGGCATTCTCCTGGAGGGTCTCTGTTAGCACGGTGAGTTCCTCACGGGAGAAGTGGACCTGCCGCTTGCGGTCGCACGCTTTCTTCGCTACTTTTCCCATTTTTCTTGGTTTCACTAGGGTGGATGACGGGTTGGGATGTGTCTCAGGGTGGTGTTTTTAGTGGTTGTGTGTATTTTGTGGTTTTATAGGTGTACGGGGTGTTGTTTCCCGTTCCGGGCCCATGTTTTTACTTCCGTTTCCGTATATTTACGGTCGCCGTACTTTCCGGTTGGCGCTCACTGCGGTGTCCGCTATGATGGGTGGCGGTATTGCACCTAGGGCGCCGTACGGCGGCGGTGTGGGCCGTTTTGGGGTCATTTCCGCCATCGCGGACTTTGCACTTCCGCCATGGCGTGGTGCTCGTGCCCGATGGGTCGGAATGGGCCGCACTTTGCTCCATCGTGCAATGGCGGAAACGCTATTTACGCTGTGGCGGTCCGGTCAGTCGCTTTCCGCCAGGGTCGTAATGAGGGCCATTGTGTATAGGCGCTATATAAATAAACAATCATATCATATCATACACGTGCCAGCCTCAGTGCAAATAGTGGATTGCCTCTCTTGAATGGACATGGACGCATGGAGTTTTACAGAAGGGCCAGTTAATGGAGTATAGCACAGGGGCAACGCACTGCAGAGCAACTGAGGTTCGAATCCTGGATCAGTGCTTAGAAACCAAACTCAGGTACGGTATTAGGCACGTTATAAAAAAAAACAGATAAATAAATAATGTTGTCTTTGTACTCCCTAACCTATCATGTCTCAGCCCTGTTCCTTTAAGGGCACATGCCACTTTTAGATGTTTGGATGGCAATCTCCACCTATGGTGTACCCGTTCTTTTGCTCTCAGGTGGCAAACATCAGAAAACAGCCACGTTGCCTTTGTTCGTGTTTTCTGGGGGGGGGTTGTTGATTCACCGCAGTCGTCATTGGGAGTAAAGCCACTGCAGCAATTCATTGAGGTGCTCACAACCTATGTGGAGTCCCTTCCTAGCAATAGAGCGTCTAAGACCCATGTTAATAAGTAAATGACCACGCTTCACGCTGATGCTTGTCTTTATAGAGAGGCTTTATTTCTTTAGTTCATCCAAGAGAAAGGCCCCAGCTGTAATAAGTAAATGACCACGCTTCACGCTGATGCTTGTCTTTATAGAGAGGCTTTATTTCTTTAGTTCATCCAAGAGAAAGGCCCCCAGCTGTGGCTGTCCTCCTGCTCTCAATCCTCTCTCTCTCTGCTATAGAATGTGGAACCTTTGCTTAATCATAACAACAAAGGTTCCTTGGTAACTAGGTTACATGGCAGCAGCTGGATTGATGTGATTGTAAACTCAATGAAGTAAATGTAACCACTTCCTAACACCTCCCTTCCTTTTACCAAAATATAAGTATTTGCCTAAACTAGATAATAGATTTCATTGAACATAAGTAGTTCATTATTTACATAGTATCTGATACACCGCTATATGAAGAAATAATTAAATTGCTTTAAATACCTTGCAGTGCAGTTACAAGTTGTTGTTTACCTTTTTGCAAATTGCTATCCTCTCCTTGTTCCAGACCCCACCCCCTTTAACAAGCACCGAAGATCCCAAATCTTTAACAACTTGTTTGGGCTGTGAAAATATGGATGCACCTTTGCGCACCTTGGTGGGAAGTTTGATCTTGATCCAATCACCTTCCTCAAGACTGAATTCTCTACAAGCATTCTTCCTATCATATTGCTCCTTGGATCTGACCCCAGATTCAAATATCTTCTCTCTCACTCCCTCCAGATCTATTCCTACGGATTTTGACCTTCCCATCCAGCCTGGACACATGTGTGAGTTAGGTTTCCTCCCTCTTAATAGTTCAAATGGGGATACACCCGTAACACTGTGTGGTGCTAGTCTATATTGGAATGTTCTCTCCATTATGGTCCTGATACAGTCACCTCCTGTTGCTACCGCAATTCTAATTGCATCCATGAGAGTGCGGTTGAAGCGTTCTACACACCCATTGGTCTGGGGATGATATAATGAAGTGGTTACTTGTTCTATTCCATGGTTACTCAAGAACTCTCTAAATTCCTTGGAAACCAATTGGGTCCCATTATCTGATAAACACTTTCTGGGGAATCCCTCTCTCCAAAATAATTGCTCCAAACATTTAATGATGCTACTGCTGGATATGTCTCTTAGTGTAAATATTTCGGGCCACTTGGATAATAAATCTATGACAACCAGTACATAGGTGTCTCTCCCACCCTTGATATTGAAAGGCCCTAGTAAGTCTAAAGCAACCTCATCCCATGGAACTGTGGATGGCTTTCTAACAGTCATGGGTACTTTTTGAATCCTGAGACCCTTATTACCTTCAATGCAATCACAACAATTGTTGACCACTTCTTCAGTGTCTTTGTCAAGATTAGGCCACCAAAATTCTGCTCTAACCAAGCCTTTGGTTCTAGGCAGTCCCAAATGCCCAACATGAGCTAGCTCAATTATTAAATTTCTCATTTTAATAGGTACAACCATCTGATGTCCTCTATGTAAGTATCCTTTATCAATCCAGAGTTCTTCCTTAACTTTGGCAAACCCGCCTAAATCACCAATATAGTTTCTTATTCTGTTCTGCGTCACCAATGTTTTACCTATTTTGGTAAAAGGAAGGGAGGTGTTAGGAGGTGGTTACATTTACTCAAAACTGACAAAGTTGAATAACCCAATGTTAAAACTCTCTGGTACAATTCATCCTCTGAACATGCATTGTCCCACTCCTCTTTCTTTACTGACTCATGAACCTGAAATATTTCAACACCTTTCTCACGAGTCAGAGGAGACTCCTCAGACACTGTTTCTCTCACTACTGATCTGGATAAGGCATCAGCAACTACGTTGGTTTCACCACTAATGTGAAGCATATCATATTGCAGGCCTTGTAGGGATGTCACCCACTTCATGATGCGTCTGGAGACTCCCTCCAGACCACCTTTGGTAAATATTCCTATTAGGGGTTTATGGTCTGTACATACTGTGAATTCTCTGCCCCACAAATATCTTTTGAACTTTTCCACTCCCCAGACACAAGCCAATGCTTCCTTTTCTACCACTGAATATCTGTTCTCAGGTCCTTTGAGAGATCTAGAGGCAAATGCTATGGTGTGTAAGCCCTCCTGATCTTCCTGCATTAGGACTGCCCCAATACCATAGTCACTTGCATCCACAAATAGTAATGAATGTCTACTTTCTTCAAACGTTTTCAAGATGGGTGCATTGACTATAGCATCTTTAATCTTACCAAACTCTTCCTCACAAGATTCATTCCACTTGAACGTAACACCTTTACGAGTCAACATCCTCATGTTCCTTGACAAATTTGCCAACCCTCTAACAAACTTGCCATAAAATTCAACCAGACCTAGAAAAGATAGTATATCTGCTTTGGATTTTGGTGCTTCCATCTTGCGAATAGCTTCTATGGCCTTTTCTTTGGGTTTGATCCCTTCACCTGTAATTTCATGACCTAGATATTCAACTTTGTCAGTTTTGAATATGCATTTCTCTAACGATACTGTAAGGCCAGCCTCTTTGAATATGTTCAACACTCTCTCTAACCTTTTATCATGTTCTGCTTCATTTTTCCCACATACTAGCACATCATCCTGGTAACACATGACACCTCTCTCTCCTCCCAGTAATCTGTACATGACGTTCTGAAATACACTAGCTGCTGAAATCAATCCAAATGGCATTCTTATACATCTGAAAAGGCCAATAGGGGTAATGAAAGCTGTGAGATCTCTCGAATCAGGGTTTAATTCTACTTGGTGATATGCAGATTTGAGGTCAATAAGAGAAAATACTTTGGAATCAGACACCCCTGCCAATAAATCATCTATTCTGGGTAAAGGAAATTTGTCAGCCACTACATTTTTATTCAGGTGTCTAAGGTCTATGCATATCCGCAGAGATCCACTGCTCTTTCTCACTATTACAATAGGACTAACCCACTGTGAGGAATCAATTCTCTCTATCACCCCTTCACTTTCCATTTTATTCAATTCACTCTCTACATCTTTTCTCAGGGCCAAGGGAATGGTCCGTAATTTGGCAACTTTGGGAATGGCATCCCTTTTCAAACGAATTTTGTGCACAAATCCCTTCAAGCACCCTAACTTAGTGCCACTCATATGCCCTCTGGCCCCTTCCATAACAATGCTCGAGACCGATTTTCCACCGGATTTTCCACCTTCAACAGTCAAAACCTGTTCTGGGTGGCTTGCTTCAAGTCTTATCTTGAGCTCTGCCTGATCGCTCCAGGACAACAGCTCTCCACCTCTGTTGGCTACATGGATAGTCCCTAACGCCTTCCTGTCTTTGAATTGGAGCTCAGCTTCAAAGCACCCTAAAATTTCTATGGGCACATCTCCATAAGCATTTGCTCTGACTACATTCTCCCACAATGTACAACATCCAAATTTCTCCTTCCACACTTGCACACTTATCAAAGTATAATCTGCTCCACTGTCCATGAGCATTGATACTGGCACCCCTCCAACTAACACAGTTGCATATGGTTTCTTTTTCTTGACCTTCCCATCAATGGCATTGACTGAAAATATAACTTCTCTACCAGCATCATCAATTGATATAAATTCTTGATCTGCATTGACTTCATGAATTTGACTTGGGGCGGTATAAAAATTCCTACAGCATCTAGCCATATGTCCTCTGACCCCACATTCATTACATATAATGTTTGATGCATAACATTCTTTGTCAGATGCTTTGTGATATAGACTCCCACATCTGAAACACCTCCTAATTGATGCACCTCTAGGATAACCAGAGTCCCTGCCACCCCTGAATGTAACATTCTCACTGGGCGACCCTCTGGTAGATGATCCTTGTCCCCATGCTCTGGTAAAGGGACCTTGGCGACCCTCAGGTCTCCTACCCATTTGCCAAGTGCGACGCGCAGTTGCCGCACCTCTCTGCATCACTCTCGAAACCTTATGTATGGCAGCTTCATTGTCATCAGTTTTGGGCTTATCTTGAGATGTATTATCCACTTGAAGCATTTGTATACATTTGTCTGTGTGTTCTATCATTTTCGCTATCTCAATTGCTCTATCAAGAGAAGGATTTCTTTCCTTCCATAACTCCTTCCTGATGTTATCATTAGAACACTTAATCATGAGTTGGTCCCTGACATGCTCATCTCGACAATGGTCAAATCTACATTTGATGGCTAAACCTCTAAGAGCAGTTACAAATTCCTCAATACTCTCTCCAGTTTTTTGAGTTCTCGTGGCAAATTTGTACCTTTCAAGAATTATATTTTCTTCAACACAGTAGTGTTTGTCTAATTTTGCTAATGTTTTCTCATATGGACCCCCATCAGGAATGTCTGGAGGTTCTGGTAGTTTTTTGACCACTTCCTGTCCTGCGGCACCTAAACAGTGAAATAGGAGCGCCTCTTTGCGCTCATTGGAGAAATTGGGTCCAAATGCTGCCAGTGCATATTTTTGAAAACCCTCTTTCCAGTCTATCCAACGCACTCTGGGCTCACCTGGTGTAGGCAGGAAGAAAATTGGGGCTGGGACGTTTGCCATGTTGTGAATTAATTAATGTCACCCCCAGGTAGGAAACCTTACACAGCCACACTGTCACTTACTTGTACTTACATTTTATAAGGTGTGATTTCAGGTGGAACCTGTGCTGATATTGTCAGCGCTGTCTGTGGTAGTTGCAATTTGTGATCCACAGGTCAGCCTCCTCCGTAATCCACAGGTGATCCAATTTGTGATCCACAGGTCATCCAACCTCCTCAATATTCGTGCTCAGCTCCAGTATGCTTTTATGGTTCTCTCCAAAGCCAGGCACTGACTTCTTTCTTGGTGCTCCGCTCCAAAATGCGCTTTGCTGGTTTACTCCGCTCCAGGAGGATGGCCGTGTTTCTCGCCTGCTATTACACAACACATCTAGTGTAACACTCCGTCCATTTGCATCCAAACTGTAATCAATATTGCTGCAGTGTTGCTGCTGCTGGGGGCCTTTTCTCCTTGGCCCAATCCTCGTCGCCAATGTTAATAAGTAAATGACCACGCTTCACGCTGATGCTTGTCTTTATAGAGAGGCTTTATTTCTTTAGTTCATCCAAGAGAAAGGCCCCCAGCTGTGGCTATCCTCCTGCTCTCAATCCTCTCTCTCTCTGCTCTATAATGTGGAACCTTTGCTTAATCATAACAACAAAGGTTCCTTGGTAACTAGGTTACATGGCAGCAGCTGAATTGATGTGATTGTAAACTCAATGAAGTAAATGTAACCACCTCCTAACAACCCATTACAAAATGGCAGTCAAGGGCAGTATGGAACCTATTTTGGAAGAAACAGTGGGAGTGCAAGATAGCAATGTGTTGCTTTTGGGTTAGAGAGGGAATCAAGGCAGAACCTTAATGATAACAGTATGAGTTTGTCTTTTGTTTGTGCACCACAGAGCCCCCTGCTGCTACATTGTGTTTTGCTTTGTTCTTGCCTTGCTTAGTCTCTTGCTTAGGCTAGGATTCCTCCCTTGCTCTGCTTTGTTTTGCTGCCTATGCTTCACTCTCCTGTACCGCTGATTATTTCGTGTGCACGCGCTCCACTACCATCCTATTGCAGTGACGAGAGTCGTCATTGCTGGAGATTCTATTGGAGTGATTATTGGCCTCTTCTGTTCCATCAATAAGATGGATCCCCGCCCAAAGATTCGCCAGTAGCTCCCTGGGAAAAGTGGATGCATTCCTGGATATGTTTCTTGAATTACCAAGGAAGCACACCAGGAGGGTGGTGGGACAGCCACGTGTGTCAGTATTTACATGTGAAGGAAAAGAGGTGTGTGATACTGCAACCCAGGAGTCTGAGTAGGGCCAAGAGTCACAAGAAATGTTCCAAGATGCTGGAGTGAAAAAAGGTAGTAAAGGTTGTCTTCGGCACCCGTATCTAGTTGATTCGGGCCCCTGAGTTGGTTTTTTGAACTAGTTTAAGCAGATAAGACAGGTCATAGCCATTTCGGACTCGCCACTTGGTGTGCATCCCAGCTCACTGCCAAGGGCTGTTGGCCTGCAAGCATATGTCTTGACAGCATGGTAGGTGCCTGTTGGGGGGAAAGTTGGGGACTAAGTGCCAATCGGTTAACAAATATGTAGGCTGTCATTAACCCGCAGAAGGCCTGTGAAGAACTGCCACCTGGCAAGGACCTGGCTTTTTGGGATTTTTATTGAATAATGAAATGATGCAGATAGTTCCTGCTCTGGAAGGGAAATCTGCTGATCAGATTCCCCTTTCACAAGCTTCTTGCCAAAAGCATAGTGTGCAGAGGCTTCGCTATGGGGTTTCTGGGGGGACTATTGCTCAGGATGTTGTGGTTGTAGCCCCGGATAGTAGCTCAGGGGCTACAGCCAAAGGGCTAGCTAGCCCCGAGTCCCGACAATCCTGACATTAGCATAGCCCCCGATCTTTTCCAGACCTAGCAACACCCCTGATAGCATGCATCTGTTCCTGCTGCATTTGTTTCGTGATCTGCAGCGCCTACTCTACCTGTGGCACCGCTGTCCTGGGCATCAAAAGATCCCACCGATTTGAAAGTAGTAGCCCCACACCAGGGTGCTGCATCTCTAAAGGCCTTTGTTCTCAGTGAGAATGGAAGGGGTGGGATTATGATAAACAGGAGGGCTCTGGTCAATGGAAGGAGACTTTCACCATCTTGGTTCTCACTGACCCTCTTTCACTTTCTGGTCCCCTCCACCTCCTCTGGAGCAAAGCACTTTGGGTTTTACATCAGAAGGGAAAAGTCCGCTCTATTCAAGAGCAGGGAATGATCATTAAAGCAGGCTAGCTTTAGTCCAATCACCTGAGGTTATTTACGTTTAAAAAAGGGGTCTCCCACCCCTTCTTCAAATTTGCTCAGGCCTTCTTGGGTCCTTTAAGGCTGCAGATTCACTCTGAAGATCTCACTGGACTTCCATTGAGAAAGTTGCACTTTCCAAAGCCCTCAGCCTGAGGGGAAGTGGGAATCATTTACAACAGAAGAAAGACCTGTTCCCTACCCGCTCCCAGGGCACTTCGGGAGTGACCTCTTCTATGGATCAGGACCTACCACTGTGCACTGAAATCTCCTGAGCTGGGAGAGCAGACCCTGAATGGAACTGTCCTATGGTCGAGTCCCCCTGCGTGGGACTCAATGCAACTGGAGGACCAGATCTGCCAAAGCTCCATTTTCTACCACACTGAAGCGATTGTTCCATGTTCACTGCATCTGGAACAAGAGGGAAGTTGCCACCATTGATTGCTGTGCTCCTCCACCACTTCAAACTTGCTTGCACTTGCAATTAGCATGACACATCATTGTTCCTAGCTAAAGCAATCACCTGCTAGGACTGAAACGACTGCTCAAAGCCAGGACCCAAACTGAAACACTGTAGAGTCACTTTCTGACTCTAACCAGGTGTTACAACCATGGCTCAACCAATCTAGTTCTTGAACTGCTGCCTCATCGATCGCACATCGACACGCCCAAGATCACCACTTCGATGACTGTCAACCACTGTCTGGAACTGTTGGAGCATCATTCATCAACCCATCCCAGCGACTAAAGCCTGACTCTGCCTGGCCAAGTGGGACTGCCCTGACCTGCATCTTTGAGAGCCGCCCTTCTCCCACACAGATCACCTGCATTCACCCATACTCAAAGCCCTCTTACTTCTTGGGCCTACACGATCCAATGTACTCGAACTGAGCTTCATCCGCTCACATCTACATTTGACACTAGGTTTGACTGCGTACCCACCAAGAAACGAATCCAGGTACTATTGACTCTGGACTGCCACCACAGTCCACTTGGAGCCTAGAGATTGGTTAGATCACAATCACTCCTGTTTTCAACCAAGATATGCTTTTTGTGGCTAGTTAATTGGTTCAAATTCCTTTAACTATGTTCAGAGTGCTACTTTCTCCAGCCTGTTGCACATTCTCTCTTCTTCCTTTGGGCAGGTTTTGAACATTATTCTCTATTCCTTCTGTGTGCAGATGATGTGTTTGAGTAAAGTCTGTATACTTTTATAGAAACTTGATGGTAATTCACTTTATTTTTGAATGTGATACTGTGTTGTCTGGGTCATTACTAGTTCATTTTCACAGCCGTCTTGGAGTATAGCCTTCCCTCGGCCCACGTTAACACAATAGGCAAAGGAGGCATATTGTCATGAGAGGACAATGGCAGTGGATATGGAAAGGGAAATGTGCACATGATCGCACAGTGAATGTCTTTGTGTCAATCAACATGTACTCAGGAATGAATATACATATACAATAAAACCAGAATGTGCAAGTAAAACATGATAGAATGCAAACATATGCAGGGATGGGGGGTAAGCACTTTGACGCTCCTATTGAACACAAAGAAAGTCAGCAAGCTCCACACCCACAATTGCTGTTACAGGGACTGTCAGCACTAAATCCACATATATGACAAGCAATGACAGGATCTGTGAGATAACACCTATGATGGTGTTGTATAAGGTAACTTAAAGGCAATACTCAAAAGAACGAGAAATACCTCCTAAAATGTAGCAATACCCAAGAAACGTGTTGATCAAACAGGTACCAAGAAAGGCTATAACAGCGAAGGGAAAATAACTTAATACATAAGACTCCTGACAAGTGACAAGTAGGAAAAGCGATTACAGAATCGTGGGGAAAACATAGGTATTCACATAGGAGTTGGATTCAACAGTACACTACACCTAAAAATCAATGCAGTAAAAAATGAGAATTGCAAGGGAAAACCAGGAACAGACTTCAAGACGAAGTAAAGGAACAGGAGCAGGGAAACAGTAATTACAAATGCAAAACCTTCCCTCGCCCCACCCAGGGAAGGAAAGGAAAATGGGCCAAAATAGTAAATCTATATATGAGGGGGTGTCTAAAGGATCAAGGTTACACTGCAGAATAGGGCAATGGTAAAGGAATAAAGAACTCAGACAAACAGGGCTCCACAGGAAAAGGAAATCACTGTAAAGTACTAGCTTCACAACAGAGCACGACAGAAATGGAATCAAGGAAGCAAAAGCTAATAAGCATACTACATTTGAAATCCAGGGAACAGGAAATAGGAAACTAGGAACTAGACACTAAGCAAATAACTACGAATAAGGGACCGGACACAAACAGAAACACTGCATCAATGACCAGTGCTGGACTGAAGCAAACTGAGGCTTTTAAAGTTGGCTAACGAGCACATGCCTCAGGTGTGATTCTTGCTAGAACCTGCCAGCCAAGGGTGCTGCTTATCCTCCACCCAGTAAGGGTGGCGATAAAGCAGTGGGCAATGTGTTAGGAAATATTCCCCTTTACAGAATTTCTCCCCCCATTTTTATGGACCCCCTCGCAATTTTTGAATCTGACCTGCTCTTTCTACAGTGCAGTGGAACCTTCACCTTCACTACACTGGATTTTGCTCATTTGTCATGGGGAAACTGACATGTCATTCAGGCTGTCAGTCCTGGGGGACGTTGTTGTAATCTTGTTACATTGTTGCCACATTGAATGGACCACTGCTGGGGTGTGTGTGTGTAGGCCAGATCTTTGATTGGCCAGTGGGTTTTTACGCTCTTAGCTGGCCTTTGGATAAGAAGAAAACCCCTCCTGTCCAGCTGCAAGATGTGTAAGGAGACTTTAGACCTGTTGGAAGAAGGCCTTCTTCTGGTGTCCTGGACGGGCTCTGTCTTGTAGGTGATCGTCAGAAGTCCTGTGAAGGAGCTTCGACCCTTGTAGTAGAGGGACCACCCATTCTTGAGATCAGCTCAGAGTCTTGCAAAGAAGAGCGCTCAGAAGTGCCCCTGGATCACTAGGTGGCTGCCCAGCTCAGATTGGGTCTATCATGCTGCAGACAACACAGTTCGGCATTGATGCCTGGAACTTTGGGGATTGACAGCTTGTGCTACAGGCATCCTATCTGGCAAATTACCATGGTTCCAGCATCAAGGGGAGGTGAGATAGGATATGAAGTCCGACTGCAACAGGTGGGTGCCTCTGCATCCATGTGCATAGGTGGCTGTCATCCAAAGCAGCTTTGAATTCTTCTGCATTCTCCATCCTGTACACTTTGCATCAGTATTTGTCACTGACCGGAGAAGTGCTCGAACCTGTAACCCCTGGTCATGAAGAACCATAGCTGAAGGTGGGAATAGCGACCTTGAACCCTGTTCTGAAGACCTGCCAGGTCCTAAGAAGAATTAGAGTATGGGGGTGAGTTGTAACAGTACTTACCTGAACCCCTATTTCCCTCTTAAAAGTTTGGTACATTTTAGAAACTTGTATAACAGTTTGGCTTTGTCACTGCAAGCATTCCAAAAGTGGGGGGCACTGTTTGCTAGGATAACTCATCCTCTACCGTTTGGAACTCTTCATTGGACACCAGAAGCCCTCCACTAACTTTTTACTGTCTCCCAAAACTGTGAACTTTGGTAAACTTTTGGGCACAAGCCCCATACATTTTAGGGATGGGCTTCTAAAGGTAGTGTTGTATCTCTGTGTACTTGTAGTGTTGTGTACTAATACTTAACTTTCTTGTTAGGGGGTTGTTATGTACTTTGCCCCACTCCAGTGATTGTATATATGTTTAATTTATTTAATAGTGTGTGATATTACATGCTAGTAGTCATTTTTCAAAGTGTTATGTGGCCATAAATAAATGTGTATTTTTATAACTGTTTGTCTGTTTCCTTGACTTTTTACTGTGTGTATTCATTGAGGACCCCTTGCCAGGCTCACCCCTTCTGAGACTTAGCCTAGACCTCCTACTTTGCTACCTTCAACTGTTTGGCTTCAGCTCCCAGAGTTGTCCCTATCACTAAAATAGGTTTGTCGCCTATAAATATGCCACCAGGCCAGAGTGAAGATAATCAGCCCTAACACCAGAGATTCTGGGATGCATATGTGTTTGATTAAACAGCATAGTGGCTGCCAAAAGCCTGGAATGGATCTGGAACAGAAGTGACATGAAAAATAAGGATTTATCGCTCCCAAATCACCACATCACTGTCTCATAGGGGTAATAAGGAAAGTCCATTACTGAATAAATCCAAAATTAGACCCCCAAGTTGTGACAAAAAGAGTGAAGGGCAGCAAATTGTGACATATATCTCTTAACTGTCCCTGTTTTACCTTTATTATTGCGCTGTGTTTTGATTTTAGAAGTGTGCGGTCTGTGTGGGCCATTTTACCCCTACCTATTCTTGTATAGACGTGGTCGAAGTGTAAGAAAAGAAGTAGTGGAGCTATGTTCCCTACAGGCCTGCCCTGCCCCTCACAAACCTCACCGCCCTGTCCCCTCCCACACACAATACAAACCCCAAACCACATTTGCCTGCAGTTTAAGGGAATGTTCAGTGGACTGCACTGAAAGTGCACGTTTCAACTTCTTCCTACACTGTTATTTTAAAACGAAACCATTACAGAACGGTTTCTTTTTAAAATAAAAGTATAGGAGCTGTAAAACTTAATTAAAAAAGTATAGGAGCACCGCTCCCGTCCGCTCCCGCTCACTTCGACCACTGTGTATACTAGCAGAGCAGAATCACATTTTCCACACTGATGACAGTGGTGGGATTTGAAACAGACTGTGCCTACTGCCCATCTAGACAAAATAAAAGTGTGCAGTTCACAAGGAATATAGTTCCATTCCACAACCATAGAACTTGAAATGAGCACGGTGCAGACCTTGGCAGCAAACATCTTGTGTGATGTCTGTTAACGGAGGGGGGTCTCCCTCTTGGCAGTAAGGTGAAGAAACCTGAACTGTTGAAAAGCCTTCAAGCTTTTGAGGAAGCTAGGGGGATGTAGGGTTCTCAGGGGACCAGTGGCAAACTGGATCCACTATTCCTATTGCCAATGCACCTCTGGGGGCATGAAAACTACTGAGGAGAGTGACAGCAATAGCACTCCTCAGCATTCCTCCCGTGGTATGCCAAAGGCCACAAGCCTCCCACCAGTTGCAGCCATCTGTGGGATCCCGCACTTCAGCCAGGCCCCGTGAGCATCTCGCTGCATGTGACCTTGACAGGTTCTACCTCCTAGAAGAAAGGAGAATATCCCTGACAGAACGAAATCAGCAGGCTGCTGAAGCCCTGGTGAAAAAGAATTGAAAGGACTATGTGATGCTGTGCAAAATGAAGCCTGAGGCTCAGAAGGAAATCAACAAAAGATCCAGTGGGGAAGGAAGCCTCTCCAGCAGTGGCTCACAAGGAAAGCCCAGGTGCCACCTCCTCAAGGACTTAGTCCAGCTGTATGAGGAAGGGAAGGACATTTTCGAATGGTTCCGAAAGCTGGAGTTAGCTTCCCGTCTCTAGGAGGTGGAGGAAGAGTTGTGGGTTGCAGCCCTTATGATCCGTCTTCCGACGGTTAGAACTGATATAATTATTCATTTGACTCCTGAAGAGTAGCCTGTCTATTCCAAGATAATGGCAGCCTTCCCCAGAAAGTTCTGCAAAACCCCTGAACAATACCTCAAGAGCTTCAGAGAGCTCACCAGCAACCTTTGAGGAGTTTACGCATCAGTCACTGAAACATCTCTGTGGTTGGGTCACAGGTAACAACGTGGACACATGTGAGGGCATGTTTAATCTGATCACATGTTAGAGCACACTTAAACAATGTGAAATGAAGTTACACCAGCATTGAGTGGACAAGAATATCATAAATCTTTGAGAGATTGCAAAGGCAGCCGACCGGTTTGTGGTTAGCCCGTCCAGAAAAAGGCAGTGGCTGCTGCATGCAAAGCAGATGATAAAGGGGGGTGAGAAAAGTACATTTAAAGAGGGTACGGACAAAGGTCTGCATCATCATGCCAAGAAAGGGCCCCGAATACCAGAGGGAAAATTCCAGTAAACTGCATTGTCTGCTCCATCAGAAAGAAGAAGTGAGGGCACTGCTCGCAATGGGGGATACGCATTCACAAACCCTTAAGGCTGCATTGTCTGCAGAGATCAGAAGCATAGGAAAAGAAATCCTGTCTGCAAGGTAGACCCAAGCCGGTCGTAGTTAGCACTATGCTCATGGAGGAAGAGGAAGAAGAGAAAATAATCATACTGCTGCGAGTATCACCACTGTCTGGCGACAGCGGGTGCGAGAGAACCAGATCATCACTGACAACTGGCAAGCTGTCTGAACATTTCTACTTGCCCCAGATGAGGTCAGAGATGAAAGAATGTGCACTGTCCTGCTATACTTGCCAAGCATTCAGCAAGGCTGGCGGTGCCACCAAGGGCCCCATAATTCCACTACTCTTGGTCGGGGGGCCTTCCGAGAGGATAGGTATGGACATTGTGGGTCATTTGGAAACCCAAACCTCCTTGAGAAACCAGTACATTTTAGTCATGGTTGATTGTAAGTGACTTCAATCCAGCACTCCAACTAAGTCAATGCCTAGTATGGGATGCCCAATGGAAGCCCTTATTTATATATTTTTATGTCAAAGTTCTTTAAATCTGGATGATGAACCCTTATATAATGCCCCTCTTTTGGAATCTCCCTGTAACGCTCACCTGGTATCCACGGGGACGTCACTCAGCCTGTTCTGACCTCTTACGACCTCGAACCCTTCCCTGGAGGCTATTCGACTGGAGACTGGGCCTGAAACACAGGATTGGTAGAGTTTAACTCGCTATTGTCTCTGTGTGCTTGAACCCCTTCTTCCCCGGGGTCCAACCCTTCCCTTTGCTCCACAGCTCACCTTGTTTTCTTGGATAGTGTGTTCTCCGTCCTGCCTTCAGCGCAGGGGCGCGTTGATTGATGCAGGCTCGTTGCTGCCTAGTTACTTCACTGGCAAGAGTCCGACAGGTAAGCATAATGAGTCTTTTGAATAGTTCTCTAACTTTGTTCCTTTCCTTCCTTAGATGATGGCCGGCGTCCGAGGATGGCGGTGTGCTGCTGAGATGAGTAGCGCTGAAGGTGAGTGAGAGCGCGATGCACCCCTTTCGTATTTGCATTGAACTGAGTTCTTTTTCTGTGTCTTTTAGGTGCTGCAACGTTTTCAGCGTGGATGCCGGTTATGTAGAACAAATGCGGTGGGTAAGCGGGGTATGCGGCGCCTCTAGATGTTTCCACGCTAACCTGGAGTGTCTTTTCCCTCTTGCAGATGGATGAGAAATTCCGGAGACAGAGTCCCCAGGAGCGCTGGGATTCAGGTAAGCATTTGAAGCTTGTACAGTATTTAAAAATAAGCGAAGATTTGCAGAATGCTTACTAATGCCTTTTTCTGTTCATATCCCTTTTCCTTAGGAAGCGGCGTGCCGGGATGGGAATGACACTGCCGAAGATGCCCGCAGAACAGAAGGAGCGATGAATGATGGGCAGAAGCGCTGCAAGGTAAGGCTGTTCCTAACGGTGTTCTTGTTCTTGCAGGAGCTGAGCGTAGAATAAAGATGCAGGCCTACTGGAGACCGATCCGAACACGGCTAGTGTCAGGCTGCAGGTGCAGAAAACGCAAAGCATGTTTCTCTGCCTGGGTGTGGCTTAAATAGTCTCTGGGTATCCCAGGTGCCAATGGGCTGAACCACACCCAAAAGACTAGACCGCACATGCAGTTCTAGGAACCAAAATATGTGGTGGCTTCCATCTTGTCCCCATCAATGCACTACAAGTCCAATCCCCAATGTTATCCTATGGGTGTGAGTGAGTCTGGTGCCACAAGCGCCAAGTCTGACTCCAAGTGGGTCTTTGGAGGGATGGAGAGGCCCTTGAGGTCCATGTAGGTGATTGTGGCCTTGCTCCAGCCTGACATCTTGGAGGGCTGGGACATGAGGGGCAGGAATCATGACAGCACTCCCCGGCAAGGCCCCTTTCAAGGTGGCTCTTCTGTCTGGTCCTGGTTTGGTTGGATGGTTTTGATGAAATCGTCTAAGCAAGCGAGGTGCATGGATGTACTCACAAGGCTCCCATGTCTTGTCTTGTGGACCATACCCCTTCCAGTCTACTAAGTAGTATAATTTGGATCTGACGTACTTTGAATCTAGGATGTCCTTGACTTCGAATTCTGGCTCCCCGGCGACTACTACTGGCTGCGGTGGTGTTGCTACCCGGGTTCCAGTTTGAACAGGTTTAAGGAGAGACACGTGGAATACAGGATGAATTTGCATGTTTGATGGCAAATCTAGTCTGACCGCCACAGGATTTATCACGGAGGTGACGGTGAATGGACCCAGGTATCTTGGACAGAAAGTTCGGGCTCCTTTAATGGACACTTGTTTAGACGCCAGCCAGACTTTGTCTCCCACTTGGTAGTTGGGGGCCTTTGCTCGGTGTTGATCAGCAAACTTCTTTTGGAGATTCTTAGCTTGAAGTAGGTGTTCAGCTGCCCTTTTAAAGGTTTGAGAAATGGTTCTGTGCAAGGTTTTGACTGCTGGTATTTCCAGGGTTGTAGGAACGTCCAACTCAGAAGTACATGGGTGCCTGCCATACATGGTATAAAAGGGTGTCTGCCTACTGCTGGTGTGTAGGGAATTATTATAAGCAGATTCAGCTATCCATAATAGGTTGAACCAGCTTCCTTCAGCTTGTTGTAACATGCAACGCAGATACTGTTCGAGTGTCTGATTTGTCCTGTCAGTTTGACCATCCTTTTGGGGATAGTGACTGGTGGATATCCGGATGTCGATCTGGGCCATAGAGCAGCATTTTCTCCAGAAGTTAGATACGAATTGAGTACCTCGGTCTGAGACCAAAACTGAAGGAAACCCATGGAGCCGTACAATGCCTTCAAGAAATACCTTTGCCAGAGTGGAAGCATTTGGGAGCCCCTTAAGAGGAATGAAATGTGCCATTTTTGAAAATAGGTCCATGACCACAAGAATAGTGTTAAACCCTTGACTGGGTTGTAAATCAGTAATAAAATCGAGGGACAACGTGTGCTAGGGTGCTGGTGGGATTTCCAATGGTTGTAATAGCCCAGCTGGTTTCTCCTTGGAGGACTTGTTTTGAGCATATACTCCACAAAATAGGATGAATTGAATAATGTCTTTAAGCCACGTGGGCCAGCAATAATTTTGTTTTACCTTGGCTAGGGTTTTAACGATTCCGGGGTGGCCCTCGATCAAGGAATCATGATAACCGGACATGACTTGTTCTCGTAGTTCTTGGTTTGGTAAGAACAAATGATTCCTGAATTAGGGCAACTGATCTTTTATCATGTAATGTTCTCCTTGTACACTCCACGCTTGTAATTGCTCTGGACTCATCAGGTTTTGGATTTCTTCATGTAATTCTTTCTGAGTTATGGTTGCTGTGATTCCTAGGAGCTTGTCACTCGGAATGATTGCTATTGGGCCAGGGGTCTGATACCCTTGCTCTTCCACCCCATACGGGAAAGGGCATCGGCCTTCCCGTTTTTCACCCCTGGTCAAAATGTAATCACGTAGTCATATTCAGCAAATAAAAGAGCCCAACGTTGTCGTGAGGATTGGGCCTTTGCCGTTTTTAGGTACTGGAGGTTCAGGTGGTCAGTTATTATGGTGATTGTGTGTCTGGCGCCCAAGAGGTAGTGCCGCCATGCCTTAAAGGCTGACTTAATGGCCAGGAGTTCTTTGTCTGTGATAGCGTAATTGAGTTCAGGGGGTGTGAATTTAGGCGACCAGAAGGCAACAGGGTGTGAATTTACGCGACCAGAAGGCAACAGGGTGTAACTGGCCTGTTTCAGGGTCCTTTTGTGAGAGGACGGCTCCCATAGCCTGCTTGAGGCGTCCGTCACCCACAAGGTATGGGAGATCAGGGCGAGGGTGGCGTAAGATTGGGGCAGATGTGAATCTTGCTTTGAGTTCCTGGAAAGCCTCCTTGGCTTCTGTTGCACACTGGAACTTTTGGTTGCTTTTCCTTGGTAATGACGTGATGGAATGCACGATTTGCAAAAATCCTGGGATGAACCGGCGGTAGAAATTTGCAAAACCCAGCATACTTTGAACCCCCTTGAATGAATTTGGGGATGGCCAGTTCAGGAGAGCATCTACCTTGTGTACATCCATTCTGATTCCATTCGGGCTGAGAATAAAGCCCAGGAATTCCACCTCGGAGATGTGGAATGAGCACTTTTCGAGCTTGGCGTAGAGCTGGTGTTGATGGAGTTTCTCCAATACGGATCGGACGTCTTTAACGTGGTCCTGCTTTGATGCGGAATATACTAGGATATTGTCGATATACACTAGAGCACAGACATGAATCAATTCCCGTAGGACATTGTTCATGAAGTATTGAAATGCAGCAGGCGCGTTGCAAAGGCCAAAGGGCATTACTTGATATTCGTACAAGCCGTATTTGGTGCGAAAAGCGGTTTTCCATTCATCCTCCTGTTTTACGCGAACAAGGTGATATGCCCCCCTCAGGTCTAGTTTTGTGTAGATTTGGGCATCTTTCACTTGATCAAGCAATTCAGGGATCAGTGGCAGGGGGTAGCGATTTTTTACGGTAATCTGGTTCAGTGTGCGATAGTCGATGCACGTTCTCAAGTCCCCCTCCTTTTTCGGTATGAAGAATAGAGGACTGGCTGCTGGAGACTTCGAGAGACGGATGAACCCGTTGGCCAGGTATTGGTCAAGATAGGCCTTCGGGTGCTGGTTTTCTGGTTCCATGAGTGCGTAAATACGCCCACAAGGGATTTGTGCGCTGGATATCAGGTCGATTTGGCAATCGTATGGTCTATGCGGCGGCAGGGTATTAGCCTGTTCTTTCTGAAAGACATCTTGAAAGTCCTGGTATTCGAGGATTGTGAGCTACCAACCATGGCATTTCCCAAAATCAACCAGAACTATGGTGCCTTAATGAGGTCGAAAACGATAGATTCTTGGTGTCCATCCTGGCACAGAAGGGTTAAAGCTGCAGTGCATTGGGATACTGGACCAGAAGCTATTTCCGTGCTGTCGACTGTGGTAACAGTGTCGGTGGTTGATTTAGGGCGTAACGGAAGCCCCATCTTTGCCGCAAGATCCTGGTCGATGTAATTCCCAACGGCTCCACTGTCTATGTGTGCTCTTACTGTGTGCATCCGAGATGGTTTTTGGTGATTGATCAAGTGCAAAATGGGAGGTCTGTAGTTCACTTTCGTCGCTCAACAAGTGGACCCCTACACTTGCCGGGCTGGGGAGTTTTCTGATTCCTTGATGGTATCTTCCTTGTCCGTGGCCCCTACCGTCTTCCTCGGTGGCTTCACAGGGAACTCTTTAAGGAAATTACCTGACCATCCGCAGTAAAGACATAACTGCTGCTGTCTCCTTTTATCCCTTTCCGCTTTAGTCAAGGGGGATCTGACCCCCCCGATTTGCATTGGTTCTCCTGAACCTTCCGTTGTTCGGGGAGTATTGTCCTTTGAATGCACATACATAGGGCGAGGCTCCTGTCTGGTTCGATGTGCTCTTCGGTCCTGCAACCTATGATCCAGTTGAACAACAAGGTCAATGAATTCTGATCAGTCTTTTGGGGGGTTCACTACTTGTGCGAGAACATCTTTGAGCTCCCCCCGCAACCCCTGATGAAATAATGTGGTTCTCTTCTCCACTGGCCATTCTGCTTCAACTAAGAGTCTATTGAACGTGGATATGTATGTTAATAGGTCTTGGTTCCCTTGGTGTAGGGACGGAAGCTCGTTGTCTAATGCCTGCCCATGAGTACGACGGGCAAACAGCTTTTCCATCTCCTGCTGAAAGCCCCTGAAGTCATGCAGCAAAGGATCGTCTTGGGCCACAAAGGGTACAGACCAGTCTGCAGCGCTACCACTCAGGTAGGATAGCACAAAAGCAACCCGTGATTGGGCATTCTGAAAGGCCCCTGGCCTACAAAGGAAGTGCAAGCGGCTCTGGTTCATGAACGTTGCAAACCTCTTGGGATCCCCCCGTAAATCGTTCGGGCGGGCCCAAGGGAACTGCCCCAGGAAGGGTTATCTGAAGGGGATTGGCTGATGGCGCTGGCATCGAGGGCACGCTTCTCGGCAATGGTGCATGCCCTGCTTGTGACTAGAGAAGTTGCCGGCTGAAATCTTCAGTGCGTTCTTTGGCTACTATCAGCTCTCTCCTCAGGGTTTTCGTCTCCTGCCTGGCTGCATGTACTTCGGAACGTAGCTGCCACAACATGTGGGCTAACTGGTCGGTTTCTGACGTTTCCATGACGCCCAGGTGGATTTTGATGTGAGGCTTTGCATTCTGTAACGCTCACCTGGTATCCACGGGGATGTCACTCAGCCTGTTCTGACCTCTTACGACCTCAAACCCTTCCCTGGAGGCTATTCGACTGGAGACTGGGACTGAAACACAGGATTGGTAGAGTTTAACTCCCTATTGTCTCTGTGTGCTTGAACCCCTACTTCCCCGGGGTCCAACCCTTCCCTTGGATCCACAGCTCACCTTGTTTTCTTGGATAGTGTGCTCTCCGTCCTGCCTTCAGTGCAGGGGCGTGTTGATTGATGCGGGCTTGTTGCTGCCTAGTTACTTCACTGGCAAGAGTCCGACAGGTAAGTATAATGAGTCTTTTGAACAGTTCTCTAACCTCGTTCCTTTCCTTCCTTAGATGATGGCCGGTGTCCGGGGATGGCGGCGTGCTGCTGAGATGAGTAGCGCTGAAGGTGAGTGAGAACGCGATGCACGATGCACCCCTTTCGTATTTGCATTGAACTGAGTTATTTTTCTGTGTCTTTTAGGTGCTGCGACGTTTTCAGTGTGGATGCCGGTTATGAAGAACAAATGTGGTGGTTAAGCGCGGTATGCGACGCCTCTAGATGTTTCCACGCTAACCTGGAGTGTCTTTTCCCTCTTGCAGATGGATGAGAAGTTCCAGAGACAGAGTTCCCCCAGAGCGGCTGGGATTCAGGTAAGCGTTTGAAGCTCGTGCAATATTTAAAAATAAGCGAAGATTTGCAGAATGCTTACTAATGCCTTTTTTCTGTTCTTTTCCCTTTTCCTTGGAAGTGGCGTGCCAGGATGGGAATGACATCGCCGAAGATGCCCGCAGAACAGAAGGAGCGATGACTGATGTGCAGAAGCGCCACAAGGTAAGGCTGTTCCTAACGGTGTTCTTGTTCTTGCAGGAGCTGGCGCAGAAGAAAGATGCAGGCCTACTGGAGACCGAGCCGATCACGGTGAGTGTCACGCTGCAGGTGCAGAAAATGCAAAGCATGTTTCTCAGCCTAGGTGTGGCTTAAATAGTCTCTGGGTATCCCAGGTGCCTCTGGGCTGAACCACACCCAAAAGACTAGACCGCACATGCAGTTCTGGGAACAGAAATATGTGGGGGCATCCATCTTGTCAAAAGCAAAATATGGGGGGGGGAGTGCACTGCCATGTGATTAGAAATTCGAAAGTTAGCAGGTTTTTTTTAGGAAACCTTGGTAGATTTAAATACTCAAATGAGAGGGTTGGCTTTTAGTTATCGTTGTACTTCCCTTTAACTAGGTCCTGATCCCGGACCTCATCAATCTTCCGGGAGAGGTCAGTGACATTTAAATATCTTATTCAGATAGTTTAGCTTTGAGAATCGACTGTTTTAGACAAATAGATTAAAACAATTGTTATTTCTAAACTCCCCGCTGAGGAAGATTTAAAAGAATTATAAACCACTACAGTCCTGCATGAATACAAGAACAGTGAAGCCCCACCCTGAAGATGGATCTATAGGATCCGAAACGCGTTGGTTATTTTTGCAACATCCACATAAGGGCTTCCCCGGAGGGAGCTGTCTTTATGTATAAGAGCCCCCACACACTTTCCCTGATGGGGATTGCTACACAGATGAAAAGTTGTTTCTAACTGTTATATTTGATTTAGTTTGTTTTGGTCGTTTTTTACGACGCACAGTAATGATTTCATGACTAAATGAAGGTTCATGATATGTGGAACAAATGTATATAACTTATTGTTTGTCGATACATCCTTGTTTGGATATTTCATTTTGAAAGAAAGAAAAAAAGATGATGGGTTAATTAAAACGAACCTTATCACTTACGATTGTTACAAATGTTTCTTTCGATATTCCTGGTCTATCTGTTCTAAAGCTTTAGTTGAAGTAACTGCTTTTACATGGATGGAAGAAGAACCATTTAATTGAATGATGTTTATAATGTGATATACATCATTATTTAGCCTGATATTACTCAGTAAATCCACGTTACCATCATGGTCAATGAGTTATAGAACTTAGGTTCTCATGGAGTGCATCTGGGCTTACTGCTTAGCAATACGCAGTTCTGGCATCCATCTTGTACCCATCAATGCACTACAAGTCCAATCCCCAATGTTATCCTATGGGGGAATGAGTGAGTCTGGTGCATCAAGCGCCAAGTCTGACTCCAAGTGGGTCTTTGGAGGGATGGAGAGGCCCTTGAGGTCCATGTAGGTGATTGTGGCCTGGCTCCAGCCTGACATCTTGGAGGTCTGGGGACATGAGGGGCAGGAATCATGACACTCCCCGACCTCACTGAGCCAAGAAGTAGGCTTGTTTTGCAAATTAAAAGGTTGATTTGAAGAATTGAACAATATATATATATCACACTTTTATGAATAGGAATGATATCTGAATAGCACACTTATAAATATGAACGGTGATCAGCAATGGGTAATATTACAATATCAACAATCTATTTAATCAGTTAGGAGTAGGAATAGGAGAATAAGGAAGCAGAGAATACTTTGGATGGGTTCAAGGAAATGCAAGACAGGAAAAATGCAACACAGAAATAAAACTATATCTGATTTCCACAAAAGACAATAGGATCACTCTTTCCCCTGTTATTATTAACTCCCCTCACTATGCAATATGAAGAGATGGAAATGAGCACACACAGGTTTCAGTAATACAATCAATAATGCAGTTCAATCCGAGATCCCACAGCAAGCTTAGAGAAAACAGGTATGATTTTAAAACAGGCAGAAATACTTTTGAATGTGATTGCAATGAAAGGTAAAATATGCTAAAATGAGTTTAATTCACTAAAGGAGATTCAGGATAAGTGAGAGTTACTTTGGATTGGTTGAGGTCAACACTATCAGTGATTCATGAAGGATTGTCAGATTGAAAACGAATTTCAGCAGTTGAAAACAAGAAACAGCTATTCTGTCATGTGGTGAAATTTAACCAAAATGCAATTCGCTGCAATTTTTCCACGTGCGTGAAACGTGATTGCAGAAAAACTATAAGGAATTGTTTTAGGTTCTTTAGAAAGCTAGGATCTTAGCTTCGAAATGACAGTTAAATTTTGGTTTTAGGACATGCGGTTCCAAAGTTACAGAGGTTTTTATGAAGGTAGATTTTTCAGAAATAAAGTCAAGATTTCAAAATGAAAGATGCGCTATTGAAGATTTGAAAAAAAAGATTTCTTAACACTAAAGAGTCTATGGAGCTGCAAACTACACGACAGCCCAGCCACCGATCCAGAGGCGCCTCCGGATGGTTTCTGTCTGAACGAGACGATTGCCTTTCTCCAGAAAATCTATATTAGCGCCAAGATGGTTATTGCTACAATTATCAAGATTATGTGGAGGAGAGAAGAATTTAGGATAGACAACAGAAGTTCTGTAATGCAGTTCTGGACAGGTTGAGATGGATGGAATAGAATTACTTTAACCTAAGAGATTGATTCTGTACAGTTCTTGACAGGATACTCACTCGTATGGCTTTGGAATGGAGTGGGACCCGTCAAAAAGCTGGTCATGGGTTTGGCTGGGATTCTCTCTCGCCACCGGACAGGTCTCCAGCACTCTGGTCTCAGCATGGCACTGCAGTCTGCGCGGCCTCTTGGACTGGATTTGATGGGTTCTGGGTTACAGCTCTGCTCTGCGGGTCTGGATCTTGGTTCTAGCACAGGGTTCTTGGCTAAAATAGCAAAACAGCACAGCCCGGCTGTTGAATGTGTGAGCCCTTTGGAAGTTTAGGGGTTAGAATCAGGTTGCTAGATTCTGAAGGCCTGCTGAAAATGGTTCAGCTTTTGGGATTGGGCCTTTCTGCTTCAAGTTTTGGAGTCTGGATTCTAAGTTCTGGTCTATGTCTGGAGCATGGATCTTCCTGCAGGGTGCATCGCCAAGAAATCAGTTAAGAAGTGGAAAGTGTGTGTCCTATCTGTCCTCAGCAGTCTCTATTTATGTATTTCCAAAATGGGTGGGGAGGCTGATTCTACAATGCCCAACCCCATAAGGATCTGATAGGTTAGAGGATTCCCTGTCCCCTGATTGGAGAACGGATCAGCGTGTCATCCTCTGTCATCTTTATGACTTGGGGGAAAACACTCCCCTTTGTCTATGTACAGTATATCTTATTTTTCAGAAAACACATATTTACAATATACACAACTTGTTAATATTACATAAATCACATGACAGATTAACTAAGGTACATTTCTGTTCAACTCTCATCTTCCTAAGAGCTTTGGTTCAGAAATGACCACTTTTTGCGCTTTTGGTGAGTTTTTCAATATTATTTCTGCACCAATTTGTATCCATGCATGCACACCCCATCTGAGCACATTTCTGTAATTTTTCAGGTTCCTCGCATAAACATAGTAGCTACAATATGAATAATTCCGGGGTTTGGTCTCAGAACATCGCACAGAGTCCAGTTTAGTCTTAAACTGGGAGCAAATTTTTCATTTTAACAATCTCAAAGTTTCACATTTTGGTCAGTTCAGTGCAATTTGTTATAAGCATTTTTCTAAAACATACATGTGCTGTGCTTTCTGAATCCACACAATGTATTTCTCTGCCTCCGAGGTCTGGGCTGACTCAGAGGTCACATGTCCTTCTTCCTGCTAGCAGTTTGTTGTCAGGCACACCCGAATTAGCATTTTCTATTCAGCCCAAGGATTCCTTTGTCTGCACTGAGAGCAACAGGCCAGGGTGCCACTCCCAAATCCTTTTGACACCAGCCTGTTAATATCTTAGCCAAGGGCAGGGGGAAGTCTCCTTTGTCCAGGGAGAAGGTGTGGAATTCGTTTGAACACAGTGTGGGAAACTTTTAACTCTGAAACCCAATGTCCAAAAACGGTTTTATCTTATAATATAAGTCACATTTTTAACACATACATTAAACTATTTCTTGCTTCAAGCCTTTTCAGAAATCTTTTTAAATTGTATCCACCTCTTAGGCTTCTGATAGCAAGTCTTTCTTTGGCATAGTTTGGGTTCAATGTACAACTTTACACAAAATGGTTTTAAAATGCCGGCTTCTGGTAGAGGTGAGTAATGGTATTACACCAATTTTTGACAGGTTTCTTCCAGCAAGCAATCCTCAAAAGTGGACTTTGTTCAGATATAGATACACTTCTGTCCTTATATTTATGTAGATTCTTGCGGGAGAATGATGTTGACCACCCAGCAAGGAGGTTGGATCTTTTTTGGTGGTTTGTGGGCCATGATTTGTGCAAATGTGACACCAAATTAAAACAGATTTTTGAAATCATTTTCTGTTGCAATGATTTTGCTCTGTGAGCAGCTGAATGATGGGTTTTGCAGTGGTCTCCTGTGTTACCACTGACATAGGCAAAAGTAGATGGTGGCCTTTTCAGGTTTTCACTGCGCACTTTCTGGGGATTTCTGGCAAGCAGCATGCTTGGATTAGTGGGTTAAGACATCCCACAGGATCATGCCCCTTGGTACTTCAAGGCTGGCCCTCAAAACTGTCCCTCTGAAAAGCATCAAAGCCCCTTTGGTCACAAAGGCTCTCTTTGGAATATGCTCTTGTGTGGGGTTCCTTAAAGAAGACATTTCTGACAGAGGATCCAACTTCATATCAGCACATATGAAGGCAAACTTGGATGAATGCGAAATAACCTATGTGTTCTCCACAGCCTTTCACCCACAGACCGACAGGATTGCTGAGTGGTTCAACAAGACCCTCAAGGGCATGACAGATGGCTTGGAAGAGCCCCTCAGAAGAAAGTTGGATATTCTCCTGCCATGCCTCCTGATCTACTACTGGGAGCTGCCACAGCATACTGTTGGGCTCAGCCCCTTTGATCTTCTGTTTGATCATCTCATCAGGGATCCTCTTAAGTGTGGGGTAGGAAGGTTGGTAGGGCAACCCCTGAACTCCTTCCCATGACATAGTGGTCACTGTGCTTGGTCTCTGTTCCACGATGGCTAAGTACAGGGAATAGAGCACCCGGAACCTGAAGGCCAGCCAGCATCTCATGGAGCACTGGCATGACCAGAGGACTGGCATGATAAAGCACACACCAGTCCAGAGGGTCTGGATTTTAAAACCTGTCAAGCCCAGTGCCTTGCACGACAAGTGGACTGGGCCCTAAGTGGTGCTTGAAAAGATCAGTGAGGTTAACTACCTCATTGACACCAAGACCTTGAGGCAGACGCATTTTCTCTTCCACCTCAACCGGCTCAAAACCCATTAGACCCGGTATGACTTAGTAATGGATCTGGTCACGGACGATGAGTCCGAGGGGGAGTCTAAACTCCTCCATGACTTGTTACATGTGGATCCCACTGACAAGTCTCTTGAGGGTGTTAACATTCCCCCATACCTCTATGAACAGCAGATGTAGCACTGTTCTTGCTGTTTCACTGGAAGATTGATTGGTGCATCCATCATTTCAACACTGGAGCCAGTAACCCAGTGATGTTGTAAAAGGTCAAAGACACCATCAAGGAGGAAGTCTCCAAGATGTTGGCCTTGGGGGTTATCAATCTGTCCTACAGCCCCTGGCCTAGGCCAGTATTACTGGTCCCTAAGAAGTCCTTTGGTGTGAAAACCAAGGGCTGCTTTTGCATGGGTTATCGGGGCCTCTACTCTGTCATGAAGACAGAAGTACATCTCATCCCTCAGGCAGCTGAACTTATTGATCGGTTAGGCGCTGCCAAATTCATGAGTACCTTCAACCTCATGGCCGGGTACTGACAGGTCGGTCTGACTGATCCTGCAAAGGAGAGGTCTGCATTCTCCACCCCAGACAGGCATTATCAGTTTACAGTTATGCCCTTCACATTAAGGAATGCCTGTGTCACTTTCCAAAGGATGGTGAACCAGGTCTTAACATGGCTGGAAGACGTCAGCGTTGCCTACTTAGATGACATGGCGGTATTCACCAGCACCTGGGAATACCATGCATCCCATCTGGAACAGGTGCTTCAAACCATGAGGAAGGCTGGCTTGACTATTGGCGTGACTATTAAGGCATCCACATGCCAGATAGTGCATGGTACTATAACTTACAAGTAGGTGGTGGTAAAAAACAGCCTCTCCAGGCCAAAATCCAGGTGGGGAAAGATGTGTACATCCCCACCACTCATTCTCAAGTCAGGGCCTTTTAGGCTTCATGGGTTATTAACATACATTTTTAAAGAGATATGGTACCCTTGCCCTTCCCTTAAATGAGATCACATCAAAGAAACTGCAGAAGAACGTCATTTGGACCCCTGCCTGTCAGTAATCTTTCTAGAGCTTGAAGGATGGCCTGCGCCAGGCCCAGTTGTGAAGATCCTGGATTTTGGGCAACAGTTTATCATCCAGACAGGGATTGAACATGGACATCCGACACAAACCTGCATCGCACCACTCCAATGCAAATGGCCTCAGTCAGTACTTTTGCCAGGAGGGCGTGTGAGGAACTTGCCTCTGGCAATGGTGCAAAGCCCTGGCTTTTCAATTTTTATTTTTTATTATATTATTGAATAAAAAAATGATGTGGGTAGTTCAGTCTCTGATAGAGTAATCTGCTGATCCGATTCCCCTTTCACAAGCTCCATGCCAAAAGCACAATGTGTTCCTGTGACCTGCTGCATCAGTATCCTGAGACACAGCACCTGATCTCCCTGTGACACTGAGCAGGTCCAGCGGTCACAGATGCACATGTGACAGTGACAGAAAAGTCTCTGCTGCGCATCGGCAGCATTTGAGATTTACACCTCTGCACCCAAATGACAATGATTAAAAGTACCTCATGATGATGGCAGGATAATCTCTAAAATAAAGCAATGCCTGAGTTTAGGCATAGTGCATGGTATTACTAATGATCACGGCTGCCACATTTTAATTGATGTTGCACGCGTGTCAGCTCCTGTGAGTCAGCTCTACTGTGGAAGGTGATGTGTATTCTGGTCAGCTGGCTCTAGCCCACCAAATGGCGGGACAGGAGTGGGGAGGACCTGGCCTCCTCTTTGATCTGTTTGTGAGGCCAGGTAACACCCTACTCTCGAGACAGATGCACACAGGCAGCTGTACTAGACCAGGGCATCAAAGGAGCACACAGATTCAAAAGGAGTAGCCTCACAACAGGGTCCTGCATCTCTAAATGTCTTGGTTCTCAGTGAGAAGGAACGGGGTGGGACTATAATAAGTATGAGGGCTCTGGGGTGATGGCAGAAGACTTCCACCATCTTGATTCTCACTGTCTTTCTCCTTCCTGTCCCATCCACTCCCTCTGGAGCAAAGTACTTTGATTGTGACATCGGAAGGGCCAAATCCACTTCATCCATGAGCCGGAGTAGACCACTAAAGCAGGGTAGCTTTAGTGCAATCCCCAGAGGATGTTCACCTTTAAAAGAATCACCCCTTTAAAAGATTCACTGAGATCCTCTCAGATCCTTTAAGATCGCAGATTCATTCTTAAGATCTCACTGGACTTCCTTTGGGAAAACTGCACTTTCCAAAGCCCTCAACCTGAGGTGAAAAAGGAATATCCTAAACCAGAGGAAAGAGCTGTTCCCTACCACTTGCATGGCAAATTGGGAGTAACATCTGCTGTGTATCAGGACCTACCACTCTGCACTGTAATATCCTAATCTGAGAGAGCAGATCTTGAGTGGGCCTCACAATAACTGGAGGACCAGACCAGCTGAGACTCCCTGTTCCACCACACCGAACTGGTCTCTCTGTGTTCAACGCAACAGGAACAAGAGGGAAATCACCAGTGTTGGTTGCTGAGCTCCTCCACCACATCGAACATTGCTTACACTTTAGACCAGCTTGACACAGCATTGTCCCCTGGCTATAGCTAGTCAGGTGCTAGGCCCAAAGCAACTGTTTAATGTCGGGACCCAAACCAAATCACCTGAGAGTCACATGCTGACTCTAACCAGGGATTACAGCCATGGCTCAACCCAGTTAGTTCTTGAACTGCTGCATCATCGATTGCCATCGACGCACCCAACATCATCACTTCGATGACAGTCACCCGCTGACTCAAACCGCTCGAGTGTAACTCATCGGCCCCTCCCAGTGGCTGAAGTCCTACTCTGCCTGGCCAACTTTGAAGTGTTCTTGGGACCGCCCCAACCTGCTTCTTTGACAGCTGCCCTTTTACCGCAACAAATAACCACATTTCCTCCCTTCTGAACACCTGCTTGCTGCTGGGGCTTCCACAATCCTACATGCCCTACATGCCCGAACTGAGCCTGACATACTCGCATCTATGTTCGACACCGGATCTGACTGTGTCAGTCCACCAAGAACTGAATCTAAAAAATGTTGACTTTGAATTGCCCCCTCAGTCCACTTGGACCACTGCGACTGGTTAGGTCACAAGCGCTCCTGTTTTCAACCAATGTATCCCTTTTGTGGCTAGTGAATTACCTACTACCCATGTAACAAGGCTCAGAGTGCTACTTTCTCCACTCTTTTGTAACTTCGCTGTACTCCTTTGGGGTTGGTATTCCCTTTATCTTGAGCTTTGATACTGTGTTGGTTGGGTCACTGCTGGTTCACCTTCACACCCCTCTTAAGAGCATAGACTCCTGGGGGAGATGTTGCGTGATAAAGCACGGTGGCAGCTTCATTGCAGAGCTCCATGCTGCATTCACACTTTCACAGGATCCTAACAGAGCTACTGCAGTCTTTTGCCTGACTGAAGGCTGGGGGATGGCAGAGGTGGCAAGCTATCCTTTTGAGACATTTGCAGAGCCGGAGGCCGACTGATAATTGTACCCTGGTGTGCAACCTGGATGAGAGGTGCATGGTGGGACTGGGGCTTTCTGACGTCTGTGGGCACCAGAAGGTGCTGTGTGATCCCAGAGTTGATAGGAACACCAAGCTACCCTTTCACTGCCTGTGTGCTGTGGAGTATGTATCGAGATTTGTGGTGATCTGACTTGATCAGCAGCATGGAGAGAGCTTGAGCAGCCGACGACTAGGCAGCGAGAGGGTGCTGCGGCACAGCGCTGGGGAAGAGGCTTGATTGTGAACAGCAGCGCATGGCAGTCTGAGCCACTATCAATGCCGTGGTTGAGGTCAGGTGACAGAGAGGTGGCAGGCCAGCTAGGAGTCCAGCCGAATGTGGAGATGAGAGCCCATATCCTGAATGGATGAATGAGGGGCTCATGTAAGGTTATTGGCTGCCTGACACATAGTGAGTGACAAGAAGAGTTCCTCATACTGTGTGGGAGAGAGGGGGACTCTCCCATAATTAGACAAGTCCAGGACAGTGATATTGAGCCTTGATATTGATGGCTCATTGCAATATAGTGAGGAGTGGGGGGAAGAAGCCAGGATACCTGGATGCCTTTGCTTAGGCCACCCCCAGGACACCACCCTCTAGCCCAGTACCAGGTGCTGACATGGACGAGGACTTGGAAGTGGTGGAAGTCCTTCTACCAAATCTAACACAGATTTACTGCGGTATGCAGGAGGGTTTTGCATCCATCAGCACGAAGTTGGATGATATTGTCAGTGTGCACTCTCTGAAAACCAAACTTGAGAAAGGAAGTGCCTCTATAACTGAGGCTGAGGCTTGGATTGGGCATACCTAAAACAATGTCCTGAAAATGCAGACAACAATTCTGGGCCTAGGCAAGGACCTTAAGGTGGTTCAGGCAAACTGCAATGACCTGGAGTCATGCTCCAGACGCAACAACGTGCGCCTTGTGGGGATCCCTGAGAATGGTCAGCAAGGGAATATGGAAAGATTTGTAGAGGATCTCCTGAAGATCTGGGATTAACCAGATCTCTCGCCACACTTCACTGTGGAATGGGCAAACAGATCCCTGGCACCCAGGGTTCCCCCATGCAGATCATAGCTACGATCTTGAACTATAGAGACTGCTGTTGAGGTGCGCAAGGGAGGAAGGTGAACTACACCATGAGGTCAGTAGCGTCTTCCTGTATCCAGATTTTTCCCTGGTGGTGCAGAATGAGCAAAACACTTTTTTTGGGCACAAACAAACACCTGAGAGAGTGCCGTATTAAGTATGTCATGCTGTTCCCGGGCAAAGCTTTGTTTTCAATTTAAGTAGAAAACACTTTTCTTCACAGTACCGGAGGAGGGCACGAAAATTCTTGAGAGTAACATTCTGTTGCCTGACTACTGAAGCAACTGACGTGGATGGCACTGTAACTATGTCAGATTGGGTAACAGTTCTGTATGTTATTCCTACTCCCAGTTGCATTGCTTCCTATGAAGCAAGTTAGTAAGTTAGTAATGATGTAAGCGTGGATGCTATCCGGCACCCGCGGATGGCTAGTTCTCATACGACTAGAATTGATTGTTATGTTCTGGTTGGGGTATACACCGCAGGAGATGGGGCTGTGGTGGGGGAGAAGGGTGGAGGGTGCTGGGGAGGGTATATGTGAAAAATGTTCTCAGCTATGATGACTCTGCATGCACTATATATATAAAGGCTTTCCCAGTTTACCTATTGATTTTCTGTGATTGGAGTGGATTACAAGGGTGAGGTGGGCATGTTGGAGATTGCGCTGCTTTGCTGGAATAGTAAGGGGTTGAATAACCCCATAAAGACGCACAAAACCTTATGCTCTATTGACAGTCACAGAGCCGATATTATGCTGTATCAAGAGACACATGCAGCTAAGTGGGTACCCAAGTAATTTGCCAAAATGTGGGGGACCCACAGGTTCTACACAGACTACTCCACTCAATCCAGAGGGGTGCTGACGATGATTCATAGATCCCTGAATTTCATGTATTTGTCCTCTAAATGTGATCCCCTAGGGAGGCATGTTATTCTGCATGGTGTCATTAATGGGACAACATTCCTGATTGTGAATGTATAAGGGCCCAATGTTGATTATGCAGAATGAATAGGCGCGTCTTTCAAATATGCGTTGGTACACCTGAGGTGCAGGTGATATGGGGCGGGGATATTAATACTACTTTAAATGTATGGTTAGGCCGCTTTGGTACGACATACCACTCACTAACGGTCTCGGCACGAGAAATAGTTGAAGGTATGCCTGAGAGCAAATGGGTCGTTGTTCGGAGATGCATGCATCGGACAAGGACAAAATTGACATTCTTCTCCTCCATTCACATCATGGCTTTGTGTATTGACAACTGGATCGCAGGTCACAGCTTGCTGGGGCAGATGAGAAAGTGTGAGATTTTACCGCAGACTCTCTCTGATCACTCATCACTGTTGGGCCAGAGGCTTTGAGTAGACCTCTTCGGTAATGTAAACTGCTTGCACTGTTAGATACTGCTTTTGAGGTCAACATGCATGTTCATATTCATACATTCTTCGAGATGAATATAGGGTTAGTGACCTCTGTGGGGTCCCTATGGCAGACATCCAAGGTGTACATATGGGGGATAGCGATGAGTACAGTGTTTGAGGTGCTGCGTAACTTCTGGAAGGAACTGGCTTCATCTGAGGGGAAATGTATAGGGCTGGCGCAGGCATACTCCCAAGCAAAGCGCAGACGTAGTACTGGACATTAAACGAGAACTAGATATGTTCAGTTAACTGGAAGATAGGGAAATAAGATATTTCTCAGTTCCGGTGATGGTCAGGAGGTATGGCGAATTGGATGAACCAGGTAGATCGCTTTCAAGAATCATTTGGACTGATGGGGGGAGCACAGTTATGGGGGGGAGCAGAGTTATTGCCAGTGCGCAACAATTCGGGTGTAGTGTATGGCAGTCATGACGCCATGCTCGATACGTATTTATGTTTTTAGACAAAAGGACGTCAGATGCCAACAACTTCTTAGACTCTCTCTCAATGTCAGTGCTGTCATTGGAAGTGGCAACTAATCGAGATGTACCATTCACACAAGAGGAGTTTGCGTTGGCCATAAATGTGCTGGCCAATGGCAAGGCACCCGGAACAGACGGGCTCTGTGCAGAATTCTATAAAAAGTACAAAGAAGTGCTTTGCCCCCATTTATGCAGCGATAGGAGTAATCCTTGGAGACGAGATCGCTACCAGAATCGCAGAGAGCGGCAGTGATCACGCTTCTCTTGAAGCCGGCGGAAGCTCCTTCTGGAAAGTGGCTCATACGGCCCGTTGTCGTTAGTCAATGTGGACATAAAGATATTTGCGAGTCCTAGCTTCCCGGCTACAACCAGTTATGCCATTTCTCATTCACCCGGATCAATCCGATTTCATACCAGGGTGATTCACCGCGCTGAACCGTAGGCGTCTTTTTAACCAGATTAGTCTGTGTCCCCCCGCAGTATCTGTTACCCTTGAAAAGGAGAAAGCTTTTAACTTGGAATCCTAGCGGTGTCTAAGTAGTGACTTAGTCGCCAGCCACTGGACCAATGGCTAGTGCACTCGGCTGCCACTTCCAATGCAGAAGGCAATCACATCCATCTTGACCCGATTCCTTGATCCTGTTTCAACAATGTGCTAATTTAGTGAACTGTTCATTTGAGAATAAAGTGACAACAACAAATGCTGAAGGGCAGAAGGGCTTCATATGGAGACTAGTTATTTGTTTTGCTCTGGACAAGACTCAGGTTAATAGGGCCAAAATCGAAGCTTTGATGTATGGTAATCACTTTGGGTTCTTCCGGATCTCCTTAATTAAGTGCAATGTTGTGTATGTTTATTTTTCAATATATATGTATTTCTTCCCTTGGGCACATATGGCACATCTAAAATGTGCCTTGCAGCCTAGGCTTGGTGTATTCACTGGCCTTGTGTCTCTTATTTGTGTTGTATTAATTGCTCTGCATCTACTGTACACACTGTCCTGTTGGAGCCCTGCTGTTCTGGGAAGTCCCTGATGATGGTAAGGCCCCAGTGGCGCCCACACCTGCCTTATAAAGGCCAGCGTTGTCGATAGTGCTCTGGGATGCATTTGGCTACACTTCACTTTACATAGGACAGTACCAATGTGTTCCTTCTGCGCTCTGGGGCTTTGGCATCTTAACAGGTAAAGGAACCCTCTCCTTGTCTTCAGTCGCCTGTCATGCTCCATGGAGATCCTGGCTGCGTGTCCTGGTGTGTGCACATGTCTTTCTGACTGTAAAACTTGTTTTAATACAAAGGAGTGTTGATACATAGGAGTTAATGAAGGGATTGCTACGATAACCTGCAATGAAAAGAGAAAAGGAGGGATTACAATAACAAAAGAAAGAGCCCCATAGTGAGGCGGAAAGAAAATCAAGACTGGGTAAATAAATAACCAACACAACGAAACACAGACCCCTACAAAGCGGAGGAGCGGGAAGCCAAGCAGATGGAGAGAGAATCAGTCATGCATTCATACATGCCAGAAAGAGAAACAGGCAAACGGCGGAGAAGCTGGCAGATGGGGAGACCAGGGGCAGGCAGAGATCATGGGCAGAGCATCATGGGCAGAGCAAAGGATTCAAGTCAAGCAGCGACTGGCACGTCCATTAGATAAAGATGCTCTGGTCTGAGAACGTGAAGGTTGCAGGCGTCAGCTGCTTTGCTAAAGTGAGATCCCGCGTGCCTTTCCAAAGGACTAAAGGGATTGGCAGGGAGCTGTGAAACTGACAATATGTTATCAGTGTCATTGTCAGATTGGTGCGGTTTACCATTGAGGCGGCATCATTTGGACAGATTGTGCGGAAAACAATCACAATATGTGGCCATTAGATGTGCCATCCAATGGTGGCATTGATTGGCAGTCTTGGGCATGTGATGTCTAATTTCAAGAAGTAAGGGTACGACTAGGAGTTCCTTTCTCATGTGTGCATGTATATGGTGACATTTACTGACAAGGCACATAGGTCTGCCTTTTTTTTAGTAGTGAACGCGTTTGATTAATAATGTTTGTGTTTGTGTGTGCCCACGTGCCGTGGGGTTGTGTAGATGGGCTGCATGAGTCATGAATGGGGGATCCCATTGGTGCGATTGTGCACAGGGATTAGCGCGTCTGGATGGATGGTAAGTGAGCGTGTGTGCACTTTTGTGTTTGGTCACTTACATGAATGTGTTGGTGGGTGCAAGGGTGAGTGAGACTGTGCAAGAGTGCATGGTGTTATGGATGGATTATTGGGCATATGCATGGGCATGGGGTTCTTTATTAGGGGGTTTACCAGCGGTATAATTGCCTTCCATACAAGGACGCCATTTCACCAAAATGCCTGGGGCAGTGGAAGTGACATCACATGACCCTTGACCTCTGAGACAGCACAGGAACTGATGTCATTTGACCCCATCCCGAAGTGACATCACGGAAAGCGATAGAACGCAACCTTTCACCCCTTGACAAAACAGGAAGTGGCATCACATAGCATTATTCTCATGAACACTACGCACAATATGGTTGCAATATCAGTTTAATGTGATATACACTTAAGACAAGAATGGATCACCCTATGTATAGTTAAGATCAGTGTGTATAGGCCCATATCACCAAATGACTGTGAATGCAAGCAGATGGCCAAGGCCAAATAATAATGATGTGTTATTATATAGCACTTATGCTTAAGCGCTTTATATAGAATAAATATACATACAATATCACCAACTCCCATGATCCCTCAATGCTAACTATGCTGGCATGGGCTGATGGGAGTCATAGTCCTAAACCTCTTGCAACCTCTGCTGTACCTCTAAGATGTAACATGTGCAGAGGTGGTTCACATACAGAATACAAACAGCCATCCATGTAATTCTTGGTGGCTTGGTCGTGATTCTTGCTCAGTCTGCTCACAAGCTCTTTTTTCCCATTCATTAGTGTCCCTGTAAAGACTAGCGGTAAAGGTGCAGAAGGTTCGTAGAGTAACTTGCCTGAATCCCAACATCCTTCCATGGTCTTCTGATGAATATCTTCTGGATTTGGAATGGCCTTCTGTAGGCCCCGATGGGAACACTGTTCTGGGCCAAGCTGGCGTGGCACCCAGTACCTTTTCAAGGTGGAGGAGAAACTGATGAAAAGATAAAGGTATGGAGGGGCACAGGTTTTTTGAACATGTATGTTTCGTAGCTTCAACATCTTCTTACTTACTTTCATTCCAAAAATAACGTTATTCAGATCAGACATTGGCTTTCACAAACATAACTCTGGGCTAAAGGTCTTCCACTGAATCACTTTGCTATGTCTCCAGATCCTTAATCCCATTCCCAAAACCAACCACTGCAATATATAAATATATATATATATATGTATATGCCTAGCATTTGCTTGGTCCTCAACTGTAACCTATGTCTGCCTAACGTACTTGCAACTTACCGCTTTATATGTAACTAAGTAATCGCATGCTCCAAAGTCGTATTCTTGCCTACTTACACCTTCCTGAAGAAGCGCCTCAATGCCCGTGGGCTGTAGTGCACTATACAAATGTAAAAATAAAAAAAAAAATATATATATATATATATATAAAAGTGATAGATGTGCTTTCCAGTTTGACCGATGCTTGGTATACAATATGTATTCCTCCTTTGTAATCCTGACTGTCTACAAGAAATGTAGGTTGCATTAAAGTATTGATGCATGAACAAGTATATTGCAGTCCTGAGAGTTTGGGGCTTTCTGTAGAAGTCGAGATTATCCACAATCGGACAGAATGCCGATTGGCTATCGGTTCAAGAACGTATCGTATTCAAAACTCTCATCCTGACACACAAATGCCTGCCCACGGCGGCTCCCACATACATGTCAGACAAAGTGGCCATATCTCAATCTAACAGGCCCGCTCGCCCCGCTCACGTGAACCTACTAGCCACACCCAGCCACTAGCCACACCCAGATTGAAACCACAGAAAGCAGGTGGCAGTAGTTTCCCCACAATCGCTGCAAAACAATGCAACGCCCTAACAGCCAAACTGAGAGCAGAAAACTCTTTCTGGACCTTTCCTAAAGAATTGAACCCCACACTCTTTACACAGGGAATACGTAATTAACTCATGCACGATAGCCAGCTAGCTATCCCAGAACACAGAACCATACTCACATTGTCTCAACCCGTTCACTAGGTTGGCTGATCCGTTGATGTATGTGAATAATTGTATTGTCATGAGCCCCTCTGCCTTGCTCACCTCCTCACATGTTCATATGCAACTGTGTACATTAGCTGAATGAACATGTTAATAACCTGTACTATGTATCTATGCAACTTAGAAAAGAAATGTACTTCATACTCGTATTATTTAATATAAGCGACCAGATGGCATCGGGTTAGGCGCGCTATACAAATGGCAAACATAAATAAATAAATAACAATAGGAAGGCGACCAGAGAACCAGCTATGGCAGTTTTTGCTTTTTCTTGAAAGTGAGACATCTAGGATGTCAGTGCAAATACAATCCATCGTGCCAACCAAAGGGAACAGAATCTACTAGGAAATGCCGCCGAGAATAACACTGCATTAGGAATATCCTGGAGAAATTGCGCAGACAAATTTGCTGCACTATTTTCCGTCTTAAGCTGCAGCAGACACCCCTCCCCCAACAAGGCTGCACAAATTCACAAACTGCAGCAAAACCTTATGGCCTTCCCTGAGCAGAAGCTTTCTTATAGGATAGACTCATCCGCTCCGCAAGAGAGACGAAGCTCTATTTTGCAAGACCTAAACACGTCAGGCAGCACAGGAGAACCTTGAGGGACCACGCATGACAAGTAGTGTTTTATCTGTGGACTCATCCCTTGTTCAGTCCTCCATGTTTGACATGAACTCCGGCAAAACCATGTTTTCTGTAAAATATCCCACTGCTTCTAGGAGCTAGGTCTGCATTGTGCGACATCCCAAAGAAAATCTGCTTGATGTCCTTGTTGTGGTTCCCATGCGTCCACGCGCCCATATCAGGACCAGGTGGGCGCTCGCCTCAGACATGGCCATAGCCGCCATTCTGCGGCTGCTGTTCTTATAGCGCTTACAGATGTGTGAGGCATCCAGCACATAGTGCTATAGAATATGAATTATTATTGCATGTGCAATTCTACAGAGAATAACCAAAAGGCAGCATTCTGCCACTCAACGGTTATGTTTCCAAGGCCAGGACTGCTTCAACCTGTGTTGGGCACTAGACTTGTGACCTGTAAAGGGGGGCATTATCAGGGTCTGGTCATGGGTTATGGTACTAAGCATTCTCCAGTCAAAGTGGTGCTTATCATACACCAAGCGTGGCACCCCCACTGGACCTAGATTGGGGATCATCGCTGGTTCCCACACATTCGCTGTTGATGTCATTGACATCTGAGGTTCTGGATTAGAACCACTGATTCCGAGTGTGACTCATAAGCACAGAGGACTTCCTCTTGTACTGCTTTCATTGGCTGCATACCATGGGAATTTTCTGACATTGTCAACTAATGGTGCTATCTACACAGTGTATCGATTGCTCTTACTTTGCGGCCAATCACCTTAGATCTTTTTCATTTCAAGGAAGACCCATGAGCTGTAACAGAGAATCAGGGCTAGCATCCACCAGGTGCCCTAGAAAAAGCAAGCTGAACCATGGCACTCTAAAATATCCAAGCAGCCTCCTTCTAGATCTCCATCTCTGCAGTGTGATTGGCCAATAGCAGACTATGTGGCTCAGCTGGGATCACATAGGAAGTCCCGGACCAGCCCGGGAAGTCTCAGACCAGCCCGGGAAAGGCCCCCACTCGTTATGGCAAATATTATGGGAGCTTCAATAAGTGGGCAGGGCCTAGAATCACCCTGGGCCACTGAAAAAAATGGTGCTAACTCCCAGCATCCAAACACCCTCCCACCATGCCCATAGCCCAGAGAAGAACGTGTGTGCCAACCTCACAGCCTCAGTTTCAACCAGTAGCTTAAGGCAGTACCAGAAGGGAAGAGGTACACGTACAGGGGAGGAGTCCGATTTCCAAACAGGTATCCCCAATATAAAGCTACTGCTGAGGTGGGCAGTGCTGCGCTAAGTAAAAGCTGGGGTGGTACTAACGTCTGAAAGGGAACTTTAGTACCCACAAAGTAAATCCTGACTTACAAAGGTGTACGCTTCTTAACAAATTGGCTTTTCTTTATCACAAAAATTATTGTTTTTATCGGTTAATGTGTAGTAGTGATTCTTCTGCTGTGTAGTGTGCAGATAATGAATGCCCTAACAAAGTTGGCCTGGCCTTCCTTGTTTGTATGATAGAACCCTGAGAAACAAGTGTCAGTCTACGCTTAGGATGGTCCCCAAATATTAAAGCAATATTTGATAGATTAAGGAGTGTTGCTTGTAAAATGTTTGATATCAATGTTTATAAAAACCTATGAAATGTTTAATATTATGATTTCTTCAACATGTATTGCACATATTATGGATATCAATGAATATTAATATTATTATTAATAATTAATAATGATAATAATAATATTTATTTTTATTATTATTATTGATTAATTAGATACCTGCGACATGTATTTTTCAAGTACTAATGAGCTACTCAAATAACTGTATGTGCATACAGTACAGATGTTCTTTTTTCCCCACTTAGAATTTCAGCCTTGGTAGGTCCTATCAAACCCCCACAGCTTTCACCATAGATTTGACAATCAGACCCTCAGTGCCCTATCTCATTCGCCACCTCCTGTCACAGGGTTATGACTTCATCCCCTTAAACAATTACCTTGTCTTCCCCTTCAATGATTTACAGTGATCTTTTTCCCCAAAGGGGAACACTCTTTCTATGTCCTCTCCACTCCACTGCACTCTCCTGTCTCTCCTCCTGTAAAATCTGTGTGCATCCTCCCAACCTACTCCTCAATATACTCTCTCTCTCTCTACCGCTTGATGGTTTTCATCCACCTTCCGCCTGAAAGCTCCTTCCTTCTCCCCATCTGTCGCTCCACCCAGCCTCCTTCTTGACATTTTTTCCACCTCCTAAATTTAGAGCAACCCAACCTCTTCTCTATTGTTTTCTCCTCCTCACACCTTAACATTCCTTTAAACTTTCTCTCTCATATTCAGTCCTACTCACAACTGTTACCATCCATCTTTATCATGTTTTCTCTGCCTCCTTCCTCACAACTCCTTCCACCCTCCCTCCTGATGTTCTCTCCAACCTCCCTTCCAATTCTATTTCCTCATTGCTCTATTTCTCTCCATAGGTCTCCTTAGTCTATAGCCCTCCCACCTCCTTGATCCTTATTTCTCCTTCCCACCACTGTCTCCTCTTAACTGCCATCTCTGTGTCTCTCTCGCAAGCTACTAATTCCCAGACCAAATCCGAATCTTTCAAGTCCTTTTTAGCACTCTTTCCCCTTCTTCTGGGCTGTGCTTACTGGGAGGGTGTGCACAAACTAGAGCATTCATGGACAAAGGTTGGTCCAGACCAGGAGGGGTGTACTAGGCTTCATGGCATGTTCACACCTCGCGGTTATGTGAACTGTCAGGGTCACAGGCTTATGCAGATCGAACCCTCATAAGACTCTTCCAACATCTCAGATTGGACAACTATGTTTCGACTGGTACCGAGCAGACAGCCCTAATGCAGTAATCGGTATCCAGTTAATATGTCTCAAAAGACATTTCGAATGACAAAAATGTCGTAAAAAAGGGGGATAAAAAAGGGGGGGGGGGGTTGGTGGGGAACCCCACCATTTCAAACACAAAATAACAAAAAAAATACATTCACATTTTATTTTTCAGTAAAATATTTGACATTTTTGCATTCAAAATAATGTCATTCGAAATAATCACTATAAACCGCAGTAATCCACATCCAGGATCGTTCACTGCCCATGCCACACTGTAAAATGCTGAACCAGACACAGTGCCTTCCACCTGTAAAGAATGATGCTCTTTCTCTGCTGTTTGGGCTGACCAGCACAGCGATGCAAGCTATACACCTGGGATCCCCTTAAAGCAACTGGAATCGAATGTGCATGTTTCCGGTGACAGTCCTCTGGTACAGAGTTGGGGAATGGTATCACACCACCGGGGGTAGCACACAAGCTCTGTGACTACCCCATCCAAAAACACTGAGAGCATGGGGGGGGGGCTTTGCCACAGTGGAGACACCCACTTCTCCATGACCTTCAATCCATTTTCAGAAGACCTAGGTGAACAAAGCCACTGTACCGGATATTAGAGAATATTTACGACAAGGGCAATATGTCAACAGCCATTGGCCTCATATAATTGGATGTTGGCAGCATCTTAGCAGGTTGAAGACCACAGCAACCCCCTCTGAAGACTTCAAGGACACAGAAGTTTGAGGATTGGAGGTAACTCCTTTCCACTGTGATGCACAACCCAAGAGAAACCAGGCCTCTTTCTTATATGTTTTGCATGCATCCTCACTTAAAGCACCCAAGGCTCACACATGCCCCAGTGGCTGGTTATTTTATAGTTGACACTATTGGCATCCTTCGTTGACACATTTCACTCAAATTGCCTCCAATCTATGAAAAAGACCAACTGAAGGTATGACCTCACCACCTCAGAAAGTAATGAGCGAACAATAACTAGTGCCTTCACAACTGACTTCGATGTGCTAGGGAATTCATAATAATTGGCGTACCCAATTTTGATGGGACTGTTACTGGTGTAGCATGGTGCTGAGTATTTACAGAATTCCACCCCTGAGTTTGCATTGGGGTAATGTCCTACTCCAGCAAATGTTGATGGCTGGTTTAGAAGAGTCAATGCAGATCAATGACTTACCGGAAGTGTTTCAGATCATTAATTTTGTACTCTAGTGCACTGCAGGCAGCAGTTGTTAATGCTGCCTTTCATGCGATCGCCTGATCAGAAGGTGCCGTCACAATTTTGCCTTTTTGCCATCACCATGCTCGTTTTGAATAGCCCTGAAGCAAAGTTAATACCGGGGGAATACATGCCAGTGTAGCCCGCTAATGCAGGGTGTAAGGCTGTTACCACCCAGGCATGAGGCACCCGGAGCTTGAGAAAGCAACACAAAATAAGCTTCTGCTCCAAATTCCATGCCCAGAGAGGGTAGTCCAGGTCGTGGGCACCGCAGAAGTGGGGGAAGGGGTTCATGGACAGAACAAGCAGGATCATTTGTGTTGTACTGTGCAGCATGAAAGGAAGGGAGATCACATGGAAGAAAGTCTAGCTGAAGTCTGAGAGCCCGGGAGATGGTAGGTGGCCTCCTGATATGAATATGTTGCCATTTGTTTGGTATTTAATAACAAAAGGCAACATTTGCTCACATGTTTGTGCTGCAGGGCCGATGGTGGTGTGCGTTCCATCACTGGCTATGCCACTGATGATGGTGAATAAGTCACACAATATGTTTGGGAAGGACTAGAGTTCACATAAGGTCAATGGGATTTGGAGTTTGCATGAGTTGAAGGAGGCACACGCTTTTGGTGAGTTGAAGGAGGCTTGGAGTATGGTGAAGTTGATGAACACCTGATCCTGGACCTTTTAGTTTACAGGAACCTCTCTCTGAGAAGTCCGTGGAAGGGCAGATTGAGAGAATTTCTAGGTCAGTATTTCAGCTCTGTGAGCTGTTGGACAGCTTTGAATGCATTAGAATGGGAGAGGGCTATGGAGGGAAAAAGAACTTGAAGGGAGTGGGGGAAGCATGGCACACAGCGGGGGAAACTTGTTAAGTGCCTGGGAGGGCAGGGAAGAGTTTTGGACTTTGCTCGCTTTTGATGGACACCCTGTTTATTTGTGTGCGCTTATGGATAACCATGGATACCTGTAGTACATTGATGATAACCACGGTTATGGGGAATGCGGTCTTTTTAAAAAGAGAGTTAAAAAATGGGATTAAGACAAAAAGGGGAAAGTTACAGCTACAGTGAGGTGGGTGATATGGGTGTGGCTGAAGGCTATGGCTACAGGGTTACTTTAAGGCGCAGAATGGTGCAATATGAAAAGTGTTTCCCTATCAATTTGGGAGGTAGATATTTAAGTCACATAGCTCCACTAAATGAGCTATAGGTATAGGCAGTAGCCAATCATGTGGGTAGATATTGGGTGGGAGACAAAATACCTCTCTGGAAAGTAGGTCTGTGAACTCTACTTTGCATGATATTGACTGAAGGAAATTGGTTTAATAACAATGATTGAGTCTCTAACATCTGTTACTAGTTAACCTGGCATGTGGGTGTCACGTGGCAGGATATTCGAATGTCTATCTATGTGCATATCTTTCTGTGAAAGAAGGCCTCAGTTAGGCTTAACATGCATGGGGTGGACATCTCGTGGCTTGGAGTTTTTTTTAGCATATCCATGATTTCAAGTGCTATTTCACATCCAGACCTGCAGTTTAGGGGGAGGTTTAGTAAGGGACAGCATGGGAAAGGCCAATAGGCAAAACAGTGACATCACATGTGGTGCCTTGGTAATCTAAGGAACTCGAAAATGCTGTATGGCTGCTTATGTGTGTCGTGTGGGGGTTTCTATTAAAGATGGCCTGAAAACCTGGGCAGTGAGGTGTTACATGATGTAAGCTTAATGTCCGCCTGGCACTCCTCTAGAGCTGCTGCTGGAGATCTCATAGCCGGGTAGAATAGGTCCTTGTGCCGCCCCTTATACGTCTTGCCTGTTTGTGGGCCTTGACTGCTGGTACTGTAACAGCAACCTTAATTACCATGCAGATGAAGACAGTGGAGGCCACCGTGCAAATAAGCTCTTTGTGGTAAGGATTCCTATCAAGGGAACACCTCTCCTTAACTCTGGTGCCCTTTCCACCTGGTTGCTTCACATTGCTAGGTGGTAACTCGCCTTACTCCCAGGTGGGAAACTCCAAAACTGCTAAGCCTAAAATGTATACTTGTGTGCATCACTGTGAACAATGATGTCTTTTATTTCAGAAAATGCAGAGCAGTGAAGACCCATAGAGCATTTCCTGGTCACCATGACAACATACAACATGACCAGCTATGGCCGCGTACCCTTCCTCCTGATTGGATTCCCTGGACTGGAAGCTGCACACGTCTGGATGGCGTTCCCACTGGGCCTCATGTACATCATTGCACTCCTAGGAAACGGCGCCATCTTGTACGTCATCATGACAGACCGAAGCCTCCATGAGCCCATGTACTTGTTTCTTTCAATGCTGGCTGCTATTGACATACTGATCTCCACCAGCACCATGCCCAAAGTATTGACCCTCCTTTGTTTCGATATTGAAGAAATTTCTTTCAACGGCTGCCTGGTCCAGATGTTCTTGATCCATTCCCTTTCTGCTATGGAGTCCACAGTCTTACTGGCCATGGCTTTCGACCGCTACATTGCCATATGCAATCCATTAAGGCATTCATCCATCCTGACAAACCGAAGAATATCATGCATTGCGCTGGTGTCTGTAGTTCGCGGTTCAGTGTTCTTTTCCCCGATCCCCTTTCTCATTCAACGATTGCCATTTTGCAACAAAAGGCTGTTGTCCCATTCCTTCTGCCTCCACCAAGATGTGATGAAGCTCGCCTGCGCAGATACAATGCCCAATATTGTCTATGGTTTAAGCGCCATTCTCGTCGTCATGGGAGTCGACGTAGTGCTTATCACCTTGTCCTACGTGATGATTCTGAGAACGGTGTGCCGCCTCTCGCGGAAGGAAAGCCTGAGGGCGTTGAACACCTGCATGTCCCATATCTCTGCAGTGCTGGTCTTCTACATCCCATTGATAGGGCTGTCAGTGGTGCACAGATTTGAGAGGCACTCATCTCCCATCATCTTTATTGTGATGGGCGACATCTACCTCTTTGTCCCCCCTGTTGTGAACCCATTGGTTTATGGTTTAAAAACAAATATGATAAGGAGAAGTATAGTGGGATTATTCCAGCGAAGACCTTCATGAATCCCAAAGGACACATATGCTTTTGAGCTACCAAACTCGTGTGATGGATGACACATTATTGTACAAACACAATCAATACTTAATCACATTTTGTTATACCTTAATTTTTAGGACAGCCCACAAATGTGGTTGGCCATTTATCTCAATGATAAAATGTGTACATTGGACTAAGGATTTTGTTTTGTATAGTGATGATGTCATGGCGGAAGATACATACACACCAAGCTTTCGCTCCATTTCCCCCCTTTGAGATCTTGCAAAGAGGAACTTAACCAGCCTGCATGTGTTACTGGGCACTGTAGCTGGATGTTTTAGAGGACTGTGCAAGGGCAAAACACACATGGAAAGCAAACTTTGACCAAAGTACCAAGATGTGTACCTCTAGGAAATAGATTAGACACAGTGAGTGGCATCTCTAGAGATAAGATGTCAACATCTGCATTCATGCATTGCTACATCAGCATGGCAGGGATGCAGTGGTGGAGGCAGCTTTTGGTGCGGAGAGGGGGAGCCAAATCATAGGGCGCCACCTGGAGGCTAGGGGGCGCACTGGCAATCAGGGGAGTCAGGGGGGGTGCCGCCGCCTCTACCCTCACACTGACTTTGCCACTATAGGGGTGCATATTTTCATATTAGTTATGGAGAGTTTAGGTGACGAGGGTGGTTGCAGCGTCAATCAAAGATGGCTACCGAGGTCACGGTCGCAACGAGGAAACATGGCGTCTGCTGTGGAACTTAAATTTCGGTCAAGGGCGGGGACGGGGTTCTTTTATTAACAGTTGGATGTACTGCATCAGACCCAGAATCATAACACACAAACACGGTGCCGTTTTCTTGGAACTGTCCATTGATGTAGAGGAATGTTCATCAGTTCATATTTCAATGTATTTATTTACGTATTTTGCCATTTGTATAGCGCACCCATCCGGGAGGCATCTGGGCGCTTGCCTGACTGACTTGTCTGACCGTCTCTTTGGGTGATGGAAAGGGAAAGCCATTGCACCGTTTGCTGCTGACCCAGTTTCAGTGAAATAAATTCCTTTTGACTGCACTGATGGAAAAGAGGATTTGGTGTAACCTGAGAAATTGACCAAGGGATGTGTCATGGATGACAGCCCAGAAGTCCTTGCCATGCTCAGCCTGTATGCCTGCAAGGTGCCCGCCACTGCCACAAGGTGGACTGTGCAAAAACGGACGCGTCAAAGCGCATTTTGCTGATGTATCATTTTCCTAGGCAGGCCAGGTCAAGGTTGTAGTATTTCCTGGGTAGGTTGGTGACTGAACAAGGAAGATTTGTTTTTTGGGCCCAAGTACTGTAGTCAAGGGGGAAAAGGTATATGTGTGCCTGACAAGCCATTGGAGCTGTCAAGGAAATGTGGATTCTGAGATTTGAACCGCTGTAACATAAATATAACATTTCTAATGGCCATTTGTCTCATTAGTTAGACTTAATGGTCAACAGTATCTCACCAGCATAAAATCAAAGTGATAGGGCGAAGTCTTAAACAGGTGGGGCAACAGTGCAATTGAGGACATTTGATATGATATGGCATTTATAACGCGGCTGCACACAAGTCTTTCCTTCTGAAAGTTGTTGTTTGTTATGTTGATTTGTGTCTTTGCTTGTTTGGTATGTAACAAATATTGACCATATGATTTGAAAATGTTACAAACCATTCTCAGCCTCAGAAATGAACACTATTTTGGAATCACTGGAGTAGTATGCGCCTCAAACTAAAATGCTGTTTGAGGCAAGGTTGTGCGCCTCACATATTGTAATGCCATGTGCAAGGGCGCACTGACACTCACTTGTATGGCCGCCAGGATACCCAAGGAGAGCAAAGTGACATCTAGGGGGGCCGCAACATCACCCTGACCATGATATGGTCCAAAGGAGATTGTTTGATTAAAACTGCACACACAACTGTTCAGGCCCTACCCTCCTCTGATAATGGTTCAGTGCTGTCCAACTGAATCTTCCTGACTGATAGGCGTCCTTAACCAAGCAACTGTATCCTGTGCATGACTGCAGCTCAACATGTAACCTTGCTGCCCTATCACAAGAATGTAACCAATGTAACCTAGCAGGCATAATGTAACCTAGGCAACGGCTAATGTAACCGAGCCACTTACCTACAGAATATTAACCAATATAACATTTTTCGGGCTATTGTAACATAACCACCCACCCATGTTCTGCAACTAAGCGGTCCGGAAATAACGGTGGCGGTAAACTCGCCGCCACCGTTGTTTCCGGACCGCCTGATCCCGACTCCTGCAGGCGGGAGGTGATGTTCCCGCCAGGTTTGACCTGGCGGGTTTAGCACTGCCCGCCTGCAGGCGGACGAGGAAACACCGGCAGCATTACGAAATGCTGCCGGTGTTTCCATGATCCCCATTCCCATTGAGTCCCATAGGACTCAATGGGAATGGGGATTAACACCATTCCGTCTCCGTGATTCCCGAAAAACCGGGGTTGTAATGCCCCGGTAATTCCGCGAATCACGGAGGCGGAATGGTAATACGAGTCCGGCGGTAACCAGGCAGTTTTACCACCTCGGTTACCACCGGACTCGAAATGAGGCCCATATTCTTGTAACAGCACCTTGATGCCCCAGACTGGTGTGAGCGCTTTATAAACGCAAATATATAAATCAATAAATGATATGATATATGATATGGTATAATACGTCATTTATAACGCGCCTGTACATGAATATGGTACTCTTGCCACCCCCAAATCCAAAGCAACCTTTGGTAAATAAAGAAAACACTGATTATTCATCGACCTACTGAAATGGGAAAGTTTTAGGGCATTGAACATTTATGCAGGTGTATCCTCTATAAACCCGATAACTGATTGGATAGTAGGTCTGCTGTGCCAGACTAAGGGGCCTTGACTGAAAAACTCGGAAGCGCTTCTTATGGTACTTACCCCTACAAGCCTTTACATGACATTGGGGCCCTTGAAGTGAGTGACGGATGGGAAAGAACCGGCTATAACTGTGACGGATGGACATGCTGAGTTGGAGGGCTTCTCAAATTGATGGTGGTGAGACATCTGTGCAGAGATGCTCCTTGCAGGCCTCACGTGAAGCTATGGATAGACCCATCCAGGCCACCTCAACACCTTTCTGCTTGTTTAGCTCTGCAATGCATTGTACAGTAGAATCCAAAAGAGGGTTCTTGAGCCGGAACCCCACCCATCTCGTCACCTAGGACCTGAAGTAATATCCTGAGAACCTCTTCTCTTGTCCTTGTCTAATGGGAAGGCAGACAAAGCGTGGACAATGCAGTAATGTTTTCCACTTCCCTCTTTTTCATAATCGTTTAATGATTTTATACATTTTCCTTTTGAGCATCTGGATACATCACTGCGTCACTGAATGCATTTGTGTTTAAGTGGCTTTTCCTTCTCTAACAATAACTGTCAGAGATGAAACAATTCAACACATATTTTAAAGAGGTCCAAGAAAGGTTTAAGGCTTTGCTAGACCAGTGGTGAAATCTCACACAATCCAGGTTTATTATAAAACTAACTGAAAATATCATGCTGAAAAATAGAACAATGCATTATCTTTGAAAGTGTGAAAGAGTGCGAAATGAGTAGCAAAATCACGCTGATTTCATATTTCCCTTAATCACCCTTGCATGCAGGAAGAAAATCCATTGTGATCAGGTCACACTACTTGCAGATCAATACAACTGATAAACACCTTATAAACACCACCTTCCTAACTCAGGTGTCCCTGGAGCCCCTGGCCCTGGGTTACTAGATAGAGATTATTGATCTATAGTGTCCGAGATCTGACTTAGCCTGGATGTGAGGATTTAAAGGCAATGTGCCTTGGACTTCCTAAGGTTGTCCCTATTCAAACTAGTTGTTAGTGTTCTAATGGGTAGGGGATTGTGATTTACAGACACTATGCCCAACTCGGTCTTCGTTCTACTCAAACACACATTCTCCTTTCCCTCTCCCTCTTTCTGACTACTCTCCCCCCTCTTGCACCCGCCGATACTCTCTATCCCTCCAATGTCTCACATTCCCTTTAGGCCTCGCCTACACCTTTTGATGTTACTACTCCTCCCTTCACGTTATTACTCCCTTCTCCACACTAATACTCCTTCCTCTACAGCTGTAGTATAACTCTACACACCCCCCGCCGAGACACCCTACTTTCACTCCATCACAAACACTTCATAGTCCCTCCTTACTCTACCTTACTATACTATAGTATACACTCACACACGTTAATCTTCACACTCACAATGCAGTGGCATTGACTAACCACTACCTCACCGTCTCCAGGAACTGCCTCTACACTGTACTGCTATTTCCTTCCTTCAGAAGGTCTTTTAGTCTGCCACTTCCTCTTCCTCTGACTTCACCTGAACTACCCACAACTTCCTGTGTTCTGCTGGTCTTTTCTCCTCCATTAGATCACTGACCCTAGGCAATTTCTGACTCAGTATTCCCTGCCTGGGAGGAATTAGAAGCAGAAAAGTTCACAAATAGTGGGTTAAGCCCACCATCCTATCTTTGTGTGACCGCACCGTGGTACAGGAATGGAGTCTAGGGAAGATGAATGTCCAGTTATTTTTGGGGTGCCTTGAACTCGGCTCCCATTGGGTAGGTGACTTTAGTTTATGAGTTGCTGTTACCCTGTTGACTCCCTGGTGTTTTAAAGAGTTGTGTGTGCAGTGACTTCCCCTCTACCTGTGTATCTCCTCTGTTGCCAGTCTCTCTCTCCATGTCTCCAGAAGAAGAGCTGGACTTTCAATGAATGAGGAGAGTTGCTCACTCTGGGTTTGTACCGGACTGTGTTGTGGACTGAGTATAGCGTGAGAGGGTTGCCAGTTCTTTTAAATTGCATATTTCTGTAAATCTCTGGTAGGCTCTTAGTAGAAAAAAACAGAAAGAGTCTGGCATCTTGTTTCAGGGGCATTGTGGGAGTCAAAACAGTAGTGCATATGTATAAGATGTTTGGGGGGACAGGAAGTGGGGCCCTCTCAACTGCCACCATCTTTCTAAGGGGTCGGACTGACGCTGGATTTCTCCCTAGGAGGCCTCCCACACCTCGCTGAGGGGGGTTCCTAAGCCTTAGGCATTAGCTTGATTGGCACAGTCCAAATGTTTCACCTTGAAGAAATAAAGTTGGAATGCCATGAACTATCACAAGATGCAAGGGTTTGTGCTCCGGTTTCTGGCAGTAAAAAAACTAAGGGAGTGTGCCGGGTTGCTAGGCTAACTTGTCAACCAGTGAGGTGTCATTGAAGACTAAACGCAGTCCATTTTATGGCAAGGCATTCTAACTCCACTATGGGATAGCTCTACTCCTTCGGGAATAGTTTCTAGCTGATGGATATCGTGAGTTTTTCCTTTTTCCTTTTTCCTTCCCTCCTGTGTTTGCGATAGTGGCACCACAAAGCCAATGGTATAAGCATCAGTTTGTAGAATAAACTCTTTACAGAAGTTGGGCGTGGTTTTCCTCAGGCCTAACGCAGCCACATCCGTTCCGGATAAATCCTGCCAGAACTAACACATTCTCCTGATCTCTCAACCACCACACCTACCGATAAGAAGCAGCTATTACACGAGTACCGCATGAGCTGCACACATATCCGGTGCTCACACGCACCTTTTGACTCTCCCTACTCTGTCTACTGATCTGAACTTCGGTTCCCAAAGGTGTTCAACCTACCAGCGCCTTCAGACCATACCAATGGTATATAAGGCGCTATATAAGTGCAAAATAACATAACATTACGTAACATAACATAATTTAGCTATTGCATAGGCCTTCTTTGAGTTAGTTAAAGGATGGCTCTTCCCTAATCGGTTACTAAATGGCCCAGTCTTCTCAGAAAGGTTGGTATGAAGCGTCTGTAGTAAAACCCCACAAAAGCTCCTATGTCCTTCATTGTGATTGGTCAGGGGCCTTTTCGGACGGCTTCGACCTTGACTTGTTAAGGGAGTACCTGCTGATTACCTACTTGCCTGGGTACTTTACATAGGACCAGACAACATAACAACTAGATTAGCAGTTTGGTGAGCCTTCCAAAGTGCTTCACAGAGTTCTGTTAGATGTTTTAGAAGCTTGCTGCAGGTACAGGTGCTACTGTAGATATCAATATCATCGAGTTAGGCCATGGCCATAGAACAGCACAGAGCCATGACTTTTGGACATTAGTCTCTGGAGCACTGCTGCTCCTCCATGAAGCCATCATGTGTGAATAAAGTGGCCTTTGGTTTGGATTCTTGATCTAGGGGTGCTTAACAGTATCTATTTGTTAAGTTGAGTGTCGAAATGAGTCAGACATTTCATATGGTCTCGACCAGCTCATCAATCAGTGGAATGGGTTATGCATTGAACCTGGAGATTTTATTCAAACGTCGAAAGTCGATGCAAAATCGCCATTTGTTATTAGGTTTTGAGATGAGGACTCCCAGTGAAGACCATGCTGAATGATTTCTTAATGATCTCAATGACCTCAATGATCCCCAGGTCAAGCATTTTCTTCAATACTTCTCTGATTATTTGTCTGCAAAAACTCTGATATTCTGTACTGCTCAGACATATTACTCATCCTGAGGGAGTTTTGATCTTGTGAACTAACTCCATCACTCTTCCAGGCTTAAGAGATATATATGATATGATATGATGTAGCATTTATAACGCGCCTGTATACAAGTGTTTCTAGGCACAAAATACATCAACATTTTTGTCAGACAGTTGGGCCATTTTTGTAGTTGTCTTGTGGACAGTCTGAATGGTAGAGTCATTCCCTAGACTTCAATGGTAAGGACAAATTCCTAGTGTTGTTGGCATACATTAGTGGCACTTGGGGATTGGGGATTTTCCTTCCAGCTCTTACGTGTATTCATGTATGGTTTCTGGTGGTCTGCTTGCTATACTTCATATGTTAATGGCAAGCCACTTCCGTAACGAGCTAGGTGCCATTCCAATTTGCTAAGAGCTGATTCTAAGTATTTGAGTGAAGAACCATCACCTTATCTCCTTACGCAATCAGACTGGAGTGGGCCATTTCTAAAATAGCCTTCCAGAATTGTTTGGGTACCAGTATCTGTTCTTCCACTCTGCATAAAAGCAATTTCTTTCGATAAGGTGCAATGTTTTTAGAGTTTGGCTCTCGGCTTCGGGTGCCAGCTTCTAGCCTCTTCTAGAAGTGGAAGAGTTATCTGTTCTTTGGTGAAATCCATAGGTGCTGGTCCCAAGAGTATCCTTGTGCGCTGCTGTCATCTAGATAGAGACTGGCCTTTGTCTTTCAGTAGGCTCCAGTGTTTCAACTTCCTCAATCTCTGGGACATGGGTTGAGCTATGGGTTCACCAGCTCTTGTAATATAAGTACTGCTTATCAGGTTCAGCATGATTACCCTTATTTCTCCTCAGTAGTCCCAGCAATGACTCCTGCTCCAATTGCAATGATGTGCTCGTGGCTCTTAAAGGGAATTCCTTGACTCGTTTTGTCCCTGGGATCCCTGTCACATTAATTTGCCTACCACTATCTCAAAGTCTATGGTTATACATATGATTTGCAAGATGTGTAACTTCAGTAGCACTTTGCCCACTTACACTAGGATTGGGGCTGCTCTTACCAGATCTATATCTGGAGAATCCACTGTCACTAAATGAGGCTCCATCTTAGAGATCTGGTGGTTCTATTACTTAATTGCACTTTGCAAGTAGCCTGTCTGCAGGTTTGTTCTAATTTGGTTTGATAAGTAATTTATTTAGTCACAAGATATGTAACTGGAAACAATTCTTCACAATTCTAAACCAGTGAATAACCTTGTTTTGAATGAAATCAATCACTATTAATACTTATGTTTCCATCAAACATATCTCTTGTGTTTCTGCCTCCATCAAGATTGATTTTATTGTATGGGGTTTTCCATTCTAGGTTAGCTCTATTATCTGCCAGCGAGGTCTGTCCTACTTTATTCACTAATTTACAAGCTATAACAATATGAGATTCAATTATCTGCAGCACAGTAGTTTTGATACACTGATAGCATCTTTTCTTGTGGCCTATATGCATCTTCTCTGACTCGCTAATATGTCAATTATCCAGTCTAATACTTTCATTCCATGATGCAAGACTCTAATTCCCCTTTAGTTATAGTTTTAAACCATGCACATATGAATGCTCAATCACCACTTTTTCAATATTTTTCAGTCTCACTGTACATTTGTATTATCACCCTCAATTCTTAAAAAATCATAGTGTAAACCTTGTCATCTTAGACAGTGAACTCTCCCGCAGCTAATAGAGTAACTCAAAACTATCAAGGGAGCTTGCCACTCTATTAATAATTCTATAACAATCCTAACAACAGATCTCAACCTAGCCCTTGCATGCTGGCAAGGGTTGTGTTGTGCCTCTTGCTGTACCATAGAAAACCCACAGCTGAGAACCTAAAATAAGTTTACATGAGGACTGGGCAAGAAATATGTTTACATGGAATAATGGGAGACAACTCAGCAAAGCAATTCGTAACAAAAAGTAAGTCCTTTGCTGTGCAAGAATCATCAATATTATGTTTATTGGTCCAGGATAACTTGACAAATCCTATTCGCAGTAGCTCACAACAGAGACCATTTTGGGAGAAGTCACAAGTTTGTTTAATTTAAAAAGGCAGACCGTACACCGTTTGAAAAACAAATGACCACTTACAGTCTCTGGGTACTCTTTGAACTCCCTGGTACAGCTCTGCAACTGCCTTTATGCTGCCCATTTGCAGCACTTTTCATTGGGAGGGTGAGGCTTTCCAATTGGCTGAGGTCACTGACAAGTATGCCTCTACATCCATTAAACCCCCTCCACCAACTATATCTCATGTCTTCAGGGTCATCAATGGTAACTGCTGCACAGACTAATATCAAACACTGAGGCATAGGGAGCTTCCTGGAGTCCTGGAGAGTTCCCATACACTGCCCTTTAATGGTTCATTCACAGTAAGAAAAGATTGTTGAAATATTGTGGCCAGAACAATCTCCCAGCTGTGGCTACCTCCACCAATATCTCTGCCTCTAATAAGCTGCATCTACCAGCTATTTTCCATTTGTTCAGGGTTCCAATGGGGAATTCTTGCTCAGACCAAGATCTTGGGGCATATGGAGCTGCCCGAAGCTGCTTGGCCGCATACCTCTCTCTCTTAGTATATGTTAGTGACATTTAGCCCTTGTAGCAGTACATTGTAGTGGCAGATTACACATACATATACTAACTTCAAAATACTTCTAATATAAAATGACAGGCACAGTTAAATGTGTGTCGGAAGCCAAACGTGACAGTTGTCTGTCTGGAGTTTCATGTGCTTTACCATGTTAAACAATTTGTCCTTGTTCTAAAGATAGTCATGTTGCTAACTACAGGGGCAAGGGGGGCATACAAAATGCCCACAAAGGTACAGATGTTGACTGAGACTCTTAGTGGAGTTATATGTTTTAGGTGTAGTTTTGGAAGAAACAAGCATTTGGACCCAGAATGCATTCTGCTTTATGCACTAAATCTAATGCTTCATCTAGCTGGAATGTCTTTCTTCCTGTATATATACAGTTATGTTTGCCTTTCAAAGTGCAGTGTGAGACTATTGCCTAATTGCATAAAGCAGGTTCCCATAGATTTCTGCCTCACCACTAGTTGATGATGAACGTTGTGTTTATTGATATTCATTATTTTAGTAAGCAATGCATTTAAAACAATGTGTATTGTTATAAAAATGTACTATACAATTATACACACACATACACATACAATCATTACAAATTATGCACAACATATTACATGTATCAATTAATGTATACATATGTTTAACAGTGACATTTTAATATACATCAAATAAATATATTCATATATGTACATCAGTAACCAAATGTGTACACTACATGTAAACATCAATTCAAAAGTATACATGTTTGAAGCTGTAAAATGTAAATAAACATACAATTAATATATGCGTATGTGTGCATATGTAATCACGTAAGTACAGTACATGTAATAAAGCAATACAAAAATAATATGTATGAAAAACATTAGTATGTGCAATGTTACATCTACTCTAATATTCCAGTTACTAAAAATGAATTCCAGAAAACATATTTAATTAACACATTTTTAGTTCAAATGAAAATGTATTATACAATAGCACATATTTGTACATGTTTTGTGATCATGTAAATAACACAATTAATATTTCATAATAATTTATATCACAAAAACATGCATACTTCAACCCTTTGAAAGTGTATAGTAATGCAAACAATTACATTTTGATGCATACATTCTGCCCACACAGTATATGTACATTCTGTAAGGTATACGCTGTAGTAATTGTACTTTTTCACAGTATCTAAGTATATCTACATATATTTTGGAATGTAAACTTTTGATAAAGTTATGTTCATTATATTTAAACTCTTCTTTTATGTGTGGCTGTGTATTTTATAAACTACAGTACAAATAAGTAACACATTAAACATACCGCTGCATTGTTCTTTGTGTAAACATAAATAACATTTTTTCAATTTTATTATATTTCCAGCATACATTACAGTAGCACTTCTTAAAAAACACTGAAAACAAAAATGTTATATGTATAACTGATGCAGAATACATATTATGTTTCTTGTATTTAGATAAAAGTGTTTCTGTTACAGTGGGTCAAAAGCATTAAAACCTAGAGCCATTGCACAAAAACAAAACCAAACATTAAAGGAAAAATACCTGACATAATGTGAAACAGCCAATACCTAAAAAGAAAAAAGATAAAAGATTTTGCACTAAACATTTTGTAAATCCGGAAGCTTGGAAGTGCGGCTATTTTCGCTGCTGGGGTGAACTGGAAGCTGACTAAAGCAGGCGTCGTCGCCAAGTTGAAGCTCAGCCTTTTCTTCAACGCGCGAAACGCGCAATACTTGGGATGTGAACTGTGAACTTGAGGCCACGCCCTTAGAACCCGCCCATTGCCTGCCTTCCTGCCCACAGCCACTTCCTTAAAAGCACAGGTGCACACGCATCTCACACGCGCAGTCGGAAGTGCTTGGAAGTGCGGCTGTTGGGCTGTTTTCGCTGCTGGGGTGAACTGGAAGCTGACTAATTCTCGTCAGGCGTCGTCGCCAAGCTGAAGCTCAGCCTTTTCTTCAACGTGAGAAACGCGCAATACTTGGAACGTGAACTGTGAACTTGAGGGTATTTATGCTCCCTACTCCCTCTCTTATCTAAATTGACCGCGGGTCTACCGCGGGTCTCGCCAGTTGGGGAGAGCTACTCACTCTGGTTTCTCCTTGCTTCTAGCCATGCCCTCAGGACCCGCCCATTGCCTGCCTTCCTGCCCACAGCCACTTCCTTAAAAGCACAGATGCACGCGCATCTCGCGCGTGCATCCGGAAGTGCTTGGAAGTGCGGCTGTTGGGCTGTTCGGCTGGTGGAGGGTGGAGGGGGTAAGAGTTAACCTTGTCATATATATTCTTGACAAGAGGCTGGTGTGTGCTGCTTACCGGGGTGTGCTTGGGCATATAATAGTACATGGTGTATTTCGGGGTGGTATAACTGCAGTAAGTGAGAAATGGGGAAAGTCAAACTTCCGCTCCGCAAAGATGCGAGGGCAGATTTCTTTATTGCGGTAAGCACTAGAAGGGCGAGCTTGGCTTGCGCGGCAGCTTTACTGCTGCCGGAGGCCAATGAGGAGGAGGTAGAATTACTTCAATGTGCACAACAATGTTCTCAGTTGGAAAAACAGTCGGAGGACAACATTGATCCCTCGCAAGAGGCCGAATATCTAAAATATGCTCAAGAACGTTCTCTTCTCGAGAAACAGAGTGAGGACATTATTGCTCATTCCCAATAGCTGTTTGGAGACAATGACACGGTGGACATTGTTCAGCCTAAAGGGATGGTAATTAATACAAATAAAGAGTATGATAATACACATAATCTGAATGACAATGATGTACAGGACAACCTGAATTATGATAAACTGTTAGACTTTTCAAATGGCACTACATTTGGAAAGGAGAAATCCACCAAGACGAGTTCAGATTCTTCTCCCTCAGAATTTACAGTAATGATGACAATTTTTAACTGCCTTATCTTGTCTGAATTGCGTAAGCAAACAGAGTTTTTGACCAATCTAACCTCTGATTTTAGAGCGTTACCAGATATATTATCAGACGCATTGTTAAAGACTTTGAAGAAAAAAAAGTAGTGGGAAGGGGAGTTCAGGCCGGCGGATCTTACTAAGGCTCCTCTCACTGAAGAGATAATTCTGGTAGATGCTTCGCAAGAACAGGCACAAGACTCAGTAGGGGCGGGGGTCAATATTTTGTCGGAGGATACAGACCTAAGTTGTCAAGATTCTAGAACTAGGACAAATGGGTCAGAGGATCTGATGACAGAATTTAAACTGTCTAAAAGACAGGTCAAAAAATGGCAAAACAAAAAAAGAAAAATATTAATAAAAATGGAGGAATAGGCAAAACATCTAGAAAGTTCTTGAGAAATGTTATCCAGGGGGAAGAGAATGAGGAATCTCCACCTAGAGTAAACACACAACAGCAGAACAAAACCTTATTAAAGGAGGACTGTCGGACTTACAATAAGGTGAATGATCAAGCTACTCAAAGTGTATATGTAGAAGGGGAAAAACAATTATGGGAAGTAATGAAAAAACAAAAACCAAAGGGATGATGTATATGAAATCTTCAATGCGGCTCCTCTGCAGGAAACTATGGCTGACATAGGGAGGCCTGCAAAGGCTAAAGAGTTAAACCATTCCATACGAAAGGACGGACCCATGACTAAAAGTAACACAAAGGGGATGAATGAAATACTCACTGAAAAGGGCCCTGTTAGGAATATGATTCCCATTGCAGATAGTAAGGGCCTGGGTAGCAGGGATTGGAAAATTCCCCAGGGAAACAAATTTAAAACTAATTCGAATTTGACCATGGGTAAAACAAATACTTGTATTCAAGACCAGGAAATGGATAGGGGGTTAAACAAAGTGGGTTTGATTGCCAATAATGAACTCTGTGCTCGGGTCAGGCAATTATGGTCTCAACAGGGGACGGGGGCTAATTTGGGGTCCGGGAACTCTACGGAACAAATGAAAAGGAATGGTTACCCTAATGACAACCCATGTGAACTGAACCCTGAAGGTAAGGGTGGGGTACCGATGGGACATTTGTTTCAGCAGGTCAACCAGAAATCGGAAGGGAAAACATATGAGGATTTTAATGATGAGGCCCTATATCAAAACATCATCAGAGTGTTAAGGGATAAACAGCAGCAGGCGGTCCCCAAAAGTGGGATTGAACCGCGACAGAATAACATGAGGGAGGATACATATGAAGAATACTGCTCAGGAAGGAGGGGAGAGGCTTATGGAAGGGAAAAGGAGATGAATGAGAAGGAACAGCTCCAGCCATATCAGATACTATACCTAAAAGACCCGGTGAGACCGGATCTACCAGGCCTAGTTTTGACAACCCGATTCTTAGACCAGAATAACATCTCCCTCAATCGACCCTACATATTGTCTCTATTGGGACAGATTTCGAACTTAAGTCTGATTGAATCAACTGACATATATCTGGTCGATTATATACACAGGCAGAGGCTGGATTATGTCCGTCTAGTGATACCTTCCCCAATGGTCAGAAAACCTCATGATGAAAGAAGCCGAAGAACTTTATCGTAGGGGCTTTGATATCTTTGAATACGTTCAGACTCAATCACATCCAACAGTAACATCACGAAAAACCTGCAGATTGCAGAAAGAAGATCTTTCAAATAAGGAGGAAGGGGAAAGGGGTGAGGAGAGGGATAACGAGGAGAAACAGGGCTGGAGATGGCTTGCCTTGACATTGAGAGAGTCCATTGACACCATTAAAAAACTAGGGAAGCCACTTTAGTAAAGGTAAATGGTACACTGAAATTGTTAACCTGGAACTCGAGAGGTTCGGTTAATCTCCTACATAACTTGACCTTAATGGGGGAATTGGCTCAATATGATCTACTTTTCATTCAAGAAACTTGGTCAAAGGTCCCCTTATGTTGGGAGGGTTTTATGGTATGTTCTCTATGGAGAGGGGGAGTCAGAGGTCGTCCTAAAGGAGGCCTACTAATTGCAGTAAAAAACCATTTGAATCCCAAAAACATGGGGGAATGGGCATTTGCTTATCATTTTCTGGCTGTGGGCTTCTCAATGTTGTTCAATAATAGGGACACACCCTTTCTATTAGTCAATATATACTGGAATCCGGCTGAACTTTCGGACAGGCAATTATGGCTGGAACTATGTAATTTAGGGTCCTTATTGCAGAACTGGTTGTTAATAAACACAGGGGGCCAGATAGTGATCGCAGGTGATCTCAATGCAGTCATTCATGAGGATTCTTTTAATGGGGATGTCCTGATTAGTAAGTTGGGGGAACAATCCCAAACTATTGATAACTCAATGTGCAGGGGGAGAATGTGGTCCCATTTCGCAGAGATGTGGGGCTTGGAAATTTTGATAAATCTTCTTCCAACCTGGAAAGCTATACTCAGGGGACCTGTTCAATCGTTCAGGGAAACTCGACAACATTGAGACCACCTTTAGTGATCATTGTATCTTGTCTTTGGAAATATATATTATTGTACCTACTGAGCCAAAAACTGTGTTTAATTATAATTTAAACGTCAATTACACAGGGAACCGAATTTCATGGACGGGGAAAAAACTAGTCAATTTACCGCTTCCATGGTAGCAGATCTTGAGAACTTTTCAGAACAGCAGAGGAAAAAGACCTATTCGGCTAGCAATTTTACAGAATATATCTGTAGCTCTTTGGCAACACTGGGTGATACTACTGTTAGGGATAACTTACCTAGGAAAGACAGATCCCATAATTTTGATTTGGAAATCAGAGACAAAAAGCGGAGTATGAGGAAAGAGATCAGATTGATCAAGAAATCGGGATTTATTTTAGCAAATATGGTGGATATGATTAAAAAAATCCAACAAAGTTACAAAAATTGGTCCATCCAACACAGAATAAACAGATATCAGAGTGAGGGGGGAAAATGTTGACTTCCCTAAGGGGGGCTAATTCAATAATAATAATAATAATCATTTCTGTATTTAATTAATAATTGGGACAAACCCCAGAAAGAGTTACTTTTGAATCCCATTAATGAATCAATGTGGCAGGGTCATTTTTCCAATATGTATCATCTTAATAATGATGGAGCCTTGGATTCATGGAAACATGAACCAAAATGGCTCTTGAACTTTACCTCATGGGACATAAAAAACTTAATTGTAAAGTCTAAAAATTCTGGGGCACCGGGCCCAAATAATTTGTCCAATAAAATCCTCAAGTCTGATCCCGAATTATGGGAAAAAATACTATCCACTTTGTTTTCCAACATACTATCCACCAAGTCCTTCCCATTGTCTTGGAGGGTATCTATTATTATACCTATATTCAAAAAGGGTTCATGATTATGTCCCATGAGCCACAGGCCAATAGCCATTGCCAACCCGGAATCCAAATTGTTTTCTTCACTTGTTCTAAGAGACATCCAGAAATGGATAGATGATAAACAGATTTTGGATATGAGACATTTCGGCTTTAGGAAAAACATGGGTACGGAATGTGGGGGGCTGATCTTGCACTGTCTGAGAGCAGAAGTAGTGAAAAAGGCGGATACTTCGGTCTTTGTTGCTTCAATGGACCTGAGTTCCGCTTTCGATCTGGTGGATAGGAATATATTGTGGACAAGACTAAGAACATTAAATATGCCGGCAATCTTTTTAGATATAGTAAGGGCAATCTACTCTCAGGCGCATGTGAAAGTTAGATTGGATTCAGTGGGCACCCTCTCGGATCAATTTACCATCCATAATGGATTGCGCCAAGGCTGTAGATTGGCCCCCACAATCTTCAACCTATATGTAAGTGGCGCAAACCTGGCTCTATTAAATAAGGGCCTCGTACCACCTAGACTCTTGAATGCACGTATTGCCTGGTTAGCATACGCGGACAACTTTCTCCTTATTGACACCACTAAGGTGGAACTCCAACATATGCTTAGAGCCTTTGAGGGTTTCATTGCTTCAATAGCACTAAAGATGAATCCGGACAAAACAGTGATAGTGCGCCTAGGTAGGAAGGATAAGAAATCAAATATGCTATCATGGGTATCTGGGAACATCAGACTCAAACCAAAATCGGAGTTTAAATACCTTGGTTTTTCAATAGCCGGGGCACATTCGAGACCTCTACTCGGGACAGAACTGAAACTCAAGGCCGACATTGCTATTTCTCAAATGCGTGCCTTAGATGCCAAATTTGGGAAATTTTCAATGACCCCTCTGAGAGAATACTATACGAAAAAAGTAATTCCCCGTTTAATATACGGGGCAGAATTTCAACCCTCAAGCTGTGAGGGAGAGTGGTCCTTGATAGAAAGATACATTTGGAAATCTGTAATGTACTATTTACCGAAATGTATTCCGCATCATCTTATCAAGTATGAAATGGGTCTAAATTCTCTTCAGGCGTTGGTGACCTGGAAAAGAATGATGTTATGGAGGAAATGCATTCTTTAGAGACCAACACTTTGTATTCTTATGCAGGTCGGGATACAGGCAATCCATTCATAGTGGAATTGAATGAAGAAATTTTAAAAAGTCTGAAGCTAATGGGTATCTCAGTTATCTCTCTTAGGAACAACCCGGTTAGGGTGAAAGAAAGTGTGTTGGGTTTTGATTGGATGTATACAAAAAATGCGATTCTGAACACAAAACTGTATCAACAGGCTCCCATGGATGGAAAGTTACTTAATCAAGTACCCAAACAAAACAATCCGAAATGATTTTATGTGTTTTAGTTTTAATGTATTGCCTACTAACCAAATAGTTTCAATTAGATCAACTGTTCAACTATCATGGCCGTGGTGTAGGTTTTGTTGTATAGAAGGTATGGTGGAGGTCCTGAAACACATACTTTTGGTATGCTCGGTGCTGAGGGAAAAAAAGACTCCTATATTTTGCTCAATATGTTCACAACACTGCGGAAGTGGACAGAGAATGTATTTGGTATAAAATGCTACATAATAGTAAAGGCAATTTGAATATCAGGGTTGCAACATTTTTGAGAAATATTTGTGCTCTGTTTTAAATTTCATAGATAATTTTCAAACCGTTACATTTTTCTTATTTGTGTTTGGTTTTCTTACTATGCAAGAGCTTTGAGGATGAACTTGGATTTTGATTAGGTGATTTCGTGAAGTTATGTTATGAAAATTAACTGTATGAATTTGGTATAAGTTTTACTATGTATTTTACATGAGGATTAATTGGGTTTTCTGATAATGTTATTTTGTTTTTTGTAACTATGTAACGAAAATGAATTTTGTAAAGGTTTTTTTTTAAACCAAAACAAATAAAAAGGAAAAAAAATAATGCGTAAAACACATACAATAAAAAACAACGGACACATTGAAAAAGTCTAACAAAAATCCAGCTAGTCGACCCTTATGGCATTGTTTTGTAAGATCCACTCCCTACGGATCCTGAATTCAGGTGACCTTGATTTAATCAAACTCTTAGGTTCTCAGGAGGGAAAAATAACAAAGATTTATTGTTGTCTTCCTGAAAAAACAGCCCTCATTCGCCAGCACCTGTCTTCCCTTGCTCAACTGGGTTATGTTCTGGATGTACCACTACCTGTGTAACCTGCCTCTGTAGGGTGCACTAAGTGTAATTGTTCCCAGGTAAACGTTATTTCACTACCAACGCCCCAACAGTCTTCGGTTAAGTTCAGTGATGAGCATGGATGGGAATAGTTAAAGAGAGTGATCCCTCAAAAAAGTAATCAGAGTGAAATAACACTATCCTAACTTGGAATATGAAGTTACTTATGTTGACGGTTGATGGGTATCTTTATCCAAACTAACCATCTAATCTCTGCTACCAAGTGAACTGGATGATCTCCAAACAGCCCTTTAAGACGAGTAGCAGTACCCTCGAGATAAATGGGGATGCAGATTCATACTCATGCAGCAAATAATTAAGACAACTCAATAGTTTGACAATGGGAGTCAGTTTAATGACAAGTTCATAAAACGGTGAGTACAACGAACATCAGCAACCGCTCGATCTTCTCACTCTCTTAACTTTTAGAAAAAACACAATATTTATAACAAAAACTCTTCATTGCTGATGTATGACCTGGGCACATACTAATGTCATCCTACGTGGCAATCTTAAAAACTTAACATGCAACATGATTGGTTATAGGAAGGTAACTTAACATAGGTACTATATCTGTATATGGTAACGGGGAGAGCGGATTGGATAATAAACGTTAGGTGGGACAACTAAGCCCTCCCATCAAAATGGCCGATATGAATGTCATTAAAAGTACAATGTCCCATTGGCTCTACTCACTATAGGACCTTAGATTACATGGTCCACTATGATTGGGTTGGCATCAACCCCACTCATATTTTTCCACCTACATCTAGCAACATGCAGAAAGACCATCCAGGTGCAGAGAAGCTTGTGTGTACCCCAGCTTCCCACCAATTATGCTACAATCAATCATCACCTCAGTGGTCATGTGTCAATTACTGCTTTGTAGTTTGGCCTTGTGTCTGTTCTGTACTCTGAGAATTTTCAAGGAGTATGGGCATGGCGGGTATCCATGCATAGGTGTGATAGTTTCACCCTCCCAGCCTGCCTTTGTCACGTGACTGGACACCGTTAAAAGTACATACCTTAGACCTTTTTTCGTGAAGTATACATACTTGTATTTGAAATGAACAGACCGAGTACTGTTATAAATAATTAACACCTCTATGAATTACCAATTGATAATGTCAGAGTGAAAATTACACCTCAACACCTCCCTCTTTAATGGTTTCTATACACTATTTTGCATGTAGAACCAGGTGATCTTTGGCCACAGGACCTGTGATCAACACTATTAGCCTGTGACAATTCTAAAAGAAATATCGTTTAGTCTGACACACTTTTCGCCGACTATTTCTCACTCGACCTGGAGAAGCAAGTAAGAGATTACATTGGAGTTTTTGTCACTAAAACTATATGTTACTCGTTGTTATCTGTCTGGAATGAAGATCTTGATTTAGATATGATCTTGATTTAGATATGGGCTCAACATCAGTCTGTTTTTGATCCAAGTACCTGCCTGCCCTCTAAGTTGACAGTGACCCTGTTCCATAAAACTTAGAAGTTCTGTGGTATACGTGTTTTATTTGTATTGTCATTTTTGATTAACAAGTGTAAATATTTAAATATTTTACCTAACGACCAGTATACCAGATATCCTGTTAGATAACCTACTATACAGAATTGACTTGTCAGCTAATCATTTGTAAATATATCTTTTTAGATCAATGATGTTATATGTACATCATAAATTGGGGTAAACCATGTGCGTGCAGACTTTTTGGAAGAAATCCTTTGTCCTGAAGATGGCCCTGACACCCATTTCTGAATGGATACAAGAGAGGATGTCAAATTCGTCACATGGTCGAAACATGTCGACACTCTATCTCTCAAAAGACGTCTAAAGATAGTCGTCTGATTAATTCATTTGTTTTCCGGAAAAAAACCTTTTTGTTCACTGATTGACATACCCCCTTGTTTTAATGATGAAAATGCATTAATGTATGCAATTTAAAAAAATCATTATGTATTATATTAAAAAAATGTATCTTTTTGCGAAAAATCATTTCATATGTCTCTCTGTTCTTCTAGCAGATTCTGGTCAATGGGCAAATACTGTACTATATTATGTAAATGGTAATGTATGTGTGACAAACACTCCTATCTCGCAACTCCCAGGTTTATGTAGAGAGGGGTAACCAATTCTTTGTGCTTTTGCACCCTTTTTCTCCCTATACTTTCGCATTTTGAGAGTTGTTCCTCTATTAACAAACCATTAGGGAATTTACCACTTCATTATATACACTTTTAAACTAACTACATATCTTCATCATGTATGTGACATGAGTTTCTTTATCTTGACATCAACTTCTTCACCTTAGGCTCAAGATGTCACTTATTAATGGTATTTCGTTTCTTGTCAGTATTCTCAGGTTATTATATTTTCTTTATGTGCGTCAATCCGATTTCGTATGACTTCACCATTCATCTTCCTTCATTATCTTCTTTGTCTTTTCAGGTATTTCATTCAAACAACTGTCACACTGTTTACAATGTAGATATGGCTTTTTTAATGGATACCTCACTGTCCAGGTTTTCTTAGGTGCCGGTCTATTAACAGGTGCTGTCAGCCTGATAGGTCCTGGGCAGAGCCCATATGCTGCTCTCTGCTGATTTAACTGTTCATTATACGATACGTCACATACGTGTGAACTCAATAGGTAATGGTAGGCGGGGCAACTGGAGTGGGGATGATACTCGACACTTCCTCTTCACTTTCTTCACCATGAAAAAAATCACAAACTGTGGCCATTAAATTACATATGTAAGGCAAAATGAATTGCCTAAGGAAAGATGGGTGTGCCAATTAACTCATTGACAACTGCGGATACTTAAACAGAACATAAAGCACAGCGGTGTCACATGAGATGAATCATAATTAAAATTCATAAAACATGTTTTTTTTTATCATTTCCAATACTTAGGCAAAAGCCATCACACCGTGGACAACCCACCTGAGCACTATAATCATAATTTTACTAATAATCGATGATGCCAATAATGTCAGAAATATACACAAGTGAAAAACAGAATGAAAACCTATTTCTATTAAAAAGTTCATTGACACTCTCAATCTGTCCCTACAAACTCTCATACGTCCATTTTTGCACATATATCACAGAACTGCTAATACACATAGGGCCTCATTACGACCCAGGCGGTTAGTTACCGCCTGGGTCGTACCTTTACCACCATGGCGTAAACTATGTTTATGCCATGGTGGTTGGCGGACTTACCGCCCCATTCCGAGGTTGGCGGGGCGGTAAGTCCCCAATCCCCATTTACCCTTCCCCATTCCCATTTTTGCCCCATTGGGCATAATGGGAGTGGGGAAGGCGTTAATTACGCCACCGTAAATTACGGTGGCGTAATTAACAACAAGATCCCTTAGCGCCATGGATTTCAACACCTGCTAAAAGCAGGTGTTAAATCCTCCATGGCGCTAAGGGACCTCGGAATCAGGCGGTAAGGGTCGGCGCTGTTTACGCCGCCGTAAACCCCTTACCGCCTGGGTCCTAATGAGGCCCATAGTTCAAAATACTAAGAGGAATACAAATGATGCAAAATGAACAAAGGTTCCCAGTGAGAAACACTAATTTGAAGCACATTAAATAAACTCAAAACAGATTCATAGAAAGAACACAACTATATGTGAAATGCAAAGGTCTACTAGCTGAGGTTGCTAATTAATTCCAAGAAGTTGTATGGGAGGATAGGTCCAGGAGACCCTCCTCCCCGACATGCCCACCCTATGTGAGGTTCATGGCTCGTCAGGGGCCCCCTGTCACCAGGGCCCAGGTGACGGGTGACTACTGATCGACACACAGGACTGATCATGCTGTACTGTAACGGACCATGGACACCATTTTGGAAAAGTATCATGACTCCATTTTAGATACTGACAACCTGAATCCCAACGAGACACCCTGCCTGCGAATGCTGCAGCTTGGCCCCCACCAACAGAGAGCCATGCCCTTCCCGTGGCGCCTCTGCTCCATGGCAGATCCGCTGAAGGCCCGTTCTCACAAGCAACCAGACACAAACAAGTATCAGAACAAACACTGTATCATTTACCTTCCGCAGTACATCACTGTCCCCGAAGTGACGTGAAAGGCGGTTCTGGTCTAGAAAATAACAGAAAACCATCCTAACAGAACAGGCCTCGACCCTGCATCTAACCCTTAACATATAAAATATATGATGCCAATACCCTCTTTGTATGAACCCTTGTCGATGTCCAACCACACTCCAATGCCTGACGGTTTACAAAGGTTGCTATATTAAATATAAACATGCATGTTTAAGAAAGAGATAAACATTCATAAGTATTGGTAAAGCAAGCATGGCCTCAGCTCATACACGATACCATGTGCCTAGAAGACTTAATGAAAAAGAAACTGATACAGACCGCCTAGGGCTAACTAACGAATGCTGCTAAGTACAAAAGAAGGCAAATGAAGCATTACTGCAAGCGTGTGTGTGTGTGTGTGTGTGTGTGTGTGTGTATATATATATATATATATATATATATAGAGGGACACGTTTAAATGTACAAGCCAGAATGAAAATGTATTATCGCCTCTGAATGTATTTTTTCTATGCTCCTGAGTACATCACCAAACCTAATACTACCTCATGTGTTATTCAGCTACTACCGTGTGACATTGCTAAAATATAGTCGTCCGATGTTTAATGATGTATGGAACACTGCCAAATTATTGTAGACAACTATAAAATAATATACGAATGTATAGACAGTAGAAATGTGTAAACACTTTAATATTACCAACTTTATTAATCATTTCCTTGTTTTATATAGTGTGCAGCCCAACACAGAGAATTGCTCACACACACACACCCAAGGCCATCTCCCCTCCCCTCCCACCAAGGCACACCAGGACAAGCTGGTGTGCGAGCAGCACAGCCTCACCTCCCCCCCAATTAATTATTTACAACTCGGTCCTAAAATCCCACCGCCCCAAGGGGCCAGAGGTACACCCTCGGTGATCCAGTGGTACTCCGGTTCACCCTAAGTTAATGGGCCTTGGAGAACGGATATTCAACCCTGTACTAACACATCATAAAGTAATTCTTCACTACATCTGACGAGACCAGAATGACAGCTCACCCCATGCCCCCAGACCAGACCCCCAGGATTATGACACCCGGTCAACAGGTCAGAAGTAACAGTGTCTTGATGTATTGGTAAAGCTTCACATTATATGTATTCCTCCTGTGTCTTTTTAACCCTTAGAGTAACCTATTGTAGGATTTACAGGACAACCGGAATTATCTAAATGAATGAATCTTGTGTGTGGCCACAAGGGCAGAATGTCAGGGCACCCGTCCATCAACGACACTGACTGCGCCTGGCCTGGCAGCCCCACCCCGATGAGCCCAGCTGACCTACCTGCCCCACTTTGGCACCACGCTGATGTCGATGCCACCCAATCACCAAGATTATGTGCCCCCAATAGTGTGTAGGTTTCTATGACGAAATTTTGTAATAAATAAGACTGTCTTTGCTATTGTCAGACAGAGCACTCTCAGAGCTTGCAGAGTCCTTTGCATGCCCTATTTGATTAGATAAAGAACCTTTTACTTTTACCCGCACTTGGTCCTAACCTCATTCCCTTTTGGGGTGTGTCTATTATTGCCTCTCATTGCAGGGAGGGTAATGCCTTTTGGAGACGCTTGCCTTCAAAGTGTATCATTTTCTTTTGCCAACAACCTTCTAATACGCTAGTTTCAGCTATATGAGAATAAATCTCAGTGATGGTAAGTCTTCGTCAGGACCAGAAACAAGCAATAATACTCTGAGTTGCTTTTATGAAGTCAATCATACACGACGGGCGTGCAGGTCATTTTAAATTTCCAGCAGATTCAATTCCTCCTTCAATCTCCTCTCAAACATGACCGTAATATTCAGACTGGGGTGTATTCGAACTGCCTTCATTTTAGTTGAACGGCAAATCCCCATACATAGATTTATTCAAAGGGACACCAGATGCCGTCAAACTGACTTGCGTAGACCCATCGTAAGATATTCAAAAGCCGCTAAATCCTCCTCAATTCCTGGTTTGGTGAAGTCGTGTATTCTGAAATGGTAATTATGATTCATTTCATGTGACACCACTGTGTTTTATGTTTTGAATGTAATTCAATTGTCGTAAAAGAAAGATTGCCATGAAATATGAAGATGCATACGTAATTGAGTTAGATGAGCGTGTGATTAATCCACCTTTAGAAGAGATAGCCTTACCTGGCCCATGGCCCTCCCGCTCCCATCTTCCCCTGTGGAAGGGCTAATTAGATCCCCCGTGGAGAAGGGGCATAAGAAGGGGAAAAAGTGGGGGGAATGGAAGTTCATTTCCCTATATCATCGAAACCAAAGGACAATGTGGCCCCGGCCTACCAAGGGGATGATTTGGGTGTTTTGCCATTAACTATTGAAAAGCAGATACATGGGATATCGTTAATGGGGATTGTCCCTTCTGCTCAGAGTCCTTCTCTTTTGAATATACACCCTATCCTTTTCAGAAAGGGTGAATTCATCATTGCCAGTTTTCAGACTACATATAGAGTGAGCAAGGGGGTGTGGGGTGTGCTTCACGAGCCCAGGAGCAACCCTTTAATGGGTTTTCTACATGGGCAGACTTTCATCTTGTTACAATATGTGCAGGGAATTTAAAGAGCAGTCTGGTTTCATGAGCAACATTTCCCAGCGCATGATAACACAAACTGCTAAAAAGACCTTACAACAAGGTCAGGAATTAAAAGACATTGAGTCGGGAATAGGACCCTAGAATTTATAGAGGGTCTATCCAGGGGAGATCAGGAGAAGGTCTTGGAAGATAAAACAACAAATGGTTAAAAAGATTCAAAGATTTAAGGAGAATATGCAACAGTCGCTCAAAGACCAAGGGAGTTTGGTCCCTATTTCAACTTAAGGAGAGACTAAAAATATTAATCAGAAAAAGAAAAAGCAATTGGTGTGTACTTCTAGGACATTTTAACCTAAGGTAACCCCTTCCCTGGAAAAAGGATCAGGTGCAAACTCATGCATGAAGCAAATAACCAGCCAAGAGGAAAACGAGGAGGTGTTAGTGGGTAGCCCAATGAGGAATAGTACATTGCTGTCAGAGGACAATGTTTCTATTATAACTGCGGGCACAGAGGAGGAAGTGCTAAAACAGGGGAATCAAAGCTATGAGCCAGCAAATACTGGTATTTGTATTTTTGTATTTTATTTATTTATATAGCGCAGCCAGGCCCAAGGGCAACCGGGTGCATATCTTGGCACAGGGTGTAAATTTACAGTACAGGGTGTAAATTTACAGTACAAGTTACAACATGGCATAGAAACAGTATAATGTACAAGATTATTTACAGTCACAGAGTATAAGTTGTTAATGCAAAGTGCACATTGTAATATTAACAGGTAGCGAGGAGATATACAAGCAGAGGTAGAATATGAGCCTGTAATACATTGGTCGTTTAGACAACATTAGAGACTAACCATAATTTGGTTCTTTGTTTGAAAATGGTAGGGGAGCGTATGGATCTAATAGTTGCGGGAATGGAGTTCCAGAGTTTGGAGGCAAGGACCGGGAAGCTGCTTCCCCCAGCTTTCTGCAGTTTGTATCTGGGGACGGTCAGAGCGTGTGCTTGAGCAGATCTGAGTAGACGGGTAGGAGTGTAGTGCGAGAAGCGCGTGGCGAGGTAGGTAGGGGCCTGGTTGTTCAGGCATTTGTATGTGAGCGTGAGCTCACATGTGGTATGACCTCAGTAATGAAACATAAGAGTGTAAGACAGGGGGGTAGGATCATAACTTCAAGCATTAATTGCAGCACAAACTAACAGCACATAACCCGCCACAACAGCACATGGGAATTCTGGGAATTATGGGAATTCTGGCACTGATCGAAAACCGCTCAGCGAACGGTGCAAACCAAACTGAAGCGTGCAACCGGACATCACAACAGTCACTTTCCTAGTCCCATTACAACCTACTGACCCCCACCTCTGCCTCCCTCATGACACCCTCCTTTTCAGATCTGCCAGAGTGCCTGGGGACAACAGCAGTGGTGATGGTGCGCAGTACAAATACCTTTAACATTTAACATTAACATTAACTAATGTTCAACAATGGAAGGGTCCGCTGATTTTTTAAGTTTAAGACTGCCCCTAGTCGACATGTACAGCCTAGGCTAGTCTCCTGGTCAGTGTTTAAGGAAAGCCAATCAAATATCTTGTTACAAAATGGAGGGGCCAGTGGGGGAGTGATCACGGTACCTAGGGAAAAAGGGGAATTGACGAAAAGACATGACGCACATTGTCAAACACAGATCTTAACTGCATTGAATTATGATATAACCCAGGGCCGCTCTTTGTGTCAGGCAGCTCAGGCAGCTGCCTGACGTCAGTCAGCCTCTATGGGGCGCTAGTACGCATTCATCAGGGGGCCGGCCAGTCAGAGTGGCGAGCGCGAGACATCAGTCTGTCTGCATTGTTATAGCTCGAGCCGGTGCTCCTGCAAAGCCTGGCCGCATGCGGCACCAGCCAGCCACATTCATTTTTATATGCATTGCTTGCAGTAGCACACTGCAGCCTCAGCCCTCAGGCAGGGCAGCAATTAGAAAATTAGCAACATGTCTTGCTTTATTTCACTTACCCCCTGGGTGGTGCTGGGGGTGGCAGCCATGCCCCATGCCTAGGTGCACGTGCCCTCCTCCAGGCTATGATATATATGATATATGGTATATGATATTTTATTTATATCGCGCTCATACACAGGTGTTTCAGAGCGCGACAAGGGAAGGGAGGGGAACAGGGGAGAACGAAACAACGATCTTACTAGGCCCAGTGACATTGAGAACGTGCAAATGCATGAGAGAGGGGGAGGGTAAAAGTGCATGGAGGGGAGGGAGAAAGTGGAAAGTGCAAAGCAAAGGAGAAACAGGATAAATAATCAAAACAAAAATAAATAAATAAATACATAATAAAATCAGCACAATGTGGTGGTGCAACCAAGTGGCAAGTGCTAGGTTTGAGGCAGCAGATCAGGTGGGTCTGATAAGTGCAGGAGGGAAAAAAAGGGGGGGCTGAATTGGTACAGATACAACCCCCAGGGCAAGGGGTGGCCCGGAGGCAGTGCGGTAGGGTGGCAGGATGAGCCGGAACCTAGGACCAGAGACAGAGGGTGTCCCAATGCAAGGTGCCAAGAGAGCAGATCAGCAGGGGAGAGGGGGGCGATGGCAGAAGCAAAGAGGAAGGTATTGAGGTGCATCCAGAACCTGAGATGGTTTTCCTTAAGTTTTAGAGTGGCAGGGAGGCTTTTCCAGAGGGAGGCGCCAGCCGAAGACAGAGATCTACCCCCACTTGAGGTGCTTCCGGAACCTGAGATGGTTTTCCTCAAGTTGTGCACACACAGTAGTGGACACAGGATTGGTTGGGGTTGGCTGGGCATGGGCAGCTTACCCTTCCTTGACCTGCTGTCCTGAGACCCAGTGAGCCAGAGCCAGCTGACTTTGCCATTGGGGCACCGTGATCGGTCCGTGCAGCTTGCGGTTGCCCAGTGCTTCTGCCTTCTGCTGTCGATCAATAAGGTAAGTCTGCAATGTCGTCATCTCTTTGCTGCAGTAAAGTCTAAAACCCGATTTTCAGGGGGCGAACAACGTATTACATCAGAAGACATTACACGGGCCTAATTTCACTGATTTATTAGTCCATCACAGATTCAGCAACCTGGTTGTTTCTTGATTCTTTTCAGTGCTTAGAAGTGGGATGAAGGGACTGAATAAATTAATGATCGCGAGACACAGATGGGAAACAGCCATTTGCATATCAGTCTTTGCCCCGCCCACATGGCCAGTCCAGCACCGAAATGCTATGGCATTTCCCTTCTGAACAAGAGTACCAACAGCAACCCCATACATGTGTTTCAGCCTTGTTGGGCCTCATCAGTGAGGTGGAGCTGTGCCTCTCTGAGCACAGTGAGCAGGGAGTCCATGTCTGGATGACCCTAGGAAACTTAGAAGTCAATAAATTCTGGGAAAGTACCCAAACAAGCTCACCGGCTAGCTCAGATCCAGAAAGTGAACTTGAAGAAACCGAGAATCGGGAACCTACAACCAATAGGCTGTCTTTTTTAGAACAAATAAAGCGCCACAGAAAAGCAAATAGAGCCAAGCCCACACAAACAAAAAATGTTTGGTTTGCAGACCCTCTGACAAATACACAAACTGGATCAAGCGGAGAAGCGTGGAAGAACAAACAACAAAAAACACAAACGAATTAGAAGAAGAAATAGATCAGAGACTCACAAGATCCAAGACACAGAAACAAGTGGGACAGGGGAACAGCAAAGCTTAGCCCTGAACCTTTCAGATAAACTACTCACACCACTAGAGACGCAAGTGCTAAACAAAGGTCTCACATTTTCTCCTATGAACCACAATAGCTACGTGGACATACATATAGACCTCTTCAAATCCCACAAAGGCTTAAACTCAAGAATTTTTTTGCCACAAAAGTAACAACATTTACACCACCAGAACGGAAAGAATCGCCCAGCATACTAACATTAGGCAATCTAAATGTGATTCACTCACTGGCAACACTGGAGGAAGATGACAACCTTAGCAAGAAATCATGTATGACAGAGCTGGCAATAGAAGATGTTCCGATGAAAATCCTGGAACTAAAGAAAAAATCTAAATTCACGCCACAACTGTTTACAGAAAATTTCATTGACACCTTCCAAGAAGCAGTAACGATGGACCTACACAAACTGGAAGACCTGCGGATGACAGCCAGCAGAGTCAGAACTAACCTTAGTACGTCAGAACGCCTAGTACAACAACAACTACGATCAGATAAAGACATAATCATCAAAGAAGTGGACAAAGGGAGCAATATTGTCATTATGAGCAGCAAAGACTACATTAAAAAGGCAGAGACCCACTTGAGCCTTCCGGGAAACTATGACAAACTAAACAGCTACCCACAGACAAGCATTTTAGCCATACACAGACACCTCTAACAGAAATATTGTCATCTAGGCCTCCTAACAGATGATTAATTTGGCTATCTTGAAACCAGTCACTCAGTTATTCCAACACTCTATCTCCTGCCTAAAATCCACAAACATTTTGTGAGAATACTATATCAACAACGTGATCCAACCAATAGTCACCACAATACCCACATATCTCAAAGACTCGATGCATACTCTAAAAATTCTATCCAAAATCAACTGGAAACCAGAATAATTTTTGCTGGCAACAGTAGATGTCAAAGCACTATACACGTCGATGGACCATGAACTGGCCATACAAAGTGTGGAACATTTGCTAAAAAATGAACCAGCATCATTTTATGAACAGGTCGAAATGACCAAAGACTTTCTAAGATTCTCTCTATCCAATAACGTTTTTCTATTCAATGGAGAATATTACCGCCAAACACGCAGCATCGCGATGGGAGCAAGTTACGCACCAACCTTGGCTAACTGCTTCATGCATAGTTATGAAAGTCAATTTGCAAGGACTATACCAGGATACAACGAACACATTGTCAAATGGTTCCGTTATATCGATAATGTAATAGTGATTTGGAAGGGCACACAGGACCATCTAGCGAACTATGTACGTTTTCTAAACTGCAACCATTTTGGGATTGAACTAACCAGTCACATCAGTGCCACAACAATAAACTTCATGGACCTCACAATCACCATCACCAACAACTAGATTGCGACCAAAACATATGGCAAACCAACAGAAGTAAACTCAATTCTTCACACCAGCAGCTGCCACAGACATACAGTGATCACTAATATCCCACAAGGAGAATACATAAGAGCGAAAGGAACTGTGACGCAAGGGAAATCTATGAAGAAGAACACTCTTTACTTGAAAACCACTTTATAACTAGAGGCTACAAAGCACAGAACATCACAAAAGCAAAAGAAAAAAACGTTATCTATGCCTAGAGAGACCATACTAACACCCAAGGTCAGAACAAGAAACATTAAAGAAGACACCGTCAGAGTTGTAACAAGGTACAACACGGACAGTCACAAGATACAACAGATTCTGAGAAAACACTGCTCCACCCTGTTACTAGATATTGATATTAAACCCAACCTGAAACCATATCCAAGCATTTCGTTCAGCAGGTCTCCCACCCTACGCAATGTTCTGAGCACTTCTTTCATGCCCCAACAAAAGACAGCTGCATCCAATTGGCTCACAACAAAGACCCTATTGGTTTTACAAAATGCAACACATGCTCCATGTGTACATATACATAAAAGACAACAACTACCAAATTCCTAAACTGCCACGCATAAAAGATAAAGGAACATATCAGATGCAGATCCAAGTATGCAATTTATGCCATTGTGTGCATCTGTGAAAAATATACATCGGCAGCACGATCAGGGAAATTCATGTATGGATAAGAGAACACATAAATAACATTCAATCCAAAGATCCCAAACTACCGCATGCCAACCACTGGCAGAAGCACCACCAGATGGACGACAAACAACAGATATGATTCATTGGACTACGCACAATCAAATGTGGACCAAGGGGGTGGCAACAGAGAACGCAAGCTACGCCAGGTGGAAGCAAAACTAATATGTCATTTCAGAAGTGTAAAAAATGGTTTAAATACTGATCATGACTTTCATGTATTTTTCTAGCTCACTCTGTACTGCTTGACATGTCACGCTACCAGACTTCCCTCCTTGCCACCTTCCCCTCCTTGGCACTAACCAGGCCATGTCGCTTTCATCTAACTTGAACCTGATCTGTGCATATTTCTACTAAGCCTCCACGCAACTAGGGCTTTTTACGGGTCCAACAGCCCTAGACCCCGAGCTCAGTGATGTGCCTCCCACACTAGGCACAGATTAAGGAAGGCTTTAATTCGGCCACTACCTTTTACCGTCTTAACTTAGAACTCAACTGTTTTACACATACCATATGTATTCATTCCTTGACCTTGCTTTGCAATTCCTCACACTACTTTCGTCCAGGTGCACACGCACACCAACCATTGGTTAGACTCCCTACTCCTTCCAATTCCCATTCACCCAACCGTCTCACCCATCCGGGACCCCCCCTTGACCGATATCGGGTCCCAGTCCAGGGCTCTCCCTGGCCCTGTAGCAACCACAGCAATCACCTTTGTAAGTTTAGACCTGAGCAATTTTCTCGCCAACTACAACAAACCCCCTTTTTTCTAACAAATCCTTTGTAGACACTTATTTTCTTAATGTCCAATAAATTATGACTGTTCAATCTGTACTTCCATTAAAATGGTTTTCGCTACAATGTGCACAGACTATCATTTACCAGCTGACAGTTTGTTATTTCATTAATGTCATGCGTACAGTAGCATTTACTGTTACACTACCCATGATCGTGCATGCACCCAAAATGATTGAATGCGACTCAGGTGTATTAATAGACACCTATCTGCCTCACTATACTATCAGCACACATGACGGACGGTGGCACATGGTAAGCACCTGTTTTTCCTTTCGCTCTAACCTTCAGAGGGACGCAGGCATCAGCCTAACTGCAACGACCGTCCCACATTTTATCTCACTGCACTTTGTTAACCTTCGCCAGTTTACCTCCACAACCGCTCTATATTTTGCTCCTTCGAACAGCGGTCATTTCTTAAACATGACCTTCTATCCTTACAAGTTCATGTTAGCGTTGTTAGGCTTTGAAGGAAGGGAGGTGTTAAGGGTGACACTCTGTCCTCTCTGTCCACTTGTAGTATGTATGATGAGTGCCTGAGTGGTGATGTCATGAACAGAGTGTTTGGGAATGATTGTGTGGAATGCTATGTGGTGAGTGTTCTACCCAGGGACAGTGGAGATTAGGTAGCCTGGGTGGTGGGAGCCAGTGGGCTCAGCTCTGATCCTGAATTATTTTATGTACTCCTGATGTCATCTAATTAAAGCAACTACTGAAGATTCCTGGCCTCCAGCGTATCCTTTTCCTGCAGACCCCACTTAGGATCACAACAGTTCACCCACACTGTTTCCCAGACCCACAGTGGAGAGCAATCATCCGCGGCACACTTTGCTTTGATTTAGCTATACTTTATGACCCTTGGGGCCGTCGTCCCTCCCAATGCCTAGAACGAAATACTTCTAACCTGCTCAATTGGCCACTTTAGGCTGTTAAATCTTCATGAGTCTCCACACATGCCTGGTTGAAACTTCACCCCTGGAGAATTCCCATTGACCCCGGGTGCTCTCTCCAATGGTCTTCATTTTTAGATGACAGGCACAGATACCCCACATATCCAGCTCTTCCATCATCAACACATGAGCACTTCCCACCACATGAACGCCTTGCTCACCACTGCACGAGCACCACACATTTGTGAATCAAAAACGGACCCTTGCCATCAGGTTATTTTAAATCACCCATTCATTCTCAACCACGAACTCTAACAGACCAGATCTCTACCTAATCGCCACACAGCCTCAATGGAAGTACTTCTGGGATAACCCCACCGCCTGCATGCCACAATATAATCTGGTAAATGCAATCCACATTAAAACTTCCAAATCCCGCATTCTATCTAATATAAACAACTAATTTGCTTCTTTTTCTTCCACTCCTTTTTTCTCCCTTGGTTCCTCCATGCATCTAATATGTTCCCTCATCACAAATGCATATTATATGATACACAGTACTGTACCTAATAACGAGCAAAGCGCAACTGCTTCCTTAACTGATTACGTGCTTCACAATCCTAATCACTTTGTCACCTTGTCACTCACGCACTCACCCTGGTTAACACATGTCACTTTATAACAACTAATGTGATATATACCAAACACTGTTGAATGTAATTTTAACATCTGAGCCTTGAGAAGGACCCTTCGGGATCGAAACACGTGTCTGCTGACCACTTCTAGACCATATGTTTATACTACGGATTATAAAGAAACACACTTTGAAACACTGCATTAGCATGAGAATCTTTTCATCCATAACATTCACCAAAAAAACATTAACTTGCTGGGTAACCCGGACTTTCCATCATAAATATTAATGACTGCTGGGTCCATTGTGGATCCAGTTTAATTGTTTCTTTAGTAATGCCACATTATACCACTATTTTGATAATTGGTTGTGATATCATACAATCAAGCAATGTACCTGAACTAAACAACCCACACAATTTGAAAACCTCAAGGTCCCATATACTGAGCATAAACAACAGGTTATAGTGGAGTACACCCATAATAAAAATCATGTAACTGTTAAGGAGTAGTGGGAGTTGCAAAGTTACATTGTACATAGACCCTGGCATTGATTACAGTGAATTCAAGATGTTTAGCTGGAATACCAGCGGGCATAGGAAATATGTGTGTAATAAGGAGAGAATGCAGATATTAAGGGTTTATGATGTGTTCTTGGTACAAGAAACGTGGCTCACCCAAGAAATAGTCCTGGACGGCTACACTGTACTATGCAATACTACAGAAAATAAATCCTGTGGTATGTCCTTAGGTGGCTCAATTATTTGAGATGGGATCAATCTAGCCTAAATTGGATGGGGGAATCACACAAATTGTGCCCATCACCTAGCTGGTAAACTAAAGTTCAAAATGGGGAAAACGTGGAGGTGCTGCTTAGTGATTAATATGTATGACTTGCCGGGATTAACGCATTGTAATCAGATTATGACAATGATAGGGGATATTATAAGATGCCGGATGCATGACATCAATTCCCCTTTTAATATTGTAGGAGGGGATTTCAAAGTGAATTGTGGTGACTCGAAGGACAAGGCAGTTAGATCTTGGAACAGTACGGGTACTCTGGCTCCATCTTTTAAGAATATCAATTTAAATTTGCTGGGTCTTAAATAGTTAAACTACATCATGACACTAAATCAGGTAATGCTAAATGGTCAGAGCAGTGGTGATACCCAGGACACATCATGTGGACTATGGCTGGTAGTATAATAGATTACATCTTTGTATCCCCTGGCATGTCCTGGGCGGTGAGTGAATTTATAGTTAAAGATACAATCTTAATTGATCAAGCAATGCTAACTATGAAATGGAATTGTGTGGGCTCTGGGAGTAGAACTAATATGAAAGTCCACCTAGAAAGTAATACATCTGGTAACCTGATACAATTCTACAGAGGCACTATAAAAGCATTCAACAATCATATCAATAGGGAGGTGAGGAGTACTATAGATTGTAGAAATGTTAATGCTCTCATAATAGCATGATAACATACGATGCTAAGATATCTGCAGAAAAGTAGCTAAAACAAAGAGTGGTAAAGCATTGGACAGCAATATACATGGTGCGCTCAGAAGATGGGAGACTACGGATAAGGAAAGACAAGAATTATTACAACAATTGGTTAAAGCAGTAAAAAACCACCTTCATGACAGCCCGATGGTGCCTCCTCTTAGGAATCATATGGACAGGGGACAGTAAGACATTTTGGCACATGGTAAACAAATTTGGGACTGGCACGGTTAGTACGTTATTGAATCCAATACCAGAAGAAACATGGGGCCTCATTACAAGGTTGCCAGTGAAAAAACGAAATTACCAGCTTGCCGTTGCTACCGTGTCCATGTAGCACTGCTGCCGGTATCTACAGTAGACTCCGAGTCAGCGTGCACACGCATTCTGGCATGCCGGTAACGGGCATGCCGGTAAAGTCCCCCAAACCCTCGATACCGGCATCCCCGATGCCGCAGGCACCGGCACCGATGATGCCGTAATTACCAGCACCCGATGCCGGTACTACCGGCACCGGAAACTACGTCATCGTGCTGGAACAGGAAATGCACCGGCAGCCATCTTTAAAAATGCAATCCATTGCAATCCTCAGTCTACAGCACAAGAACAGGAGAACAGAGAAGTCGGGCAGAAAGCTGAGGAAGATGGGAACCAGACAAGACACCATCCGTCGCCTTAAGCCAAGGTTCAGTGACATAGAGCTGAACATGTTGGCCGACACCTTGGTTGAACATGCAGACGTTGTGTTCAGTCCCGACCTGCGCCGGCCAGCCCAACTGCAGAAGAAAGCAGTATGGGAGGAGGTTGCCCGCAAGGTGTCAGCGGTGGGGAAAACACCCCAGACTGTCTGCGACTGTTGCAAGTGGTTGGACGATCTCCGTCTGCGGGTCCGAAACCTAATTTCTGCTGGGAACACCAGGGGATGGGCATAGGTGGCAGACCGCCATCCCCCATCAAACTTGCCACATGGGAGGAGACATGCAGCACTGTGATGAACATGGAAGGCATCGAGGGCATTGGGGAAACTGAGATGGGAGTTGCAATCTCGGACGATGATGGTGAGTGTCCCTTACCGTAAACGTCACACCACACACCTTCAAACCCAACGTCAATGGCAAAGTCCAAATGGCAAGTAGATGGGAGCAAATTCATGCCGCATCTCCTCCCACCTGAAGCCACCTCTGACATAATGACAATGTCCCTACTACGAACACACCCAACAAACCCAACTGACACAAACCACATGAGCCCTTAATTGCCAACACAAGCACCATCAGCATGCGCACACACACATACACATCACTGTACAGATGCAGGCCTGATCATCGTGACATCTCATGGCACGATGCACACATCACCACCGCCATGTGCACACCTGACACACCCACCATGTCCATACACGCGGTGTAAACATCAATGCATCTATATACAGAATGGGAACACATCAGTCCCACAATTAAATACCACATGGCACTCAACCCCTGTGGCATGGCCACAACACGCAAACCATTAGACACCTGCGGTTTTCGGTATGAATGGGGATGAAAGTAGATGCAATGAATGATGTGTAATATGTGTTCACCGGTTGGTGTGGTGTGTGTGTTTTTTACAGTTGTTTTTTAATAATGGTTAATCAATATTTCTTATTGTATATTTTATAGATGTATTCTCATGATGATAATTAGTTTATGAATAAAATAAAATGAAATTCAATAAATAAAATGTCCTTTGCCTAGAATTAAAATTCTCAAAGTAGGCTTTAGTTGGAAGGGTTTGAGTGGTGCTTTAATGCGTGAATTGTACTGTAAATGGTTGGAGGGTCTGCATTTGTCTATGGATAACTACAATTGTGTGTATGGCATGTTGTGCAGCATGACACATACTAACACAATCTTGCCCACCTTCTCCAGCCTGTAAATGAGTGCCCCACCCGACCTGCTGAGGCAGCGAAACCGGGCCTTCAACAGCCCAAAAGTCTGATCACTTGTGACATGAGTGCGTGCATGTGCACGATTGTAGTCCTCTTCGTGCCTGTTGACTGGTTGACTGACAGCCACAGTTTAAGGGGACACCCAGCATCACCTGCATGGAAGCAATAGAAATTGTACTTGTGATTAATTTGGTAATTCCTTGTAAGCACTGCCTGTACAGTGTTCATGATTACATGCAACAGAATATTCATGACTGCACATGACATGTTCTGTATTCAAAGACCCAGGTAAGTGTACTTAGGGATGATTGTGGGGGGTTGGGTGATGTTCACGTCTAATTGACCTTTCAATCAGAAACAGCACTCTCACAAATGAAGTCAAAAGGCCATGATGTCCTCACATCTGATGGATGTGTCAGCAATGAGAATGGACCATGCATGTGTCGGGGGGAAATTCTGCCGGGGTCGGCCGGGCCGTCCGCAGACCTCCGGGCAGGGAGGCCCCAACTCCTCCCGTATATCCCAAAAGAGATAGAGTATGAGACACACGCAAGAAGCAAGGTGACTCTGCTGTTTATTAGACAAAACGGCAGGGATGGGTCAAGGAGCGTACGCGTCCGTCCTGACACACACACAATCGTGGGGCTCGCAGGCCCTTTTTACCTTAGTATGACGCGCTACTTGCGTCACTTTGGAAAGTTTAGCAAAAAACCTATCTCCACTCTGGATTGGTTACTCGAGTGGTAGGGTTAGTATAGCATACATATAGAGAACGGTGTTAGTGGTCGAGGGTTAGTCAGGTGGTATACCTGGGCTGTCCCTTCAATTTCATACATGAAAATTGTTACATGAAGACCTCTGAGGATTGGTCAATGTTAATGGCGTCAGTGATAAAAACCCCATGTTCTGATTGGTCCGCTCGCGAGCCTCCCAGTCTGGGACTATCGCTGTTCCCAGCTCGCAGTGCACCTGTCATTTGCAACAATGTTTTACTATGGGTAGGTATAAACAATGTGAGGATTCATTCATATGTTGGGAGGTCGACTACTCCCACTGCTGCAGATGTCCAATGAGTCTTTTAATTGTATCTGCCTGTGTCTTGAAACGTGGGATTCAGGCGTCTCCTTCCTCCTGGGCTTGGCATCCCGTCAAGTTTGGTTTTGTCACGTGAGGTGGGACCGAGTTTGAGGCAAAATTCAACACAATTAATATTGTTTTTCCTACTGTGTGCCTGGTTTATCTTGCAGGTGCGACCTTGGCGTCGGCTTGCGGCGTGCGAGATTGCAACATCGTGCCCTTGGCGGTGTGCTTTCGCCGGGCACATTTTGCAGGGTCAGCAACCCAGTTCTTGCTCATTCAATGTTCATGGAAGCTTTTGCTTGCGGCCTACTTGGGCCTGGTGCATAGGTGGAACCGTTTGATGCAGAGCGCTTTAGGTTACGGTATCATATTGCTCTATCCTCAGTATCGTGTCTCCGTTATATTCTTCATTATGGTACATGGTTCTTAGAAGAAGCGTGAGCAAGCCTTTTTAGATAAGTTCATTATGCGTCTTGCGTTTCTGCATTTTGAGAGCCTATGTGGAAAATAATAAAGATGCACGTCCGTGGGTATGTCTGTCGCCTACGTCATAGCACTGAGTATGTTCTTCGTGTTGATTGGTGTGGGAGTGTCCGGTGCGCATGTTTGCACAGGTGTGCTGACCGTTGGCTAGGTCGTCATGGCATCTCTAAAGACGTGTAGGTTTAGTCGAGTTGATCCGTGCCGCAGGTGTCGGCATGGACAGGGCGGGCTGCTGGGCAGGTAGATGGGCATATCCGTATGTTCCTGTACCAGGGTATTTGGTCGTCTGGTAGATAGGCAAACTCCTCTCGTGGCGGGTGTCTAGGCCGCGATCCTCTAGGCCAAGCGCGAGAGGGGAAGGGCGGGAGCCTGTTCTTCCATTCTCCCACTTCAGTCCCCCCTCTGGTCGACTTGTCGACCACAAACATATCCTTTTCTTTGTCTCCTCTTACTCTCCATATTTTAGTTATTCCTCCCAAATGTCCATAGTGGTTAACATGGTCTTCAAATGACCAATACATATATTCACAGGTTCCTCCAGGAGTGCAGTATACCCATTTCCCTATGTAGCTCCTTGGGTTTCTTGGGTTTTCGAGCTTCACAGATGGTGGGTCCAGGTGGTTGGTGATGATCTGGTTGCGCAACTTCTCTCTCTCTTTTATGATTGTGCCTGTGTGTTGGCGGTCATCTGTTGGCATCAAGAGGTGTATACCAACCATTTCGATCATCTTGTCTGTGGTGCGTGCCTTCCGGGCTTTCCAAAATCTTATTATGATCAGTGTAGCTCCAGCCAAAATAGTACATCCAACTATAATCTTCAGTCCATCTGACAGCCAAGATGGCATCCATGACCATAATATTGAAAACCAGCTCTCATCCTTTTTCACACCTTTACTTTCATCCATCATTTTTGAGTGCATCTGGGCCAATTGTGATACTGCTTCCGTGAGTGTACCATTGTCAGCATCGTTAGCAGGAATGAATGTGCAGCATGATTGTCCTATCTTTGCGCACACTCCTCCTTCCATTGCTGTGAGGAGGTCCAGTACATATCTGTTCTGTAGTGCAACCATTCTTACTGCTCGCAATTCCTCTTTTATTGCGTTGAATCCATTTACTGTAGAGTTAATTATCATCATTAGTTCCCACCTAGTTATCTGGAGCCATTTTGCGTTTGCGTAGGCCTGCAGTCCAGGATGTATTATTGAGGAGAAGAACATAGCTGCTCTGCTGAATAGTCTGTGTTCCAGCGGAATTGAGGTGAGTGCTGTTTCCGACCTTCCCCACAGGTAATTTCCTGTCAGAGGTTCTCCTTGTCTTTTCCTTCTGTTGAGGACAGTGTTGTTGCCGTTGCGTCTGTTCTCTGGCCCTTTCCGAGGCTGTGCAGATCTCTTCTTCCTTTTGTTCCCTTCATCCATCTTGGTGAAATTCGCCATATTCACATGCTTCTGGGGTACCACTAGTGATGGTACATTAACGTGTACTATAGTGCAAACACCATTCCACAAAGGGGGCAGTATGTGGTACGCCTTCTCTCCACAGGCCCAGTAATGGTCCATTACTACTGCTGTTCCTGCTCCCCCCTCAGGTAACTCCATCACGCTTTCACAGTTGGTGTTGTATCCTACATCCACCTCTCCTTTATGTTGGTAGCATACCTTAGGCACAGTTAGCGGCAGTATTGTTATTGGGTCTTCATCCTTCTCCATCCACGTGAGCATGGGTACGTACTTGATCCAAGTCATCCAACATCTATGGTTGTGTCCATCAATAGTTGAAATATTTTCTCTTGTTACCATGTTGCTGCCAACCACTCCTATGTCCCATTTGTTGTTCATGTACACCTTCCCTGTTATTATCATCAGTGGTCTTTCCCAACATCCGTTTTTACCAGGGACTTCGGTGGCATACCAATCACATGGTAGGTACTGTAGTGTTACTTTCTTTGTTTCTCCTTTTTCAGGACCATTTGTTATGTATCTGAATCCTTCAGCATATAAACTGCTCTTGTGGTAACTCAAATAAGTCTTGAGGAAGTTGTTTTCATATGGATATGTATCTCGTGTTTTCCACACCAGTTGCACCACTGTCCCTTGAAATCTTCCTTTCGTCTGGAACAGTGCCAGGTATATTATACATTGTGCTATTTTTTCATCTATCTCCGTGGCAACAAATGTTCGAGAAGCGCTCATGGCGTATGGGATCAATGAGCAAACGTAGCAGCTGTCTTCTGTTGTCTGCTTACCTATGTGGGTCATGTGTTGGTACCATATGTTGTTTGAGATGTGCGCTGAATCTTGTATGTAGTTGTCAATGCCTTTATTATCTGAGTATGTGCTGCGTTTAACTCTATTTTCCTTGTGTGGGATTTTACTAGTACCACCTGACATAACACCTGTTGCAGCTGGGGGTGGGGGTGTATTAGGTTTGGGTACAGCAATAATATTGATAGCATAGCTGTACTGCCATACATAGGCAGCCAAGAACCCGGTGATCATTAAAATCCCTATCAATTTTATTACAAATGCTAATTTCACCGGCATTTTGCTCTTACCTTGCTGCAGTCCGGCAGCTTATTCTTGCGACGTTACAGTTGCCCGCCTGAAAATTCTTAATATGCTTGTTATTAGTGTTAGTTGTCGTTTTTAAGCTCTCCCTATCAAGTAGTCATTCAGTGCCCAGGCGAAGAGCTGTTCCCACGCCAATCTAAGCGATCTATCTCTTAGGGCAGGCAAGTATGGTTGGAGGTGGGGCATTGAATGTTCTATGGCCAAGAGGAATGCTGTGTAGTAGACACGTACCCTCCTTCTTTTCAGGTACGTTGGCCTTTTTATTTCATATACAAATTGGTGTGACAATTCTTCCAGGTAATTATCGTCTGAGGGTACCATCTACTCCTGGGCAGTGAATTGGTTAGTTATCTACTTTCATAGTAGTACAATAATACACTGTACCTGCATGTGCGAGAGAAAAGAAAGAGAACATTCAGGTGTTTACATGTGTATATGTGCAAGACAATGTCCTTTAGTTCAGTTATTACTACAGTGGGTAGGGGGTCAATGGGCAGAGGGTTTGGGGCTCAACTGGCGGAAGTCTCTTTACTCTTTAATCGTGTAACCATGGGGTGGGCGGTATGGGGATCACCCCTTTTTTTTCTAGTAGTTGTCTCTGGGGAATCTGAGGGGTGGCAGGGTATGGGGACACTTAGGCCGTTAGTTGTGGTAGAAGTCTCTTCCTCCGTGGTGACGCTGTTGTTGTTCTTCCAGTGGCCCTGTCGGTGGCGCTGAGGCGGGTCTGGAGTTTGTAGATCTTTACGTCGTGTAGGTGGTTCCAGGCACGTTTGTCCTGTAGCTTTACTGCTCTCGTTGATACCTCCTCTACCAGATGGGGGCCAGTGAATCGTGGACTGTTCCACTTTCTGTTGAAATTGCGAAGTAGTACGTGTTCACCTTGAGCAACTTTGCACAGTCTTTCCTTTTCCAATTCTTTATCCACGTTTTCTTGTTGATCGCTGTTAGACCCGCCCCGCGTGCGCTCGAGCTGTTGAGACACAAACACTACACTAGTAATCAAAGAAGACACATATTGGTACATTTCATCACCAAGGACATTTGCAGTACTCTCGTGGTCGGTAAATGCTCTTGATGTTGGCGTTAGGGGAAGGCGCATTTGACGTCCGGTAACCACCTTGTGAGGGGTGAGGTGGTGGTCGGAACCTGGTCTATTCCTTAGCTCAAATAGGGATAGTGGAAGGCAATACAACCAACTCTTCTTTGTTGTTTGCTGTATTTTTGCAATTGCCTCCTTTAATAGGCCATATACCGTTGGCCTGTGGGTGGTATGCACATGCAAATTTATGCTTGATGTTCAGCAAGGATGTGATGTGCTGGAACATTTCTTTTGCGAAATGTGGACCATTGTCTGACCTCAGTACCTCGCACACTCCCCACCTGGGGAAGACCTCCCTCACTAGGAATTTAGCTGCTCTGAATGCATCTGGGTGTGAACAGGGCCCTGCTTCAATCCACCTCGAGAATGGGCATACTACTGCAATCATATACCTATTTCCTTGACATACGTTGATCATATCAACATAGTCAATATGGAGATGTCGGAAAGGTCCCTCTGGCCGGGGTATAGTACCTCTTATCACCTTCAGAGTGTGACCGGCCGTAAACTGTTGACATGTGAGACAATTGCTGATAAAATTTGACACATGAGAATTTAACTCGGGGCAGAACCAGTCTTCCCTAATTCGTGCTGCAATCACTTCCTTGCCTGTGTGGGCTGGGTGATGTAGTTGGCTCAGGGCGGTGTTCAATAGTGCCAGTGGTATTACAATCTTTCCAGTGTCACCCTGGCACCATAGTGCGTCAGTTGGTGACATTGTGCATCCTCTTTTTACCCATATTTCTTTTTCTGCTATTGGTGCAGCCGCTTGTAGCTCCATTATCTGTGTGGCTGGGAGATGGGTGTAACCTTCTCTTATCAACATCTCCTTAGCCATTCCCCTCCCTCTCTGTGACTCTGGGGGGTTCCATATCTCACCAAAATATGCAGCATACTTCGCATGTGCGTCCGCTGCTGCATTCCCTTTTGAGATGTGGTCTTCACCATTGGTGTGTGCGGTGCATTTGACCAAAGCTAATTCTTGGGGGTCATTTATTGCTTCAATTAGTTCAGCCAATAGGAGGGCATGTTGCACTGGAGTGCCATCAGCTCTCCTAAACCCTCTTCTTCTCCATTTCGACAGCGCTGAGTGGACAGTGGACGTAACATATGCACTGTCGGAATATATGGTCACTCGTTTGTCAAAGCTTTCCTTCAACGCCAAGATCAGTGCAATTAATTCTGCTGCTTGAGCGGAATAATGCTGTGGTAGTTGTACACATCTCATTGCCACACACACCGGTACCTCCATCATTTTTACCACTGCTGCCCCAGTCCTCCTTATACCATCCCTTTGGTCGATAGTTGATGACCCATCAATGAACAGGAGCTCACCTCCCTCTAGTGCGTTCTCTTCAACCTTTCTAGTACATGAGTACATTTCAGTTATTTGCATACAGTCGTGGGCATAATCTCCTTCTTCAATTACGTCTGCTAGGAACCTTGCAGGGTTGACCGTGCTACATCTAACAATTGATAGTTCAGCTCTGGATAAGATGATCTCATAACCTGATGCCCTTTGCGTGGTTAGGGTGGACTTAGGTTTATTCAATATCGCAAATAGTGCATGTTCCACAAACAGTGTAGTTGGGCACCCCATGGTGATTGCTGATGCTTTCTCTACCGCAAAAGCTGCTGCGGTGAGACCTTGTTCGCAAGGGAAATGACCTAACATCACAGGCTCTAAGTGACCACTGTAAAATGCTACTGGTTTGTAGCCCATGCTTGTTTTTTGAGCCAACACTGCTTTCATTACTGCTGAGTCGCAATGTGAAAATATAAAGAATTGTCGCTCATAGTCTGGGGATGCCAGTACCGGAGCAGTTGATATCGCATCTTTCAATTCATCAAAAGCCTCTTTCATTTCCATTGTCCACCCCAACTTTTTCTCCCCTTTATTAGCTTCCTTTAACGCCTCAAGCAGGGGTCCTATGTATGAACTGTAATCAAATACCCATGCTGTACAGTAGTTGCACAGACCCAGGAACTGCTGCAGTTCCCTCACTGTTTGTGGCACTGGTGTGTTTGAAATGGCCTGTGCTCTTTGTGGTGCAATCTTTCTTCCATGTTGGTATATAAGCTGACCAATGTAAAGTACCTGTTCTTGACAGTACTGTAACTTTTCCATCTCTACCTTGTAACCTTTTTCAGCCAATATTGTCAGCATCTTTAATGAGTCCTCTCTGCATGTTCTTTCGTTTGTACTGCAAATTATTATGTCGTCGACATACTGCAACACTGTGCTTTCCACTTCAATGTTACCCAAATCCATCTGTATTACTCTGTTGAAAATTGAGGGTGATTCGCAATACCCTTGTGGCAATCTGGTGTGTTTCCACTTTGTGTTTCTGTAAGTGAAGCTTGTCAGATCTTGTGAGTCTGGGTGCAATGGTATTGAGAAGAAAGCATTTTTAAGGTCGATCACTGTAAATCGGGATGCTTCTGCTGGAATGCCACACAATATTGTGGCCTGGTTTGCGGCTATGGGGTATTCTGCTTCTACTATGTTGTTCAAGGGCCTGAGATCCTGTATGAAGCGCCAAACCCCCTTTAGCCTTGCGCACTGGGTATACAGCCGTGTTACATGGTGATTCTGAGGGTACCAATATGCCATTATCTATAAGGGCCGTTATGGTTTCATATATGCCCTCATCTGCCTCTTTTGATAGCGGGTACTGTTTCACTCTGGGGAGTATTGCAGCTTTTTTCAATTTTATCCTAACTCCCCCTATACTTTTTATGCACCCCACGTCATAGGGGCTAGTAGTCCACAGTGATGTGGGTACCTTTGTCATATCCTCCTTAAAGAAGGGAACTGGGGTGGATGTGGGTGCCTCAAGTGCCATTGCAATTTTCTGTGCTACTTGTTTGTACGCCACTCTTAGCCATATTTCCACACTCATCATAAACACCATTTCACCTTCCTCCTTTTCTTCTGAGAACAGCTCCTCATCTGACACCTGGGTGAGTCTACATCCTTCTGCTAGTGCTATCACTGCCCTCTATGCTCTTCCTTCTCTGTCTTGGGCATGTACAGCAATGTAATCAGCTGTTGCTATAATGCTCTCAATGTCCACTGGAACCACCTTTCCTTCTGGTTCATTGACTGGTGTTTCTGGTCTGAACAAATAGGCTGCTGGCCTCCTCCAGATCTTTCCCTCTAACCCTGGCATCCATGCAAATGCCATGTCTGTCCCGTACTGGAAGAGTTCGCCATCTACTGGCTCAGCCCTAATCGCTGTCTGTCCGCAGTATGCAGTATGCTTGCATAATCTGTCGTGCTGTGAGCATGTTAATTCCTGGAGTAGAGCAAATTATGCCGTCCTCCGTAAAGGAGATCGTCATATTCAACCTGTTCATTATGTCTCTCCCCAGTATATTTACTGGCGAGGCACTATAATATAAAAGTGGAACTGACATATCATAATCTCCTATAGATAAGGGAATGTTATCAGTAAAAGGAACCAACCCTCTAGCCCCAGAGAATCCTTGGGTGTTCATGGCTTCGCCTGACATCTTAAATTTACCTTCCCTTATGCAAGACCGGGTCGCCCCGGTGTCAACAAGGAATGATAATTTTTTGTCACCTATCGTTACCTCTATGCGTGGTTCCTCCACACTATTAGGTGTTACTGACAGGATTGGACACACCAAGGCCGTCTGTGGGCTGTCCTATTGAGGGTACAACGATTGACCATTTCCTGTGTAAGGGTTGTGTCCCAGGACCGTCACCCTACCCAGTTGTGTTTGTTGTGCTTGGGGTTGTTGTGTTATCGCTACCTGTTGTTGTGGCAGTGAATATGTCTGTGGCTGTTGTTGTGTTATTAGTTGTTGCTGTTCATTTCCCTGTTGCAACGTCTGCTGTTGCTGTATGCCCTGCTGTTCCTGTGTGGGCCTTGGTTGTCCCTGTTCGCTCCATGATGGTGTTCCTGGTCTTACTCTACACGTGCGTGACATGTGCCCTAATAATCCACAACTCCAACACACCGGTGGTTCCCTACTCTGCCATGGAAAGCTCCCTGTGTTGTCCTGGTATACTGGTTGCCCTGTGGGGTAGGAATTTCTAAGTCCTCCCACCTGCTGTTGTGTGTTATATCCATATCCTCTCCCTCTCATAATTCCTCCTCTTCCCCTGTTGTAATTATAATACCCAGCTCCTGGCATTGAGTATCCTCCTCCCATGTTGGTCGTGTATGGTTGGAGTGGCGACACCTGTTGTGTTATAGTCTGTGAGGGTGGTATTCGGGAGGGATCTTGTGCAGCCACTACTTGTCTGGGGCTTTGGGTCATTGTTGTAGGTGTAGTTATTATTGCCCCTTCCATTGTGTATTTAGTAAGTTTTTTCTGTACTAGTTTAGCCTCTTCCGTTTTCCTGTCCTCTTCCTTTTGTTTCATTTTTCCTTGCCATGTCCTGCAATGATGCACTATTGTCAGTTGTATTTCTGGCCATGCTTTTGCTTCCATTCCCACTACTTTCTTCAGTTGTTTCTGAACTCCTTCTGGGAGCCCTTGTACTAGTATATGATAAAATATTGCTGGTGTTTTGTCCCATTGTTCTCTAGTTTCCATGGGCCACTTCTCTTGGATTTCCTGGATATAATCAACAGGATCTTCGTTCTCACGCATCTTGCGTGAGGTAATTGCTCCTATGTCTGATGTGTCTGGATACTGTACCCTCAGTGCCTGCCATAGTGCATGTCTGCAGTTTGCGAATGGTGCCCCATCGTGCGATGTGTTTACTATTGTTACCCCAGGGAATCCCGCTCTCTTCCAAATGTCATCCGCTGCATCCCCTAATATCGATATTAGAAGGCCCTTTACATCTCCCACTGCCAGTTTCTGTCCTGCGGTGTGTTTTTCCATTTCATATATCCATTTACCCGCACCTCCACTTAATGATGGGAGCCTGCACTTTATATTTTCTTTGTCTGTATGCTTCCAAGGGACATACTGTGGTCTAACCCCTCCCCTCTCCAGAAGTGGCATTAAGTTGTGTCTCGTTTTACCCTTTGGGTTCCATAAAATCGAGTCCTCACACCCCTCCTCTTCTTCCCTCTCTCCTACATCGTCAATTTCGTCCGTATTTCCCCTGCTCGTAACTCTTTCTTCTCCATCTTTTCCCCTTCTTCCATCATTTCCTGTATTTAATGTGGGCATGTGTATTTGTCCCTCCTGCCTGCGTCTAGGGAGGTCTCTAAGCCGACCTACATAGAGTGTCAGTTCGTCTGTGAAGGGCGCAAGTTTGATTGTACGTAATGAGCGTGAGGTGGTTGAGCATGTAGGGTGGGATGGGAGAGGGTGTGATGGTGACGGTGTGGTTTCATTTGTCTGTCTTTCCGCTATTCCTTGCTCTTCCTCCTCACTTCTCTCCAGTTCATCCTTTCTCCTACGGATCCATGGTGAGTCTGTGTTGGTCCGGGTGATGTATAGTTTATCTAGGCTTTCCCGTTCACTGTTTCTTCCTTCCTTCTCCATTCCTTCTTCTTCCTCACTACAAAAGTCATTTGTAAACGGCACCCCCCACTCCGTCTTTTTTCCCTTTATTACTACTGTTTTTATGTCTATTATGTCGGGTTCGCCCTTTTCTCCTTTACCAACCGCTCCCCTTTGCGCTGATGTTGTTGCTACTTCTGTGTCTCTATAGACATACCCCCTTACTTCATCCTCCCTTCTCCTATCTTCTCTTTCCCCTTTATTTCTCTCCTCCATCTCCCTACCATTTTCCTCCCTTTTCCTTTTTAATTCCTCCATTACTTCACTACTCACCTTTTCCAATATCCTTTCATCCTCTTCCTTCCTTTCCCATCTCACCCTCTCCCTTTCTAATATACTCTCTATCACCCTCCCTTCTTTGTATTTCTTAGTCGTTTCTGATAGTAATCTCTTCTTCCACATTGCCATTTCTCTTTCTTTCTCTTCTTCTTCCCTTTTCCTCTCTCGTAGCACTGCTCTTGATACCCTTTCTGCTGCTGCTTTTACCCTCTCAGCTTCTCTCCCTTGCTCCTCAGTTCGTTCCCTTATTTTTTCCAATTCGTTCTTACCTTCTTTCCTTTCCCTCGCTCTCTCTCTTTCCTCCCTCTCGAGCTGTTTGATCAGTTCATTCTGCTCATCCCTTAACTCTGCTAGTCGTTCCTCCAAAATCTCTTCCTTTTGTCGTAACAGCTCTTCCCCTCTCATTCCACTCTCCCTGGTATTATCCTCGTCTGTTTTCCTTACTACCTCCTTCTCTTCTCCTGTTAATGAACCTCGTAATTTTAATAGTATCTGTGCAGCTACCCACTCATCATGTCCTATTTCCACAGTTTGTTCTTCTCCAGTCCTCCCCTCCCCTGCTGGCATCTTCCTATGAGCCACATATGGTAGAGGGCTGTATGCCGGGTTCGAGTATCCCTCAGCCGCCCTTAACTGTCCTCTTTCTATTTCTCCTAATTCTCTTAAAGGGTACAACACCCCTCCCTCTGTTTTCACTACCTTTGCTAGGGGTATGTCGTTGCTCGGTTCCTTTTTTATTTCATTTTTTTTTTAGTTATTATTCTTTTCTCCTCCCTCTTGTCCGTTCCCCGTGTTCTTTGGGTCTTCATTCCCCTTTTTCCCATTCTCTCCTTCCTCCTTAATCTCTTTTTCTTCCGGTATTTCCCCCACAGTGAACATTCCATTTGGTACTGGTCGGGACCCTTGGAACATCCTCCATAAGTTAAACACCTCCACGTGGTTTGTCAACTTCTTCCCTTTGTATGTATTATGCAGATGGTTTAATAGTGAATGTTGGGCATATGGATCGAAGCTACCATTAGGCGGCCATGGTGTTATCATTTTGTTGTCCGTCCCCTGTGTCCATTCTATGCTATACTTGATCAGTGTCTCCCTATGGGGTGATAGTGTTGTACATATGTGTTGTAAAGGGGTAGTGAGGGTGTTCCCCCACCCTCCCGATCCTGTCCCGTATGACATAGTAGCGCTTCATTTGTTATCCTTCCCCTATTTGGTAGCTATTATCTTACTAATACTTACAATACACAGCCTTATACCTTTACCTGGCCCCGTAAATTGGGGACTTGCGATAGTCCGCTAAGAAAAAGTATTAAAATATAGTATTTACATTTGTATATTTTCTTCTTTCTTTCTTCCTTTACACAGCACCCTTACGGCCCCCTGCGGCCGAGGCGCGCGTAGCCCCCTGCGGCTGCGTACCCCTTGTGACGTTCTTATACAGTCGTCCTATTTTCATTTGCTCCTCCTCCTTCTTCTACACTTGCCGTGGCCGGCGTTCTCCGTGCGCAGCCACGTCCCCCGTTTTGCCTTTCCCCGATCAACTCATTACCGTTTATCTCCGTTTCCACTCCCTTACCACAGTTCTCTTCCCCACCACTCTCAGAAAGAAAAATGCCTTGTACTCGGGATATCCTATGAAAGGCCCTACTGGTGACGTCACCGATCGCTTCAAACTCTGGTAAGTTCTTTATATATTCTTTAAGTCCAAAATACACTTGCAATCTACCCCCGTTAACCTCACAGCTGTCTTCCTGTCACTCCTAGAACAGGGTAATCAATAATATAATCGGACTGCGCACGCTGCGTCGCCTCGCGTGTGATACGCCCCTCGACAGGAGGGCTTCACCAGCCAATTATCTTCCGTATTGGGCAACTAACTAGCTACCGCCTACAGGGAAACGTCATCTACCTATCGAGTTTCTTGCTGGAACAATAGGGATCCTCATCTACTCATTGATCAATACATGCCAACTCGTAGGAAACCACACACACACACCGTTACACGTAGTCACGACCTATGCCAATCAGTGTCTACGAGGGGCCGCACGTGATGTTTTCGTGCTCCGCCCCCCTCTCTCACGTAACGTAGCCACCTGCTCTCGCACTCGTTCGGCTACCATTCATTTCATTGCCTACACTAAATTGTCAAACCTTCGCCGCGCACCTGTGCAACACCTCCCACCTCCGGTATTTAATTCCTCCCCCCTCCCTCACAATTTCACATTGCTTGTTGTGCGTGGCATGCTCACCAAGTTCTCTTGATGCGGGGCCGCTCGACTGCGTGCACCCCTCCAAGCGGCTCGCCACCTCCCCTCGTCTGGACCACGTCTGGACACTCGCCAACCGCGGGCGGGATACTTCTCAACCGGCTCCCGAAGGCCAATATCCGGATTGCGCTGTCCGGTCTTCTTGCAGTTCCGCGATGGTCCTGTAGTCCTCAGAAGGGGGCAACGGCAGAGTGGGCCGCGCCGCCGGGCCTCCTCGCAACGGGAGTACCTGGAAAAAATAAAAATAAAAAAGCAGATCTTAAACAGATCTCAGCAGTGCCTCCAACTTGTCGGGGGGAAATTCTGCCGGGGTCGGCCGGGCCGTCCGCAGACCTCCGGGCAGGGAGTCCCCAACTCCTCCCGTATATCCCAAAAGAGATAGAGTATGAGACACACGCAAGAAGCAAGGTGACTCTGCTGTTTATTAGACAAAACGGCAGGGATGGGTCAAGGAGCGTACGTGTCCGTCCTGACACACACACAATCGTGGGGCTCGCAGGCCCTTTTTACCTTAGTATGACGTGCTACTTGCGTCACTTTGGAAAGTTTAGCAAAAAACCTATCTCCACTCTGGATTGGTTACTCGAGTGGTAGGGTTAGTATAGCATACATATAGAGAACGGTGTTAGTGGTCGAGGGTTAGTCATGTGGTATACCTGGGCTGTCCCTTCAATTTCATACATGAAAATTGTTACATGAAGGCCTCTGAGGATTGGTCAATGTTAATGGCGTCAGTGATAAAAACCCCATGTTCTGATTGGTCCGCTCGCGAGGCTCCCAGTCTGGGACTATCGCTGTTCCCAGCTCGCAGTGCACCTGTCATTTGCAACAATGTTTTACTATGGGTAGGTATAAACAATGTGAGGATTCATTCATATGTTGGGAGGTCGACTACTCCCACTGCTGCAGATGTCCAATGAGTCTTTTAATTGTATCTGCCTGTGTCTTGAAATGTGGGATTCAGGCGTCTCCTTCCTCCTGGGCTTGGCATCCCGTCAAGTTTGGTTTTGTCACGTGAGGTGGGACCGTGTTTGAGGCAAAATTCAACACAATTAATATTGTTTTTCCTACTGTGTGCCTGGTTTATCTTGCAGGTGCGACCTTGGCGTCGGCTTGCGGCGTGCGAGATTGCAACATCGTGCCCTTGGCGGTGTGCTTTCGCCGGGCTCATTTTGCAGGGTCAGCAACCCAGTTCTTGCTCATTCAATGTTCATGGAAGCTTTTGCTTGTGGCCTACTTGGGCCTGGTGCATAGGTGGAACCGTTTGATGCAGAGCGCTTTAGGTTACGGTATCATATTGCTCTATCCTCAGTATCGTGTCTCCGTTATATTCTTCATTATGGTACATGGTTCTTAGAAGAAGCGTGAGCAAGCCTTTTTAGATAAGTTCATTATGCGTCTTGCGTTTCTGCATTTTGAGAGCCTATGTGGAAAATAATAAAGATGCACGTCCGTGGGTATGTCTGTCGCCTACGTCATAACACTGAGTATGTTCTTCGTGTGTATTGGTGTGGGAGTGTCCGGTGCGCATGTTTGCACAGGTGTGCTGACCGTTGGCTAGGTCGTCATGGCATCTCTAACGACGTGTAGGTTTAGTCGAATTGATCCGTGCCGCAGGTGTCGGCATGGACAGGGCGGGCTGCTGGGCAGGTAGATGGGCACATCCGTATGTTCCTGTACCAGGGTATTTGGTCGTCTGGTAGATAGGCAAACTCCTCTCGTGGCGGGTGTCTAGGCCGTGATCCTCTAGGCCAAGCACGAGAGGGGAAGGGCGGGAGCCTGTTCTTCCATTCTCCCACTTCACATGTACAGTGCATAATGACACATTTGCCTGATGTGCTTCATGAAACACAGTGGCTTACAAAGCATGCATTCAACTACTTGATGTCACCATGTACATGTACATGTCCATCAACATCTTCCCCCATAGGACTAAGGCACATTCACATTGGTGGTATGGGCCGCCGGTGAAGGGTTCCGTTTCTGTGATAAGGCTGGGTGGGTACTGGCATGGTGGAAATGAGGTACTTTGGATGAGTCCTGCACCTCTCAATCATATGTTAGTGGAGGTAACTGCGTGATGATTGCAATAGTCTCCATGCTTGACCCATTGTAATTGGAGGTGTCCCTTAAGGTGACTGGATAGCTATACTGGTCTGCGGTGTACATGTGGGGTGAGTGCAGTGACTGGGATTTCTCTGTGTGACACTTGGAACTTGCTCTGCCACGGCAGCATGACTCGTTATTTCCTTTGCAGTGCTCATATATTTCATGCATTGTGATTGCAGGATGGTGCATTGTGGTACCTGTGGTTCATGTCTTATGATGTACCTGATGCATGAACTGGTGTGGCACTTCATATATTGCTTGCATGTATGCACAGATGTGTAGGCATGCCACTTCTGCATCCATTGGATGTGTCCCACATTCTGTTGAATCATTGGATGTGTCCCACATTCTGTTGAATTAACTAGGGTCACAGTTTTAGGCACCACTGACGCTCTGAGTGGTCTTGTTCTGTGTGTGATTTGTTGTTGTGCAGGTTGGGGAGGTAGAGGTATGTAGGTCTGGTTCCCCATGCGACTTTCACTTCTATTTGCCAAAACAGTCTATCTACACTTCATTGCATCCATGGTAATGCTTACGCCTATTTTCAGGGGTGATTATGTATTCATGCATGTGGTGTGCACTTGTGCTGCTCATGCATGCCATCCGGTGGTATGTTCCTACGCCCCGCATGGCCCAGCCAGCAGACAGGTTGCCTATGCTTGTGGTCCCCCCCCCCCCAATCAACACCCCTCATGGCCCAGCCAGCAGGCAGGTTGCCTATGCTTGTGGTTCCCCCCCAATCAACACCACTCATGGCCATGTGGTTAGACTCACCCAGCAGCATGGAGTTGCGCAGCACCATGGCATCATGTGCGGAGCCCGGAAATCTTGCACAGCAATGCGTTATGATTTTGCGTGTATCGCACACCATCTGGACATTCAGAGAATGGTAGAGCTCCCTGTTGTGGTACACTACCTCCACAGAATGGCAGGCTACAAGCTCAACATGGGTGCAGTCGAGGGCACCAATTACATTTGGCATGCTTGCCAGTGCATAGAATGCTATTTTGGTTGCATTCACCTCCTCCCCAGTCCGTGGTAACTTGATGTGGTCCCTTGCATGTTTCAGGAGTGCATCTACCACCTGGTTGATCACACAGGAGTAACAGGGTTGTGAGATTCCATGCAGCTGCCCCACTGTGCGCTGGTAGGTGCGTGTGGCAAGGAAGTGTAGAACAGACACTATCTTCAGCAAGGGGGGGATGGCTGTCTGGATGTTGATGAGGCTCACCAGGTCATCATGAATGAGGTCCACTATTGTGGTGATGGTGCCCCTGTCCAGGCGGTGCAGGGTGTGGATCTGTGCAGGGGTTAGGTCAACTGGATTGGCCCTTAGGCGAGGGATTGGTGGCTGCCTGCGGGGTACAACTGCCTGCACTGTTGGTATATGCTGGCCCAGTCTTGCCCTCCTTCTCCTCCTGCGCCTCTGCTGCATTCTCTGGTTCACGGCCTGCTCAAGGAGTAGAAGTACAGGCATGTCCTCCAGTCCCAGTATTGCAACTACTAATTATAACATTGTGGATTTGGGAGCGGTGTGGTGTGTGGGAGTGCTCCTTTTGTGCTATGGCAGACTCCATTGCCTCCACCTATGCTGATTGTGTGCACCAGTGGCAGGTTTCTGCACAGCAGATTCCTATTAACGCCTGCTCCGTAATGCCGGTGGTAATGGCATCATGGTATCCGTTATTACCGGCATCTTCATGCCAGTAATTGCATGTACGTGCAACTCTTAATGTGCACTGCAATGAGGCATTCCGGTGTTACTGGCACGGCTGCCGCATCTCCGTGCACATACCGGCAAGGGAGAGCCTGGTCACAGCAGGTCCCTATCGATGCCGGTAACACTGGCATCGCAGCTCGTGGTACTCCGGTCCGGCAAACGATGCCGGTATCACCGTACCGTCATCGATTTTACTGGACCGGCAACCTTGTGATGAGACCCATGGTCTTATTATGTAAAAGGTATGGGCAGCATTGTGGGCCTTTTCCCTTCTTTGAATAATACAAGTATGAGACAAGACAAACTATACGTGTATTATTGGGATGTGGACGAGGTCGGTAACACAATCAGGAAAATGAAGTCATCTCGTGTCACTTGACCGCCTAAGGCTTATGCTCCACGGTCATAAAAAGTACCCCTGAAATGTGTGTGTGTGTGTGGGGGGGGAGTAGTCTACAGGCATTGTTCACCTCAAGTTGTAACAGATCCTGCAATCTTGGAGGGAATCAATATTGATACCAGTCTATAGCAAAGGAGTCAGTTTGGCCCCTTCCAATTAGCGCCTTTTGGCAATGATTGATGTTAGCTGTAAGATATTCTCATGTCATTTATCAGAGGAATTGAATAGATGGTTCAATGAACATGGGATTTTAGCTCCATATCAAACTGGCTCCAGGAATGGACTGTCCACGACTATTAAAGTATTTTTTGTATAGCTGATGATATCGAAAATCATAGGATCCACAATGTATGTAGGTTTTGTGGATTTCCACGCAGCACGTGACACTGTGAACAGGAATCCATTGTGGGCGAAGCATAGCTGATGGGGCATCCCTAAAGGACTGTCAAACTTCCCTATCAGAATTCATTTGCGCAGCTCTGTCGGAGTCCGGCTGGACCAAAATGGTTCCCTATCCCACCCGATTAATATCAATAAAGGCCTCCGATAGGGGTGTGTCCTCGCACCAGCTCTATTCAATTTATAGCTGGCTGACCATCCTGAATGTTCACAACATATTAGGCTCTTCTCTCCAGGAGTGGGGGGCATCCAAACTTCCTGGTTGTCCTACACAAGCAACGCAGCTATATTTGATGAAACACATGTGGGGCTCAGACGCACACTGGACGCTCTGCACATACATGCTACGCTTAATTCGCTATGTGTTAACTTTGCAAAAACTAAAATAATACGGTTTGGTGAAGGAGATCTGAGGAGCAAAATAAACTGGAGCCTTAATGGTAATATGATATCTGAGGTTCCACAATTTAAATACCTGGGTCTAGTGCTGAGCTCCGTGAACATAAATACATTTACTAAAGAGACTTCTCATCATAAAGTTAAGTCATGGTTGGCTGCTTACGAACAACCCTGAGTCCAATCGGAACCCTGCCTGCGTGCACACACCCCTAAATCCAACACCCTATCCTACCTCTGCACAGTGATTCCTATGCGCACAGTTTCAGATGCAACATTTGGGACTTTGTACAGAGCATGCAAATCTACAAGTGACAAGTCGTGCCACTAGCAACGCATGGCCTGAACATTAGCCTTGCGCCGAACATGCAGATCGGGCTAGATAGGAGGTAAAGTACTGGATTTTTTTTAGGTCTACCCTATTGTGTCTCCATTCAGTGTATCCAAATGGAGCTCGGTCTAATGTCAATGGCCGCTCTGGTGGAACTTTGTAAATGTCTGCTACTTACCCGCATCTCAACCACAAATGATGGCTCTCGATTTGGCATGATGGGCTTAGCACTACGTGGCAATGGTTGCGCCACATTAAAGATATTCTCAGAGCATTGCCACAATATTTCTTGGAAAATTGAATTGTTACCTGAACTATCTTAGGGATATGGTGTCCTGAAAAAAAGAATTTAACTTGAGGATGATATTGTGGGATTGGTCAAAGAATGTTGAACAACTATCGAAGACGATGTTTTCCAAATTTGCCGTACAGATGTTTCCATTGTTGTATCCCCAAAAGTATCTACAGATGTGCCCTTCAGCTAGAGCACAAAGACTCTTAATGTTGTTAATAAGAGCGAATCTACTCCCTTCCCTGTTGCTTGCTGGAGTAAGATTTGGGATTTGTAGGGAGCAAAGAATCTGTAGAATCTGTGGGAATTCTGATACTCTGGAAAGCGCAAGGCACCTAATGCTGGAATTTAGTACCCGGTGCGGGGGTAGGGTGGCAGCATCTCAGCCAATGAGGAGGCTCGGAACAGGGGAATTACCAGAGGTATTCCCCCGCTCCAAGCTGTTTCACGGTTGCAGGCCCCATCTTCCCCTGCCGGGTAGTGAGGTAAGTGATCCTTGCTCCTCCCCTCCCCCACTCTCCCACCCCGTCCACGGATTACCCCACTGCCCATTCCCTCCTCTTACCTTTTTTTTGGTCCTCTTCAGGACGGGCTGTAAATATGGGCACCGGGACATTACCTGGAGTGGTAATGCCCCCCTCCCGGCTCGGGGCTTAGTACTTAAGTCGTAAACCTTATGAGATAGGTTTTAACTACTGTGGGATTTTTTCAGTGAATCTAGAGTGGTACACCGCCGATCACTTTTGGGGGTTTTGCAGTTCTGGATGCTCCCCTGTACTGACCATATCACTTATGAACTTTTGGAAGTGAATTGATTCGATCATTGACGCAAAAGAATGTATTCAGACCAAGATGGACGTATCATTTGATGAATAGCTAGATTGTATGTGAGTGTTTTCATGGGTGGTACGCGTATTTTATGATATGAAATGTGTATAAAGTTATTTTAAGTGCGTCACACTTAATAATAAAAAATACAAAAACTGTACTTGGCTTTTGAGTAGCCATGGATGGTGTGATTGTTCGATACACAGTGCTTTGCTCTGGGGTAAATCGACGGTTAGGGAAAAAGGCATGGGTCAGGGTCAAAGGAGGTGTGGTGTGCATTTTGTGAGGGCTAGCATGTGACCTCTTAGGTTGTGCATTCACTCCAGGCCCAAATGAAACATTGCTGCTTTTGAACTCTTGTGTTAATTGTGTGGTTCTGTCCCCTGTCTCCTTACTCGTTGTTTGCCATGTTTTACTTGCTCTGTGGGAGCGCTGTTGTTCAGAGTCCCTGATGAATGGCATGGCCCCGGTGGCTGTTGCGCTATCCCCCTGTCTCCTTACTCGTTGTTTGCCATGTTTTACTTGCTCTGTGGGAGCGCTGTTGTTCAGAGTCCCTGATGGATGGCATGGCCCCTGTGGCTGTTGCGCTATCCCCTGTCTCCTTACTCGTTGTTTGCCATGTTTTACTTGCTCTGTGGGAGCGCTGTTGTTCAGAGTCCCTGATGGATGGCATGGCCCCGGTGGCTGTTGCGCTATCCCCTGTCTCCTTACTCGTTGTTTGCCATGTTTTACTTGCTCTGTGGGAGCGCTGTTGTTCAGAGTCCCTGATGAATGGCATGGCCCCGGTGGGTGTTGCGCTATCGTTATAAAGGCCAGTCCTTGTTTCAGTGCAATGAATGGGCTGTGATCTTCTTAGTCCCGCGGTTCCTGAGAAAGTGCCACGTCACACCTCAGCACATCGGACACTTTGTGGCGTTGGCAGCTGGAACACATCAGCGTTGTCTTCATGTCTTCTGTGTGTCGGTTAGTTCTGCGTAGATTGTGGAAAGGTTGCATTCGCTGCAAGTCTTTTGCTTTAGAAAAGAATGAATGGAATTGTTTTGCGATGTTGCACAAAGTGGTCGTGATAAAGCCACAGGCAGTGAAACACAAATAGATAGATCGGGATCAAGAACTTTCCGGTGCTAGACAGAAAACTAAAGGTGGGAAAATGGACAGACAACACTAGACGGATGGACAGACAGACCGAACAGTGGGCAATCATCCCGACCGAGACAGACAGACATCTAGATGGGTAATCAGAGGGATACATGGATGGATAGGGTGATAAACAGACAGAAGACGCCCAGACAGACAGACAAACAGCTAGACACACGGCCACATGAACGTAGACAGACACAGATGTCTGGAGTTATAGAAACAGAGATAGACAGATGGCTAGATAGATGGATGGATAGATAGATAGCAAGATGGCGGCATAGATAGATGAATAGACAAACAGACAGGCAGACAGACAGACCGACAGACAGACCGACAGACAGACAGACAGACAGATAGATAGATAGATAGATAGATAGATAGATAGATAGATAGATAACTAGATCCAGAGATACACAGCTAGGTCCACGCATAGGCAGATGAATAGACAGATAGATAGACAGACAGACAGACAGACAGACAGACAGATAGATAGATAGATAGATAGATAGATAGATAGATAGATAGATAACTAGATCCATAGATACACAGCTAGGTCCACGCATAGGCAGATGAATAGACAGATAGATTGACAGACAGACAGACACAGATAGATAGATGGATAGATAGATAGATAGACAGATAGATAGATAGATAGATAGATAACTAGATCCATAGATACACAGCTAGGTCCACGCATAGGCAGATGAATAGACAGATAGATTGACAGACAAACAGACAGACAGACACAGATAGATAGATAGATAGATAGATAGATAGATAGATAGATAGATAGATAGATAGATGGCTAGATCCATAGATACACAGCTAGGTCCACGCATAGGCAGATGAATAGACAGATAGATTGACAGACAAACAGACAGACAGACACAGATAGATAGATAGATAGATAGATAGATAGATAGATAGATAGATAGATAGATAGATGGCTAGATCCATAGATACACAGCTAGGTCCACGCATAGGCAGATGAATAGACAGATAGATTGACAGATAGATAGATAGATAGATAGATAGATAGATAGATAGATAGATAGATAGATAACAGATCAATATATTTTGTCAGCCACCGACAGAAAATACAAAATAGATGCAAATGCAGCACATTAGCCTGTAGTGCAAATACGTGAAATATGAGCAGGGTCGGACTGGGGCATAGAATTGTGTCGGGCACCAATGAAAACGCGCCGCACAGTTGCAAACGGCAATTCATTCCTTTTGTCACAGACTGTTTGAACAGTACATAGGGACGTTTTTTCATAAAATGTGATACAAATGGTGCAATGTAAAGAATATTTATTCTACAACAATATCCAAAATGACTCGCCGCATAGTGAAGTAACTCATCAAACTGACCCTCAGTGGACAAACAAGTGGCGCACGCTAGCATTTTGCATTTTTGGTTTGGGCATTGCCCTATTGCCCTGTGGGCCAGTCCGAGGCTGTATATGACTGCCACACCTGCCACACGTTACGAGTCCCTGATTAAACAATGGTAGTGCCTTCGAACGTCAGTCCGGAAAAACGACATGCTGGTCCATTAGAGAGGAATTACACAGCTTTCAGGAAAGCACCAAAAACAAATACGTTCAGCGCCTTGGTGTAAAGCACTCTATAAATAAATAAATCAAATCAAAAATCAAGTGAAGGAACTGACACTTAGGAAATAGATAGCAGTTGATGTCCTGTCACTTTTATCTGTCCACATCTATCTGTGCACGCCCTGATGCCTGAAGGCTTACGGCGCAGTATAAATAAGTAAGTAAATAAATAAATAAATAAATAAATAAATAAATGCATAGGCTATTTGCAAATAGTGAAAGATACCAACGGGCACACGCAATCTGGCTGACGGGCAGATACTCAGACATACAAGCAGGCAGCCAAAAGACTGCCTGCAAGACCTAGGTGCAGGAAAGAAGATGCCTAGGTGCAGCGCCTAGATGTCTTCGGGCTTGGAGTGCTATATGAATATCAAAATAAATAAATAAAGGGTCAGGTCGACAGACTAGTCAGGCATGCAGGCAAGGAGCTCTTCAGACAGAAACACTAAGAGACATGCAGGCCAAGAGACTCTGACAGACGCATGGGCACAAATATCAATGGACAAGTGGAGAGGAAGGACGATACGTGGACAGACCGACAGGCAGGGCGATGGAGATTCTGATCGGGGCATGCCAACATCAAGGCAGAGAGCGAGAGACCTACAAGCCGCGTGGCAGGCAGATGATCCGGAAGACAGTAAGGAACCCGTGAGTGGTGTTGTAGCAGTTGGTCCAAGCTCCAGATCACCTTGGTGATACAGGCTACATTCAGCTTTAGGGACTGCTTCCTCACCTGCGTCGGGGGAGGCATAGTTAGGCAGCTTTAGACCCAGACGCCACTGTTTGGTTTATCTTGTGTGACCCGGAAGTCTGCCGTCTGTCTGGCGGAAGTGTTGACCATGTTTCGCGAGATGCTAAGATTTCCAGATCTTTAGATTGGAATCCGCAGGTGAGTTCAATGATCCGTCGGGGACGCAGAACTGGAACTTGTGCAGATTTAGGTATGATACAGCACGGAAACACATGTGCACATCAGAGCTAATGTCACAAACTCTGCAAAAGTTCTTGAAAGCAGTGACAAAGTCCTCCACTTCGGATATTGTAGAGTGCCATCTATTTATGCACTACAACCAAAAAAAGTGATGGGTGGAAGGGTTTGAATGAATCTGAACCACTGGCATTGCTCTGAGCAACCTTCCACACCACCCGTCTGCGCCATTGCAAAAGGGGTCCAGCCATGTGCAAATCAGTCAGGTACTGCCACCAATGGTAGCAGCCCAGCCCAAACCGCTAGGCCAGGTCCCCTCTGCACGGAAACACAAGCAACCCCAGACATGTTTCGGCCTTGTTGGGCCTCCTCAGTGAGGTGCAGCTTGGTTCCCTATGGCGCTGCGAGCACGGGACCCACGTCTGGACATACCCTCTCTCACACAGGGAGACAAACGACAACCAAAAAAGGGATGGGTGGAAGGTTTTGAATAAATCTGAGCCACTGGCAACATGTTGTTATCATATGCCCAGGTTATCAGACCATTTGCCACGTATTAGAGTGAAATGTAAAGGAAGCCATATGGGTTGGCAATGTCTGATGTCATATGACCATGTACTCCTATAATTTGCCAGAGTGTTCCTCGGGCCTTCCTATGATATAACAGGTGCTGCTCTCGACAGCAAGCATTGCAGAGTCCTTTATGAAATCTGAATATACAGAGACACAACTGACTTCTAACAACCCAGAACACTGCAATTATTGCCCCCCGACAGATATCTGGGGTGGGAGTCACCAGTGCGGGTAACGCTATACAAATGTAATCCTTGTATGGCCTTTGCAAATGTCAGCACACGCGATTTACTATAATGGTCACTCTCGGTCACTACTCATTTCTTAAAGACCATTCCTTGTGTTGTGTATATCCCCTTGGTTCGTGGGTCTGGGAAATCCAAGAGCCTGCTGTTCAAGGACCACTACACCGACTGCTGAGGACATGACACTGACGACACACTCTCGCCTGCCTTCCACCCACCCTTCCACTGTGCATCCCAGCCGCTACTTGAGCCGCCATCCAGTACTTTTTAGGTAGGTTGCCATTATAAAACTCGCCTACCTACCTATCCCTAATGACATTGCCTCTGGAGGATCGACTTTCCTCATTTGCACCAAGCACATGGTATTTCAATTATATAACACATTAGTACCGTGCATTTGTACAAAGACCTGGTGGGATATTTTGATGTTGACATTTTATTTCTATCACGCTCGTACACAAGTGTTTCAGAGCGCGACAAGGCAAGGGAGGGGAACAGGGAAGAACAAAACAGCGATCTTACTAGGCCCAGTGACATTGAGAACGCGCAAGTGCATGGGAGAGGGGAGGGGAAAAGTGCATGGTAGGGGGGAGAAGTGGAAAGTGCGAAGCAGAGGAGAAACAGATAAATAAATAATAAAGGCAACAAACAGTGGTAGTTCAGCCAGCAATTTGCAAGTGCTAGATTTAAGGCAGAAAACAGGATAGTTCTGATAAGTGCAGGAAGAAAAAGGGAGGGGCTGTATGGGTTCAGATACAGACCCCAGTGCAAGGGGTGACCCGGAGGCAGTGCAGGAGGATGGCAGGGTGAACAGGTTCCTGGGCCCGGAGGACAGAGGGTGGCCAAGTGCACGGTGCCAAGAGAGAACAGATCAGCAGGGGAGAGGGGGAGCAAAGGTAGAAGAAAGGAGGAAGGTCTTGAGGTGCTTCTGGAACCAGAGATGGTTCTCCTCAAGTTTTATAGTGGCAGGGAGGCTGTTTCAGAGGGAGGCCCCAGCCGAAGACAGAGATCTACCCTCAGCTCGTTTCTTAGAAAAACGACTGACCCTGAGGGAGTTGGAGGTAGAGGAACGAAGAGCTCGAGAGGGGAGGTATTTGTGAAGGGATAGCTGAAGGTATTTTGGAACCAGGCCCCAGAAAGCCTTGTGGACAATGCATCGGAAGATCCTGCATGGCCCTGTGCCCTATGACAGTCCTCCGCTGCAAAGCTTGCCTACGGTTGTGTGGTCCTGCAGATTCACCATAAACCTCCTCCCGGCCCAGCATCACTGCCCATGTAGTGGCATCCAGCACCTGACACCACCCCATCCAGCACCCCTAAAGAATGGCCGCGGCCATTGTCATGCTAGAGCGGTAGGCCCCATAGAGAAAAGAAAGGAACATTCAAACATGCTCTGAAGCTTTCAAGGGTGAAGGCTCATCCAGGTCAGGTATCTCACTAATGTTACAACTGCAAAGAAAATATATTCCATACAAATAGTTCCACAAGGCACACCACCTGCAGTCACGGTCAAATATAATAGCTAATTCTGCTGTTACGTGTAGACATACATGTAGGTGGCTCCCTGATGCCAAATGTTTGTCAATTTTACGGTGACGTGCTAATGTGCAGGGAAAGATGTGCATCAATACAAAATGAAGAGGGTAGACTGGAGAGGGCTAGCTCATGTGCTTAAGCATGGATGAGGCAGCAAATGTATTGGATATCATTATGGATTGATGATGGCAGTGCCGCCTTGAGCCCTTGCAGTCTCAGGGGCAAAACTATATTTGGCTACCAAAGCCGGGTGAAGGGGGTGCCAAATTTGGGGTTGCGCTGGCGGTGCTGCCACACTAGCAGGGGGCAACCTTGCTCCCTCTTGGTGGTGTAGAAGTGGCGCTCTGTTCAAATGGAAAGTGCCCGGTACTGGCACGAGAGCAGGCGCTTTTGATTTTATTAGTGCGCCTTCACAACGCCAGCTCTGGGGAGCCCTTGAAAGACTCCCTTGAGCTGGCATGGCAAGGGTTTAATGTAGGACTACCCCGGTCTCCCATGCCTAAAGCAGGCTCTGAATGACAGACCAACTGACTGAAATGAGTTTAGTAAATATTATTCTTACATAGAATTCCCTCCCTCCAGCCTTGGCCGTTTTCTGTAAGCATTCCTTTGCCACTGGATCTTTCCCCTCTCTTCTCATGCACACTGAAGCAATCACGGAGGCGGTGCATGAGAGGTAAGTCCTTTATTAACTAGGAACAGACCCGCGGCCACACCGCCACTCAGCCCTATCCCAACCGTTCAACAGCACCTGGAATGCCAACTGCGTAGCAACGCGAGACGGCGTTCCAGAGTGTATTATGACACATCTCCCCCCCCCCTTAGCACATACCAATAAACCAATAACCGAAAGGTTGATGTACAGACTGGAGGGGGCTCTCTATATGGTAGAGGAGAGGCACAGAGGACCCCAGCCAAGATTCTCTATTATTGGTAACGTAGTCGAGCAATCAAGGCCTATCTTCTCAGGAGTTGATGCAGGCTGGTTCTTAAGTACAGTGTAGTCCCCAAGCCCCCACAAAGGAATGTCCACACACTGTATTAGTGAAAACACAGTTCTTTATATAATTAATATTCAAGATTATGTACACTAGCACAATAACTCACTTTGTGCTCAGAAAATCAACAATGGTAAATATATACAGTTCTACAGTGGTACCACAAATATTATCAGATCTCATTAAAGTGCATCAACTATACTGTCAAAATGTCACACAGATCAATAAAGAGGAAACCAGCAGTAGAGAGAGGAAGGAAAGCAAGATGGTTGAACAATTGGCAGAATGCTGGCCCCGTACCACTAGACACAGTTCTGTGTGGAGATCCCCCCACCTGGGCAACCTGGAAGATAAAGATATAGCACAAGCCCAGTCCATATATTGTTCTATGAGTCTTATTTCCTTCTACAATAGTTCTACAGCCCCAATGTACCTGGAATTGTAGCATTCGTCGATGGGAAATTGATGGCCCTTCTGAGTGCCCTCCCTTTAAGACAGGAGTCACGGGTCATCGAACGTCCGACGGAGAACAGGGTGAACTACGGTGGTGAAGTGGCAGCTTTGTTCCTAGCGGTGCTCGTCGACGACGGAGCATTGGCGTCCTGTAAGGAAGAGGCGTGCAGGGCACCTCAGTGACGATAGTTCTGGATGGTAAAGAGTTTGAAGAACTGTGGCCCATTAAGGGCGTTGAGTCGTCGGCGTCTCTGTGGTCTTTGGGTGGCGGGAAACCCAACGGCGGATGCTCCTCAGCACATCGACGGTCAGGCCTTCTCCAGCAGGATACAGTGGCGACGATGCGGACGAGAGCTCCTTGGATTCGAAAGTTCCTAGGCAAACGGGAGCACAGCGGCTCCGGTCGATGACGGCGGTTATCGACAGTGGCAGACAACAGTCCGGGCGCTTCTCTTTGTGATTCCGCGGCGGTCCCTGTCTCGGGTCGGCAGCCTGTCGAAGGTGTGTGTACCAGGAAGCTTTGGCCAAGATCTGCTGGTGAACGATGGTCCCTCGTAGCTCGGGAAGAGGGCGCCTTACCAGGTCCTCTCTGGTCCCTGGAGACACAGCAGCTTTCAGATTGTGAATGAGAGCAACAGCAATTCTTCTCATCTAGCAGGGCTTCAAGGTCAAACTTCAGCTACTCCAGTTACTCGTCGTAGTGGACTTCAGCTTCTGAAAACGAATTCTAGCAGTGAGAGGCCCCCAGATATACTAGTTGATCTCCCATTCATTCTGCTGGGTCACAATCAGGCAACCAATCGGTCAGAAGGGCATTCATGCAGGCAGGCAGCCAATCAGTGCATAGTGCATTCAGGCCATTCACTTCTCTCCAGACACTCACAACAAGTTATGTGAATTGGGACAAGTACCCAGCCATTCAACACTCCACACTGCAACATACCAGTTTCGGGCAGGGCTGTCTCAGTCATTGTGACAAATACCAGATACTAGACACCCACAACATAGAAAATGTATTCGTCACACACTTCATTCACCCAGGTCCCACCCACAGGGTGTACCCACAACATACGGTTGTTGGGAAGGCTCCAGACAGTCTGGTCAGCACTTCCCCACACTACCATATATGGAACTTCCACCCAACAGCCAGACAGGGGGAAGGGACAGAGTCAATGCTTCCCAGGACTTCGGGAAGATCAAGGTAACAGGCGATGGAAGGCAAGAGGCCACGTGGGCCATCTTGTCTCCATTAGGAATCTACCGATTCCAATGAAAGGGCCTGGGCATCCCAAAATGGAGGACACTCAGGGCACCCGTCAATTCAGCACAGAGCTGCCACCAGCCTGTACCCTGCTCTGTGGGTCACACACAGGTGCCCAAAAACATACACTAGGGGCACAGGGTTGCACCCCTACCCATGGGTGCCATAAGGGTATCCCATGGGTCTGTTCACCAAACCAAAAGAGAGAGCTGCACCGCCAGGAGTCCCACATGAACACCTGTGCGGAAAACATGACAGAACACACATTAAAAAGCAGTAAAGGACAAGGATACTGAGGCCTTGTCCCTCCGATGCATTTCCAGCATCACAGTGGGTAACAACTGGAATAAAAATAATGATGAACTTGTAAGCAGGCATAACACATTTTTGTGATTATTTGAGTAAAAGGAATGTCAAGTAAAACAGATTAACAAGGAACGTACATGCAAAGCCTGCACACACCCTGCAGCAACACACACGCACACAGAGGCAATGCCCCACATGCACAGGCAAACACACACGCATGTTACTCACTACCACCCTCCCAAACATAATCCTTCAATCTGACAGGAGGCCCACGCACCCTCAATGGACGTCCCCTATTCCTACCCGGTGCCCGAGTAACACAGTCCTCGGACGCCACAATCACTCCATCTTCACGACTGTCACCCGCAGACACATCGTTACGTTCCTCTCCCAACTTCCCCGTTGTCCCATTCACATGCAGTTCCACAGATATATCACTTAACTGAGACAATTGCAAATCTGAACCACACTGAACAGATGGCGTCATGGTATTACCCCTTAACACAACAACCCTTCTCTTGCTCCACCTTGACCCATTGTCTAGAACCACATATCTTATCCCCAAACTCACCACCCCATGCAAGGACATAAATGCACTCCTCCCTTTTGGAACAATCCTAGGGTTTTTCACACAAACACAATCACCCACCTCCACCTTAATGGGTCTTTTCCTGCTTTGCTGTGTTCTAACGCGATCCTGGTGTGCATGCACCCTTTGTAACACTTCCGACATGTTCACCTCCGTGATCACACCACCACCAAGGGCAGCCGTCCCCATCCTTGACCCAGCCTTCCTACCCCTCATTTGCCCCTAAACATCGAAGGTGTCCGCCTATATGCTGTCAAAGCTTCTGAAACCACCTCCTGCCAATACAAACCATTAGCGATGGCCAGCTGAATGGCCCCCTTCACAAAGCCATTAATTCGTCCCACCAATCCATTGGCACACAGATTATACAAAGCTGTCCTATGGTGTCTGATACCAAAGTTTCTTAAAAAATCCTGCATTTGCTGGGACACAATTTGCACCCTGTTGTCTGTGACCATACAGGCGGGTACACCTTCCCTATCAAAAATCCTTTTAAGGAAACCAATCACTTTATCCGTAGTCACTGTCTCAAAAGCAGCAGCCTCAATCCACCACAAAGTATAATCAACCAACAACATCACAAATCTCAAACCCCCTCCAAACACTCCATGCAGCCCATAATGTCCAATGCCATCTTGGACCATACTTCATTAGGAACCTCCACAGGGTAAACTGGTTGCGGGTGCACCACTCTGCTCTTATCACTCATCGCACAAAATACACCCTCCTTCACTGCCACCTCTACCTCCTCATCCATAGCCAGCCACCCACAACCTCCTTTTAGTCAGGGACCTACCCAAATACCCCTCATGCACAAGCTCAACAAGCCTTCCTCTCACACTCACGGGAGGCACCAACCTCGCTCCTCTTGTGACTCCCCATGGTCCCTCTGCCAATTCACTCAAAACCTGCATGTACCCCTTCCCGTCCTCCTACCCTTCACTGCTTCCCTGCCTTCATGCAGACCATCTCCAATCCATGCTAACTCAGCATCCTTTGCCGATTCTTCCTCCCACTCATCCTTATCCACAGCGGAAAGCACACACGCCACCTGGGTGCTTGTATCATACTCCCCCTGCTCTTCCGGTACCTCCACCAGTAATCGTGATAAACATTCTGCTACCACAATCCTTTTACCTGGTAGATACTCCACCCTGAAATTAAGCTCTTGCAGGTCCACCATCCACCTTGCAATCCTAGGGGACACTGATGCAACACCCTTGGTGGTGAGCTTATACACAAGCGGTTTGTGGTCCATCCTGATGACGTAATGTATACCCCACAGAAAAGTTCTAAAATGCTTTGAAGCCCATGAAACAGCAAACACCTCCCTCTCAATGACAGCATATAGTTTCTCAGCATCTCTAAGCGCCCTGGACACAAATGCTATCGGCTTACACACAGCATCCTGTGACTGCTCCAAAACCGCCCCAATGCCAACATCACTAGTGTCCACTGTGAGCACTGTCTTGTTCTTTGGGTCAAATGATTTCAAAGATGGCACCCTATCCCCATCTTCCTTCAGTTGAAAAAATTCCACCTCACACTCCTTAGACCATTCAAACCTGGAATTCTTCTTCAACAAAGCACGCATGTACACCGTCTTCTCCGCATACAAAGGTATGAACTTGACATAGTACTCTGTCATTCCCAAAAAACAACCTGAGTTGGCCCTTTTTAATTGGGGAGGGAGCCTCCCTCATAACTCTAACCAACTCCTTTCTAGGCTTTATACCACTGACATCAAGCGTGTGCCCTAAATACGTCACAGTGGGCACCCCACCTGACACTTCGATTAGTTCACTGTCAAACCAGTCTGGTGCAGAATTTGAATGACCCGATGAACCCTCTCGTCATGTTCCCTTTTGTTCTTACCCCATACTAAAATGTCATCTTGAAATTAGCTCACTCCCGGCACACCCCCAAACAACTCCTGCATCAAACGCTGGAAAACTGCATGCGCAGATGTCAAACTGAACTGCATATGCCCCAAAAGGTGCCACAAATAAAGTCTACAGTCTCGATTCCTCATGCAGGTTAATCTGATGATAAGCCGATGACAGATCAAAAGTGGAAAACCACTCTGCGTGTCACATTGTCAAAAGTAATTAATTGATGTTGGGGAACGGATCAACCCAAATACTGGAATTCAACTCCCTAAGGTCTACACACATTCTTAAGCCATCATCCTGTTTCGGCGCTAACACCACAGGGGATTACCACTCGAAACTCTCAATTTCCTCTATGATCCCCGCCCCCTTCAACTTTTCCAATTCCGACTTCAACACTTCCCGGGCCAAAACAGGAACACTTCAGACCTTGTGTACTTTCAGCACCACCACCTTTTAAAAACAATTATGTGTGAAAATTCATGCAACACACCCAGTCACTTCTCAAATACCGTGGGATATTTGTTGCACAAATATTGCGCCGACATGACCTCACCTGACTCTTCCTCAACACTCAGTACAGGCACACTCCTCTCAGGCAGTATCTCAATATTAAGAGCCGCTTGCTCATCCCACTCCAAAATGCTTGCATCTTTATGTGCTACATACAATTTTCCTTCTGTGATGTACCCTTTTAATTCAATTTGCACCCATTCATACCACAAAACATTTATTGGTACTTGACCATATGCACTAGGATTAATGTCTGGAGGTTTGAGAGCAGACATCTCTTTCCCAAAATGATATTTCTACACTTCTGGACAGATCATGGTTTAGGGAGAACAAGAATCTACTAACATTTCCAAACACACACCATTCACCGTCAACATGTCGCATGGCCCCTTCTTGGCGCCACCCTCAGCATGCAATATTACCCCTCCCCTCAACACACTGCCTTCAAAAGTTCCAGGGTACCCCGGAGCACTGTCAGCTTATATCATCCGGACACTCTGTCTTCCCTGAACATTGCCGTCCTCTGCATTCATCCTGCACACCCTGGCATAATGGCCTTTAGTCTTACACCACCTGCACTCTACTGCCCATGCAGGAAACTCCTTTGCTCCAGTGGGGTGTCTCGACCAACCACATTTTCTACATGCCTCCCTCACCCGACCCCCATAGTTCACTCTTCTCGGTCTGTTGAACTGCCCCTCAAACTTCTCCGACTTCTTCCTGACATCAATGCTCTCCTTCTTGAATGGTGGCAACACTACTTGGACCAACTCCCCTTGACCATGCCTGTCCATTTTTTAAGTGACAACTTGAATGCTGGCCCGTGATTCCTCTATGGCTCTCGCAATCTCCATCACTTTGTCCAAAGGTGGGTCTCTCTCTATCCATAGCCTTTCCCTGACTTTGGAATTACTAGTTACCATCATGATCTGGTCCCTGATGTGCTCCTCCTGCACACCAGTAAACTTGCATGTAGCCATAAGTCCACAGTGCTGTAACATATGCATCAATGCCTTCCCTGACACTCTGTGCCCTGGAGAAGAAATGATACAGCTTGAGTACCACGTTGGGTCTCTTCCCAAACCGTTCTTCTGATTTATTGAGAGCCGTTTTGTATGCGCTCATCACTCTCTGCCCTTCTCCACCTCCTGGAACTTACACTTTCTCACTGGAAAGATGCTTGAAAATTCTAAGACCCTAGGTCCCAATACAATTTAATTGCGCCACCTCCTTTTCATCATCACTGTACTTCATTCCTCCAGCCGCTCTCATGTATACTTGGAACACGTCCACCCACAAATCCCACGAAACTGGTGGTTCGTCTGGGGAAATTAGAAATGCTATAGGAGGTCTGGCGCTGCTGTGTTGCATGAGGACTGTAGGCCTATGCACCTGGAACCCACCCACAGGTGCCTGTATGTCTGTGCCGCTAACTGTCGCTTACAGGACAGTTTACGAGTCTTAAACCAGGTTATTGTTGTCACAGTGCTTGCCTTTGCCCACAATTACGACTCAATAAAGGGCTAGTCACTCCCGTAAATCATTACAAGTATTGTGCCTATTTGTCTTCCTGTTTCACGTGGCGCAACCGCTTTGAGTTTGCCAATTTTTTTTTCACCTGTATAGTACCTGCACATGCCTATGGGTAATAGCTTTCAGCCTGTGTGCCTTGTAGTACAGATATGCCTCACAAAGAAAACACTTCCTTGCGACAGTACCTGAATTTGCCATTGGATATGACACATTTCTCAAATTTGTCCGCTTCCAGGTCCCAAAATAACTTTTAGCTTTTTCTGCCTTCACCTGCTGTTTAAGGGTAGCTGCCGTTAAAAACCAAACAAAATGTTGCCTGGCAACCAAAAATGGCAGCCGGGAACGTCGACGTCGCTAGGTCCTTTCCTCTACATGTCGGTAGACTGTACCGACGACTGGGGCTGTTTTGGTGTGGCCCAACTCTTCCCCCATGCCTGGACACTGTCTGTGGGCCGCCCTGCCCACTCCCTCTGCTGCTGCCATCTCCCAGAAATGAGTGATGCACCAGGTTTGGGCTGCGGCCCCCCCGACTTGCCGGTGTTCTGAATCCCTGCACACACAGATCACACATAGGGTCTATCCAACACCGGTGCCGATCCTCGTTGCCAGTGAAGCAATCATGGAGGTGATGCATGAGGGGTAAGACCATTATTAACTAGGAACAGACCCCGTGGCCACACCACCACTTAGCCCTCTCCCAACCGTTTAACAGCACCTGGAATGCCGACCACATGGCAACATGAGCCGGCATTCCAGAGTGAATTATGACACACTCCCATGTGCACCCTCTCCTAATAAAGCTGTCTTCCGAGCCCTCCTGTCTGGCTAACTATCACCTGATCTCTTTCACTCCTTTCCTGGGTAAACTCTTGGACAAGATGGCCACCTCCCATATATCCATCCACACTGAATCTGTTGGTTGTCTCCATGACCATCAGTCTGGCTTCAGAACAGCCAGAGGCATGGAAACTGCTCTCCTGAACATCTGTGAAGATCTGCTTGCTAACCTTGATTCCAGCTATCCCTCTGCCCTCATCCTCCTTGACCTTTGCTCTGCTTTCGACACCATCAATCATGCCACCCTGATTACTTGACTCTTGGCATCATGGATCAGGCTCTGGCATGGTTGACTTCCTTTCTCTTGGACCGACCCTCCCAGTTCCAACTAGGCTCTTACCTATCTATCACCTCTCTCCACATGTGTTGTCCCGCAGAGCTCTATCCTCTCACCCTGGCTCTTCAATGTCTATCTGGCCCCTTTGGCCCACCTGAACTCCACCTTCTCTAACTTTCAGTGTTATGCAGATGACACACAGCTTTCTTTCAGGCTATCCTCAGCCTCCTCCCCTTTGAGGTTAGGGCCCTTTAGGAACTTGCATATATAATTGATGGGATCATAAAAAATTATTCTGAGTCTAAATAACCAAACCAACTCAGGAAGATGGCAAATTACTGTTTTATGAACATTATCTAAAACAGGGAGTTTACAACGAATATCAACGGACGCACGCTCAGTCACTCTCAGAGATCTTTACACACAACATAGTTTTTACATCAAAAATACATCAGAGGTGATGTTATACTATGCGGCAACAATGAAAAACCTATCAAGGGTCGGGATTGTCTAAGAGGAACATCTAAGTATACCTTCTATAGGAACTATGATTGTGATTGTGTGCCCACTATCAGGTGGACAACAAATGCCTACCTCTAAAACATGTCATCTTCAGAAACATTAGATACACAGTTTCTCATTGGTCTTCAAACTAAAAGGTCCTTCATTATATGGACTACTAGGATTGGTTGGCACGCCAGTGCCAGGTCTGGAACATTCAATTCACTTAGCAGCACATAAGCCCAGATCTAGGTGCAAGGAGATGGGGCATTACACTAGCTCCCCACCCAATTAGCCCAGCATCTCTCATCACCCATGAAGATTGTCTTTGTAGTTGGCCTTGCAAAGTATCCTTGCCTTTGAGAATACACTGTCTCAGGAGGATAGCTCAGGGGCAACGCACTCGGCTTGGAAGCAAGACAACACTAAACAACACAGGTTCGATCCCCAGGTCCGCGCTTAGGTACCTCTTGGTATTAAGTGTGTTATAAATGACCAATCATAATCATAATACACAGGAGTGAGAGCACTCACTTTCATGTCTAGGACTCCGAGTTCGAACTCTGTTTTCATCCTTGGCTCACGTGACAGGAGACCACAATTTGATCCATTTTGCAGGTTTTAAATAACCTGAATGAATTAAACTTGGCACTCTTGGTGTTCTTTCTTTGCACCTTAACAAGGGATGATTCAAAATCTGCACGTTTGCTCATTTCCAGAATAGATAGCTGACCATGGGTGTTTCAGTCTCGACTCCAGGCCAGACAACCTCGCCATGCAGCTCCACAATTCTGCTTATTCTTACTGGTACACAGTTTTTCCTTCCCTCTTCATGGGTCCAGGCTTACTAAATTCATGATACTGATATCCAGCTTCTATAAAATGGTGGCTTTGCCTGCGACACCCACAGAGGGATCCCTGGAGGCTTCTCCCAGGCGACGTTCCCTGCGCAATTTCCCATACCGCTCACCAGAGGGACCCAAACGTGGGAAGCATCCATGATCATCATAGATGGACATAGCACAGTAGTGCCGAGGCCTGGTCAAATTGACACACATGCCCTGTTTTGGGGTGTTCTTAGGGGGCAGGGGTATTGTGTGTTGGGAGGTTCTCAGGGGAGGAGGGGAGATTGTGTGCTGGGGTGTTCCCGGGGGGGGGGATTGTGTTCTGTGGTGTTCTCATTGGGGAGGGGGGATTGTGTGCTGGGGTGTTCTCAGGGGGTGGGGGATTGTGTGGCTGGTGTTCTCAGGGGGGTTGTATGCTTGGGCATTCTCAGGGGGAGGTGGGATTGTGTGCTGGGGTGTTCTCTGGGGGAGTGGGGATTGTGTGTTAGGGTGTTCTCAGGTGGAGGGGGATTGTGTGCTGGGGTGTTCTCAGTGGGGAGGGGCGATTGTATGCTGGTGTGTTCTCAGAGGGAGGGGGATTGCGTGCTGGTGTAAAAGCAAAAGGAAATATCGAGGCTGAGTACCCCAAAAGGAAATACACCAAACACGGGCTTATAAATATTCACAGATCTTTATTCTAAAACTGTACAGTTACAAAGAAAACAAAGTCAGATAGCTATCTGGCCCTCAGTACATCCCAGCGAATACCAGTCTTTTCGGTGTGAGAAGTGAGAGGTACTGGACGTCTAAACAGTTGTACATTTTATACATTTTCAACAATAATGTCCAGCCCCTCTGTAGGTTAATAATCCATGGTCTAAAGTGCGTGCCGAGTTCACTTCTGGCTTGTCCGACAATATGCACATGGATCATCCTCAGTTTACATATAAACAAGTTACAATGGAAACATTGTATTCTTGGATTTAACAATAAGCCTCAACACATGTCCTTTACAATGCAGTTCAGCTAGTGTCCACGTTCAGTATTTTGTATAACATTGTAGTCGATGTATGTCCACGGATCGGACTTATTGGTGCAGACAATCCTCTGTCTACAAGTCAGGCATGGGACAAGGTCTCTTTGCTTAACCCAAACATTCGGACAATGGACAGTTTGAACATTAACTTCAATACACAGTTCAGGATGGCTCAGTTACAAGCGGGAAACACTGTCCACCAATTTAGAACACAGCGTTACTTTGGAATGGAAATCAAAATGGCGGATGGACCTAAAATGGCGATCTAGAATCGGAACTTTGCAACACGGTTTTCTTCGCAGGGCGACTGGGCTTAGGCCAATATATACAATAAAGGAGGCACAATATAATATCTCATTTAACAAACCCTCCTTTTGGCCTAAGCCAAGCGCTAAACTACTTCTAGTCACTTTACGAGTAACTCCACGTCTCAATGTCCATACATCCTGAATCACTATCGGAGATATCGATTGCCATGAGGTCAGATACTGAGATTTCCTTCAGCATGAATTCATTAGACATTTTCTCAGGGGCGTTTACCTTGTGTCCTAATGCACCCATGGCTTGTGCACAACATCCTCCTAACATCGAACATATACCAGGAAGACATTGTATACAACAACAGAAAAACAACAGAATACATAAAATAATCGGCAAGACCGAAAGTAGCTTCCATCCCCAAGATCGCAAGAAGTTCCAGAACCAGGCGCTAAAATCCCAGTTTCCCTCAGGAACATGGACCTCTGAACTAAGGACGTGCAGATTTTCTATCTCCCTAAAGATAGTTGGGGAGGAATCTGGCGCAAAAACACAGCAAGCCGACCCCACTAATTTACATACCCCACCACGCTCAGCCAGGATGATGTCTAATGCCATCTGGTTCTGAAGTGCCACTAACCTTATTGCTTTTTGTTCTAAAGTCATGTTATAGAGTATGTCAGTGGTCCAGTTGATGGTCCTCTCCAGTACTCTCGCTAGTCTTCTGATATCTTCAGAGTTCAATATTTGCCCCCAAAATTGGACGAAGGATTTAGCTACATTGCCCAGTACTTGTGCTGAAGTATCGCCATTCTCGTCCCGTCTTGGACGAGCCTTTGACATTTCTACAGTGCTAGCAATGAATACCCCGGGTAACAGAATCCCTAAATAATAGGTTCCCTGCCAATCCCTAGGTAACCATGGGAAAGCTACACTACTGCAAACAAAGTAGACAGGTTCGCCTACATACAAAGGTCTGTCCTCACTAGTCAAATTCACAACGTTGGCGCAACCCTTGAAATCACCAATTGACTGAGTCCCATTTCTCTGTATGCAGAATGAAACTGAATCGGGGCTGTGGTTAACAGTGTAAGAAGGTGACGTGGCATCCCTATTGCCTATAGGAGCCATCTTAAAAGAGATCAAAGATTGAAAAGGACGGGACAGTCAAGGCCTAATAGAAGCAACATTAGGTTTGCTCCTATTCGAAAAGAGTGAGCATCCCAGGGGCGTTAGAACACGTTTCTCAAAATCGTTCAAGTTAGTTCCATCAAAGTTCCCTGAGATGCTATCATTCCATCGGCAAAAGAATAGTGCTCTTAGAGAAGCATAGCATGCAGTCGTCAAAGGTAAAGGATGAATATACCAACCCAGCCCTTTATTCCTGTGTTGTGGTAAATGCGAGCAGACCCAACAATTGGACTTATAAAAAATGGCATGTGTGTCATTCATAATGAGTAATAGAGCATTGTTATGGTAACTCTGTCTGTGCTGAGAGTCTCTAGGAGATAGAGTGTGCAGATGCACGAAAGGTGTAGAAACAGTAGGTACATTTTCAGTGGGTAACAGAATTTCAAGCGGATGTACTTCTTCCAAATACCAAAATCCTAAGGCAATGACTATTGTGAAACCAGTTAACACAATCACAAGACAACAATACATTTTCGGGCCCATGCATTCGATTGTTCATTTTTACGATCGGTCACACAGTCTCTTATCTGTTCTGTATGAGTGGGAGCGGTTGCACGCATTGTTTCTTCAAACAAATACATCAAAGTTAATGTTCTGGCGATCTCCAGATCGAGCGTTTTCTTAGTCCTTTCCCAAACCCTAGCCAACAGAATCCCCTTATGTACAAAAGATCGGGCCAAAGAGACAAGCCCTTCAATGATTTTCCTTGATGGCACAGCCGAACCGTGCAGTAAGTCTAGTTCCTCGGACGCAGATCGTACCTTGTGATTTCTGGTACTGAGTGATCTGCAAACAGCGTGTCATTACTTCCTGATGGAAGCAGTGAATTCAAAGCAGGATTTAGCACAAGATTCGGAACGGAATTTGAAAAAGGAACTGTTGGAGAGTGTGGAGATGAAGCGGCTGTTTCCCCAGACCCAACAGGCTCAGGGAGAGTCTCCGACGCACTCTCGATGCTGTTTGATGCTTCGTGATCATTGGTTATGGTATTGGTGAGGGGTTCTGTGTCTTCTGTATCGTGTGGCAAAGGGAAAAGAATCCTCTTGATGTGGGACAAGTGGATCCAGTGCTTCCTGCCCTCCACTCGCACTGCAGTCTGTGTGACCAGGAAAACTTGATGCGGACCCCACCAATGAGGTGTGAGGCAAGATGATCTTTCAAATGATTTAATCAAGACCCAGCTACCCGGCTGTATGCTGTGGCCTGGGCCCTCGTACCTAACAGGTAGAGCTCCTCGCACATGTTGGTAAATCAAATACAGATTTTTAGTTAACTGTCCACAGTAGTCAGAAAGAAGTACATGTTCAACATCATGTAGGGAGCGGGTCTTTGGCAAGTTCCAAATGTTAGCTGGCCTACCCATGACCACCTCAAATGGAGAGAGCCCAGTCATAGTTTGAGGGGTCATTTTTCATAGACAATAACACGATCGGTAAGGCGTCCGGCCAATTCAGTTTGGTGCCGGCACACATTTTAGCAAGCTTGTTCTTGATGATGCCATTGTGTCTTTCTACTGAACCAGGACTCTGAGCGTGCCTACCCGAATGGAACCGTTTATCGATCTGTAATCCCGCGCATATCTGCAGAATTTCAGCAGCAATAAAATGTAGACCATTGTCCGACCAGATGACCCTTGGCAAACCAAACCTAGGAAAATATTCCTTAAACATGGTTTTCGCCGTTGTCATAGTTGTGGCATCTTTGACAGGAAAGGCTTCAACCCATTTACTAAAAGCGCAGATAACCACTAGTACATACTTGTAGTTGTTGCAACGCTCCATTTCAATAAAGTCAAAATGTATAACCTCGAAGGGGACAGAAGGTAGACCAAACTACCCCTACGAGTCAATGTCAATGTGCCCTTTCCCACATTATGCTGTAAACAGATCATACACCCCTGGACAAAGCGCTCGGCTACTTTGGAAATGTTATAATTCACCCACACATTCTGCAACATTTTGGTAACTTTTCGTGCACAAATGTGGGTGGGACCATGAGCCATAGCGACCATCATTGTAATGTAGCATCTGGCAGTAACCATTTCCCTTCTACATTGTCCACCCAACACCCATCATCATCCAAATTTGCCAAACCCTCAGCCCATTTCTTAACATTCCTCTAACTTGGCATCAGCTTGAATGTTTTTCACAGATTCAATACCCTCATCCAAAGTACAGGCATTTGTGGCTTCCCTTAAAGTGTACATTTCTGAAGAGAGATCAGTGGCAGTCTGCTTGGCTATCTAATCAGCAAAAGCATTCCCTTTTTCCACATTATCTATAATCTTCTGATGCGCTGCGCATTTCATGATTTCTACCTGAGTGGGGAGTGCAAGCGCTGAGAGTAACCGTACTATCAAGGAGCCATGCTGGATTTCAGTGCCATGTGAGGTCAAGAAACATCTTTCTGCCCAAAATCTGCCGAAGTTGTGAACCACCCCAAAGGCATACTGACTGTCAGTATATATATATTTACAATAAGCCCTTCGGAAAGTTCACAAGCTCGGGTCAGTGCTATAATCTCTGCGGCCTAAGCAGAGTTATGCGTGATTCTTTTGGTCTCCACGACCGTGCTCAATGTGGTGATTGCATAAGCAGCTGTGGATGTATCATCCAGAAGTTTGAAACAGGAGCCATCACAAAACAGCTCCTCTTGTGGATGGTTCAAAGGAGTATCTTTTAGATCGATTCTGCCTTTTGTCGCTTGCTCTGTAGTGTAAAGGCAGTCATGTGACTCTTCGTCGCTGCAATCAGTACCTTGCGGGAAAGGTAAAAGTTCAGCTGGATTAAGGACACAGCTCCTCTCTATTTTGATGTGCGGTGCAAACAAGATCAATTCGTATCTCGTTAATCGTGCGGAGGTGAGGTGTTGCGTTTGTGTTCTGTTTAATACAACATCTACAGAGTGAGGTACCATCAGGGTTAAAGCATGGCCTAGGACCATTCCCTGGCTCTGTTTTACGGACGCAGCAGCAGCAGCGACAGCTCTCAAACATCTTGGCAAAGCGCATGCAACAGGATCAAGGGTGGAAGAAAAGTAGCCGCACGGCCTATTCTTCCCTCCATGTTCCTGCGTTAATACAGCCAAAGCACATCCATCACGTTCATGCACATACAACATGAAGGCCTTTTCATAATTTGGTGTGCACAAACCTGGTGCTGAGTACAGTGCAGTCTTGAGCAGGTCAAATGCTTGCTGGTGTTCCAAGTTCCACGGCAATGGCGAAGAAATGCCCTTCTTTGTCAAAGCCAACATTGGTTTAATCACTAAGGAAAAGTTTGGGATCCACTGCCTACAGTAAGAAGCCATTCCTATCAAGGCTCTGACTTCCTTCTGTGTGTTTGGGACAGAAATTCTAGAAATTATTTTAATCCGCTCAGGCGTCAACCTTCTTCTCTCCTTTGACAGGAGATCGCCTAAATAGGCGACCTCCTGTCGACAATACTGAAACTTTTTAAGTGAAGCTTTATGTCCACGGGTAAAAGTAAACGAGCGTCCCCCTAAACTGAACGCGAACAAGTATCTACTATCTTTGTGTATAGGAATACTAAAGAAGGCGTTCTTAAGGTCCACAACACTAAAGTGAGTAGCTGAAGCCGGAATCATAGTTAATATTTTAGTCACATCAGGCACAATGGGAAATTGTGGAGCAACAATCTTATTGATGGCACGTAAATCAATAATGAAACGGAAAGGAATTGCATTATCGCCTTTTTTGTGCAAGGGCAAAATCGGACTATTGCACAAACTACCTGCAATTTCTTCAATTAACCCATGATGCACAAAATCAGAGACTATGCATTTCAAAGCTTGCTCACCATCGACCAAGATCTTCTACTGGGGAATACGTGGCAACTTTACTCCATGTTTCAGAATAATCTTAATGGGCTCAATTTGCAAAACACCGACATCATTATCATCAATTGCCCACAAAACACTCCTGAACATCACTGAATTCCGGCGGCAAAGGTCTGGTCAAGATCTGAGAGACAGAAAGTTGCTGTAGTGAAATCGTCAAACACACTCCATCAGAAGAACAATGAATTACCGCATTTAATTCCTTCAACAGATTCAACCCCAACAAATTCTCTCTGCAATTCGTAGTCCAATGGAATGGACAGTGGTCCGTAAATGGACCTAAAGTAATCGGTACCGGCGAAGAAACCGGGCAGACTACTGGTGTGCCAGAAAACCCTACAGAAACATTGGTTTGCCCTGACAGTGGAATGTTTGGAACCTGTGAATGGTCAATGGAGCACTTCTGTACCCCTGTATCTATCAAAAATAGATGTTTCCTATTTCCCACTATCATCTCAACATAGGGACCTTTCTGATTAACGGGAATAGGCGTCGGTTCCAAACCCTGCTTCGGGCAATCCTAACGAAACAGAATGTCATCAAAAGGAAGTTCTTCAGAGAGGTAAGCAGCAGAAGGATGATCAAAAATGTTTCTATTATCCACACTCAGAGCCTGATTATCCTGTGAAAAAGGTTGCTGCGAATCTTGCAAAAACTGACTTCTACAAGGACCACCTGCCCCAGGGCGCCCGCTGGATAGTCTACCCATATTTCCAAATGCGTCATACGACCTCTGCTGGAGGATCGGGCATTGTGCACGCAATTGACCCTCTTGTCTGCAATAAGCACACTGGTTTATGTTTACAGGACCCAATGGCGCATTTCCCTGTAAACATACTGTCCTCTAAATTGCGAATTACCCCCTCTAGAGCCTGTAACAATTTGCTGTAATAGAACTTTTGTTTTCAAGTCTCCATTTCCCTTTTCAACTCTTTCTTTTTCGTTATTGACATGATTCTCATAGTACTGAGCCATGTGCAATACTTCTGACTGAGACTTCGCTTGCCAAGCGCTCTCTGAAGACATCATTTGCGACTGGATGTCAGGCAGCAATCCACGCACAAATTTGTCCACAAATAGTCGTTTTCCAGACTCTGTGCTCAAATCTTATCCACTGAAATCTGAAAATACTTGTTCGAACTGATTAAAGAACTCGGAAGCACCCTCAGACTTCCCTTGGACGCAAACAGTAAGCTTGTCCCAAATAATCTGTCTTTCCGGAATTATAGCTTTTAACTTTGTAACTATTCTATCAGGAAAAGTCAGTATTACCTGTGGTGGTCTCTCGCCAGCTGGCCTTTCTCTATCTAGTCTAACCATATCATCCCATGTATCTCCTAACCCTGGTACATCGTCAACAGTCCTAATCTGTTTCCACAAATCAACAGGTAGGAGTACGGGAAACAACAAATCAATATCGCTTAAGGTAAATACTAATGATTGCAAGACAGGCTCTATTTCTTCATAGAACCCTGTCGGATTCTTCCTAATATCGGGAATAGATTGTTTAATGGTGTTCACTTCCTGTCTCGAGAACGGGACGTGAACAAACTGCGACACATAATGTGCAGGGATATTTTGAGCAGGTGTACCTGTTGCAACATTAGCGGGAATCTCAACTTTTGGGACAAATGTCGGAGGAACCTCTCTCATAGGCAACTGAGAAGTAGGCAACTGCGAACGCTTTCTGAGCAACAGAGTTAAATCGAGTGCTAAAGCAGCTGAAGAACTGTCAAACAAAAAAGTTCTCTTAGAAATATTCAATAATTCTGCGGAACAACAAATCTTTCATTTTATACATTCATCCTGCAGGTACTCTACCATTCTGCTTTCTCTCTGGAGACACAGTATTACGAGTTTCATCCCTCAATCCCGCTCCCTGATCAACTACAAGCAGTGAAAAACCACTTGGAAGAGGGAGAGTAGGCAAATCTTGTAAATTCGGTAACAAAGGTACTATTGCTGGTACAACAGGCAAACCCACCGGACCCATAACAGCTGGCAAAGGTGAAGGAGCAGATGGAGGAACACAACAAGAGGAGGAACAACAGCCAGAGGAAGAGGAACATTAAGAGGAGCAATAGGAGGAGCAGGAGGAGCTATGGGAGGAGGAATAACAGCAGGAAGAGGAACATACAGAGGTTGCGCAGTGGCACCAGGCCTTCGTTCATTTAGAAGTTTGTCAATCAGCTCATCAGATACATGAAAATCTTTAGAAGGATATATTTTCTGGATACCAAGTGAAAAAGCCCTATCCATATTCCTAACTAACTCAGAGTGTTTATTTTGATCATATAAAGACACTTTTTCGGCATTTGTCATATGACCGCGCGCATGTTTTTCACTTCTCTTAAATTGCTGTATAGCTTCTTTCTTCCAATTCTGTAATACATCAAATGCTGCAGGTCTAGCCTTTTTCTTCAATAATATGGATTCTAAGTATTCTATGCGAGGAATTTCAAAACTACCATTGATTGGCTACTGAAGTTCGGAAGCAAATATCTGTGCCAAATACCATTAAACACTATACTACCAATGCCATGCTTACAGTACATAGTACATGCCGGAGACCCTTCCATTGGTGCCGGTCGGCCAAATTCCAAAGATTGTCTGTCACTGCAGAATAACGCCCTGAAGCAGGCAGACAATTTCCCAGGTATATCAGAATAACGTTGTTACCTGGACAATAATTGTACTTGCAAGTGCAATACGCCAAAACTAATTATCAGGATACTTAAGAATCGGATCACGACTCACCTGATCAAATTCTAAGGAGGTCCGATCGGATTTCAAAGAACTATCAAAGGTCCCACGTGGTTGGTGATTTTGGCAAATCTGCCCGCCTCGATATATGGACCCTCGTCAAGATGCCGTCTTGGACAGCGTGCCCACCGCCCAGGGATTGGGTCGTGCAGTACTGCTGAGGTATCACGTCTCATCCAAGAAAGGGTCCCCCTTTTTTCACCAGCCAATCCCTGTCCGATAGCCGTGTCAACCTTCAACGAGATGGCATCAATCTTGAGGGTCCCTATTCGGGCGCCATCTGTAAAAGCAAAAGGAAATATCGAGGCTGAGTACCCCAAAAGGAAATACATCAAACACAGGCTTATAAAAATTCACAGATCTTTATTCTAAAACTGTACAGTTACAAAGAAAACAAAGTCAGATAGATATCTGGCCCTCAGTACATCACAGCGAATACCAGCCCTTTCGGTGTGAGAAGTGAGAGGTACTGGACGTCTAAACAGTTGTACATTTTATACATTTTCAACAATAATGTCCAGCCCCTCTGTAGGTTAATAATCCATGGTCAAGAGTTTGTGCTGAGTTCACTTCTGGCTTGTCCGACAATATGCACATGGATCATCCTCAGTTTACATATAAACAAGTTACAATGGAAACACTGTATTCTTGGATTTAACAATAAGCCTTAACACATGTCCTTTACAATGCAGTTCAGCTAGTGTCCACGTTCAGTATTTGTATAACATTGTAGTCGATGTATGTCCGCGGATCGGACTTATTGGTGCAGACAAACCTCTGTCTACAAGTGAGGCATGTGACAAGGTCTCTTTGCTTAACCCAAACATTCGGCCAACAGACAGTTTGAACATTAACTTCAATACACAGTTCAGGACGGCTCAGTTACAAGCGGGAAACACTGTCCACCATTTTAGAACACAGCGTTACTTTGGAATGGAAATCAAAATGGCGGATGGACCTAAAATGGCGGCGAAGTCGACCTAGAATCGGAACTTTGCAACGTGGTTTTCTTCGCAGAGCGACTGTGCTAAGGCCAATATATACAATAAAGGAGGTACAAAATAATATCTCATTTAACACTGGGGTGTTCTCAGGGGGGGCAGAGATTGTGTGCTGGGGTGTTATCAGGGGCGAGGGGGATTGCTGTGTGCTGGGGTGTTCTCAGGGGGCGGGGGATAGTGTGCTAGGGTGTTCTAAGGGGGTAGGGGGGATTGTGTGCTGGGGTGTTCTCCGGGGGAGGGGGGATTGTGTACTGGGGTGTTCTCAGTGGGCAGGGGAATTTTGTGATGGGGTGTTCTCAGTGGGGAGGGGGATTGTGTGCTGGGGTGTTCTCAGGGGGCGCAGGATAGTTTGCTGGGGTGTTCTCAGGGGGTAGGGGGGATTGTGTGTTGGGTGTTCTCAGGGGGAGGGGGGATTGTGTGCTGGGGTGTTCTCAGTGGGCAGGGGGGCTTGTGTGCTCGGGTGTTCTCAGAGGGAGGGGGATTGTGTGCTGGGGTGTTCTCAGGGGGGAGGGTGGATTGTGTGCTGGTGTGTTCTCAAGGGGGAGGGGGATTGTGAGCTGGGGTGTTCTCTGGGGTGAGGGGGGATTGTGTGCTGGGGTGTTCTCAGGGGGAGGGGGGATTTTGTACTGGGGTGTTCTCAGGGGGGAGGGGGAGTTTGTGCTGGGTGCTCTCAGGGGGAGGGGATTTGTTACACAAACAATAAATCACGTTCATAATGCATACAAAGCATGGACATTCCTGATTGTGTTAAAGTGCTGTTTATTTGTGATATTTGTGACATGTACCCATCCACCAGATCAAAAATAATTGTCAATCAATGCCCCGGCTACGGGCACATCATCATCATCACTCCCATCCCCAGGTGGTTGGCCATCAGTATCGGGGGGCAGTGGCACATGCCTGCGACAGCAGATGTTGTGCAGCATGGCACAGGTGAGTACAATTTTGCCTACTTTCTCTGGTGCATACATCAATGCCCCTCCCATACGGTCTACCGAAAACATGCCTTCAGCAATCCAAATGCCATTTCCACACAGCTGCGTGCACCCCTATGTGCAATGTTACATGCCAGCTCAGCTGGAGTCTGTGGATTACGCACAGGGGTCATGAGCCATGTGTACTGCGGGTACCTAGAATCACCTGCAGGGGAGAAAATGTGTACATTAATCTTAGGTAGGGTCAGTGGATGTTTAAGGCTCAGACATCATTTACATAAGCACAAAAATCATGTATGTGTTGAAAAGGTACGTGCTATTTCGCTGCAATGTTGTCATGCATCCTTCACCTTCCGGGACATGCATGGGCTGAAGTCCACATGCAGCAGTGTATTAATTGATATGTTAATGGTTCTGTGTGTCATTCTCATGCAGAACAAGTACAGTCAATTCCAGATTGCTACTGAGGAGCAGCACTGCGACTCACACAAGATGCATTGTGGTAGTTGTTTTTCCATATGTGAGTGTCCTTTCACAAGTGTGTGCCATTCAGAGTCAGTGTGTTCTGCTATGTGGGACATGTGCAAGGGTTCTCATGCAATGCACATGCATGGAAATGGTGCTGTGCTACTGCTGGCTGTGTCTCCTGGTGGCATGCAGGGATTCCTGTGTGTCTGCCACCCCCCTTTCACGTGAACATTTGCAGGCATTTGATTCAGGAATTGCACTCACCCAACATCCATGTATTTTGGCCTCAGTGCCTCTACATGTAGGCTGGCAGGGTACTGTTGCGCAGTACCATGGAGTCGTGGGTGGATCCTGGGTAGTGGGCATAGCAGTGGCTGAAAGTTATGTTGGGGCTACAGCTCATCTGCACGTTCAGGGAATGGTAACTCTTACGGTTCCTGCAGGCTGCCTCATGTTCCCGCGGTGCTACTATTGCAACATGTGTGCAGTCGAGGGCTGCTATGACGTTCAGGACTTGGGCAATGGCATGGAAATGTGCCTTCAACTGGTTGACCTGTGCCTGTGTGGCTGGCAATGCAATGTGCTCATTGACATGGAGCATCAGTGCACCCAGCACCTGTCCTAGCAAGGCACTGAAGGTGGACTGGGCCATACCATGCATCATGCCAACGGTGCGTTGGAAGCTGCCAGTCCCGAGGTACCGTAAGACGGACACAAGCTTCACAAGTGTGGGGCACATTGGTGCTGATGGCTATACGGCTGCCTATGTCAGCCTGGATTGTGTCAAGCAACTGGGTGATAGTTGCCCTGTCCAGCCTGTACTCGATCACCAACTGCCCATCAGTCAGGGCCCAGCGTGTTGGCCTGACCCTGGGGTTGGCTGGCCGCCTTGCTGGTGCTGGTCTCCTCCTCCTTCTCCTGGTCCGCACCAGCTCCTGTGCTCCCAGGACCCTGGGCTGGTTGGCAGGCCTCTGTAGATCCAGGCACAGCAGGTACATGTTCACATAAAGTCTCCCGGCTCCAAATGGAAACATGGTGTTGTGGAGGGTGTGTTGTGCACGGGTGGGCCTTTTGTAGGCCTCTTGTGTGCAATGTTTTCACCTGGGCCCTAATTGCTGTCTCTTCCCTGCTCCTAATGGTGAAATGGTGTTGGGGAGGGTGTGTTGTGCATGGGTGGGTCTTTTGTAGGCCTCTTGTGTGCATTGATTTCACCTGAGCCATTATTGCTATCTCCTGTGTTCTTTTACCTCCAGCATTTGGCCGGGGGTATTTATGGCGGTATTACAGCCAGTTTTCCGGCGCGAAAAACGCCAATGCTGTACTTGTGATGGTTCTGTTATAGCACGCTTTTTTGCCGGCGCTATTACAGCTGGCGGTATTACGGCCAGTTGTAGTAGCGCCGGCTGTGATTGCGCCGACGGGATTTGCAGTCGTGATCCGGTGGACCGGTATTGGTGGCGCTAATACCGTTTCCGGCAGATTTAAGGGTTTCTGCCCCAACTCATGATGAGGCCCTAAAGTCTGTTCATTTAGTATTCACTGCACATTTTATCACCGCTATCACCATTGGGAGTTGTAATGCCTTAATGAGTCTATCCAATAAGGACGCATGCTGCACTGGAGAGCCGTCTCCACAGAGATAGCCCCTCCGCTTCCAAGTGAAAACCCTGCATGTATGGTTGACGTCAAATAGGTGGAGTCTTCGTACACGTCACTTCATGCCCTTCATGTTTCTCAAGTGCGACAATAAGCGCTACTAATTCTATAATGGGGAATCCCTAAAACAAGGGCTGTACAAATTGCTTTTTTCATCTCCTCAAATCCTTCCTCCATTTCTTCGGTCCATTTTATTTTTGCTTACCAACTTGTGCATTCTTTAATGCTAGCAGAAGTGGCTTTGTGTACGTGCTGTAATCAAACACCCAATCTCTAATATAATTGCACCACAAACCCAGAAACTGCTGCATTTGTCTCACTGTGTTCAGTTTTGGTGTTTTCATAATTGCCTCAGCCCTTCCAGGTGTCACTTTCTTTCCTTGATGTGAAATTCACTGACCTATGTACATCACTTTCTCCTTACAACACTGTAATTTCTCCTTGTCCACCTTATATCCTATGTCTGCTAAAATAGTCATCAATAGTCACTTTCAACCTACAGTTAGCACCCTGCTGTCAAAGAGCAATGAATAGCTTTTCAGATGGGCATTTGGTGTTTTGGCACCCTACTGGCTGATGATGATCTGTAGCTTCTAACCACCTAGCTGCATTATTTTGAGTTCATGTGCAGGTGGAAGCAATTTCCAGCTTGAAGCTTCTATTTGGCTGACTCTCCCCACACCTACCAGAATCTACCCTACTGGTGTTTTAGTGCCAGTGGTTATCCAAAAGCCTTCACTAGCCACAGCACTCCATTGACCCTGAGAGTGGTATGGCTGGAGCTGGGTCATACTAAACTAAAAGGGGAGGAGTTATCCACTGTCTTCCCTGTTTGTTGAATAGATCATTATATAAATATTGTTGAACATAATTGCAAATTCAATTACACTAATTTTCTTCAAATTTGAAAAGATAAAAACACTATTAAAAGTTATTATTTTGAAACAACACAAACAATCTGAAATGACAATTGTATACAATATAAAACAGATCCTTACACAATGCAATGTGCATTATCACAAACACTTTGTTGACACCATGTTCACTCTCCCTATTTTTCCTTATGCATATGAATATATACCATCAATAATAACTGTACATGTTTCTCTCCTGGATGTTGTAACTGCTGGACATTCTTCAGGGGTACATGATATCTTCAAAAAGTATATTGAGGGAGAATTGCTTAACCTTAAGAGCAGACTTCATAATGTGGGGCACAAGAAAAGATGTTTACAAATATTTTGAAATAATAAACACAGCATAAATTTGCTTGAATAAAAATATTGTTTCCCTAGCATTTTGGCCATTTCCTGTAGTTCTGGTTAGAAACAGATGATTCTTAGAATGCGTATTTTTGTATTTGTATTTATTTTGTATTTGTAAGGTGCCTTTAGAACAAATGGTGTTTCAAGGTGCCTCAAGGCAAAAAGAGTTCTACTATGCCTTGTGACATTCAGATCATGCAAGTGCAGCAACAAGAAGTGGGAGGAAGGTGGAGGGGAAGTGCCGGTCAGCACGCAGTGAAGTGTTAGGAAGGAGGGAAATGCAGGGTTAGAGTGCAAGAAAAAACAGGGGGTGGAGGAGGAGGGGGTGAAGAAGCAGCACAGGCTAGGCAAGTTCTGAGGGGAGGACATGAGGGCAAGATATTTCATGGGGTGCAGGGGGAGAGAGTCCACATGCTAAATGCGAGGAGGGGGGGTGGAGTGGTCAGGGGGCTGGAGCCTGTAGTACTCAGAGGGAGCCAGGCAGCCAGTCACTAAGGCTGCTGGGTGATACTCAGGGAAGGAGGAGAGGGAAGGAAGAAGAGAAAAGGGATTGCAAGAAGGTGGGTGGACTGGGCAGGGGCGTCCCGGAGCCCTGTAAAACTGAGAGGGAGCTAGGAAGTCAGTCACTAAGGTGGAGGGGGTGTTAGTAGGGGAGGTGGGGTGCGAAGGAAGATGAGAAAAGGAGGGTATTGAGGAGCTTCTGGAATTTAAGGAGATCTGTCTCATGCCTAAGAGGGGCAGGGAGACCGTTCCAGAGAGAGGCTCCTGTGGAGGAGAGAGATTTACCCCCAACTCTCTGCTTAGCAAAGTGTCTGATCTGCAGAGAGTTGGAGATAGAAGACCAAAGGGCTTTAACAGGGAGGTATTTAGGAAGAGAGAGTTGGATGTAGCAGGTCCCAGGCTCCAGAAAGCCTTGTGGATGATGCAGAGGGTCTTGAACTTGATCCTAGCAGCAGCAGTCGCTGTGTTTGAGTCCAAGGATAAGTCTTGCAGTCCTATTGTGGATTAGTTGAAAGGGGAGAAGGAAGGATATAGGCAGATTGAGGGAGAGGATTTGCATTAGTCCAGCCTAGAGAGGACCAGAGCTCTAGAGACATTGTGTTTGTGTGAGAATGTGAGGAAAGGACGCATGCCTCTAAGGAAGTGCAGTGAGAGGAAAGAAGGCGCGAGGAGTCAAAGATGACGCCAGGGCTTTTTGCCTCACAAGAGAGTGAGGGGAGGGGCCCCATAGAGGGCAGTCAGAGGGTGGGGGGGACGGAGGGAGATGGGGTCCCAATGAGAAGGATCCCAGTGTTACTGGCATTAAAGCAGAGATCATTAGCAGCACTCCATGCCTGAATAGTACTCAGACAGTCAGGGATGCAAGTGGAGGAAGAGGAGGAAGTAGATGGAAGTTTGATGGAAAACTGCATGTCGTTTGCATAACACTAAAAGTGAGGAGAGAAGGAGGAGATCAGATGGGCCCGAGAGGCGACACAGAGGTTGAAGAGCCACAGCGAGAGGATGGAGCCTTGAGGGATGCCGCAAGTGGAGAGTGTTATAGGGGAGAAAAAAGGGCCCAGTTGAACCTGGGAAGGATGGTTCGAGGGGAACGGGGTCAGCCAGTCCAGTGCCAGGCCTATGATTCCAAGGGTGTCACAGAGCTGATTTGTCAGGGATGGCATGATTGACCATGTCAAAGGCAGAGGAAAGATCCAGAAGGATAAGAACAGATGGAGAGTTTTAGTCGAGAATTGAGAGCAAGTCTTCACGGGTGTTCAGGAGAGCAGTTTCCATGCCTCTGGCTGTTCTGAAGCCAGATTGGTTGTCATGGTGACAACTAACATATTCGTTGTCTTGGATCAGTTGGGAGATGGCCAGCTTCTCCAGGACTTTGCCCAGGGAGGGGGTAATTGAAATAGGATGGTAGTTAGCCGTGCAGGAGGGGTCAGAAGAGGGCTTTTTGAGGAGAGGATGCATAAGCGAGTGCTTCAGGGGTAGCGGGAAGGGGCCAGTGGCAAAGTAGTGGTTACAAAAATTGGCCAAAGCTGGGGCATGGGAGGCAATGCTGTCCTTGCTAGTTCTGGAGGAGCAAGGGAGTACCTGTTTGGAGGAGTCTTTCATAGAGAGGTCTTATCTAGAGACCTTAACCAGTGATATGGGCAAGAAAGAGGAGAGTACAAAGGGTGGAGGGGGGGCACAGGAGGATTGGGAACTGGGGAGGGAGGAGGGACGGTAGTAGAGTGGAGTGAGGACAGCATGTCCTGAGTTTTGGTTAAGAAGTGAGAGGCAAGTGAGGTACAGAGGGTAAGTGAAGGCAGGGTAGAAGTGGAGAATGCAGTAGGATTGGCGAATTCCTTGCACATTTTGAACAGTTCACCAGAGTTGCTAGTGGCTGCAGAGATATACTCATTAAGACCTTTCATATGGCTTTGTTTAGGAAACATTCATTCTGTTTAAGTTTAATCAATATATGATAAATATCAAATTGAGAATTCCTCTTTACTTAAGTAACACATCCTGAGCTGGGGGTCATTACTGGTCAGGTAATGCCACGGGCTGTACATTAGAAGCCCAAGCAAAGTGAGGGCTTTAACATAAGCCCAGGGCATTAACTGACCAGTAATACCCCACCCTCAGCGAGGAGTGTATTGCTATTAGTATCCCAGCACTTTGTACAGGGATAATAATAGTTTGTTTTTAAAAGTTTAGAAATGGCGTGTTTGCCGTTTCTCAACTTGACACATACTGCAATCAAAGATGGGCACCATGGAAGAGGGAGAAGGGAACACATAGTCCCTTTTCCCTTTCCATGGTTGCCATTGCCCCGACAGGGATGCGCCGGCAACACTAGTGTTCCCAGCGCCGGTGAGGGACAAGTGAGCGCCTGGTAAGTAGGGGGGTGTGGGGAAGCTTAGATATGTGGAAAAGGGGTCTGAGTGTGGGGGAAAGCGGATGCAGGGGAGCACAGGGCACATTTACCACAATCCCGGTGGGGAGAGGGTGGCTCCCGTCTTTGAGGAGGCTCGGAGGGGAGGATTTACCACATGGTAAACCCCCATTCTGAACCTTCTGATTGGCTGAGAAGCCATCTGGCCATCAACCCCCCCGGAAATTAATTTATATAATATCTATAAGTCTTAAAGTCATGACATTTATGGGTCAAAGTAATGATATATTTATCTATGTGACTATTATATTTTTTTTTAAGCAACCACTGTGTTTGGAATGCATGTGTTATACGTTCTGGTGATTTTACCCACATGTTGTGATCCACAGGGACATGTGATCATGAAAACCACAATGGAACGCTCACAGGTAGTACATTTCTTCAATATCCATGTTTTCGGATGTTCTTTGTCTACATTTGTCATTTCTGTTATTGTGTTTACATCCTTTATTTGAGTGAAGAAATCCTTGTACTTGTTCAATGCCTTATCGTTCGTGTAAAGCAATATTGTTTTTTTCCAGTTTTCTGATATAACTTTTTATAGTTATATGTTGTATGCAGGCGCTCTTTTTGTTTTGTTTCTAATAAGGCTTCCCAATTATTATTGAACATACTCTTTGTTGCTTCTAGGACCCGAGTCAGACACATTTTAGGAATGCATGACCATCTTTCCTTCCTCCCTCACCCCCTTGCTGTGTTCATTTACTCTTTCTTATTCGGTAATCTTCACTTTATTTTCGTTCTGGCTGTCGCCCCTATTTCTGCCACCTATGCACCTTGCTGTCTAGGTCTGTGCTGAACTCGTTCATCCCTTTTTCCTCACTCTCGACCTGCCCATTTATTAATTTACACATATTTTCTTGGTTCCTTGCCCATTTTCTTCCCTTCGTTCCCATTTTTTCACATCTGTCCTTCCCTCCCTTTTATTTGTTTATTTTCTTTTTTGTCAGCTACACTGCTCATTTGCTGAGGTTCAGTACCCACCTACTGGCCTACTGGCCATTGCAGCACTGCAGAAATGCCAGGTGTCACAAAATGTTTCCAAACAATGGGCTGAGTCATGGGGCCATCTGCTGCTATGATACACAACATGTTATGCCCTCATTGAGCGAGGATTCTGTACCATCCCTTACTTGTCAGCTTCTTGGGGGGTTGTGCAGGGGGAACATGCAGCCAGAAGTACCTGTTTCACAAGAGTGTGTAACCTTTTCCCAGGAAACCATTTTGAGCTGCAGAAAAGCAGCTGTCCCAAAGCTTCTAGGGACTTCATCTGGAGAGCATCTTTTGACAAGGACAGCATTGTTTTTGCCCACCCCTTCCAGTGCATTAGAGGCTCTGGACTGCCACTCTCCCCATGTACTAAAGACCGGTCCAGCCCTTCTACTGTTGTCATGTCTCTACTTGGCTGTTTTCCCTCTTCACTAATCCATCAATCACTGTTGTATACCCAAAACAATTGTTTTTAGATCTTGAAGCCTTCTTCTTCTTCTTCTTCTATTTATCGACAGCGTGGACCGACCCACGCAGGCGCTTCCCCATCCAAAAGGATGATGTGCACCTCCCCACCCATCTTACACACAACCCTCACTTTCTCATAACTCCTCCCACCGCCCGTCTGCCCCACAAAATCTAACAGCACATTGCTCCTTTCTCTGCCTCTCATCTTGAAGCCAAACTCACTATTTCCCCAGAGATTCATTCCCTAGACAAATCTAAATGCATGGTAACATTTCTAAAACACTTATCAATCATTTGGGTTGTTTATATAGCAGATCACAAGAAAGCAGTTGATATATTCTCCAAGCATTAAGTAAACCGCTAAAATGTACACTGACTATTTAGCTAGTTTGGGTGTTTTGCGCCGTATACATGCCTGGGTAAATGCATTTTGGAAGAATCTCGCTTGCTTAGTCAATAAAATGCCTTTAATTTTGACTACAGATCCCTCTGTTTTCGGCAGGATTTCTGCTATTAACCATTTTTTAAAAGGAAAGCTAAAAACTCTGTTTAAATCAAGAAAGCCTGCAAATCAGCAAATCACCTCACAGAGTTTGCTGCTTTCTCAAATAGATCCAGAAACACTCCCAAGTGCCTCAAATTTGACTAAGCGACTTCATGTCACAAGCACTGGTAAAATCTACTTGGTTGCTAGATAGCAGAATAAAGGGTCAACCTAATTAGCTTGAAAATGAATGCTGTGGGTCTTACATTAGTTAGCCTGTGTTGCATGATCTGCCATGTATATGTCTGTTCGCTAATATGAAGAATAATGTTCTTAATTTCAGAATATGAAGTTCAAAGAAGTTCCATAGGAAAGTTCTGGCTCATCATGACCACTTTTAATGACAGCAGTTATAACCCATCTGCGTTCATCCTCCGTGGATTTCCTGGGCTGGAAGGTGCCCACAGCTGGATTGCAGTCCCCCTTTGCCTTATGTACCTCATTGCGCTGCTGGGAAACAGTGCCATCCTGTACATTATAAGGATGCAGCCAAGCCTCCATGAGCCCATGTACTTGTTTCTTGCAATGCTGGCTGCTCTTGACATACTCCTAGCCACCAACACCATGCCCAAAGTTTTACTCCTTCTCTGGTTTGATCTATATGAGATTTCTTTGAACGGCTGCCTGATCCAGATGTTTCTGATACATGGCTTGTCAATTATGGAATCCACCATCTTGGTGGCTATGGCTTTTGACCGCTACGTTGCTATCTGTAATCCACTACGGCATTCGTCCATCTTGACAAACCACAGAATATCATGTGTTGTATTGATAGCTGTAGTCCGAGGAGCTATGTTCTCCGGCCCACTTCCCTTTCTTATTAAACGGCTGCCATTTTGTAGTAGCAGGACACTATCCCATCCCTTCTGTGTCCACCAGGATCTGATGAAGCTCGCTTGTGCAGATACCTTGCCCAATGTTATCTACGGTTTAACAGCCATTCTCTTGCTCATGGGAATCGACTCGCTGCTAATTTCCCTGTCTTATGTGATGATTCTGAGAACGGTGTGCCGCCTCTCCCGCAAGGAAAGTCAGAAGGCGTTTAACACCTGCATATCCCATGTCTCTGCAGTGCTTATCTTTTACATCCCGTTGATCGGCTTATCTGTGGTGCACAGATTCGCTGATCGCTCATCTCCAACCATGCATATTGTGATGGGCGACATCTACCTCTTTGTGCCCCCAGTTCTCAACCCCATTGTTTATGGCATCAAAACAACTAAAATAAGAATGAGCATTGTGAGATTTTTCCAGTGAGACTCAATAAAACACAATGGGCCTCATTACGAGTTTGGCGGTAGCCGTGCCCTTAATTAGCAATCCTGATGCCCCAACCTCCGGCAGATGCCTCTCAAAACACAGCTCAGCAACCTCCAGCGAAGACAATAATGGACTGGAATTTTCCCAGCAGTCTCAGAACATCGTGCCCAGTAGCTGAGGATAGGCAACACTATACAGCCCCCCTCGTCTTGCCTCTCTCTCGGAGCTGAAGCTCAGGCTGCCATATGGGTTCAGGCTCACTAGCTCCTCCTGCTCTGGTTCCCTCTTGAGAAGACGCACTGGTGTTACATTTTACTTGTATACCTTAATTAGTTGCGTGGGTTCAAATTAGGGATGCTATATATTTCGTAGTCATCGAAAATAGAAATCTAAACTGTTAGGCATTCCACTTGATACAATTCTCTAGTTTCTCCACTCCCCCTTCATTATACTTAATTTACCATACCACTGAACCCAGGGTCACTTAGTATTACTATTTTGTGGGAAAACAGCTTGACACTGTTAACTTGAGTTTGACCATGGTCACCTTTTGCTCTAGCTAGTATTTTGCTTAAAATAAGACAGCACGTTTCTGATAAGTTATTGATGCATTTATAAAATTTGGAGAATTGGCAGCACAGATTCCAATTATATAGATAATAAACCTACACAGTCTTTCAGTGAAATCACTAACATATAAATTAGTAAGCTGAAATGTAAATATGCCTGTCAAAGCGTGCCGGCCCGAACAATTTTCAAGCATAGGATGCATTCAAATTGACCGGGGCATTCCCTGTGCAGTGTGTTTTTATAATATGCAGGGGTTGTCTGGGTAAGTGTCTACCAGGTGATGGGCTGGTGTAATGCAAAATACTGGGGACTCTGTATAGAGAATAGTCATCAATGAGTTGTAAATTGAGGTTTTACTACCGGAATCTGCATAGGTCCAATTTTAATACAGTGCGTGTGAGCGCATTTTGACTGTGGGCCTCATCACGAGTTGGGCGGTAACTCCGGCGCTAAAGGCGCTGGCGTTATTAGCCCTACCGCCAAACCCAATGGCCCTATTAGTGCCGGATCACAGGTTTGGCTGAACGGGTATTGGCCATTCCCCATTGAGCCATTCGGAAATTCCCCATTCCCCATTGGTCTCAATGGGGAAATTTTGTGGTTTTAGCGCTGGCGGATTTCCCGCCGGCGGTAAACATGCTGAAAACCGGCAACATCTCGACGGATTTCCCCCAGCTCATAGTTGGGGGGAAATCAGCCAAAGCAGTGATTTGGCAGACCCTTAAATCCGACGGTAACAGCCTACCGCTTGAAGCGCTACATAACTCGTGATGAGGCCCTGTGTCAAAATTGGCAAAATTGGCCACTGAGCTCAGTGCTGGTTTGGTCTCTTAATATCTTTGATATTGATTAGACACAGCCTTTCACGATGTTGTATATCATTTTGCCACTACGTGACTCCTTGTAATGCAGGAGCACTCAATCCTTTATGGATTTTTACGACAAGGGCAACAAGCGTGGAAAGAAAGTGTGGCATAGGCTGGGTTTAATGCTGTGCCCACGATAGCCTAGGGACCAGGGTCTGAACCTTGTGTGTGCTTCATCGATTGGGTGAATACCTCATCAGTTGGGTTAATAATCAATTAGCTCGATCTCAGGATTCAATCTGCCCACCAATGCTACTATTGATGCATTAATTAATTCAAACATGTTACACCTGGCACATTTATTGAGTCCGTGTATATTTTTGCGTCATGGTTTTGATTTGCTCCATTATTTTTTACTTCAAGTCCCAGCGGCCCCGGATCTCAGGCGGCAGAAATCGTAAATCTCCATTCCCATATAGTCCTATAGGACTCATGGGGCCTCATTACGAGGCTTGAGCTCCCGTAATGAAGGGGGCCGGTACAGGACCGGCCCCCTTCATTACGGGAGCGCGTATTACGAGGTTCCCTTTGCGGGACCCGGGTCAGACGTCTGGTAAAACCAGATGTCTTTTCCGGGTCCCGCGAGGGGAAGAGGGAGGTAACAACGGGACACTTTTAATTTGCTAATAGCTCCATGGCTACCTCCAAACTCGTAATGAGGCCCAAAGAGTCCCATAGAGTCCTATAGTGCTATAGGCCTCTATGGGCGTTGGGAGATGGAAGCACCAGCAACATTGCTAACAGTGCCAGTGCTTCTGTGAAAATTGTGCCTACCAGGGCCGATGCGCCCGGCAGGTCAGACCCTGCCGGGCGCAGTGGCCCTTGTAGGCACAGTTGTAGGCTGCCGCTCTGGAATGAGTGCCAGTACATTGATACCAGCACCCTTAATTTCAGACCGGCAGAATTGTAACAACGCCCATAATGCTTAATTAAATCAAGACTGAGGAGATGGCGCATATGTTTTGTATAATTTCTCTTGCTATCCCACCCTACCTCCTGGCCTCCCCCTAAAATTCTCTCTTCTCTCCTCTTCTACTTCCTCTCAGAGCAAAGTGGTACAATACCCCAACTTTAAGCCACTCCCTGGCTCTAAACATGGTTATGGCCCTCTAATAGTTAGTAGGCAATTGTTTGACATGAACCATAGACTTTGCACCCCCCTGGCACATGTATGTTGGTGTCCCATGAAAGCAAGCAGTAAAATGTTTACCATGGCTACAGCTCGTCTCTTTCACCAAACGCAATGAAGTTGATCTCTAACTGCCAATTATCTATCTGGCGCACATTTTGTGTCAGCTCCTAGCCAGAACCTGTTGTCCATGTATATTCAATGCAACATTAAAAGTGGAACTTTTATACCTCATTGCTTTTTGTTATGGTTCTTCATTTCCATGAACAATGCAATACCGACAGCTTAGAACCACAAACTGTGATTATGGTTAGCTAAACTATGACGCAGAGCTTCTGTTCAAAGGTTCGTTGGACAAGATTGGCATGGACAATCCCAATGCAGGATTTATCATCCCAACATAAGGAACTATGCCAGTTTTCAAAGTAGTTATACCACCGCATTTACAGACTGGAAGAGCATACCTAAAACATCAAATCCATATCCTAGCATTGGGGGAAGGGTTTCCTTGCCATTGCCCAAACGGTGGATCTAACATTTTATTTACTCTAGGCCCAGCCAGCAGTGTGAGGGGACAATGATGCTATTGTATAAAACATAAGCAGAGGAAAGTCTTGTATACTGTGACTTGTATCGCCACAATATGTGCTCATTGTACTGCCTATGCATCAGCTATAAGATTTGCATCCCCAGCATCAGTCCAGGGGGATCCATTTTAAGATTTCTCATTTGGAAACTGCAAAATACAAAGTTGTGTATACAATATTTATAAACTGATTGGGGAAAGGGCATAGTAGCATATCCTACCATCCTGTAAACAAGGGCATGGCAGCATATCCTACCATCCTGTAAACAAATATGAATGAATGCTCCATGACCTACGTGCTTGTGCAAAATGCAAACAAGTCTCTTCTAATGAAATGTGATGTTGTGAATATTAAAAGAATACAATGGCCCTCATTACGACCCTGGCGGAAATCGTGGCGCAAAATGCACCATGGAGCACGGCGGAAAGCTGCCGATAGCGCCATGGGGGTTGGCGGATTTACCGCCCCATTCCGACCTTGGCGGGGCGGTAAATCCCCATTCCCCATTTTACCCTTCCCCATTCCCATTTTTGCCCCATAGGGTATAATGGGAGTGGGGAAGGCGTTAATTACGCCACCGTAAAATACGGTGGCGTAATTAACAACAAGGTCCCGTAGCGCCATGGATTTCTCCGCCCGGAAAAACCAGGCGGAAAACGCTCCATGGCGCTACGGGAACTCGTAGTAGGGCGGACGGGTCCGCCGCGAATACCGCTGGCGTAAACCCACTCCGCCAGGGTCGTAATGAGGTCCAATGTGTGTGCCTGCCTGTAGGTTAGATTGTTTAAAGATGTAGATGCATGCCAGCTGCATGCTCATACAGGGGGCACGCCTGACCTTCAACCTTTATCGGGCAAAAAAAAGGCCATAATGCAATGCATGTAATCCCTCTTCACCCTCATATTAAACAGACACCAGAATGGAACAGATACTGTAAGAATAGACAGTCACTGCTTTCACTCAACCCGCCCTCCACCACAGAAAAAGAAGACTAACATGCCGGCATTCCTTGCTTTGTCCCCCAATCTGTTTGCACCTCACCCTCTACTTTGCCCCCCTATGGGGGCTATCACATTTAGCAAACACATGTCTCTGCACCGTGGGGAAAAGGCCATAGTGTTTCTAAAAGCACTGGCAATATTCCAATCTATCACTGTTGGTCTCAGCAATGGAAAATACCCTGACAGTGGAAGCAAAGACAGTTTACAAGCCCTGTGCCATTCCATATAGTGCACATTTTAAAAATGTATGTATTATCTGATTATTGTAATGATGTAATTTTATACCAAAGTAAGAAATATGGCTGTTTAGAAAAAAGGCGTTGGTGAATTTTGATGTATGGGGATGGAGTGATGCTCTTCTACGCTTCTCCTGTGTTTAGCTTTATGTCATTGGTTGTGAAGCGGTGCTGGCACACTCCTCCAGCAGAGGCAGTGTACTGTATTGCCTAAAACACAATTATACCATCAAGTAGTCTAGCGCCTGTTTGCTCCAATTTCTATTGTTTGTCTCGGGAGGATAGCTCAGAGGCAACGTGCTCACCTTGGCAGCAAGACGACACAGAGCAACACAGGTTCGATCTCCGGGTCCGCGCCTAGAAATCTCTTGGTATTAAGCTCGTTATAAATAACATATCATAACACATCACGTGCCTATGAGAAGGAGGACTTGTGCTGATGCAGCTCTGTGTGCTCTCACATAGCTTAGTGTTGGGCAATAGCTGACATAAACACTCAAATGTATTTAGTTTTATTAAAACCCCTTTCAGTCTCGGAAAACGTAGTTGGGGCATCCTGTTCAAATTGTTTGTAAGGTGTTGCTGACCAGGCAGTGGCATTCAGTCTCGGGAGGATAGCTCAGCGACAACGTGCTCGCCTTGGAAGAAAGACAACACGGAGCAGCACAGGTTCTATCCCCAGGTCTGCATTTAGAAACCTCTGGGTATTAAGTGTGTTATAAATAACCTATCATATCTTATCATGACAGGGTACTTGGGTGTGTGATGTTACAAACCATCTTCCTGGATGGACAAGGGATTTTCACTAAGGGGGGGGTTGATTATTGATGCATTACTGCTTGCTTCCGCCTTTGCGGAAAGGGGTCAATCCCACTGCACTACCTGTTTTAAAACCAGTACCTGAGGATTGTGAGGAAATAAGCGCACCCAGATAAAATGAACTCGTGGCCAAAGGCGGAAGGGGGGAGAAGAAGACTTGCAACTGTTGCAAAGAATGCAGCAGAAACAGTTGTTGCTGCAATTGTTGGGGATGCATGAATCATGGACAGCAGCACAAAACTGTGCCGGGCTGCAACTAGGAATAGTAAGTAAGTAAGCAAAGCGTTTATTCCCATAAAAACAACAATCGATAACAGAGTTACATATCACACAGTAAAAAAAAAAAACAACATTCCACCCTCATTAAAACCAAGCAACATGTTTAAATACAAAAGCATTCAGTTCAAACAATTTTCATAAAAAATGTGCTCAAAGTTAACGCATTCTTTAAAAATAATAATAAACCTCAACCCACACAAACGGAGTGCCCCCATAACAGGCAGCACTGTGCTGGTTCTTACTGAAGAATCGCCTGGCGCCTCAGAGGCGGATTAAGCCTACGCTCTCTAATTAAGGGGAAAGCTGGACAAAACCGTAGGAAAAGGGACAAGTCTTCCCAGTGCGCATCGCAAAAAATACATGGTTGGTTTTCAATACCATCACTGTTCTTAGATGAATACCATTAAAGCGTGCCCTGGTGATGGCAACACGCTGAGAGGATTTGTGTGTACAAGGCAAATATTTCTGTAGACCTGGGCTCGCAATCATTGCATGTTTCTTGTAACGGGTCTATGGATCTCAGAAGACTTCCTATTGTCCAGAATGCGCTGAAACACCCTTACTTTTATGGTGCTTAAAAGAGTGCGCAGCATAACAACTCTCAGGAGAAAATATTGAGCCATATCCTCTTCTGCCAACATTGCCTTTATATACCTTACCCAGGGAATCTTCAGGTAAGGGATCCCTAGGAACCAATTGTCTAATTAGGTCTTGTGGTAAATCGGCTTCACTGTTACCCCAGACTCTAAGCCAATGGTTGGCAGGCTGGGTTGCGATGGAGTCACTAATAAACCTGCAGCCCAGTTCCTGATGGACTGCAAAATTAGGGGCCGAACGAGGAAGCCCCAAAACCTGTTTCAGGAAAGTTTTCTCCACCAGCTGGTCGAATTCAACCTTGCCTTATCAACAATACTCCATGTCTTATCTGGCAATAGAAATAGCTTTCCCATTATAAACCTTGAGTTCCAGCTCGACCGGTTTAGCCTTAAACATACCCAACTGGGAATACTTCTACCCTGGTCCACTGATTCTTTAACAATTAGAGCACTGGAAAAGAAATGCTGCAAAACATTCTGACCAAATGATCAGAATGAATACAAGACTGCTCTTAGAGAGTGAGACAAACCCAAAGGGACTGCAAAAAATAAGTTTTGGTCCAGTGGATTACTTGCCCGTGCTGATAAAAATGTAGCTCTTTTTAGGGTCTTGCAAGATCGTAGCGATCCAACCCTTGAGCCAAATAGCCCATTCATAGCCCTATGCAACAATGTCACACATTTTATAAATACGAAGATTTATCATGTAAGGGCCACCCTCTTTGCAAATAATGCACAGGTTATTGGCACTATAACTATTATACATTCCCCCAGCTAACTCAGTATCATCATTCATTTTCTTCTATCTCACTGCACCTTTCTGAAAGACTATCACTGCAGCAAACCCACTGCCTCTATAGGAGACCATGTACCCTCTTTTTAGTTAGATCATTCAAGGACCTTCATACCCAATAGATGGAAAGCAAGTTGCAAAGCATCTGGGATGCACCCAGTAATGCCTGGCAACTACAAACCAATCGCTGTCCTTCCCTAGACCTTCACATTGCTTGAAACACTTGTTGCCCACACAAGTAGTAGTTTGTGGAAGACCCTCATTGCTTGACATTTTCCAATTAGGGTATACCTCTGGCATGACATGTTTATGGCTGTGCATGAGAGGAAAGCAATGTTGAGCTGCAGCTCGGACCGGGCTATGGCCTTTAATACAGTAGACCTGGAGGTGCAGCTGGACCACTGCGTATCAGTGGTCCACCTCACTCCACTAGTTTTTATCTGACTGTCACAATTTGCCACCTTTGCTATCTTTCCTGACACTTGGGGGCCTGATTTGGAGTTTATTCCATACTGGACATTCCTTTCAAACCTTATAAGACAATGATGTGGTAATTTGGGAGTACTAAATCCTTATTTTCCATGTCACTTGCCTTCCGAGTCCATTCCAGATTTTTGGTAGCCAGTATGCTGCTTAAAAGACTATGCTTCCCCGAATGCCTGGCCCACTGATTCATCTCCACCGTTGCAGGACAAGGTTGTATGGAGTATATGCAGCACCTGTGGCTGGCAGGTGCTAGCAAGCAGCATACCTGAGGCGTGTGCTCGTTAGCCACCTTTAAAAATCTCAGTTTGCTTCAGTCCAGCGCTGGTCATTGATGCAGTGTTTCCAGTGTGTGACCAGTCCTGTGTTCCCGTTTCTTAGCTTAGTTCCTAGTTTCTTCTGTTTTGCAGTCAGCACTTGCCAGTGCTTCCCTTTTTCTGTGCAGCCCAGTTTGTCTGTGTTCTTTATTCCTTGACTTTGCCGTTTTCTGCAGTGCAACCTTGAGCCTTCATGCTCCACTCTTGTATAGATTTTCCATTTTGTCACAATGACCTTCCCTGCGTGGGGCGGGGGGAGATTTTGCACTTGTAATTGCGTTTTCCCTGCTCCTGTTCATTACTTTCTCCTGGAGTCTGTTTCGGGGATTTCCCTTGCACTCCTCCTATCAAGGGTGTCAGCAGTCATTGCTTGTCTAGTACCTGTAACAGCAATCAAGGGTGAGGAGCTTGCCGACTTTCTTTGTAATCATAAGGAGCTTCTAAGTGCTTACCCAACATCCCCCATATCCAGTATTCATCCATTTATATTCTTATCTCAATCTACTTGCACATCGTGGGTTTTAGTGTACATGTATCTTGGTTCCTGAGTGTATGTTTTTTGACTCAAAGCTATTCACTGTGTGATCTTGTGCACATTTCCCTTGCTATATTCACTGCCTTTGTCCTCTCATGACACTGTCAGATCTCAATGGTATTAGCATAATTGACCTAAAAACATTTGACCTAAAACATTTGATTGAATTTTTTTGACCTTTCTTTCGGTCAAATTTTATGAAATATATATATGGGGGTAAGGGTATAGAATAGGTTGCGGGAAAACAGGGTGGCATGCTGGTGGTAACCCCCCCCCACACATTTTAGACTGAAAAAAAGTCAAATAAATTCGATCAAATGTGATTTGTTCAAATAGACCCAAACCATCTCAACAAGTCTCATCTTTCACTCTCGACCTTTCACCTGCAGTGTCCACCCGGGCTCACTTCTCTCTATCTTTCTATTCCATAGACATTTACGGCCCCTACCATCACTTTCGCGCACATCTGTGCATATAACAACGTATATCCATATCCCCCACTTCTCCGAAACAGTAAATATTGCAGAGTCCTGATTCCAGACCATCTAAGTCTGGATGGAACAAAAAATAAACTTGATACAGCACGAGAATCCAAAACTAAGATCTGTTCTCATTCGTCCCAATGCTTTACTTTGTACATCTCCTTTGCCACCCATCAAAGCCTATCAGCACCCGAAGAAGAGGCACCATCTAATCAGGAGACGTGGTGGTGTAATACTGTGTTCCATCCCTCCCTCCAGCGCCACTTCACTGTTCCACCAGATATTTTGACTAGACCTCCTGTTGTTTCCTTTGCCCTTGCCCCCATTTTCTCATGCCTTTCACAGATCCTACCCCCTTTCTTGTAACCCTCATTTAACTAACCGCCTGTCCTACTCCAGCACCACATCTCAGCTCCTTATTGCACTATTATAGAAATAGAAAAGAGACAGCTTACAAAGACTCAGGCTCTTCGGCCATTAATGTCAAAGCCAACCCTGCAATGTGGGGCTAAACACCATATTAGAAATGTGAGTTGCTGTATGGATTCAGCCATGAATATACTTCCTGTATATCATGTATCCTCCACCTGAGAAGACTGACATTTATACTGTCTTTTCACCCACCAGCCTTAGTCAAAACATGGCTTGGAATGCCCCCGGAGGTCTCCAATATCGCGAATCTCACAAAACATGGCTCTTTCACCAACAGTTGTCCAAAGACTAATCCCTATGGATGCAAATACTGATGCACGTATATCACAATACTGCGCTACTGTTAAAAGATGGGAGCATAAAATACTGGCTACCCACACTCTGTAGAACACTCTTTTGCTCTCAAGCCAGGTCCGAACTTTAAACAATAAAATAAAATAAATTATGCAATACTTAGACTACAGTACCATATCCTTCATTGGTCTCCCAGATATGACCATCAAAAAAATCCAACCAGTCCAGAATGCTGTGGTTTACCTTATTTTTGAACATTCCAAAAGGCATCACATCTCTACGTCTTTATCTTTTTTGCTCTGGCTACCAGTCAATAAGTGTACTGTCTTCAGCATCCGGTTCTCAGTCTATGAATCCTGACATGGAATAGCTCCTGCTTACCGAGTCTACAGAATCCCTTCTGGCCTGCTCATGTCCAATGATAAATCCCTTCTGCTCTTCTCTAGATGATGCTGCTCAACACGATGAAGGAAATAGTTGAGCCTGGGGGGCCTGTGCCTCTAGAATAACCATCGCCTTTTATTTGGGGATGAACAGAACCGTTTTACTTTCAGATCCAGTCTTAACACATCTCTCTTTGGCAGTTAAACATACTCTTTTTCATGGCAGTCTGTGCACATCAACACCAGGAGACGGGCATTCCCACCGTATACTATATACATCATAGCACTCACTCAGTCAAAATGACCCAAGACGCTTTAGAAAGGGATATCATTGACCGCAATCTCAGGCTCATGTTAGTGGGCCCGGGGGTTTCTTGGGGCACCGCCACCTTCTTCCACTTATCATCATTCTTTAAGGTGGCGTTGTTTCCTTTCTGCAGCTATTGAGGATGGTGCAAGCCGTGGGATAGGGAGTGTGCTAACCTATGTGAATGTCAGTTGTTTGAGATAAGACTCTGAGAGGCTTCTTTTATTCTTGGATGCCATAGAACCAGGAGGACTAAAGACTTTCTCCCACTGCAGAGTAGAGGAGGGGAAGCCCATGGTATTGATGCACGCATTCAGATTTAAAACTATAGTGGATAATTATCCCTTCCAAATTGGAATGTGCCAAGTATCCATTCACCATTTCAAAGCACAATAGCCTATCAGATCGTGGGCATTTCCCTATGGATAATATACTCCCAGGTTTCTCCATCAAACCCATAGAAAGCGGATTAGCACTCGGGGCCTGGTTACATCCGACCTGCACCCATCAACAGGTTTTGCATCTGCCTTTCCCACTGTCCGACTAATTAACCCCACCCCCTTTTTTTACAGAGCCAAGCGCAGTGAGGCCACCAATAGTGGCAGTCGAGTGCTGTACAAGACCACTTACATACATTACATCTCTGACGCTGCACACGTGTATGCCTTCCTGCAGAGCATGCACACACAGCGTTCCCTGAACCTGAATCAAATATAGGCTAGAAGAGGCAGGTACAGATTGATGACTTTATTCATGGTAGGTGTAAAGCTCATGGTGTGTTCCATGTGTTGTCTGCCTCTGGGGTTCATGCAGGTGATCCAACCATTGCCTGAAAAGTACATTAGTTTACATTTTGAATGTGTCCTGCCCTTGTTTGCATCCCCTTAGTCCTTGCACATGCACTGCTGAGAAGCAACCACTTGCATGCTAAACATGGGTTAGAAATGATGACATGAAGTATCTTTTGCTCCTTTAAATTGCGACTATGAGTTCACAATATGGGCAGCCACCCTCTCACAGACGGAGCAATATGTTGGCTTTGTCAGCTAAAGTATTTCATCATCATCAAGTTTATTTCGGATATACATAGAAAATCCACAAAAACAGTACATAATACAGAGATATGCAAAATGTAAAAATCAGAAACAATAGATCTATGAAAAACAATGTTAAAACAACCAAAAGGGAGCACACATTTATTTCATTCAGTATTGTCAGTTGGCTCATTACGGGTCAATGACTGCAGCAAACATTTCCTATGATACAAAGCTTTTTTCAAAAACAGGAGTAATACCCAGGCCACACGGTGAATTTACCCTCGACAGGCAAATCATTGCTGGCCGATACTGCACAAAGCCCTGTTCCTGCAGTATTGGCCTAATGAGATGACTTCTATATGTCGCATATATTGGGCAAAAATAAAAACAGATGGGCTAGATCCTCACCCCACCGGACCACGCTGCCACCACAGCCCTCAGGTGGATACAGTAGAACCTAGCCTGTGTCAGAAGTACCCGGTCAATTGTTGATTCAGCCCAGAGCAGGGAACCTTGAACACCCTGGAACATAATGGTCATCGGACCACGATTCTTAGGCTTCAGGAGTTGTAAGCCTTCCCTATTCAATCTTACAGATTCATACAGGCCAGCAGTCCAACGATGTATAACACTCCGGGACAGGGTACTACTCGGGGAGGGGGCGGGGGTAAAATGCATAAAATTCATCCCCATCAACTGTGATTTAATTTTAGACAGCCACAGAATCTTGTCTCTCAAGTCCATAGCTAACAAGAAAGTGAACAGTTCCTGAGTTAAAGTGGAATTGACATTCCCCCATAGCCTGAGTCAATGTAATACCGGTTACAGGGAAATCATATCCTCGATTGGTGTACAGCCCAACTCCATGTGAACACCAAAGTTGGGGGCAGAGATGGGTAACCCCAACAGTTTCTTAAAAAATCGATTCTCCGTGGAATGCACCATGTTAACAGGTGAATGAGCCTATAACCCTATTCAGTGCCACAGACACTGCTTTCCCCTTGTACAACTGTAACAACAGGGCAATTTACTCTTAAACATGCACATAGCCCTTGAGACCCCACCCAATGCCTGCTTAAACTTTGATGCTTGTTTTAATACATGAGCCTTGCACCACAATTTGCTGAAAATCTGACTCCAGGTGATCAACACATGTGAACCTGGGGATAACAGTATTCCTGCAATACATGGTCTTGAAGTCTATCTTTCTCATGCCCTTCCAACAAACCATCACTGTGGATTTTGCTGCGTTAACTACCATATCAAGCCCATCCATGTAAGTGGCATACACCCAAATGAGTGCCCGCAGAGCTCTTGGTGTGCGTGCCATCAAAACAGAGTCATCTGCATATACTAGTACTGGTAATGGTCGTCCTGCCAGTTTTGGACATCAAGGGAAAACCCTAGAAGGTGATTAAGGAGCTCATTTACATAGAGGCAAAAAAGAAGAGACGTAAGCACATATCCCTGCCGAACCCCCAGTTTCTACAGGGAAGGAGCATGTACATTGCCCATTTACACCACTCCTAACACATGCCTTCGTGGAACCATGCAACCTAGCCAAAAGATCAACTAACGGTCACGGGCAATTCATAGACCTGAGCATCTCCCACAACTTGGTTGATCAGATGAAATGCAAGAGATGTTTTTGGCCAAACTAAAAATGACTCTAAAGATTGGCAATGGTAGTTTGGCCCTTATTACGAGTTTGCCGGTAACCTGCGGTGATACCGGCGGGTTGCCAGCAGACTCGCCTTGCCGTTCCCGGCGCCAAATATCCCGGTGTTACTAAAATATTATGGGTGCCAGCAACGGTGGTAGGTTCCCAATCCATGGCATCCCATTGGACTCCATGGAATGGGAACTTCTGTATCATCAGCACCGTTAATGGTGCCAGTGATTCCGTGATTTCTCTGCCGCTAAGGGCCTGAACTCCAGGCAGGTCAGACTGATGGTAGTTTACTGCTCCCAGTCCAGGATAAATGCCAGATCTGGAATTACTGCCTGTGTTACCAGCATTTTTCCCAGACCGGCATACTCGGAATGACCAGCAATGTGTCATCACCTGGTAGTGTACATTAGTTGACCAGGGGGCATGGTTCCGAACAGCCCATAGTACAGCATAGATATTGGAAAAATTGTCAGTGGCCACTAAGCTCAGTTCTAACTGTTAGGGACTTGGCCACTCGGCCAACACTTCCTGCATCTTCTTCCTGAGGAAAACACGCTTCGGGGTGCCATGTATGAACACAGAGGCGCATTGCTGAATAGAATTCCCATTATGGTAAAGCATTATTCGTTTTCTGCTCTTTCCTTAGTAGTAGAAGAGAAGGTGACCTAGTGAACACTGAGGCCTTGTATTTGCATGCTCTGGTTACTAGTGCACATGTTCACTATTAATTGGACACTTCTCCACTCAGGCAGCTCTAAACACTCTTATCTTCTTAGCAAACCAAACCATAAACTAATAAAGCATTGTGCAAAATAATTGTGACTGGCATAGTCTCTGGAGGGCTCCACAGGGATTGTAGCTGGTGCTGGCACTAGGAGTGACTACTGCATGGGGTGTTGAGCTACTGTGAGTCCTTTCCAAGCATGCCTCCTGGAAAAACTGCAGACCAGACTCTCCTATGTAGCTCAGAGATCATTTCTGTATGCTGCCCCCAAACTCTGGAATGATCTTCCATTGGATCTGAGAACATTTCCTCACTTACTTCTTTTAAGTGTAAGCTGAAAACCGCTCTGGTCTCCTAGACCTGGCGTTATTGCCCTCTGATCTGATATGGTATGTATTTTCCTGTTTTCTTGTCGTATGTCTCTGTCTAAGCACCACTATGCCTCCAGTCTCTTGTTATGCACTATACAAATTAAATAAATATGATATGATATTTTATTTGTAGCACGCCTATACACAAGTGATTCAAGGCACGACAAGGCAAGGGAGGGGAACAAGGGAGGACAAGACAACAATCTCACTAGGCCAAGTGAAATTGAGATCGCGCAAGTGCAGGGGAGAGGGAAGGGGGAAAGTGCAAGGGGAATGGGAGGAGTAGAAGTGCGAGACATAGGAGAAGACATTAAAAATGTGTGGCCAACAAGAGAAAGTGCAAGGGGTTAAGTGCAGACAGCAAGGGTTAGATAAGTGCAAGTAGGGGGGGTGCAGGGTTGCAGATACAGCCCCAGTCAGGGGTGCCGGAGGCAGTGCAGGTGTACAACTGGGAGGGCAGGGACCTGGGCTCGGGATTAAGAGGATAGCCAGGTAGACCAGTGCAATATCAGACAGGAGATCATCAGGGAAGTGGAAGATGGAAGGCAGAAGGAAATAGGAAAGTCTTGAGCTGCTTCAGGAACCGGAGATGATTCTGTCAAGTTTCAGAGAGGCTGTTCCACAGGGAGGTGCCAGCAGAAGAGAGAGATCTGCCCCAGCTCGCTGCTTAGAAAAGCGCCTGACTCTCAAGAAGTTAGAGGTGGAAGAGCGAAGAGCTTGAAAAGGAAGCTACATCTGAAGAGAAAGCTGGAGATATATTGGTCCCAGACTTCAGAAGGCCTTGTGGACAAAGCAAAGGGCCTTGAATTTAATCCTTGCAGCCGCTGGGAGCCAATGGAGAGATTTCAGTGCTGGAGAGATACAATCCCTGGGCTTAGGGCCAAGGACAAGTCTTGCAGTCCTGTTCTGGATGAATTGCAAAGGACGGAGAGTAGAGGCGGGTAGATTTAAAAAGACACTGTTACAGTAGTCAAGCCTAGAGAGAACCAGAGCTCTGGAGACAGTGGGCCTCATTACGAGTCAGGCGGAATGGGTTAACAGGGTCTGCTAATGGGTGCGGACTGGTTATTCCCATTCTGCCTGATTACGAGGTCCCCTTGCGGGACCCGGTAAGGACGCCTGGTAAAACCCGGGGCCAGTCGTAATCGGCCTGTTAGCTCCCTCTCCCATTCCCATTGAGCCTTATGGGGGCTCGAATGGGAATGGGGAAGGTCCGGGCCCGGGTTCCCTGAGGGAGGAATTACCGGGCCCTCCAAACTCGGAATGGCTTGGTAATTCCCCATTCAGGGAACCCGGACCCGGTTTTGGAGGCAGCCATGCCGCCAATAGCGGCATGGCTACCGCCAAACCCGTAATGAGGCCCAGTGAGTTTCTGGAGGGAAAGGGAGAATACCTCTGTGGAGGTGCAGTTGGTAATTTGACTTCTTAGAGATGTCGGAAATGTGAGGAGAGAAGGAGAGTGTGGAGTCAAAGATAACTCTGAGATTCTTAGCCTCACATGTTGGAGGGGGAAGATGGCCAAAGGAGGCCAGCCAGAGTGTGGAGGGAAAGAGGGGTGCATGTGTGCTGAAGAGGAAGATCTCTGTCTTACTGGTATTCAGGCAGAGATCATTGGTGGCGCACCACTCCTCGATAGCAGACAGACAGTCAGGGAGGAGAGAAGGAGAAGACGCAGCAAAGGAGAGCCTGAAGGCGAGCTGGGTTTCATCCGCATAGCAGTGGAAATTGAAGCAGAGAGCAGCAATGCGATGGGAGAGAGGTGCCAGGTATTGGTTCAACAACCAGGGAGAAAGGTTAGACCCTTGGAGAACACCACAGGTGGAGAGAGAGATAGAGGAGAGGAATGGCCCAAGTTGGATCTGGGAGGCTCGGTCAGAGAGGAAAGAAGTCAGCCAGGCAAAAACCTGATCAGTGATGCCCAGGTTATCACTGAGTCGGTTGAGCAGGATGGCATGGTTGACCATGTCAAAGGCAGAAGAGAGATCAAGTAGGATGAGGACAGAGGGGAGATTAGAATCAAAGTTCAGGAGAGCAGTTTCCGTACTTCTGGCTGCTCTAAAGCCAGGCTGATGGTCATGGAGATAACCCACAGATTCAGTGTGAAGATTAAGCTGGGAGATGGCCAGCTTTTCCAGGAGTTTGCCAGGAAAGGAGTGATAGAGATAGGGTGATAATTAACCGGAAGGCAGGGGTCAGCTGAGGGTTTCTCAAGAGGAGGGTGCACAAGAGAGTGCTTCAGAGGGGAGGGGAAGGTTCCAAAGGTGAAAGGGTGGTTGCAGAAGTCACCCAAGACAGGAGCGAGGGTGTCAATGTGGTCCTTGATGGTTTTGGAAGAACAGGGAAGAACCTGTTTTGATGAGGTATTCATAGATCGGACTTCTCTAGAAACCTTGTCACGGGAGAATAGAGGAAAGGCAGAGAAGGGAGGCGGGTGACCGCAGGGGGGCAAGAGGAAGAGGAAGGACTGGGGGAGAAGCAGGAGAAGCAGAGAGGGTGGACATGATGTACTGGGATTTAGAGATTAAGTGAGAAGCCAGTGCCGTGCAGGGGGCCTTGGAAGGAACAGGAGAGGTACAGACTGAGCAGGATTGGCCAGCTCCTTGCAGATTTTAAAGAGATCGGCTGAGTTGTTAGATGTTGCAGAAATGCAGGCTTGTATGTGAACTCTCTTCTTAGTGAGGACAGAGAGTCGGTATGGCCTTTGGAGCAGGCAGCAGACCAGTTTGTCAGAGGATGTACAAGATGCCAACCATTTCCTCTCAGCCAGCCTAAACTTGTGTTTAAGGGTGACGAGTCGTACCATGAGTTGCACTTGGCTTTAGGCTTCATATGGATCCTTATGACAGGGGCAAGTGCATAGAGAGTACCAGAGAGAGCAGAGTGGAGCATGGAAAGGGCAGTGTCAGGGTGTGAGTCAGCCAGAGGTGCAGGAAGGGAGAGAAAGAGGCAGCGAAAGCCTTAACTTACACACGCTCCATGGGTCGAATGACTGAGAAGGTGGGTGTTAGTGTGGGGTAGGCTTGGCTTGAGGGGTGGAGGAAGAGAGATGAGAGGAGAGGAGAAAGTGGTCACTCCAGGAGAGAGGAGAGGTGAGAGGGTCAAAGAGGAAGAGGTCTGAGGAGATCAGAACATCAAGAGCGTGCCCTGCAGAGTGAGTCGGACCAGAGGGAAGAATAGAGAGAGAGAGAGAGAGAGAGAGAGAGAGTCGCAGAGGTCACAAAAGAGTCCCTTGACGGAACAAGAGGCATCCAGATGGATGTTGAAATCTCCAAGGAGGAGTAGTTGAGTGGTTGAGGCCAGGAGGGAGGAGGAGAGGTCTGCCCACACGGAGAGGAAGGAGGTGATCTGACCAGGAAGCCGGTAGATAGTGGCCACTGTGAGAGAGTGGCCAGGAGATAAATAAATAAATAAATGTAAAAAGGGATCTCTGCACATACTGAGGGTAAAGGTCAATAACACCCAAGGCACCACTGCTTTTTTGCTTTGTGCTGGATTAGTAAACAGTACAGCACAGAACGCTGTTGAGTGTTTACCTCGTTATCAAAACTAGAATGCTTCATCTGAATTTAGAAAAGTGTTGTGAAAATCTGCAAGAGCAGGTAAGTAATTCACACTGAATCATTGAAATGCTATGCAGGCCCAGATTTCAATCCAATGTACGGGTTAACACAGGCTAAATGGCAATGCAGAATCACAGCACAGATAACTAAAGCTCTACATTCAGGCTTAACTTCAAAGCGGTAGTTGAGATCAATGCCAGGCGGGCATTAACTTTGTGGTTCTCCAGACAGTCTCTTTATTCTTTCAGAGTACAAATAGTCCTTGGAGGAAATGTAGTGCTGGTAACTGAATGTGTGAATAGCACTTTAACCCTGGTAACCTTCTGACATCTTGCACCGAAAAAGGGACTCTCTTCAGGGTGAAGATATGAACAATAAATCATTTTGGGGACTTTCCATTTCGACATCTGCCCCCTATATGACCTCTTTGAAGCCTTAAGAAAATAATTAGTGATGAATCACTCTTATATACTTTTTACTTCACCCATCCACTCCCATCTTTGTGAATGGGTAATCTCTATGGGCCTCATTACGAGGTGGGCGGTAAGGGATTACCGGCACCGCCCACCAGGCCTTAAGGAGGGACCCGCAAAGGGATACCGGGGTCAATAACGGTACCGTTATTGCCGCCTTCCCCGTTCCCATTGAGCCCTATGGGGGCTCAAATGGGAATGGGGAATGGCCCTGGTGAATGCGGAATTACCGCCCCCGCAACCTTGTAATGGACCGGTAATTGCTCCATCCAACAGACCGGAGTCGGAACGATTTTGAAGGCAGCCATAGCACTAATAGCGCCATGGCTACCTCCAACCTAGCAATGAGGCCCTATGTCATTAATATAATTTCAATTGCATGATATTCGATAACAAATGAGAATCTTTATTTTCACTCTTTGGAGCAGCTATTAGGCTTTAGAATGCTTCAAGAATAAAGAACTTGCTGTATATTTTTAAGGTGTTTATTAAAACACAATCTCATACATGTTCTTCAATAGTCAGAATGAAAACACGCCCCCAAAAGCGGTTTCATCTTCCCTCATCCACAGTCTCTATATTCTGCCAGTTGTCGCAAGTTTAGCGTGTTGAGTTCTGTCTTGTCAGAAACTGTTTTGACTCATAAAGACTCTGCTTGACTCTTATCTAATATGTGTGGACTTATTGGTGAATCTGCTTACAAAATCTTCCTGGGCAATCAGCTATGTCCAGTATGTTCATGACACTATTAAGCACGTTGCTTGATTTAAAAACAAACGGACCCGAATTCTTCTAGAATACAGTGACGAGGGGCTTCTCTTCAGTGCCCTGCATTAGCTTGTCCAATAGGCTACATCATGCACAAATGTGTCTACAGTTCATTGGTGACCTTTGCTATGTAAAGCTAATGCTTTTTGGACGTCGTTCTCAGATTGTTCAATCCTTCTGAGCTAAGAGCTGGAAATATGATTACATTTTGATTCTGAACATGCTTTGTACAATGTGCCTATACCGTGGTACAATGATATAATCAATGTGCATCTCTAGCCAAACATTCATGCATTTTATTTATTTATTTATTTATTTATTTGTATTTAGTTCAAAAGAACTTTTACAAAATCAATACATTCGATATGCAATCTGCTTCCAGCCACTATTCTACAGCACTAATTGCTCTATGCAACACCCAGGTCTTCTATGTTGGTGCACATCCTGCCCTTCTTACCACTTCCAGTGAATACATTACGTTTTATGGTTGTAGGCGCTCACAAGTGCTGATGCTCTACTCAGGCTGTAAAGGCACTGTAGGGCATGGCATGGCATGTCACTAATAACACACTACCCATGCTCTCCGTACAACTCCTGCAGCTCACATGGGGAGTGTAGGATTAGCATATAAATTAATGTATGTGCAGATCATTCATCCTAAAAAGTCTCCATGGGATCTGTGCAGCTCCTGCCATTCAAAGGTGGTATTTAGAGGGCTAAAATGCCATCTACTACCAGATAAATCAATATAGATATATTCCAGGCTTCTTCTGGAGTTTCAGGCACTACCTTTGGTCAGATTTCAAAATGTAGCATTGCAATGTTGTGATGAATGCCACGTTATTCAGCAGGTGCCCTGTGTTTGTAATTCAAAAGCTGGAATTAATCTTCTTGATAAAGCCGAACACTTTGTTTGGAATCCCACGGTTGGCTTTTCAACATATCTCCCAACAAGGTTTCAGAACATTCTTGCCAGCTCAATAGCAAGGTTTGCTCACAAAGCCTTTGAAGTGTTTTCTGGTTGTAGTTCCCAGAATATGTCTCAGAAAAGTGGTCCCGTCCCTTGCTCGGGTCAGCAAGCCTCCAAGGGCAGAGATGCTGGTCTCATAGGGTAGAGTGAAGAGAGTACTGTGCCTGATCTCTTTCTGATCTCTGGATCAAGGATAGCGTGTGCAGACACTGACAGGGCTTTGCCCTCGAAAGGGTCGTCAGAACGCTTGCACCCTGACAGAACCTCCAAACGATTTGTCATAGGATAGGGTTTTGTCCTGGTATGGGACTTGTTAGGACATATTTTCTTTTTTGCAACTCTCCCTTCATAGTTTTCTATGTAACTCCTGATATTTTGAAGGGAAGGAAAGCCTTCAGCTTCACCTCCATTGTCTTTTGCTCGTTGTTATCTGAACACTGATGAGCTCTTCAGACTACCAGTACTGGGAGACTTTGTTTCCTTTTTGAATTCTTGTACTTTTAATATTGCACACGTCATCTTACAATGCAGTGTAATGGGGATACATTTGCATCACACTAGCTTTTTACAAATGGGATTTCTAGTTACTTTTATATGTGCCTAAAGGCAAGCTCGTGGCAGCAGTTACATTTTTACTGTTTTTGCATTATGTTTGGTGTGCAGATTCACGTTTACCGCGTATGGCTAGTGATCAAAATGGGTATGCTACGAGATTTTCGCTTTCTTGTTTGGCCATATTGCTGTGCCATCTCTCTGCTTTGCCAAATTAGGAAATCCCTTATAAGGTCATGCACTTGCCCAGGAAAGCTCCAGCTTTCTCAGGCTACTGAACCTTTGGGAGTGTATGACTCAGGAAACGAGCTGGGACTGTCTAGTCCCAGTACACATCCTTGGTGCCAGAAATGCTCGGTGTAGGCCAAGTGTGAAACCAGTAGTTGCCCCTGATTTTACAATTATTGCCTGTTTGAATGGTGCATATGATTACCATAGGGGGAGCTTGGACTTGCTTCCAGCTCACATCTTGGATAAGAGGAGGACTCCTGCAGCCATTCTTCAGATTTACGTTGGTGCCAGGAATCCCTTGAAGAAGTACAGCCTACTGAAGATCCGAAAATGACTCCTGAAGTGGCCCAGCATTCCCTGCAGTGTCTGGCCCATTTAACCCCTTTTCCGCTGCTTGATCTCCAAAGACCATGACAGTGCTTCACAGACAAGATTTATTCTTAACCTTCCAGCCATCACCTCTTTTGTTTTGCTAGTGTCACAGGTATGCTCAGACCTGGGTCCCATACTTGCTGGGCCTGGAGACCCAAGCTACTACTCACTGATGATCCCAATGATGTTGAAACATGTCTGGGGATGGTTGTGGTCTCTCGCAGAAAGGATGTGATCAAGCAGTTTGGGCTGGACTGCCCATTTTGAAGGTGTGATCAAGTCTGATTTGCATATGGTCTTTCCCATTTTGTAATGGCTTGGCAGGTGAAGAACACTGTTCTGGAGGGTTGTCCAGAGCAATGCCAGAGGCTAAGAATGATTTGATACCTTCCAGCCATCACCTCTTTTGTTCTGCTATTGTCCACTGAAGCCAATTACTGTGATTGACTGATATCTCAGCTCAAAACAATCCCATGCCTCTGCTACATTAATAGACTTGCCTGAAAGAGCTGTTGGTTGATAGGAATGTTATGCTAATAATTACAATTTCACATTTTACAATTTCTTGACCTACTAAAAGACCTAATTAAGCCATTGCTAGGGCTACTGCTTCTCAGAATACTCCAACTCTTGGGCCCCAGAACTCATCTCCACAACCATGTCTATCTACATTCCACCAAGTCGGAAAGTCATCTTGAAAGTCACGTTTGTGAATATTCCCTCTGCTCCATACTCTTGAGACTAATGGGTGAAGTCCAGACAATAGGGTGCCACTAAGTGCAAGGGAATTAATTTACAGACACAAGAGTGGGACACACTATTTTACTGAGACTATGGATCGCCTGGGTTTACTAGAAACATGCAGACATAGATTCCCACTAGATTATGCTATCTAAATTAAGCATACACATTTCAATACATGCATTGCAGCTTTTAAGTACTGACAGCTACCTCACCATTCTATAGGATTCCTCAAGTGTAATACATTTTTTTATTCTCTACCACACACATACTTATGGCACATACATTACTACCTATACCACCAACATCTATGTGAAGTTCTTATTTATCTAAGCGTGTTAAGACATGTGCCATTTCCATGACATTGTTAGAAACAACTCTCTTACATGTTTCCACAGTGCATCATAACCCAGGCCTTACTCAGGGGGATTTCTAGCGGTAAGGGTAATTAGCTATTGCCTGTGCTCTGTAGAAAGAAAATAGGGAAACTGGATATGGAATACGGACAAAAGATTAAAATTTTACTCTAATATGCTAACAATATATCAATGGAACATTGTCTGGTAACTAGATCATCCATAAGATCTTGAATTAGAAACTGATATTTTTCTTCACCAGGCCTTTCGGAATGAAGTCTGACCTGTGGGCCATAGAGCACTACAAATATTCTATAAACTCCTAGTAAGAACCTTTGTAGAGAGCTTGAACTTTATACACTCATAGACGCACACCTGAACCGTCACAGTACACCCAGAAGTCTTTAGTGTACTCTGGAATTTGTCTAGGTGCAGTAACTTACTACCACACACCTATGTACATGTCATTTCATTATCCAACCTACAAAGTATTTATGATAAATGTATGTTCAGACATTTGGAATGATAAAAGAAGATAGTCTGCTTGGCTGTTATATATGATTATCCAAATCGGACAGACGTAGGATTAACGTGGGTCGCAATTGGTTTTTGTAACTGGTTCTATTTCTGTTAATTCATTAAAATAACACTTGTGTGAGTATCTAAAAGGGGAAACCTTTAGATTTATAACAGAAATGGGGTTCTGAACTATGATTAAAGGTAACCTAACCTTCGGGCCTTTGCTGTGATGCTTATGCTTATGCTGGCTCGAGGTGAGCACTAAGAGATGAAATGAAGCTGGAGGTGCCCCAGATCCTTTTGTGTAAAATGATGTCATGTCCTACATTTTTAGGTTGGTAGTGTGGAGCAGCTGCTGTGAATCACCAATATGTTGTGGTTGGGGAAAGAGGGCCTGCAGTGAGTTAGATCACGTGTGGTCATCTTCAGCCGCACAGCCATTTCTTTATGTGAAAACCATAACCCGTAGAGGCTGCAAAAGGTTATGGGTCTCAAAAAGTATTGCTCTGCCCGAATGTGACAAAAGCCTGATCAAGCCATACATTTAGAAATGTAAGTTAGAACTCTGAATTTTGGAACAGTAGGCCAAAGGAGGAGGCCACCATGGTGTGGTTTGATAGAACATGTGCAGTGTTCATTTCAGATATATGTGAAAATGTGAGCAGGTCTCCATACCAAGACTGGAAAACCACAACCATACATCTATAAGAGTAGTCCCTCACACTCTGTGAAGAGTACTTATCAGAAGTCATCAAAATGGAAATCCATGCTCTAGACTACAATCCTTAATTCTGGAATTTAACAGAAAAACATCTCTGTTGAAAACTGTGCACTGGTTGGTTAGGTTATGCCCATTGTCTTTCTTGATTCAGATCTTCTATGGTTTCTGTTTTAAAAAAATATGCCTTTGGTCCCACTCATTCAACTTATTCTCTCTGTTTTTACCCTTCTTGAAGCGCATAAGGATAGTCCACTTGAAGTTGTCTCTCTGCAATGGTGCTCTGTTATGTTTGGAGAAGAAGGGCTGCTGTGAGTTGAGGGAATTTCTGGTCCTCCTCAGCAGCCTGCCCATATCTTTAGTGAAACCCATAATTAATGCAGGTTGATAAAGATTATAGTGCATATTGTGATACTGGGTGAAAAGAATTATGGTCTGTCCAAAGATGACCCTTGCCGGATTAAAAACATACAATTTGAAATTTTTATTAAAATGATCATTGTGGAAAAAGTAGGTCCTTGGAGTAGCCTGCCATCATGGGTTGGGTAGAACAGGTGTACTGACATTCTTAGGAATATCTGTAAATGTGAGCAGGTTGCCATGTTGAGACAGGAACATTCCAATCATATTTATCCTGAGGTAATCCCTTAGTGTTGATGAAGAATACTAATCGAAAGTCATCATGGCCTGGAGACTTGCATCCTTTTTCCTGGATTAACACAGAAAAATGGAGTATGCTTAAAATCCCCCAAAACATCATTGATAAAACCTGTGTGCTGGTTGGTTAGGTTGAGCCCATTCTATTTCCTCATTCAGACCTTGTATGCGGTTTCTGGTTTTAAATATATGCCTTTGATCCCGCTCGTTGATCTTATTCTCTGACTTTGTGCCTTTCTTGAAGTGCATATGTATAAGCCTCTTAAAGATGTGCTATCTGTGCTGTTTCTCTGTGAAGTGTGTGACTAGTGCAATTATCATATTGGCAGCTTCTATGTTCAATTATATGTAGTTTATCTTGCGTCTGGACATACCTTTGCATCTCTTCCTCCACGTAAACATTACTTGATATATTACAATTTTAGTATAGCGTTAGTGAAAATATTTTGTTTCCATCTAAACAACCACCACACAGGTTATGAGTTGCTGCATGATTTCTTTGTCTCAGCATGACAACCTTCGGCCGTTTACACATGTTCCTTAAAAAGGTGACACCCGTTTTCTATTTCAACTACAATATGGTGGCTTCCTCCGACAGTTCCAAAAATTGACAGTTTAACTCTTATTTCTAAACTTAAGGTTGTACCAGACTTGGGTCAATGTGCGACAGAGCACATTCTTTTGACCAAGTTATTCACATATCTACTTTTTCTCACCCTACACATGGCATGGGCTTTCATCTGTTGTTATAGCTATGCTGCTGAAGTTGAGCAAACATACTGAACCTGTACAGACACTCTTTGTCCAACAACACCACAGTGGCCATTTACAATAGGCATATTCCACCACAATTCTCAAAATGTTGGCATGACATCGTTTTACTAAAAACCATTCCCTCCCACTTTCAGCTCCATTTAAACAATCCTCATGCTCTGTTTCTCTTGGCACTCTCTGTGAGCTGGCATAACCAGCACAACAGAGCCCTGAAGAGTACAGTCTCTTTGATCAACCATTTTATACATTCAAGTGTTCATATTTTATTTTAATTAATCTTACAAGACCACTACCAGATACACCTGGGTCCTGAAGTAATTCTGCCAATGTCATCTTTGTTCCATCTCATATAGTAGCTAAATGGACTATCTTGATATGAGTTAACTCTCCAAATGGCTGAACATACATTGCACATGCTTGCTTTGATGACCCTAGACTACTGTGACACATATGTACATGAGTGCCTGGTAGCAGGTTACTACTACTTGAAAGACTCATCCCAGGGAATATCAATAATTCTTGGGCACTCTGGGCTTCATTACAAGTTAGGAGGAAAATCTGAGGTAAATCCTCTCAGAAATAGCCCTGAGGAATTACTGTTAACACCACTTGGGGTGTAATTCCCCATTTATTTTGTGTCCTATGGACCCAATGGAGCTTTTTTTGTGGAATGACCATATCAGATTTACTGCAGCAGTAAGGCCCTATAAACCCAGTCCACATACGTTTCTATGATCATATGAATCAGAACTTCCCTGCATGCTTTCTACTAGGACCAAATAAAATATTGTCCATTCTCCATTGCACACAGATCAGCCTTCACAAGAAAAAACACAACACGTGAAGTAAGATATACTAGAGAGAGCCAGTTAACAGAAAAGGTGGTGGTGATGTCATCACTGATGACATCACATATCTGGCCCACTTGTTTTTCTTTACTGACATGATTAGGCACGTTTTTTGTTTTTACTGACAATGAGAATTTCCAAAGTTTAAAAGGTGCTATATATTTACAGATTAACCTTTTGATATGTTCTTAAAGTATTTAATGTAGGGTTTGGTCTCAGCTCATGACGCACAGACATGGGGCAATAGGCAGGCCTCAAACACACAATTGATTTGTACACATGAAGATAAACTTTAATGTTATTAAAATGTTCTTGTGATGCTGTTTCTTTCTTCCTTACTTTAGTTTCCCTGTATGTGCCTCTGATTTGTATGCATTGTGGGTCTTCGTATGTATTGTTTGTACTAGCACAACTGTGTAGTAAGTCTTGAATTGTTAGCTAGTTGTTACGTGTTTAACTTTACTCAAAACTCTAATATGGTAGCATTCGTTATTTTACTATCCAGAATTACAAGATTATAAATATTGTACTTCTATAGTGCATGCTGCAGCCACTGCCTATGCTTACGTATGATTAGGTTCCTGTATTAACAACAACACTCCAACATAATGTTTTGTTTAGATGAGTACATTCTTGAATAGATTAAGTAGTTCATGATAGGTATTCTAATCACCCCTGACATCCTGTTACCAACATTATACACATAACCCCTTGTAGGGAATTTTCATCAAAATTAATTTAATATTTGATGCCATCAACGACATTTGTGATGTCATCTTTGATCCCTGGGTGTTATTCTTAGAAGTGCACAGTGGTGGCGCCAGTTATCGTTGCCTAGTTTACCATAATTGGGGAATTTCCGTGGTTTTTCGGTTTTAGCAACGTTTTTATAATTGAATTTGATAGGTTTTTATTACTGCAACTTAACCATAGCGTCCCTTTAACAAAGTGTTTTCAGTGAATTTAATAGGTTTTTATTAGTGCAACCTAGCCATAACGTCCCTTTAGCAAAGTTTGTTCAGTGAATTTCATGTGTTTTTACCAGTGCATGCTAATTTCCTACATCTTTCTAATATCATACTTACCCCAGTATAGCAACATTGTTGTTCAATTTACAAATGTCCACCTTATAAATGCCATTTCCCACCTTCTAGGATCATTTTAACACTTCTACATACTTTTTGCAACTTTTTCAGTGTTTTTGCGTCGGTCAACATTCACAAACGTCTGACATCATCGCGGACCTTCCGGATAATGTCACATGACCACCCGCTCATGTGCGGCATGATGACGTGTTTGCGAATGCGTCTGTACTTCGCAAACAGGTCTGTGCTTCGTGGACCATTTGGTACTTTATTTTCTACTGATCTAGGATCTTTCAAGCTCAGAATGTTCCCCATGCACAGCTCCTACACCTATTCTTACTCATTATCCTTAAACAATATAGGACACAGCAGATACTTGGAAGAATATTAGCAAAATTGCTATTTATCTTATAAATGGCAACCATCCCTCCTCCACCCCCAGCAGCTGGAAGACCTACATAACAAAAAGAGCAGTACTTCCAAAGACAATGAAGAGAACCAAGAAGATGAGGTAGAGGAAGTGCCTACCTCTAGCACCCAGAGAGAATCATGGGTGTGGCTGTTCTTTACCACTGTTGGGAACGTACCAAAGGCTAAATCTATGAAAGTGCAATGCACTGGTCGCGGACAACCTGGACAGTACTCCTAAGGGATCACCTCTATGCACCGCTACACCCAATCCAACCACCGGAATGTTCTCAGACAGGCTGTTCCTTTCTTAGCAAGTAGTAGGCTGTCTTCCCCCAAATCATCTTCCTCAACCAGTATTGTAACCACACTGCCTATTTCAGGCGGACACAAAATTCCACCAGCTACCCTGCAAGCAATAATAGAGGCTGTTGATCCATATCTTTTGAAGATAACAGTCCTCTGTATACACTGAAACATACCACTCTGCTTGGGGAAGCAATTTTGAAGTGCTTTTGAAGTTGTAATCAAGGAGCACGAGACACACTGCTCCCTACCTTAGATGTAACACAAGTACAACATCTTCCCCTCTCCACCTGTTCCTCCATATTAGTGCTTGGTGCCTATTGCCTCATTTCCCTCCCCACCTCACGTTCTAACCTCAACTGCAAAAAAATGTTTCATGAAAAAACTGCAAAAAAAAGGGTCACAATAACAAAATTGAAAGAAAACAAAATTGTATTAACTTCATCTACTTTACGTTTCTCAGTAAAGTACATAGACTCAATAAGATTTTCCAACATCTCCCTTAGCATTTTGTGTTATGCTAATGGGAATAATGTGGTGTTCATCCCCCATTCCAAGGACTGGAACGGGGGATAACGGCACGCCAGCCCAAGTTATCGGCCCAGGTGAAGCTAGGGCAGATAAAGAGGGCTCTGGCCCGGTATCCCCCAGTCCAGCCCCTACAATGAGGCAGAAGGCATTAGCTCCCCGAGTTATCAAAGCGGTAACCCGGGGAGCTTAAAAAAAGGATTTTCCTTCCTACACTCCATACATAGCCCCTGTTCCCTTTCATTGGTGGCAGAAGGCGAAGAGAAAACCCAGTGGCCATATTACCACAAACACATTTTTATTTCCCTTTCAAACCTATTCCAATTTCGAAAACCTTTACCACATAGCCCGTCTCTGGTGCACATGGCCACTTTATCCCCATTGGTTGGCCCTCATGGTCATGCCCAGTAGCCAGATTGTCCGGGTCATGATGTTATGCAATGAGCTGGAAAATCTGGCCACTGCCCATGGCCACAGGCTATATCTCAGTCACCAAAGGTATATCACAATTTTTTGTACATACATAATGACACTTGTCAAAAATTTGAACACGGACACATTTACAAAACCATGCTTTCAGATCCTTGCCAATGCTCCTTACACAAGTTTGCTGGAAATCCGCCCATGTTTTAATTTTTTTAAAGTGTCAAAATGTACGTACATACAATAGTCATATAACCTAGCCCCCACTTGATGAAATCTATTCAGATTTTGCACACCCATTCAAAAGGGGGTCTCTAATGTTTCTTAAAAAATGTGTCCACATTCGTCAAATGGCAACAAAGTTATAAGCCATCTAAAAATGTTCAGACCTCCCCTCTGATTTAGCTCTCTCTTGACAAAATCTGACCAAACTGTGCAAAAACATTTACATCCAGATCAAAAAAGTGTTTGCAAACATTTGTGCAGATTCGTCAAATGGCAGCACATTTATAAGACTTTGCAATATTTTGAGAACCCCTCTAATTTTGCCCCCTCTTGGCAAAATCCCACCAAACTTTGCAAAAACATATATATCTAGATCTAAATCTGTTAGCAAACATTTGTGCAGATTCACCAAATGGCACCACATTTATAAGCCTTTACAATATTTTGGGATCCCCCTTTGATTTTGTTCCCTCTTGACAAAACAGCACCACACTTTTCAAAACGATTCAGAATCAGGTCCAGAAATAAATTCAAAAATTTCATGCAGTTTCATTGAGTTTTGCCAAAGTTGCAAGCCCTCCAAAACTACTTTTCACCAATCTGGTAATGCACAAATAAGTCTAAGATGTTCGCGGACATTACAGGACTGCCCCGGACTGTTTGCGGGCATCGGAGAACAAACACAGCCATTTCTTGTTTTTTTAAGGCCATATCCCATCCTATCTTCATCACCCCTCACCTCCCAAGAGATTTTTTCATTAGTTTGACAAGTGCAATGTTGTGTTTTTAAAAAATATATTTGCACTGCAATGTACACGGACAACATGGTGGGCGCTTCCAAATATCTGACACACCTCACATTTTTAATTTTTTATTGACCAATCAACAGGTGCGTCAGATGTCCAGGACATCATGCTGCCCTATGGACCAATCGGAGGCCCGTCCGTGGACCGAACAGAGAAATGAGTCTGCGGACCGAACCCAGATATCACACATTTTTGTTACCTACTTTTTTGGCCTTTTAAAAAAAAAATACTGGACGGATTTACACCAACTTTACAAAAGCACGCTTTCGGGACCAAGCTGCTGCTCCTGAAGCAAATCCGTTGAAAATCCATCCAGAGGTTTGGGTTGTAGACGTGAGGATATTTTTTTTCCATTACACCTATGGGCAAAACCACACATTTTGGAAGACCACTATAACATTGCCCCCACTGTAGAAGATCACACCAAACTTCACAGGTTCAATCTGATGGGGCTATATACTTATTTTGCAAATTATTATGAGGATTCGTTCAGGGGGGGACAAAATTATAAGCTGCATAAAAAGTGCTCTTCTTATGGGTTGTGCAACTTAACCATAATTACAGGGCCTGCTGTAGTATATGGTTCCATCAGATTGATCCTGCGAAGTATGATGAGGTTTCGTCAAGGGGGGGCAAAGTTATAGAGGAGGTTCCAAAATGTGTGGTTTTTCCCATAGATGCAATGGAAAAACATTTTGCTTATGCTTACAGCCCAAACCGCTGGATGGAGTTTCACCAAATGTGTGACAAGAGCATGCTTTTGTAAATTTTGTGTAAATCCATCCAGTAGTTTTTTTTTTAAAAGCCCAAAAGGTAGGTAAGAACAAATTCAGGATATCTGGGTTCAGTCCGCGGACTCACTTTCCTGTTCGTCCGTGGACGAGCCTCCAATTGGTCCAGAGGCAGGAATGAGCTCTGCTGACATCGGACGCACCCCTGATTGGTCAATACAAAACGTGATGTGCATCAGATTTTTGGGGAATGCCTGCCACGTTGGATTTGCGGGCAGCCACCATTGTCCGCAAACATAGGGCTAAAATCATGTTAAAACACAAAACATTGCACTTGTCAGACTAATGAAACAATCTCTGGGGAGGTGAGGGGTGATGAGGATGAGATATGATCTTAAAAAGTCAAAATAACAGGCGTTTTTCTTCTCCGATGTCCGCAAACAGTCCAGGATGGTCCTGTAATGTCCGCAAACATCTTAAATGTTCAGGGGCATCTATGCTTATTTGTGCTTTACAGGGTTTGCTAAAAGCAGTTTTTGGATGGCTTATAACCTTGACGCCACTCAATAAAATGGTTCCATGTAATAAATGCAAAAATGTCGCCGAAAAATTGCCGTTTTTTGTGGGGACATTATTGCATGGAACCCCCGCAAACCCCAAACCCTTATTTTTTTTTTTGCTGCCCATATCCCCATATATATGGTCACCCATATAATATCGCCACAACCTTTTCCCGGCGATATTATGTACGGCGAACATATATATGGGGATAATATTACCTGATACCAATAAAACCGCATGAAATTTCGGAATTTCATTCTAGACCTAATTCTGAATGGTTTTGAAAACCAAAAGTGTGGTGCTGTTTTGTCAAGAGGGAACACAATTAGAGGGAGGGTTCCAAAATATTGTAAAGGCTTAGAAATGTGGTGCCATTTGATGAATCTGCACAAAACTTTGGAAAACAATTTTAGATCTATAAATAGATGTTTTTGAAAAAGTTTGGTGGGATTTTGTCAAGAGGGGACAACATTAGAGGGGTCACAACTTTTTTAGATGGCTAATAACTTTGTTGCTGTTTGATGACTGTGGACAAATGTTTTCTAAAATATTAGATACCATACCTTGAATGTTTGTGCAAACTCTGAATGGTTTTGTGACTGTGACTATTGTAGGTACGTACATTTTGACACTTTTAAAATAAAAAAATAACATGGGCGTATTTCCAGCAAACTTGTGTACAGGGCATTGTCTAGCTCCTGAAAGCATGGTTTTGCAAATATGTTTGTGTTTTATTTTTTGACAAGTGTCATAATTTAGTGTAAAAAATAGTGACATACCTTTGGTGACTGAGGTATAGCCTGTGGCCATGGGCAGTGGCTAGATTGTCTAGATCATGGCATAAGGTTATGACCCAGACAATTTGGCTACTGGCTATGATCACAAGGGATGACCAATGGGGCTAAAGTGGCCATGTCCACCAGGAACCGGCTATGTGATAAAGTTTTTCTAAATTGAGATAGGTTTGAAGGGGAATAAAATGTGCTTGTGGTAATATGGTAATATGGTTCTCTCTTCACCTTCTTCAGGCTGCCATGGAAAGGGAAGAGGGGCTCTGTACAGAGCTGCCCCGCCTTCCCTTTCCATGGTGGCCATCTTGGAAAAGGATTTTCCTTCCTACACTGGGACGCTGCACGCATCCCAGTGTAGGAAGAAAAATCCTTTTTTTAATCACCCCGGCTTACTGCTTTTACAACCTGGGGTGCTAATGACCTTCGACCCTCATTGCAGGGGTTAGAATGGGGGATAACAGTCCGGAGCCCTCCTTATACACCCTGGCATCGCTTGGGCCGATAACATGGGCTAGCGGAGAGTTATCCCTTGCACCAGTCCCTGGAACGGTGGATGAATGCTACATTATTCCCAGAAAAGAAAATGCTAATCGAATTGTTGGAAAATCTTACTGAGTCTATGTACTTTACTGAGAAATGTAAACTAGATGGAGTCTATTAGATTTTTTTTTGTTCTATTTTTTAGCTGTGAAAGGTGGTTCCTCAATGAACCTTTTTTTTCAGGAGAGGTTAAAACGTAAGGTGGGGAGGGAAATAAGGCAAGAGGCACCAATCACTAATATGGAGGGACTGGTAGACAGGGGAAGATGTTGCATGTGTATCACATCTAAGGTAAGGGCTGTGTTTCGCATGCTCCTTGATTTCAGCTTCAAAAGCACTTCAAAATTGCTCCCCCCTGCAGAGTGGTGTGTTGCAGTATATACAGAGGACAGTTATCTTCGAAAGAGATGGATCAACAGCCTCTTTTATTGCTTGCAAGCTAGCTGGTGGGATTTCGTGTGTCCCGCAGAAGTAGGCTGTCTGGTTACAGTACTGGTTGCTAAGAAAGGAACAGCCTTTCTGAGAGCTTTGCAGTGGTTGGATTTGGTGTGGCGGTGCATGGAGGTGGTCACGTAGGAGTACTGTCCAGCTAGTCCGGGACTGCATTTAACTTGGGTAGCTTTAGCCTTTGGTACGTTCCCAACAGTGTTAAAGAACCTCCACGCCCAGGATTCTATCTAGCTGCTAGATGTAGGCACTTCCTCTACTTCCTTTAATCTTCTCGAGCCTGCACTTCATTTGTTGTGTAGGTCCTGCAGCTGGTGGGGGTGGCTCTTGGGGACAAGGGATGGCAATAGCTGATGCCATTTCTTATATGAATAGCAGTTTTGCTAATATTCTTCCAAGCATGTGCTATGTACTAGATTGTTAATGAAGAATGAGTAAAAATAGGTGGAGGAGCTGTGCAAAGAGGAATATTTTGAGCTTAAAAGTTCCTAGATTAGTATAACATGCAGTTCTGAACTGTCTGCGAAGCACGGACTGGATCGCGAAGTGTGGACGTATTCGCGAACACGTCATCATGGCGCGCTCATGTGTGTGGTTATGTGACACTGTACAAAATGTCTGTGATGACTTCAGACATTTGCGAATGTCGACGGACACAAAAACAGTGGAAAAGGTTGCAAAAAGTGTACCGAAGTTTTAAAAATGATGCTCGAAGGTGGGAAATGCAGAGTTTTAAGGTGAAACTTTGTAAATAGGACAACGATGTTGCTTTATTGGGGTAAGTATGATATTAGTAAGTTGTAGGAAATTAGCATGCATTGGTAAAAAATGCATGAAATTCACTGAAGAACTTTGTTAAAGGGATGTTATGGCTGCGTTGGACTAATAAAAACCTATGAAATTCAGTGAAAAAACTTTGTGAAAAGGACGTTATGGTCACAAGTGAAACAGAAAAACCTCTGAAATTCACCAGTTCTGGTAAGTTAAGCAACCATAACTCACGCCACCACTGTGCACTGTTAAGACTAACACCAAGGACATCACACATGACATCACACATCTCATTGAGGACATCACTGATGACATCACAAATTAAATTAATTTTGATAAAAATTCCCTACAAGGCGTTGTGAGTACCAATTTTGGTTGGGTGATATTGTATGTAAATATGTGCTCTGTAAAGCGCTTTGGATAAAGGTGTTATATAAATAACACATCAGTATCATTATAATGTTGGTAACAATATGTCTGGGGTAATCGGGAGACCTATCATGAACTACTTAATCTATTGAAGAATGTAGTCATCTAAACAAAACATTATATCGGAGTGTTGTTGTTAATACAGGACCTAATCATACATAAACATAGCCAATGCTCTGCAACATGTATGTCTCTCCTGTAGTTCAGGTCCTAGTCAGAGCGTCGGCTAGCAGACTTCAATGCATAATGCTCACATTGCAATACATGTCTTAGATGAGCCTGGCATTTACAGAACAGGCCATGGACATGGATTGCCTTATGAATACTACACTCTACTTGCAACTAAGGTTGCTATGTTTAAATACATAAACACAAACACAATTATAGTTTAGCTGTTTGTGTAAATACAATCCCAGTTCGTGTGATTGGCTGGTCTTCCCACATGTGCATCCCTTCAATATCTTCATTTCCAAAACTAAAATCTTGGTATTTCATTTAATGTGGAGCTGTCTTCATTCCTCAGATCATTATTTCACTTTCACCGCCATCCTGCCTTTAAAATGCATGGTCCTTCAACCATCATCTACAGGATTAACTACTGTAATGATGTTTATGGTGGTCTCCCTAATAAAACCCTGGGCCACCTCCAATGTGCACAAACCTGTGCACTGCTCCTCATCCTTGTTCTGTTATGATTTCTCCAGACCACACCTGATCTAAAGTCACGTCTTTGGCTTTCAAGTATAGGCATAGAGGGAAACCCTATGGTTGGTTCATGAACAAAATTGATGTGCACCTATCACCGACTCTTAGATTAATGCCAACTTTGCAAAGCAAGCTTATTGCATGATGGTTTAATGCAAATGATTTGGGAGGAGATCAATTGACTCGGGGATTTCTTGCCATGACAATCCATCTTTCTATCCTCAGCTTCAAACTTAACTTCAGAAAGTACTACTAATGCCAGGAAATGTATGGTAGAAGCCCCCTTTCACTGGGCATCCAGTGTGTTCAATTATTTCCATCATTGCATTATGCCACTTTACCACCACCTTTTACCACACCATGTTACTCTCAATGAAGCTCATTGTTTCTGTGAAGGACATTTGATCTAACTTGAATTATATCAGTTGCTAGGGTACGGGTATCAAAAGAGACATCAGCTGTTACAAACAAAAGGACTTTTTGACAGACTACTTTTTTGACACAGACACATTCTGCATGAGGTTGTATTACTACGCCAGACTCAGAGGTCATGGCCTTTTTGAGGCATATGCTATCAAGAATGTACTTTACTGATCCACTAGTCTATTGACCTTCCAATCATCTTAAAAATACAAGTCTACAGTATTGAGCATAAGCCAATAAAGAGCTCACACTTGGGGTATTTTCTTGGTAACTTAGAACAATTCCTTTAGTGTTCAAAGAATCACCACCTGCCATTAACTTTGTAAATGCAGGGACGTAGGGGACACATAAAATCTGGGGGGGACAGGGGACACTTTGTAGACTTGTCGACTCCGTTCCGTCCCGAGTCCCACTCAGCCAATCTTGGGTAAATGAATTGGTCTTGTAGTGGTTTGTTGTTAATTGGCCAATGGAGCAAGCTCTGCTCACCAGTTTTTACGAACATTGCACTTGCTAGTAAGTTGCTATGAGTGCAGCATCATCATGACACTTTGTAACGTGAGCGGCAAGCATTTCTATCAAAAAGCTCAACCAGGCAGCAGCCGCAGAACCGAATGTGCTACTATACATTACTGCATCTACATTGCCTTTACACATTCTCTAGCTCATAATCAGGACTTAACATTAAACACAATCTGCATGGATGATGCTGATGGTTTAATTTTTATCATAGCACTAAAAGCCAAAGTGCTGCTAATAATATGCATCATGCCCGGGTCAGGAAATCGCTCGCCTGTTAGGCAAGATTTTATGTAGTAACCCTGTGGGAGACTACACCAGCCTTGTCCTCTTGGCAATTGGTAACCCAACCTTTGGTATATGGTTACTTGTAACACAGGTTGGTAGTGTGAACGAGCAGCCAGGCTTATCTCAAGAGGGGTCAAAATGAGCTGTTGGGTTGTAACATAGAGATTCACAGTGGCATTTATTCAAATAACACTTAACAGTCAGTTTTAAAATAAGCCTTCTTTATAAGGGAGGAAATATGCAACACTTAAATATCCTTAAAAAATAAAGACTCTCATTTTTTATAAATACGTAGAAACCCTTTTGGGATGGTACACAGACGCTTCCTACACCCTGAGGTGACTTCAATTCTTTAGGACACTGTGGACATTGATATATCATGTGTACATTTAAAGCAATAGTGAGATTTGTGGCAAAAGGAAAAGGTTAGGGAGGGAAGCAATGGTTAACAAGTTTCTCACACAGGTAAGCACTTTTCAATCCCCCAATGCAATGTAGTTCAACCTTTTGAAAGCTATACAATTAAAGAATGTATGACTTTTTGGAGGGGCAGTTAAACACAAAGTCAGAGGGTAAGAAGAGTCTTAAGGGAGCCAGGACAGCCAATGTCAATACAGCAAAGTCTACGGGAGCTGAGGCACTTCTTGAAGATTAGCACGCAAGTCTTGCACAATGTTAGAGAGTTTGTTGCAAAAGATATCACTGTTGGGCCACAAGCTGGGAGGCTTGTGAAGGGCAAAACTACATGCAACTCTGCAACAGGCAGCTAATGCAAGTTGCAACTGAAAGCTAGAAAGCTACACACAACAAGAGATAAGTACCCCTAGTTATCAGTACCTTGAGTCTGAAGAAAAGATTCCAGCTAGCTTCTGTTCCAGTTGTAGTTCCTGCAGATCCTGTTGTTCCTGGGCCTCAGCCGTGGGGACACGAGGGAGGATGTCTGGGGGCTCCTGCACTATGGTTTGAAGGTCGGCGACAGCAATGGGCGCAATTCAGATCAGCAGCACTTGGGCTTCAGCTACTCGCAAATAGCACCACCGCAGTTCTTGGACACTCTGTTGGGTGGCTCAGGCTTGGGAAGTCCTGCTTTGAGGGAGTCCGGAGGAACATCCTGGAGCTTGGGTCCAACATAAAAAATGATAAACTCATTTCTGGAGGTTCTCTCACCTGGTACTCAGTTTCAGCATCCGCGAAGAAGTACAGTCAGCAAGGTGAGGGTTTCCAGGCAAGTTCGTCTTGGGTCACCATCCCAAAGGGAGAAGTCGTCATATGCAGGGCTTCTCTAGTCGATCAGAATTCAGAGCTTCAGCAATGCAGCAGGGCTTGACCGGGCAAACCAATGGTCCAGGAGGTTACAGCAAGCTTCTCTTCGAAGCTCTTCTTCGGTTCCTTGGTCCAGTGGTCAGCTCTGCCTTTCTTGCAAAAGACCTCACCTTTTCTTCAGGTTTCTCCCATTCATTTGCAACCTAGCTGTCACTCACACAGCAGGGTGGCTGTCCTCCAAAGACAGCCAGCCAGCCAATCACCTTTGGGTGCATTCTAGTAACAAAGGAGACTAAGCACAGGGAGTTTCAGGCACCTCAATTGCTGCCTGCCCCTGCCAGACATGCTGGAGCCAGAGGCGGGCTTCACAAGCGAATCCCGCCAAAGACAAAACTAGAAAACGGACCAAACCTGGTTTGATGCACCGAGTACATCTCAAGAAGGACCTTCCCAACAGGAAATGGCGAAAAAAGAATACCGGGGCCAATTTGACAAAATGGGCACCCATGGGTGCAATACTGCAGCTGAGGATTCAGCCTGCAGTAAAAATGCACAATGGTAGGAAACATAAACCACTGCCTCCAGCCATTAATTGTAGAAAGGGTAACATAAAAATGTTAAAAAGTAGACAAAGGGGATAGCTAAGTAACGCCTACAGCACTCCACAAAAGATGGTGTGCGCTGGGTCTACAAAGTAACAAAAGGTAAGTAAAGTCAATTTCACTTTACTGCTCTTGGAAATAGTAGTTTATCCAGGAGAAGGTATTTAAACCTTTAGAGAAAACCAAAGGACTTCTCTGTGACACTGCACTGAAGGTGCTGTGTGTTGCAATACAAAACGTGATGCCTATGGAGTTTGTCAGACTCCAAAAACAAAGAGAATACAGAATCCAAATCAAACAACAACGCATGGGTGGGTGAGAAAAAGAGCTCACTCACTCCAAGGTTAAAATTAAAAAGTCCCAAAGTCCAGCAAAAGAGTTGGGGGTCTCTAAGGTAGAAGGGAAGTAACACATTTCTGAGAATTCTCCCTAACATCGCCGCAGCAAAAGAGCAGCACTCGTTTCATGTGCAGCGACAATCGAGCGTGGGCGCCGCACCATTCAGCCCATGTGGGCCGTCCAAGAACAGATAAACAATGAATTTAACCAGGTAATGCAGCATTAATGACTAGTGTGAAATATGCACCTGTAATTGCAAGCCCATCACTTCTGGCCACTGCTGCCCAGAATGAATTGTGATGGTAACGGACTGCCGCTCACCAGCAGAGATATCTTCAGGCTAAAACTTAACAAAATGCAGTGAGATTACACTGAAATCAAATACGAGCCCAAAACTAATTGTTAATAATGTTGCTTAGCTTGCCTCACAACGATCAGGTACGATCAGGGACTGGACTGCTTTAGGTATAGGTATCACCTCCAGCCTGCCCATTAAGCAAAATGCTGGTCAGATAGCACAGCGAGTAGAGCGCTCGCTTTGACATCCATGCGTAGCCTGCTGACGCAGTTTCGAATCTCGGCTTTGACATCCATGCAGGGCCTGCCGACGCAGGTTCAAATCCCGACAGGGCCAAACTCAGCCTTTCATCCTTCCGAGGTTGATACATGAGCACCACACACCATGGCTAATAATAAGCAGCTCTCAGAAGCCTGAGGGTTGTTAGCGCTATATAAATGCAAATTATTATTATGATCAGTCTGTATAAAGTCTTTCTTAAAGCATGCACCATCAAATGGACATTATCAACATTATATAAGATTTAGGGATTTCACACATTGTCAATCGAGAGGTAGACTGAAGCTGGATAAAGTAGTTTAAATGTAATTTCAACAGTAATGGTTCATACTTTCAAAACTACAAGCTCAGTTGCCTGCGTGCCATAAAAAAATCATTTATTTCGCCATCAATGACGGGCTGCTTTAGGTATAGGTGCCACCTCCAGCCTGCCCATTACGCAAAATGCCTAGAATATCATCCAATCAAAGAGGTGGGATCTGTTATGCTCACAACCAGAAAAACCCCAGGAGCGCAAGCAGATAGAAAACAATTATGTGTGCAGTTCGGACCGGTGCACCAGGCAGCCAGCCACATACAGCCAGCCAGTGTGACTGTCTCTGAGCAAGAGACACTGTATGAGGAGAGCCGAGCGAGCATCCACTCATGCAGTGTCCAGCTCCAGCCCTGATTTTAAGTTAACACAGGCACCTTTTCTAAAATTAAACCCCTGCTCCTCGCCTTGCTTCTGATTGTGGGGGGGGATAAATGGCATTATATCCCTCCCTAAAATTGTGGGGGGGTTGTCCCTCCCATACCTCCATGTCCTACACCCATGTGTAAATGCCATAGTCACATTGCATGTAATGGGGGCTGTTCATCACTAGTCTCAAGAAAGATGAGCTCTACATAAACACGCAGTGCAGATGAACCAAAGTTCATAGTTAAGGTTTACAGTACTGAAAAGCTACATGTGATTTTCTTTCACATGTAACAGAATGACTATTTGCTGTGTCTTTATTTATAATAGCACTTATATAATAAATGGTTCTGTTCATAACTATACTAAACCTCTAATTTGATTCGCAATTAACATTTTATCGTTTCCTTGAAGAATGCTAAACTACAAGCTGTGTAAGTCTGCATATTCCCTTTTCACATGTTAGCATTAATGCCGAAACTCCTATAAATTTGGTAACATTTGTGTTATGTTTAACATAAATAACATGATATTTCAGTGCAAGATAACATTCAGGGCCCGATTCTCAAGTGGGTGTTAAGTACCAAAAAGGTGGTTAAAAGCATTAACAACCTTTTCGTTTCTTAAGATATTTTCTGCAGGTGGTGCATTCTTCCGAGGTCGAGATGAATGTGCCACTTTCGGAATATATTCGGAATATATGTGGCGGTTTCTAGGATGGGTTGTAAACCAACCTAGCAACCGCCACATTCGTTACCTACCACTTAAGACAGGTATTCTTGTGGCACTCCTCATCTTTCATATGTGCGCTAATGTGGCACACATACACGGTACCATTTTGGTGCCGGTATTGTGGAGGAGTGCCATAGGAAGCCGGTCGCAGTGCAGGTCGGTGGGCAAACCAGTAAAGTAAGCAGCTTCAATGTTGTATCCTGTGTCAGGGCAGGATACAAAATTGAAGCTGCTGTTAGGCTGAGCATAGTTGTTTAATTACTCCACTTGCTTGTTACTGTTGGATTCAGCAAACAAGGGTTTAGTGTTCTCGGCAGCACTTTCGTTAAATAACAAATATGTCATTATTTAACAAAAAGTGTTCATGTACACCTGTGTTCTTGGCAGCAGTTTTGTAAAATAACCATTATGTCGTTATTTTAAAAAAGTGCTGCCGAGATGGCTGCATTGCGCCTGTTGTACCCAAAAACAGGCACCTTGGCCACGGTGCACTGTCGTACACTACGAGGACACCCAGGCTCACTTGAGAATAGTGGTGGAGCCAGGGCGTCCTGATTTGGCACAGTGGTTCATGCTCTTTAGCACGTTCACTGCACCAACTTGAGAATCGGCCCTCAGAGATGAGACTTCAATGGGCAGTATCACATTCATCCACTTAATACTTTAGAAGTAAAAGAATTCATCCACAAAGGTGTAGAATTAGGAAACGTTTTATCTTTCAGTAAGTTAGAGTTAAACTTCAATCTTTTGACTGTTTTCCTTGGGGATAGTGTAGAGGTGATGGGACAGCATGGTTACTGTGGCTTCATCTAAGAAACTGATGCTTATGGTAATTGCGTTTGTAACTGAGGGCAAGAGAAGTTAATGAGTGAATATGTAATCCAGGCGAGCCAGTGAATGGTGGACTGGAGACGTAAAAGTGAACTCCCTGTCTTCTGGATGGAGAAGAAGACAACTAGTTTATAACCATGAGTTCTCTAGAAAGGTCAGCAATGTTCCAAGAAATGTAATAAAGGCTGAACCATTTTAGACTTTCTGTCCAGGGCTAGAACAACAACATTAAAGTGACCATCCGCCACAAGGTGGACGTTTGCAACATATAGCAATTGATTCCAGAGATGTTCAGAAGGTCCTCAAAGAACAGGCAATGACATGGCACATTGTGAATGGTGACATCAAGGAACACTCATATCCCTACAGAATGAATGTTTTTTTTTTCTTTTTTTATAACAACACTGCACTTTTTGTGGAACAGAACGCCAATCCATCCCTAACAAGTATTGGCAAATAGTTTACTTGTCAAACTTGTCACACCTGTTGACTTTTAAGCTTTTCAGTCTCATGCGCATTTCGGCTGATGAACGCAATTGTAACCTTCAGTATATGGAGATATGGAAGAAGTCTAAAAGTGGTGGTAAGGTAGTGGTATTTCTAATACTGCCACTTTAACACTTCATCACTGAACCACTGTACTATGCGTTTTGTTAGTAAAGTGCAGGATCTACCTTCAGCAAAAACAGGAGGCAAATCCTCCACTTTAGTGCTGAAAATCATCAACATTACCACAGTGGAGATAATACTGGTTGTAATTTCTGAAAAATTGCCCATGGAGTTCTATGGACTACAAACATGGAAACTAGCACCACTGGGCCACCACTCATGTTGCACTGGTAATTGAACAGGACCAAGATGTGGATACGGCTATAGATTTTGAAAGCCATTCTCTAGATTACCACTGAATTATTGCCAAACTCTTAATGAGGTAATTTGTCTCTTAACTGGCTGTCCCAGATCCCAACATTTCAATATGGTCAGAGAGTCGGCCATAATCCAGCTCAAAGTATGTAGTTTGCCAACCGTATTCATACCACTAGCCAACCATGGTTGTCAAGAAGGAACTATACATGTATGGCTAATGGTCCTAAATGGAGAGCAAATCAGCAGGCACTGCTCTCAGGGGATGCCAAGATACATTTCTAGAATCTGGCCTGATGGACAGATTTTAGGAGGCCATCCTAATCAGAGTATACAGGGAGCTCTAAGAGCTTAGCCAAAACCTAATCCTGTTAAAAGTGATGAGCATTCAAGGCTATTCCCAGGAGAGTGCGAGTAGGGTCCAGGGCCCTCATTGAGTCCACAAACTATAATACACAATAATTCAATTTAGCCATGTATGCATAAAAATACAATTATTTATTCTAGGCCTTCTACACACACTGAGAAATGAAACTAACCTATTATCACACAATTCGCATATATACATTCACCATAGGTTTATAAGTGCATTCAAATTACAACACAGAAGATAAGTGGAATAATGCAGTGTATGATGCAACCAGTTCACAAAAGATGACCCTAATGTAAGCAGCCCAATCACCAAGAATAACAGGGCATTGTGCCCAAAAATCACAGGAGCCACAATGCTTCTCAGCAGAATGAGTATTTGCATGTATATTATAATTTACTTGTACTATGAGGGAATAAAATACTCTTCAGTAATTTTAATAAGGTAAGCAAATATTATTTTGTATTTCAGTTACTACCCAGGTTCGATGACCAAAAGTGAGTGGAATGGAAGATTAGGAGACACAGGTATTTGTTTCCAACGTTGCAATATGGAGGACAGAGGTGGGGGCAAAGACTGGCCTCCTTCCATTCATGGTCACAGAAGCTCCTCTAGGACATGATCCCTTAATGCTGGGACATTGAAATTTAGAGAGAAAAGCGACTTGTGCCACAGGTTGGCGACTACCAAAGTTCCGGGTGCAGCTTCAGAATGGCAACGGTTCTGGCAAGGTAGCCCAGGAGAGAGCTGGTCAGTCACCCACATGGTCCAGTGACACTTCCAAAGGCTCAGGACAGCTGAGTAGAGATTAGTTGTTCCCACTAGTCCAAGGGCTGAAGCACTACTCAAGGTCTTAGGACATCAGGTACTCCAACAGGCCAGATGCAGGATGGAATGCCAGGCCGCTTCGAGAGTCTTCTTCAAATCTTCAGTCAGCTGTTCTTCTATGGGGGATTCTGGTCCCCAATGCTGATCTGAAGAAATGGCTGCAGGAGTTCACCTCAAAATCCAAAATCCAGACAGGAAGCAAGTCTGAGCCCACCATTGGTCAGGATCTGCACCATTCAAACAGCTAGCAGTTGTCAGGGCAACTATTGACACACACACACACACACACACACACACCTTTCCCAGGCAAATGTATGAACTTAAATAGGGATTTCCTGTCCTAGCAAGGCAGGAAGGAGGCCACATTGCAATGTGGCCAAAGAACAAGTGATAATGTCATGGCACAGAATGTTTAGGGCACTAACCACATTCAATAGCCATATGCAGTAAACCCAAATTTGCACACTAAAAGTAATGCAACAATGGTAACAATGGGTACAACGTTCATTCATCTACAGTGTTTTTTTTTGTTGTTTTTTGCTGACATTTGTTTTTCAAAAAACAAATCGAAATATATATGGAGGGTGGGTAAGGGTATATAAAGGGTGGGGTGGGGAATAGTGAACAATTAATATGCGAGGGAGGTGTTTGGGGGAACACCAAAACATTTTAAAACATTTCAGAAAAGAAAACATTGAAAAAGACTGTCAATGAATGAGCATAGAACCCAAAAATGTATCTGCTGCCACCAGCTTGTTTTTAGGCACATATAAAAGAAACCATAAATCATAATCTTAAAAATCTTTGGTGATACAAACGTATTCCCATTGCGCTGCATTGTAAGATGCTGTGTGCAATGTTAAAAAGTCATACAATTTAAAAGATACACATAGTTTCCCAGTACTGATAGTCTGAAGGACAGATGAGTTTCCTTATAATAAATGAACAAAAGACAGGGTTAGTGAATATGAAGGCTTTACCTCCCTTCAAACAGTCAGACCAGGTTAAAAAAAGAGAGCCAAAAGACCGGGGGTCCATAAGAAGGTTATAAAAAGAGACATCTTTCCTCACACAGAGAGAGGGACTGGAGAGAAAGAGCTGAGATGGGAGATACACAATTATGCGTGCAGGCGGGAGGGCTTTGCCAAAGAGAGGCCCATCATGCCTAGTGGACATGGGGAGCAAAAAGCCCCGACAACCCGCCAGCAAAGTTTCTTCCACTTCTTTTAAATGGACACACGTCAGCACCAGATGGATAGACTCAGCAACTTGCTAGCATAATGAGGAACAGCAATCAGGATACAAAACACAAAACCTGTCATAAATATAAATAAACAATGTTATGTTGATCGCCACTCGGCTGAGTACATTTCCTGGGGCTACTTCCATAGGACTAGGGGAGGATGCCCCATTCCCTCAACCAATCTGGGCATTTGAAATATGCTTTTCCTTGTCCACCCAATCCAAACTCTGCCCATCTCTTTCACTATATTCTATCTCACATCGCCATGCATGGGGAGAGGGCCATGGGTAGTTAGTTTCAACTGTGAAGCACCAGGAGTACAAGCGAAGGGTCCCATTTGACCTAAAGCATCATACTCAATATAGCAAGTGTCTACAAAAACCCATAACCACTGAGATGGGACTCTGTATCAGCAACCTACCAGAGAACAAGACGGTTATTACTGTGGCTAAGAGACTGCAGGGCAGGAGGAGGACAGCTGAGAGCATTACACATAATAGGCTGGGTGGGCTCAGCCTAGGACTGAAGCCCCCTAGCCGGCATATGAGAAAGCCATGACCAGTCATATACTGAAGGAGCTTCAGAGTTATCTGGCATACCACTGGGATGGTCTAGACAAAAGATGAAAAACTTCATCCCATGGAATTCATTTAATAAAATCCTCAATCACACATTAATTACTCAAAATACAGCGTGAAAAAAATATGTGGCAGAGTACATTTAACAGATCTTCGAGTAACACTATTACAATTTCTGCAGAACTACTTCTCCTTGCCCTATTAGAGCAATTCAAGTTCTCATGCAATTTGGATCATTGTAATACAGTGGTTTCCCATTGATGGTGATTTTGGACTTGCAAGTATAGAAGAGGCAATAGTACACATTCAACTGACTCAGAATTGTTCCAAAGGCAAGACAAACCTGCCTTCTGGAGGCTGTCTCCTGGGCTACAACCTGGGCAAAAAAGAGTTTGCTGCCATCCATAGGGCGTTCTCCTCTCTTTTGCTGTCCGGAGGATGGCACATAGCTACACATGCTTGTGGACGATGATTCATTTCACCCTGGGTTGGTGTGAGTAAACATTTGAAGTTGGTGAGGGCCACAATTTGTGGTCAGTCTGCACGCTGAGAAGCCTGTCCCCATACGCAAAGGTTTAGGGATAGCCGATGCAAGGGAGCGTGGTGCATAATTTTCCTGCAGTGGACAACTGGTGGGCCACACAATTTGAGGTTTTTCCTACGGCTTTTGTTTCCAAAGTATTTAGAGTGTTTCCTGATGTTAGACAACTCCTCCTTGCCAGTCTCCAAACTAGATCTCCTAAATCTCAAACATATTGTTCTATAGAATTTATTTTTTTAATATCTTCCCATTGATCTATTTATAGATTTAAGTCATACATTTGTGGTCTCCATGAGGGGTTGGAGAGCCTCCATCATCACCAAGATTCTCTACAAGATGATCTCTGGGGGCGATTTAGAGGGGAAGGATGGGCTATTTTTTTACCCTTTTGAAGGTGGTACCAAGTGCTTGTGCAAATTCACTCCTGGACTAGGGCTTCGGATGCTGAATGGCGATTCTGAAAATTGGTCTGAGCGCTGTTCCATGTTGTATCTCCCGCTCAAGCTTCAAGCAGTACTACAACATATGTACCACTGATATACCGGGAAAGCTGTCAGACTTCCCAGTGTTAGCCTTCAATGCAGTGTCTGAAGCCAAACCTGTCCCTATGCTGACTGGTGGCGCTCTGTGCACCAGCAGATCCATGGGAGAAAACACTGTTGTATAGGCAGAATATATGTAATCCACAAATCTCTTCATGCACTGAAAATAAAGCTGGTCCTTTCCCCCAGATCTGCTTTTTTATCTTGGGATTCATAAAAGAATGGCAGTGTCATCCTATCTTGGAAGGATAGCTCAGGGGCAACGTGCTCCCCTTGAAAGCAAGACAACACGGCGCACCACAGGTTCGATCCGCTTGTCGGCGCTTAGAAACCTCTGTGTATTAAGCACGTTATAAATAACCTATGAAATCCTGTTACAGCACTGAGCTGCCATTTTGTTGGTACAAGTTGTACCTCTAAAATGCGGGATCACATCAGCCGCGAGTTCTGCCTTGGTGGGCTCAACAGTCACAAGTGTCCAGCTCAGCTATGTTTAATTCCATGTGTAAACATGAGTGGACTCATCATGCAGGAGAATTATTAATCTGCAGAGTGATTTTTAGAGTCAGGGCTGATCTCCATGAACAGCCACTATTTAGTGTTCCACAAGTGGCTAAATGCTCAAACAAGAAGCTTACATTGCAAAATGGTGCCCGGTGCTGCGGTGGATGAGGATCACCCCTGCTGGCAGTTGCTGAGGGGAGAGCAACGTGCTGAGTCATGCTTCTGAATGTGATGGGAGACAGAGGTGGGAAATCAGAGGTTTGTACACACAGAGGTCTTCCTCATGCATTGACCAGTGCAAGCTGGTTTAGCTCAGAAAGGCACACACAAAATGGCGGTTCACCTCCTTCCCCAGGACTTCACTGACAGCTCATACAAACGATTGTCTGATAATAAATCTTTGCAAAGTCGGTCCGGTCATTCTCTAAATCGGGTGTGGGCTGGGAATCAGTCAGTATTGTGTGGTACTGATGAACTGTAATTTCATTGCAGGGTCGACGCTGGCGGTTTCGAACTTCAGAGACCACTGTGGCATGGCCAAATGAGCTCCAATACAACGTGATTGATGTCATGATCTGCAAGCTCAGGTGGGCGCAAAAGCAATGTATGTGGGGCCAATGCTTTTGTTAGGTGGAGGGTTGGAGTAGCATACACAACACCTATGGGCTGGGGATTGTCCTCAGGAGTCAAACATTCATTGCAGGTGTTTGGTTGAGCATGTGATCTAAAACAGTAAATGCTTAATTATGTAAGCACCCCAGGCAATTATAAAGTGTGTCCTGTGCCTCCTTATTTTTCTTTTAATAGCTTTGCATCGAGTTTTCATTTTGGAGTACTTTGTAATGATGTGTCTGGGGTGATGATGTCCCCTGGTGTGCCTCGATAGCAATATAATAAACCCTTGCTCTTTCTGCAGCTCAATGGGCATCACCATGATAGACCAAGCTGCACAACCTCCCAGCTTCTGCACATTGGATCCTTATGGTCTTGACAGTACAAGGAAGTTCTTCTTGTTTTCGTATTTGCCGTCTTCTCCCTGCGGAGTAAGTGTTTTTTTCAAGTGTAAAGATATTGATCTCACTGCAAATATTGTGGTATAGATGGTAGGCCTAGATAGAAATGTGTGTTTTAAAAAAAACAACATCATTTTCAAGGGAATATAGGCAGAGAAAATGAATTTTTATTTATTTTTATTTTTATTGTTATAGCTGATGTAATCAACATTTACAATTTTGTTTGTAGTATCAATAAAAATGAATTTTAGAAACAGAAAAAATGCAGTGGGCCAAATAGAAATGTAAGGTTGTGTGGATGTATATATAGTGCAATTGATCAATTGACAGACAACTATAAATCGATAGACATAAATGCATCTATGATTCAGCTATGAAGACAGATAGACTGGGAGAGAGATGGGCAGACATGTAGACACATAGTGGTATACATGTATGCACAGCAGCATAGGCTGAGACAATGAAAACAGCTAGATATTCAGGGTTACATTGAACATAAACATGAACTAAAATGCATAATTAACTGCATCTAGGCGGAGGTTGTACTACAAATACATAGCTCAACTGGCAACTGGTCACTTGCTTTGCGGACACTAATTTATTTAAAAAGGGACGTTTTAAGGGATTTGAGAAAGCCGACAAACTCTGGGATGTCACAAAGATGCAGAGGTAAGGAATTCAATATCTTTGGGGCGAATATTGAAAACCTACGGTCTCCTCTCAAAGAGCAGCGGAACGGAGGAACAAACAACAACCGTTTCTCAGAGGATCGAAGGGGACGGTTTGGACAGTACCAATCCAATTTATTAGCCAGGTAGGGCAGAGCAAGCTTACGCATGCATTTAAAAACCAGGCACAGGATCTGGAAGTTAATCCTTGCCTGCATTGCTAACCAGTGCAGAGACTTGTGAAAGGCAGAGATGTGAGTTCTGTTTGGAACTTTAAAAACAAGCCAAAAGGCAGCGTCCTGTGCTCTCTGAAGTCTGGACAGGTGCTTTTTCTGGTCAGCCTGCAAGTAAGCTATTGCCATAGTCCAGACGAGAGTTGACAAATGGGCCCAATCCACAGCATCGTCTGTAGCAGATATATAAGGAGGTGAGGGGGGTCGTGAGAGCCGCAGAGAGTAAATAACGGACTGGGCTTTCGCACCAACCTGGCAATCACTGCAAAGGTTATCTTGCCAAATACATCCTATATTCTAAAGTTTAAGAGCAAACGCCAGAGATGCTCCCAAGAAACACATAGGTGGGGAGAGATTGGGAGCGTCTTTAAGTACATTCTGTTCTTCGTTTCTCTGTGTGGACGAGCTTTTCACTGTGGCACCTGAATGGCTCAACTTTCATTTGCATAGCTTATTGTTTGATTGCTGTTGTCTGAGGGGGCAAAACAATGATCTGAAGCACATTTACCAATGCTTAAGGTTGGTCGTTTTTCACATCCTTCCACGCCAATTCGAGTGTAGTTGTGAATGGTTGAAGCGAGGTGTGTGTTTCTATGTGTTTCCTTTGTTTTCTGAGTGGTCAGACCTTTTAGCTTTCTGTGAAAAACCCAAAGGTCTTTTTCCTGCCTATGCCAAGGGATGAGGATCACCTGGGTAGAGGGTCCTCAGGGATTGGGAAAGGAGGGCCCAAGGGGGAGACATGGTATCCCCCCTTTCCTAGTTCTGATCTATCCTACTCTCCCTCTACTGTCGTAGGGTATTGCCGCGCATGGTCTGCTCTACACCAAGATCGCCTGACAAATATTCACATCTGGAGGAAAGTAGGGGAATGTTAAAACCTAGGACAACAAATCCCTTCTACAAACTACAACACTAACTTACCCACCTGTCCTAATAGTAAATACTACAGTGAGACCCAATCCTTTCCTTCACTATCAACCCTATCCACCGAAGGTACCAGGGTGAAAGAACTGAAGCCACCAATTTCTTGTTATCATTATCCTTATAAAACAAGGAGGAGAAAACCTGAAACCTCATACACTAACCGTGAAAGGGGAGAGAGAAAGTTAACAACAATGTCACTTCCCCATCCTAAGAACACTGTTATACCCAAGAGTAAGACATAGTATCCCCTGTATTGATAAGGACCTACCCACCCCCTTCCTAGCCTTCATAGGGCTCATTCAGGAACATTCTACCACTAAAGTACTGGGACAAAGAAGAGGAGCTCAAGAGGAGTACATATTTCCTATGAGAAACACCATTATAGTATTGATAAGAGGAAGATGCAGTTCAAGGCATTCAAGGCACATCAAGCTCTCCATGTTCTGTGTCACATTAATGAGTCCAGGCAAAGTCAAGCAAATGACTTTCATTGTGCACACCTGCAGCCTGTCAAGACAGTATAAAATGCACTGAGGCACTCAATTGTGGAATGAGTAGGAGGTCAGACAGAAGTCACAGTGGGGATGGAGTACCCCAGGACCAGAAGCTAGAGAACGGGATGCTGAGGCGCTTGCCCCTGCGAAGCAAGGCAGGAAGGAGGAAGCGTGGCAAGGGAGCTGTGTCTCCAAGGTGCTAGAGTCCAAAGGTGGGAGGGAAGGTGATTCCTACTACCTAAAAGGTTGCTTGTTCCCCTGGGCAGCCAGAGAGAGAGAGAGCCCGGAGTTTCTGAGGGGTAGCGGGTGAGACCCTGACCACAGCCATAGAAGTAGAAGCAGCTTAAGCAACCATGTGGCCGGTGAGTTTCATTGCATAAGAGGAACCCAGTACGCGAGTAAAAGTTGCTAACATTATAATGTATCCAGGTGGCATGCTAATGGAAAAGCTCTCAGTACAAGTAAAGCGAATGAATGAAGAGATGGACAATGGAATTGGGAAACAAAGTAACAGAGTGGTCGCATGCAGGAGTGTGCACTATTGACTGGGCCTCATCACGAGTTGGTCGGTAGCCCTTAAATTCAGAGTTAAAGGGGTTACCGCTGCATTTACCGCTCTGCCCAATCTTGAGTCCGGAGTGTTTTCCCCCCAGCTCAGAGCTGGGGGTAAACACGCAGTGAAAATGCCAAATTTTTACGCAATTATGGTGGCAGTATCACTGCTTTATAATTGCACCACAAATTCCCCATTGGGTCCAGAGGACCCAATGGGGAATGGGGAGTAATGTTTAGCGGCCAACCTGTGATCCATCAGTAATATAACCAGATAGGTGAGCGCTAATGCAAATAAAGTTGGCTGGTATCCCAGTTGGGATACCACCCAACTCATGATGAGGCCCTCTGTAATTAAAGTGGAATCTCCCGTGAGTAAAGGGGAGCTGTGCGCAGTGCTGAAAAGCAAGCAAAATACAGAAATCCAAAACAAAGGAAAAGAGACTTTCCAGAATCATAATAGTGTTGAGAAGCACTGGGGTGGCCATTCAGGCGGGAGATGAATCCAGGAGGGCAGCAGAGACCCCACCAAGAGAACAGAAGAAACCCTAACAAAGTAAGGCACCTTGTTGCGCAACCTGTAGTGGGTGGACCATGTGGTCTGACAACTACGCCACATCCAGGGGAGTCTTAGCTGGTAAAGAAAGCTACCGTAAGTATGAAGATGGCAAACCCCAAAAGGACCTGGTTCAGAGTGTGGAGGGGAGTCCCATCAGGAACCAAGGGGACAAGTGACACTTTGCTGATAAGACTGTGTGAATTAAACTTTTGTGTTTACCAATAAGCAACTTTGAAACAATTGAGTATTTTCAACAGTCCAGAGTGTCTAGCTCCAGCCAAGGGAAACCCGAAGGACCCGTTGCAGAGTAGTACCACAACCAAAGAAGGTATAATAAACTTGTTGTCAAGTTTACTGAGTTGCCAAGGGAATCCTGAGACTGTGTGGAACTTTTAGAATCTGAGTGCCTTGAACACGGGGAAGGGAGTTCCGGAAGAGTTTCACTGTTACCCTGACTTTAATTTGAACACTATTAAGTTGGCCAAATCGCACACACCCTGTTATTCTGTCAAAGTGAGGGTAAACATAGGTTTTGAAGCAGAGTTTTACTTTTGACTGACAGACTTAGACTTCTATTAGTTTCCCTTTCATTAGGGAACATCACCACCTTAGATTTAGGGCATGCTAGATATTTTCCCATAATGACCACTGAAATAAAGGTTGTTGAAAATCTATATATCTGTCTGTGTCATCTCTTGATACTATGCCCGTCTCATATTTCCGAAACTATGAATTTTGGCTTGTTGTCAGAATTGCTATTTTGGGGATTTCAGGGGTGTGTTTTGAGGCCCCCCAAATCTTTAGATTGTTCCCTCCTGCTTTCTTTATTTCCTTGAGTTTCTTTGTAATGGCTTAAGGGACTTCTCCTGAAGGCCACCTGCCATTACAACACGTTATGCCTTACTTAAGATATGTGGTACTGGGTTACCCCTAAGGTGCCAGTTCCCATGAGTGCCTGACAGGCTCCCCATTGTTGCCACCCTAAACAGGTTTTATAGAGTAGGTTGGTGGCAGCTAGACTTGCGTTTGGGCTTCAACAAATGTTTAAGCCATTTTACAGCATTGTTAATACAATGTGCCTTTTCAGTAGCCATTGGCATACTTTAAGGAACTCATGACGGCAACAGAAAAGACAGATACAATTGATCACAGTTCAAGGGTGTTTATTAAAATGTATATCATTTATAATCAATTAACTAAGTCTGCTGCCTCCCTCCTTCTATAGTATTCATCTTTGGGTAACCACACCCTACACACATGACGTAAACCTCCCTCCTCCTCTGGCATATTCTTCCTCCAGAGTAACAGTCATAAAGCAACACCCCCATCTCCTGCTAGATCAACTCAGTGCTCTACATAGTACTCTGGGTCTGGTGGGGATGTGGTGAAGGTACCCAGGGGTCCTAAATCCTTCTCTAGTTTCACCATCCTTGGTTTTACATCCTCATCCCATATATCTGTCTGGGTGTACATGTGTTTTGGGAGAGAAGAAGCACTGCCCGTTGTTATTGACACCATCATAGTCATGCTCTGTGGCAAGTTCTTTGTGCAACATCTCAGAATCATTTCACATGAACAAAAAAGCACAAGCACAGAAATCATGATAGGAACCAATAACTTTACATCTATTTCCAAGCATGACAGGGCCCACAAGAACATTGAATCAAACCAGTCATCAGCATTTACTCCTGCTTTGTTCTCCATCACAATCCTCAAATTATGAATCAACCTTATCACATGGGTCATGGACCCATTGTATGCATCATTTGGGGGACTATACGTGCAACAAGACAAGCCAATTGTCTTGCACACACCCCCTTCCATAGCCGTGAGGAAATCCAGAGCATATCTTTTCTGGAGGGTCATGACCCTGATTGCCTGTAGTTCAGTCTTCATGAAATTAAGACTCTGCTCTGTTTGGTTCACCAACTGAAGCAACTCCCACCTAGTGGACTGCATCCACTTGGAATTTGTTGTAATCTCAATTCCTGGCAACAGGAGGGAGGTAAAACAAGAATCTGTTTTGCTAAACAATTTGAACTGGCCTGAGATTGCCTTCAATTTATCAGATGAATCTTTGGACAAGTAATTGAATCTTTTCTTGTGATGAAGTCGTGGTGAGCGATGGATGCACTTGTCACGTGGGGGCCCAGTTGTTTTATGACCTAGTGGGGGCCTAGTTGTTTTGTGTCACAAACTACCAGAACCTTTGAGTGCAAGGTGGTCAATGAACATACGCCCCTACATGATGGCGGGTGGTGCAGGTATGTCCACACCCCAAGTAGACATCCATTAACACTGCTCTGCCTTTGGTCAGGTCAGGGATGAATGTTCGTACCTACAGGTATTGTACCATTTCCTCTGAAACAAAAGCAATGATCCACTGGCCTCTGCACTTTCACTGGCTTCTCACTTACGTCCATCCACGTCAATGTTGGCATTTAAGTTCCCCATGTCCTGCCCCAGTTCTGATTGACAAGTGCCACTACAACCTCCAAAAAACCAAGTATGCCCCCTGCTGCACAGCTCACAACTCCTGCCACCCATCTAAAAAAAGAGTGCTCCTTCCATTTTGAGAAATGCTCCCATTTTGCAACAGGCTTGTTCCTTCTTCTTGGCGTACTCTTCATCATCTCTGTCCATTATTACTGCTTGGACCATGTGCCTCTGGAAAATACTTTGTACTCTGCAGCATGCCAGGTGTACTCAACATTGGGCTATAAGAGGCAGAATTTCTTGAGGTATAAATGGCTTGGGTGCAGCCATCGCATGAGGTATTGAAGAGCATGTATTTATGTATTTATTTATTTATTTATTATGTATTTACAACTAACACATGGGCATCTGGGCGCTTATGCTTAAGAATACTGTTACATCCAGTTACATTTCAGGCTTAGTCCATGTCATAGCTTGTGCTTAAGAAAATGGTTTCATCCGGTTACGTTTCAGGCTTAGTCCATGTCATAGCATTTAACTTATAGGGCCTCATCACAAGTCTGGCAGTAACCCTTTAAATGCGGTGGTAGCGCTATTACCACTGCATTTAAGGGTCCGCCAGATCATGGCCTTGGCAGATTTCCCACCAGCTCTGAGCTGGGAGGAAATCCGTGGCAAATGTGCCAATTTTAGGCACTATTACCGCCGGCAGGAAATCCACCGGTGGTAATAGCGTGAATTATGAGGAATTTCTGAATGGGCCCAATGGGGAATGGGCACTAACCGTTCTGCCAAACCCGTGATCAAGCGCTAATAGCGCTGGGGGGTTTGACGGTAGGGCCAATAGCGCCGCCCAACTCGTGACGAGGCCCATAGTGTTGAAACATGCAAATTCAGCTACATTGTCATACAGTTACATCGCCGGCTTTGTCCATATCATTGCAATTGTACATTTGCATAATACTTTTCTAGTTTTTCTGTGTGTGCCTTGTCTGCAGGAGCTAGGAGGGTAGTTAGTGCTCAGAGGTGGACTAGAGGTGATTCTTGATATCTTGGTTGAAGAGACAAGTTTTGAGTTTTCTATGGAAGGACCAGAGTGATGAGTCTGTCCTTAGCTCCGAAGGCATGGCATTCCAGTAGTTGGCTGCGATAACAGGGAAGCTCGAGGCACCTGCTTTTTGTCTTTTGTATCTATGCATGGTCAGCTGCTCCAGATAGGCTGATCTGGTTGGTCTGGAAGGCTGATCTTTGGAGATTTGGTTAGAGAGATAGCGTGGTGCAGTATTGGACAGACATTTGTGTGTGAGTGATAGTATTTTGAATGTAATACGGTAGCAGACGGGGAGCCAGTAAATATGGTTGTGGTTATGTGGTCTGATTTAGGGATACTGAGTTCCACTCTGATTGCATTATTTTGGACAATCTGAAGTTTCTTGATGTTTTTTGAAGAGGAGCCTGTGAAAATGGCATTACAATAGTTGATCCTGGAGAGGATCACAGCCCTAGTCAGTGTGACACAGTTCTCCACAGTTAAGAATTGTCTGCAAGCGGTGACAAGTTTAGAGTATATGCAAAGGCTGGTGTCATGGCATTGACTTGTCGGGTGACAGTTAGTGCTGAATCTGGGTAACCTCCTAGAGTTTTTACTTCTTTGGCTACTGTGATACAGTTACCATCGATGTCAAAGGATTTGGAGGAGTGTGGGAGGTCCACGAGCTTAGAAGCGCTTCCTATGATCAGAATCTCTGTTTTATCATCATTAAGACAGAGGTTGTATTTAGCCATCCATGCTTGGATAGCGAGGTAGATGGAGTTCAAGGATTTGGAGCCTGTGTCATAGTCATCCGTCATTGATAGGAGTATTTGGGTGTCATCCGCATAATTTGTGTATGTGACGCCCAATTTGTCTAGCCAGTCAAAGAGCAGTTTTGTGAATGCATTGTACAAAGCAGGAGAGACACAAGATACTTGTGGGAGTCTGCATATGACAGGGGGTGCAGCCGCCGTTGATCAATTCAATAGGAATGATTCAATCCAGCTATGACGTTATTAGAGAAGTATGCATCGCAAGCTAGATGGCGGCACAAGATGTTGTGATTCATTCCGTATCTTTGGGGGTGAATACTGAAAACCTACGGTCTCCTCTCAAAGAACAGCGGAATCAAGGAACAAACAACAACCGTTTCTCCAAAGATCGAAGGGGATGGTTTGGACAGTACCAATTTATTAGCCAGGTAGCTCAGAGCAAGGTTAGGCACAGGGGCGTAGGAGACCCATAAAATCTGGGTGGGGACAGGGGACACCTTGGGGACTTTGTTTTTTTAAATTATTTTGTTGTGTTTTAGTCAAAGGACTCGACTTTCACAAAAGTAAAATAGCAGTACGTATTAGATTACATATACATCACTGGATAAAACAAGAGAAAAGAAGGAAAGAAAACTGAAGAAAATTAAGAAAAAGAAAAGCCGTTCAGAGTATAAAATCCTCCCAGCGATGGACTTTTAGAGAGACCTTTTATAATGCTCTCACCTGCGCTTTTAGTGCAGATGCTTTATGGAGTATCACCAACCCATCCTATGCTATTCCACTTGAACCCTCAATGATGCAACATGAGTGTGCCCCTTTACAGCAGTGTATGGGCTGCAATCATACCTCGGCATCAGGGAATTCACTGGATTTACATGGATAGCGGAACAAGTGCTGTTTTGAATCTCGAGGCTCTGCTTTATTTTTTTCTGGATCACCCAGATGGCTTATGGTGGCCTCTATTAAAACTTGTCTACAACTCATTATTCAGCTTGTGGTGGGTACCAAAAATGCAATTGCATCCCTAGTTTAAAACAAGCGTTGGCAATGCCAATCGTTTTGGGCCTTAATGTAGGCATGGAAAAAGTACTTGGCAAGCATCGCCATAGTGGCAGTAGGTACCCACGGATGGTAGTAGCTGCAAAATGGTGCAAGTACCTAAACATTTAATAGCAGTGCCTTGCAAATGCCCAATACGTATAGACACGCAAACACTTGCCATTGCTGTTTTTTGCAGGACGTCAGTGAAGGAAATGCATAGTGCTAATAGAGTGATTGATTGATTTTGATTGATTGATTGTTTATTTGTATAGCGCCTATACGCAATATGTTTTAAAGCGCTTCAAGGGGAGGAGGGAGCATGGGAGAAATACAGTTACATTCTTAAAGGTCCTTCAAACAATTAAGAATGTGAAGAATAACTATCATCATCAGCCTGATGACATTTCAAATATTGCAAGTGCAATGAACAATTAAGGTGAAAAGGAGTGGATATAGGCATCCCAGGATGAGAGATTTGTATTATAGCAGTAGTAAGTTCCCATCTCCAATTAAGTTATTAACTACACATGGCTTTGTAGTAAACATCCCTAAGTCAGTGGCTTTATCTAAACCAGAACTGGCACTTTACGTGCCCTTTATAGATCATTCTAGTGTTTTTTTAAAGGAATAGGTTATGGCGCAAAATAGGTCTGCGGCCTGCGTGGCTTCCATCCACCAGAAACCCATAAAAGTTGCTAAAATAGCACAAGTAACATGATGCTGTGTCGCAAGGCAAGATGCCACGCACCCTGGCACATAATCCAACTACAGGACAGGTCTGAGGTGAATATATACCTCATTTAAGGTTAATCCTGACTTCAGACCTAGGCTGGAGGTAGGAATGAGTGAAAAGGGAGTTGATGCAGGAATAGCCTGCTGTGACTGTCTCTACCTGGAGAGGAACCAGACAGGAGTGCAGATGACACTGGGGCAGTGGGAGAGCGCCAAGCCCGAGCTCCCACGTTCCATCTAAAAAATCCTCCCCATGCCGGCCTGCACCTTGGAGCGGGTAGCCACTTTGTGTATTATCAGGCCCAATAAATGCGCAGACAGATATGGTGTAGTGTATATATCTGCAATTATTTCAACAAACGACTTCTGATCGTCCTCGTGCAGGCCTCGTGAGCATGGATCAAGCGTTAGAAGAAGACGCATTCATGGCTGCACCCTTTATCTGGGAACATGAGGCAAGGCACCATTCTTCCTTGTACAAATCTCCCCTCTGTACTCTTCTCTACTTCACATTCTCGTCTGCTATACACCCTTTTCTCCCAAGTCCCTTCCCTGCACCCCACAGCAAGTCACTCCACTGACACACTGCCCTCTGCACTTTCTCACTTGTCTGTACTTCTTTCTCATTTGCAAAACCCTACACATGCCATTTCTGCCCTACAACACTCTCCCTGTGTTCTGGTCTTTCCTGCACCCCTCTCCCCTGCACACACTGGTCACCCCGTGCTGCAAACCATCCCTATCTTTCATCTGCACTCCGATCTTGTTCCCATCTCTCCCCTCCCTTGCTTCTCTCTTTTTCTGTCCTCTGCACCCTTTCTACCCTTTTTCACATTGCAGTCTCACACTCTACTGCACCCCAGTCCCTCGCTTCCCAGTCCCCCATGGTGAGCAACCCACAACTCTCATTTACACTTACTCAGCACTTTCTCCTTAGTGTTGAGAGCACCCTCGATATCCTGGTTTACATTTCACAGGTTTTCTCTTGCACGCCTTGCATGACCAAACACTCCATATAGCTTCTCAGAATAAGCTGGAAAAGGCATGCCAGATCCATGACCTTAAAAGGGCCCATTGATACCTGCAAGCATTAACTCTTAAGAAATAGTCAGGAGCATGAATATATGAAAGGGGGGACAGACACAGAAGTCACTAAATCCATGTACTGCCTACGCTCTACCCCCACAATCTGATCACACTGTGACCACTCAAGTACGCTGACAGAAACAACCAGGCTGAATAAAACAGGGTGAAGCTTAGACAAGACCTACAGAAGATTAGCGCTTTATGTATTTTAAGTGAAGCGCAGGATGGACACCAACAAATGGTTTATTTTGGACAGCGGCAGAGTTCAGGTCTGTGCTGGTAATAGTTTGTTTTATGGAATACAATGACTCTTTGGTCATAGCGCTTCATGCTAGATGCTTTCATCTTCTAGGCAATGTAATTACAGGTATTACTGCCCTCATTTGAACAGTACTGAATTTATGAAAGTTAAATGCACCCTGTTGCTGGGTTTGAAACAGTGAAATGCAGGTAGCCTTCATGTCAGAGACCAAGCTTTAGGTGTGGTACCATCCAAACTTCAAGCAGGTGTGAGTTGGTGGGAAGAGGTGGTGGGGTGTGCCTTAAGTGAGGCCTACTGATATTAGAGTATACATCAAGTGTTTTCCCTTTCCTACCATAGACATTACTATGGAAAAGAGCACACATCCCACGTAGCGGCCCTTCTTGAGATTGGCTCATCCTCATTTTACTTTATATGGTTTCATGAGGGTTTCGTATACAATACATTGAAACATTAAGAAGCCAGGATTCCCTGATGAGTTTTGCAATGAGCCGTGCGTGTTTAGAAAGTGTATATCTGGCATTGACACATTGAATTCACCCCAAATAAATCAACTACCAACGTCAGATATACAGTTTATAAACACGCACTGCACGTTGAAAACTGATCAGGGAATCCTGGCCTCTTGAGGCACAGGCAGGGCATGTGCAGTTTGTTTGTTCCCCGGCCTGGGCACGTTCATTATGCACAGGCCTGGGGCAGCAGCAGAAGTTGCAGGCAGTCAGTCTACTGTAACTTGTAAAAGTAAAAGTAGGCTGTACTTTAACTTTTGCAAGCTCCTATTTTACAGCAGAGACACAAATAATCTGGGGGGGATAAAAACTATTAAATCCCCCCACTTAAAATTGTGGGTCGATTTGCCCCTCCCTCCCATCCGCCATGTCCTATGCCCATGGTTGTGCATGCATCTAAAAACCAGACACAGGATCTAGAAGTTAATCCTTGCCTGCATTGGTAACTAGTGAAGGGACCTGTGCAAGGTAGAGATGTGAGTTCTTTCCCTTTCTAACGAATACTAGAGTGCCATCTAGGTTAAGCACTCACCTCTGTCTGCAAATAAGTGGTGTCTTTGAACCTAGACTTGTCGAAATATTGTTATGGGATTGATATATACTTATAGTAACTGTGACTGAAGTTGTTTGCCATATTAGTGCCAGTGTGTTTTTCGTAGATGTGTTTTTAAATAAATAACTATATATCTTTACACCCAAGCTCTGATCAGTGTCTGCTTGTTTTACTGTGTAAATTGCCCTATCTTGTATACTCTAAATACTGCCTAACTCGTCTTGAGAGAAGTCTGACTGCTCAGCCACAGCTACCAGGTAAATCTGTGTGGTACAGACTGCTACCAAATGGGTTTACTGCTAACTCCTGTAGACTTAAACTTTTTGCAGTGGTCCCAGAGGGAACTGCACAGGTTTCTGCCTAACAGCAGTCACTGCCAAGGTTATCTTGACAAATACAGCCTATATTCTAAAGTTTAGGGGCAAAAGCCAGAGATGCTGCCAAGAAACACATAACTGCACAGGTTTCTGCCTAACACTGGTGGCAGCGGTGGGATTTGCATCGAGTATACAGTTTAGAGTGCTTTTCAACACTTTAGGACAACTAACCACAAAGCTTAGCACTAAAAAGCAACTTTCTACAAAAACATATCTACTATGAAAGTTTAAAGTCAAGATTCCTTGTCAGGTGAAAATACTGAGAGTTTGAGAGCTCTCTGTTGACAAGAGAATCTTCCTGTAAAAGGCAAGAAAATAGAACTGATAGCAAGATTGCTGGAAAACCAAAGTATGGGTACTGGTTCAGAGGAACCAACTTCTCCAGCAAATGTAGATAACAGTAATGGTGTTGATCTAAATCAAAGTTCTGATGATAGTGATGAAGAGGCTGAAGAGGAAGGAGAGGCTAATGAAACTGTCTCCCCTACCCCTCTGTCTGCCTTACCAGCTGTACCTACTGGACCTATAGCAGGTCCCACACTAAGTCCTCAAGTCCTTGAACTAGAAAAAATGAAAATAGACTTGGAATTAAGAAGGATTACTGCTCAAACTGAACAGAAACACCAAGAAATGCAACAAATTCTTAGGCTCAGAGAAATGGAGCTCAAGCATGAGTTAGAAATGAAAAAGTTGTCTGTTGAAACTGCTTCTGTCTCTGGCTCCTCTAGAAGTTCCAGTTCCAAAAGACCCCGGATGCCGAAGGACTTAATTGGTATGTATGAACCAAAGTTGGATGTGTTGGATTGGCTGAGTTTGTTTGAGTACAATCATGGGCTCCAGAACATCACAGGTAATGAGCTACTTACCTGGTTGTTCTCTAGGCTCCCCCCTGTTGCAACTGATACGGTAATGGAGTTGGGGGAGGAGGATAGGAAAGAGTATGAAAGTGTGAAACTAGCTCTGATAGCTAGATTTGGGAAGACCCCTTCCCAGTATCTTAAGAGGTTTAGATCCCTCAAAAAGCATGATGGTACCCCTTGGGCTACCTGGGTGAGTGAAGGGTTGAAAAACTTAGAGGGATGGATTAAGGGTTACAAGGTGAACACTTATGAGGGTATGAAGAATCTTTTTATGTTGGAGTCAATTTATGATGCTGTTCTCGTGAGCTCCGACAGCACTTGGCTGATTCAAACGAATTGGATTCCAGGAAGCTTGCTAAGGTTGCTGACTTGTGGGTTGCCAACAGGGCTACTCATAAGATTCTGGGGCAACTCAGAAAAAGGATGAGGGAAAACAGCCTAAAAAAGACTCAAAAGAGAATTCTAATAACTCAAATTCCAAAGAGGGCCCCAAACAAAACCATAAGGGTAAGCCACAAGGGAAACCACAGCAGAATAGTGTACCTTCTGGTGCCAAACCAGAGGAAGGCCAGAACAAGCCGCCATTCCAGAAAGCATTTTGTAAATGCTTTGTTTGTGGCTCTACTGACCATGTGAAAGGAGATCCCAGATGCAAGGGTAAACCTTCAGGGGTCCAGCTTGTCTCCTTAGCCTTCGCTCCAGAGGAGGAAGTCCAAACGGCAAGTGGAAACTTTCTACTGCTGGCTGATGAACCCATTGGAGTCTCAGCCAGTGTTTCTTTAGTGTCTCTGGGTTTGTGGGAACAACAGAATTTAGATGTCTGTAATTCTATCCCAGATAATACTAAAGAGTATTATAAGGACAGTGTCCAGGTGAATGGTCAGGAGACGCCTGCCATTAGGGACACTGGGGCCAGCATAACTGTGGTGGATAAATCTTTTTTCCAGGCTGAGGATGTTGCTAAGGCACCCAAACGCCTCACCAAGTTAGCTGGAGGGCCTGTGCAGATGCTTCCCCAATTACCAGTTCTCGTCCAGTGTAACGACATGACTGTGAAGATACCTGTCAGCATACAAAGTGAGGTACCAAGACGAGTTCTGTTGGGTAACGATTTAAAAATTCTTGGAGTTGTGTCTCATACCCCCAGACCTCCTAATAAACGGTTACAGGAGCTAACCAGAGCTGCAAGGGAGAGAACCATGAGAGGTACTCCCGAGGAGATGATGAAGAATGATATCACTCCTGCTCCACTGGATTTGTCAGCTGCTGTCTCAAGTAAATCAGAAGCAAAAGGGAAACCTAAAACTTCTAACCAGAAACCAGCAGCCAGCACTTCAGTGCAGCCAACAAGGACTTCCCCTCGGTTGTCCAAAGTTACACCAGTAACTCCCCCTCCAGCTGAGGCTGAGAGGGTTGTACAACCCTGTGTAGTAGAATTAGACTCTGAGGAAGAGCTAATGGAAGGCCAGGAACTCATCGGAGATCTGGATCCTGTTGACCATCCTGAGCTGCAGTCTTTACTGGCAGAAGGTGGACCCAACAGGGCAGACTTCAGTAAGGGACAGAGATAATGTCCAACTCTGGAAGGTCTTCACCACCAGGCAGAAGCTAAGGCTGAAGGGCAAGAGCCTGGGAAATACAGGTTGCACTGGGAAGATGGCCTCTTCTACAGTGAACCGACAGAGTCTGCACCTGGAGACTACAAACGACTTGTAGTACCCCAAGAGAACAGACAACAGTTCTTGCAGTTAGCCCACGAGATTCCTTTGGCTGGTCACTGAGTTTCAAGAAGACTAAGGAAAGGCTCTCTCTCTACTTTTATTGGCCAAAGATGGGGGCCGAAGTAGAAAAACACTGCAGGAGCTGCCACACCTGCAATACCTCTGGTAAGGTTGGCTCCAAGAATGTGGCACCTTTAGTGCCTCTCCCAGTTGTGGGAGTCCCATTCGAGAGAGTAGGGATTGACATTGTTGGTCCCCTTGATCCTCCAACCTCCTCAGGCAACAGGTTTATACTTGTTGTAGTAGACCATGCTACTAGGTATCCTGAGGCCATTCCTATGAGGACTGTTACAGCTCCGGCTGTGGCTAAGGCCCTCCTTGGTATTTTTACCCGGGTTGGGTTTCCTAAGGAAGTAATCTCTGACAGGGGGTCAAACTTTATGTCCCACTACATGAAAGCCATGTGGAAAACCTGTGGAGTTATTTACAATTTCTCAACAGTTTACCACCCACAAACCAATGGGTTGGTTGAAAGGTTCAACCGAACCATGAAGAGCATGATAGGTGCTTTAGAGGACCCCCTTAAATGAAAGTGGGATCTTCTACTGCCATGCCTTCTCTTTGCTTATAGAGAAGTCCCTCAGGAGGGAGTAGATTATTCTCCCTTTGAGCTTCTCTATGGTCATCCCGTCAGAGGCCCATTGGCCCTGATTAAGGAGGGGTTGGAGAGTGCTCCTTTCCCCAAGCCAGTCAGAGTGACTGACTACATGATAGGTCTCCAGAGGAGAATGTCACACATGATGGCAGAAGCAAGTGATAACTTGAAAGCTGGACAAGAATTGATCAAGCACTAGCATGATCAAAAGGCTAACATGGTTGAGTTCACTCAAGACCAGCTAGTTCTCGTTATGATCCCAACAAGGCAGAGGGCCTTGCAAGACAAATGGATGGGACCCTTCAGAGTTGTGGGTAAACTTGGAGAGGTCAACTATCTGGTGGACTTGGGCAATCCCAAGGAGGCTCCAACAGTCTTCCACACCAACAGACTCAAAGCGTATGTCTCAAGACCTGATGTAGGAGCATTGCTTCTAGCATCATCAGAGGAAGAAGAAAAGAGCGAAGCTCTTCCGGATCTCCTCAGAGGCTTACCTTTAGACGAAAAGATTGAAGGAGTAAATCTCTCTTCAAATCTGACACCTGAGCAACAAGAAGAGTGCAAATCTATGTTGAATCAGTTTGCCTCCCTGTTCACACTTTCACCAGGCTTGACCCCTTGGGGCCAGCATGACGTACTCACTGATGACTGTCTGCCAGTCAAAAGCAGAGGATACAGAATGTCAGAAAATGTAAGAACCCACATCAAAGGTGAGGTCAGCAAGATGCTCGATCTCGGGGTAATAGAGCCCTCTACTAGTCCATGGTCTAGCCCAGTTGTGTTAGTACCAAAGGCAGGATCTAAAGAACTTAGATTCTGTGTGGACTATAGAGCTCTTAATGCAGTCACCAAGACTGATGCCCACCCTTTGCCAAGAACAGATGAGTTGGTGGATAGACTTGGTTCAGCCAAGTTCCTCAGCACATTTGACTTGACGTCAGGCTATTGTCAAATAGCCCTGACAGACCATGCCAAGGAGAAAACTGCATTTTCTACCCCAGCGTGCTTATACCAGTTTAAGGTAATGTCTTTTGGATTGAAAAATGCACCTGCAACATTTCAACAGATGGTAAACCAGGATCTGAATGGGATGGAGGTCTTCTGCATAGCATACTTGGATGACATAGCAGTGTTCAGCAATTCCTGGGAAGAACATGCAGACCACCTAAGATATGTTTTGCAGGCTCTTGGACAAGCCAATCTGACCATAAAGGCGAGTAAATGCCAAATTGGACAGAGTAAGGTAGTCTATCTTGGACATGAGGTAGGAGGTGGAGAAATAAGGCCTTTGCTCAGTAAGATTGAAGCTGTGCAAAATTGGACTACACCTACTACTCAGACCCAGGTGAGAGCTTTCTTAGGTGTCACCGGGTATTACAGGAATTTCATTGAGAACTATGGGACCATAGCTTCTCCTCTGAATGTCATCTCCTCTCTAAAATTCCCTAAGAAGGTTAGATGGAATGAGGAGTGCAATCAGGCCTTTGAAAACTTGAAAAAGGCTCTTTGCCAAGCCCCAGTACTCAGAGCTCCTGATTACCACCAAACTTTCATTGTGCAGACAGATGCTTCAAATGTAGGAATAGGTGCGGTACTCAGTCAACTGGATGGGAAAGGTAGGGAGCACCCCGTTTGCTTCATCAGCCACAAGCTGAAGGATCCTGAAACAAGGTGGGCAACAATCGAAAGAGAATGCTTTGCTATTGTGTGGGCTCTGAAGAAGTTTAGGCCATACTTGTATGGTTCTACTTTTGTCATTCAGACTGACCACCAACCCTTGAGATGGTTAATGCAAATGAAAGTGGAAAACCCAAAACTACTGAGATGGTCAATCTGCCTGCAAGGGTTTGATTTCACCATTGAGCACAGGTCAGGGTGTCACCACCAAAATGCTGATGGTCTCTCTAGGATGTATATCATCGACTAGAGGTGTGAGATTCATCCAGGAGTGGATTAAATCCTCCTGTCCCCTAGTCTGGGGGGGGGTGAGTGTTAGGGAGAATTCTCTGTTTAGGCTGAATTTCCTAACCTAGTGAGTCCCCCAGCAGCTTTGCTGGATTTCTGGAGTTTGTGTTTTCATCCTGCCAAGAGTGAGACTCTTTTTCTCCCACTCTTGGACATGATTTGTGGTATTTCTTTGAATGTTAATGTGTTCTATGGGCTATGGGGTCTTTTACTCCATAGGGTCTCATGTGTTTTGCTATGTGTGTTACACAGCACCCTCAGCACCACAGCACCGTGTGTTACACGTGCCGTAACACTGGGGTGTCCTAGGTGACCCCCACCATAGACTCCATACCCTGGGAATGACTACTGTCTCCCAGGGCATGTAAAGTCACCATTGGCTTTACTAGACCTAAATTTACTAACAGAACCAGTACAAACCATCCTATTGTGGACTGTCCCATCCCGCCTCGTCGATTTTGGCTGGTGGCAGTGGTTATTACTTTTTATATTCGACCGCAAATATATTCCTATGGGATTATGCCATTGTTCGAGGCTAATACTTTTTCTATGTAGCCTCGGTCATACCGCTGGTTTATTAAATTAATATAAATTCAGCGGTTGGTATTTTCTGCCATAAATCAGTTTTAAAATGGAGTATGTGTTCGCCTCGGTTACTCCAAACCAAAGGTCGAGCCCTTTGTTCCACTTTTTGGCGGGCTTCTACACAGAAGCCTCCAAAAGTGGTGCAACTCTGTCTGGGTACCACAGGGGGTGTGGGAGGGGGTTTAGGCACCCTGGACTGAGTTGCCTTGCCAACTCAAGTCGCACTCTGGTGTGATTGGCCCAAGTGGTGAGCCGCCCTGCTCACCACTTAGCATGTTTGAGTGACAGCTAGGCTGAGTGAATGGGGGTTTTCTGCATAAAAGCAGGGCTTTGGGGACTGGAACTTCAGAAGTCACCAGAGGACCTAAGAATCCGACAAGGGTAAAGCTGAGCCGACCTGCAACGACGACACCACCGGTGGAGCCCTGCTGAACCGACTCACCACTTCCAAACGACAGAGGAGATCTCCCTGCTAGAGAGTCTTCTTCCCTTTGACTGGTGGGAACAACCAGTCCCTTGTTTTTTCTTCGCTCCCAGGACATCTAGTGGTTGAATTGCCCATGCTGAACACCCCGGCAACCGGATAGCCACTAAACCTTGTATCGCGACCAAAAGGTGGTGCCTTGTGACTGAGCACTCCGCGGCTGGTCTCTTCCCTGGTGGTGCAACGATCTTCAACTTTACTCTACGACGAGATCATCTCTTCTTCTGGCGAAGCCCCGACTTGCATCCACCACCAGGAACAACTTCCCCCGCCGGAGCTGTCTCTCCACTCTCAAGGTACTGTGTCCGCCTGGCTGCCCTTGAAACGGTTAGCGTGAGTTGTCTTAAATCCTTGCCTTTCCGCTGGGTTGCCTCCAGACCTTCTTAACTTTTGTTCTTAAACTGGTCCAACCCTTCGGTGACATTTTGCTACAAAGACTTGAAGTGCATTTCCACTGTGGTATTTTTGGGACATACCGCCTTGCCTCTCTCCGAGTGGGCCTGGCCTCTGAACTTTGTGATCTACAGTAGACCCTGCCTTGCTTGCCTTGCATTTGTTTTGTAAAAGTGTTGGTACTGAGTTGGTTTCATACCCTGCCTTTTTCTCTCCCTTTCTAACGAATACTAGAGTGCCATCTAGGTTAAGCACTCACCTCTGTCTGCAAATAAGTGGTGTCTATGAACCTAGACTTGTCGAAATATTGTTATGGGATTGATATATACTTATAGTAACTGTGATTGAAGTTGTTTGCCATATTAGTGCCAGTGTGTTTTTCGTAGATGTGTTTTTAAATAAATAACTATATATCTTTACACTCAAGCTCTGATCAGTGTCTGCTTGTTTTACTGTGTAAATTGCCCTATCCTGTATACTCTAAATACTACCTAACTCGTCTTGAGAGAAGTCTGACTGCTCATCCACAGCTACCAGGTAAATCTGTGTGGTACAGACTGCTACCAATTAGGTTTACTGCTAACTCCTGTAGACTTAAACTTTTTGCAGTGGTCCCAGAGGGAACTGCACAGGTTTCTGCCTAACAGCAGCCACTGCCAAGGTTATCTTGCCAAATACAGCCTATATTCTAAAGTTTAGGGGCAAACGCCAGAGATGCTGCCAAGAAACACATAGGTGGGGGGAGATTGGGAGTGTTTTTAAGTAAATGGTGGGTCTGAACAAGGACTCTTCGGTTTTATTTGCATTCAATTGAAAGCGATTATCGGACACCCACAGCCTAACTTCGGTAGGACACTGGTTTATCCTCTGAAAAGATGTACATATGCTCATCAGTTTTAACAGATAGATGAGTATCATCAGCATAAAATTGGAAGTTAAGATTAAACTTCCTGAAAATATTGAACAAGGGCTATAAGTACAAATTAAATAAAAGAGGTGAAAGTACCTAGCCCTGGTGAACGCTGCATCTTAAAAGTAACGAATCAGAAATGTAGTACCCACACTTAACTCGTTGAGAGCGATTAAATAGAAATGATCTAAACCATGTCAAAGCCTTGTCTGAAACTCCCCCAACTGCTTTTAAACGAGAAAGTAGTATACTGTGATCCACTGTATCAAAAGCCGTGGATAGGTCAAGCATTACCATGAGGGAATGCTCCCCCTATCGGACCAGTCGAGAAGGTCGTCCCATACTGCCAACAGCGCAATTTCCGTTTCATGCTTATTTCAACAGCCGCCCGGAAAGGTGTCCTGGAGGAGATGTTTCTCAACATTGGGCCTCATTACGACCCAGGCGGTAAGTTACCGCCTGGGTCATACCTTTACCACCATGGCATAAACTACTTTTACGCCATGGTGGTTGGCGGATTTACCACCCCATTCCGAGGTTGGCGGGGCGGTAAGTCCCCATTAACCCATTTACCCTTCCCCATTCCCATTTTTGCCCCATAGGGCATAATGGGAGTGGGGAAGGCATTAATTACGCCACCGTAAATTACGGTGGCGTAATTAACAACAAGGTCCCTTAGCGCCATGGATTTTAACACCTGCTAAAAGCAGGTGTTAAATCCTCCATGGCGCTAAGGGACCTCGGAATCAGGCGGTAAGGGTCGGCGCTGTTTACGCCGCCGTAAACCCCTTACCGCCTGGGTCCTAATGAGGCCCATTGTCCTGAAGCTAGGTGGTAAGAATTTTCTCTAAGATCTTTGCAGGCCATGGAGGAGCTGCAACTGGGCAATAATTTTGGAGGATGGTTGAGGCAAGATTAGATTTTTTTAAGAGAGGAGTTACTGTGGCAAGATTTAATTCTAAAGGAACTACTGCTTGAGAGAGGGAATCATTTATAAAATTGGTCATAAAACTTGCCACCTCCGCGGCATATTGCTTCGCTGCACAGGTGCGAAAGACAAAACTATTGTCATTTGTTAGCTACCAGTTGTACAATAAAATTCTGACAGTGTCCACAGGCACAGGTTTAAAACCAAACTGTGAGGATGTAGAAATATGCTCTAAAGAGGGGGCACTAGTAGAGGGGAGTGAAGAGGCTTGGCTTGTGCCAAAATAAAGTCGATGGAACTTTGGAATTTTTCAATTTTGTTAATAAAAAAGGCGTTAGAAGAATTTTCTTGTAAAAAAAGAGGATTTAAGAGAAGATGAGCTGCAACTGGTATGAGAAAAGTTGGCCAAGAGCTCATGGTGAGAGGAGGCTGATCTGCCGAGCTCTGGCCGAGGCGTCGCTTCCTAATCCTTTTTGCAGGTTCCAGAATTGTTTGGGAACTTGAAACTCAGCTCCGAGGGTGTGGGGAGCGGGCCTCTCCCCGGCCCATCTAATTTGCACCTGAAGCCGACCCCCGCAGTGGGTGATAACCCACCCGAACTGTTCCCCCCCCTCCCGCCTCCAGGCACATCTAAGATGGCCACCGCACTCTGGGGCCGGCGCTGCTCGCAATCCTGAGACGAACCTTTCCCCCTGGCACTGCCGGCAGAAACAGAATCGGGTGGACGCAAAAAGGCAGTGATCGCTGGGCTCTCCCAGCTGGTGTGGGCGCACGAGACCCGGCGCGGTGCCGGTGAGGAACAAACGGAGCGGAGCATCGCACGCGGAGGCTTGAGAGAGTCCCTGCTGAAGTGAAGGGGAGAAGCGGGCGAGATCCCTCGCCGCTGGCGAGGCCCGGCTCCTGCTGCGGGAATTGTGCCTGGGCCCCGCCCGCAGTGCCGAGGGCTGTCAGACGGACTCAGAGGAGCGGCGGACAAGAGGCAGACCAGACGAGAGCAAGGGGGCTGGTCCCCCCACAACCTGGGAATCATCCTGCCTCGCAGAGACAGGAGCTGGCGTATCGGAGGTGAGGAGGGCTGTGGGGCCAATTAATAGCTAGCAAGGCCAACAAGAGGACTTCATTAGAAGCGGCCATTGACACACAGACTTTCCCCCATCCCCCCCTGAAGGGCCCAGCAGGGCGCCAGCATTTTAATCCAAACCCCTGCTGCGAAGTGCCAGCCCTGCACAGTAAGGTACTTGGCTCACCATATCAGGGGGCCACTCAAACATACTGGTCCACAATTCAAACACGCCTGGCATTACCAGAAGCTCTCTACTTTAATCAGTGCCTGGGACCTTAACGCACTGCCCCAGAGTCATAACTGAGAACTGCACCACTGAGACATCACCATGTCCTCCAGGAACAAGGTGAAATCATCCACCATGGTCACTTTTGTCACCACCAAGACCCAGAGCCCTGCACAAACCCACCCCTCCGTCCCTGACGCTGCGCAGACGAGGGAATCAGAACCTAACACCCAAGTGCTAGAAGCCATAGCCTCACTGCGAACATTTATAGACTCCAAGATTGATGAGTTTATATCTGACATGCAACTCATGCATCAAGACGCTAGGAACCTAACTGAGAGGGTGACAAATGCTGAAGCAACCATAAGGGAGACATCAGACTACACAACCGACTTGAAGGCTAAGGTGGCAGATCTAGAGAGGAAGGTGGCTACACTTGAAGCAAGATCCGAGGATGCTGAAGGACGGGCCAGACGGGGCAACGTCCGAATATCAGGAGTGCCAGAGGGAACCGAGGGCCCCAACCCAACAGCCTACATAGAAGCCCTTCTTCAACAAGAGATAGGTGCAGGAAAACTATCGCAAGGCTTTGCGGTAGAGAGGGCGCACAGGTCCCTCCAGATAAAACCCCCTACAGGCTCGCATCCTCGCCCTATAATCGGCAAAATTCTTAATTTCCAGGACAGAGAAAAGATCTTAAAGTACTCCAGGGAGGGAGGAGCAATTGAACGCGGAAACTCCAGGATAACCATCTACCCAGATTATACTCCTAAAGTCCAAAGGGAGCGCAACTCTTTCGTGCCTATCCAGGCAAGGCTCAGACAATTGAACTTGAAATACATGTTGCTCTACCCCTCCAGATTGAAGGTCATATACAAGGGGCGGGCGATATTTCTCGAGACTCCGGCGGCTGCCAATATGTGGATGGAAGACAATAACCTAGCAGAGGGTAAAGACACTCACCCCGGGGATGACTGAAGCACAGCACAATACAAAGCAGGGGAGAAATGTACGTCTTCAATCCCCCACTCCCGGTAGGAACAAATACTAGAAGAAAACCAGAAGGTAACCTACACACCAGTTTGCTAAATGGAAGCGGCCCTCGCTCGGCCTCCCACTGGGCGCAAGGCGCAACCCCCACGGACAGATCAGGACAGGCCGGCCTCCTTTTCGACCTTACTTGCGCCCGATACCCGAATGGGCCCAGACGGTGCGGGAGCGCCTGAGCACCGCATGAAAACTGCAGTCGCTGGGCACACCAGTTACAGTTGCGTTTTTAGTTTTGTTAGTTATACAGTCGTCGGATCATTAGAACTAAAGACCACGGAACAAGTCGACCGCAAGGGCCAAGACCTGGCAGGCCCAGAAACATGAACTGGAAGCCCCCCTGCCGACAGCATGATCCACACAAGAAGGCGAAAAGGGGCGGCGAAGGCAAACCCAATATACCACCATGATGGCAGCACAACTCAAAGTTATAACGTGGAAGGGTAAGGGCATGGTATCTTACCTCAAGAAGGAATAGGATTCAATCCTATCTCCGCAGGAAAAAAGTCTCAATTGCGATGCTACAAGAAATGCACCTGACAGCAGAGTCCTAATCCAAATGATCTGAACGATGGGGAGGGACCCGTAGAGGGACACCGTACTCCAAATAATCACGGGGCGTATTCACATGGGTGAATCCAAGTGTTCCGTTCCGACTACTGGGGCTAGAGGCGGACAGTGATGGCAGAAATTGAATAATGTGGGGGACCATAGAAAACATTTTGATGTCCCTAGTGAACTCCTACTTCCCCACCCACGGAATACCCTCCCACCTTAAAACACTATGTGCCAGATAGCACACCACAGATCTGGAACTTTCATTTGGGGAGGAGACTTTAATTGTGTCAGCGACCGAACTGCCGACAATTCCAAACCCCCCCTGAACCCAAATAATGCTGCATCCAAGGCATTGAATGACTCCATAGCGCATCTTGACTTGGTGGACATCTGGCGGGAACAAAACCCCACTGAGAGGAACTACTCCTACTACTCAGCCCCACATAAGGTCCACACGAGGATCGACTACCTATTCATCGACAGGGAACAAATCCTTATGGCAGACTCCACGGCATACCCCGGCAGATCAATTTCAGATCACTCACCCCTGATTATGCATTGGAAACTCAGGGGGCCCAGACCACCAATCCCGACATGGAGGATGCCCACTGCAACCCTTACCGATCACAAATTCAGAGAAAACCTTGGCACCAGACTGGAAGAATGTGGCCGACAATGTAGGATCGGTGGCAAGCTGGGGCACACTATGGGAAGCTATGAAGGTGGTAACCCGAGGCGAAGTAATTGCAAGATCAGGAGGCATTCACAAACAACTGAAGAGAGAACTGGAGGTCAAAGAAGCAAAAATCATGCGAATTGAAACCTGCTCTGACCCCACACCTGGGGCGGAGGCAAAGCTGAAGGAAATCCGAGAGAGCTGTAAGAGGGCTTGGGACAGACTAGCCAAATTCGACTTTGAAACCTACACTGCCAGAACACACAAAGAAGCAGAAAACCTGGCAGACTGCTGGCATGGCTATGTAGGCGGGAACACCCAAGACACCTCCCGACCGAGATCACGGACGAAGACGGGAAGTCACACAAGACACAACAAGATATAAACAATGCATTTGTGAAATTCTACGCTAAGCTATACTCTCACAGCTATCAATTACCGGGAGAGGAAATCATAGAAACTCTCGATGAAATAGAACTCCCAAAACTTAACACTGACCAAAGAGAGGCGCTTGAACTAGAAATAACTTCAGATGATGTGTCGGAAGCAATCAGATCACTATCCACATGCAAGCCCCCCGGCAGCGATGGCCTCCCACCAGAATTCTATAAAGCATACGAAGCAACTCTCACTCCGGTACTACGCGAACTCTTCCTTGAAGCGTACGAAAATGGGATCCTGCCCAACACAATGAAGGAAACGATTATAATCCCCATACTTAAACCAGATAAACCACCTGACAACTGCGACTCCTACCGCCCAATAGCAATGTTGAACTACGATAGCAAAATCCTGACTACCATATTAGCCAAGAGACTCGCACGGGTGGTGGGAACCCTAATCCACGAAGATCAAAATGGCTTTGTCCCAGGGCGCAACACCACGTCCAACCTAAGAAGGCTACAACACATCATGGCCGAAACCAACACGAGAGATGAGGACCCGGCGATACTATCGCTCGATGCCATCAAAGCCTTTGATTCCATATTCTGGGAGTGGCTGGTCGAGGTGCTGAGGAGATTTGGCTTTGGTGAGGGCTTCGTGAGGTGGGTCGAGGTGCTCTGCAACTCGCCTGTGGCCAGAGTGAAAACTGGAGGGTCAATGTCAAAACCCTGGGCGATACAACAAGGCACCAAGCAGGGATGTCCGCTATCACTGATGCTGTACATATTGGGCCTGGAGCCGATCGCTATTTATTTCAGAAAACAGTACTTCGACGCAGGCATAAAACTGGGCAACGAATACTCCATAATATCACTATATGCAGATGACGTCCTTTTATATCTAAAGGATCTGCAACTCAACGCACACGTGGCCCTGAACATCCTAGACAACTACGCAAAGTACTCAGGGATCAAGTTTAGCAGGAGGAAGTCCTGCGCCTTCCCGCTGGCTAGGCTCAGAGATTTAGAGGAGGTTGACCTGCCAGAATTTGGGATACAATGGAAACTTGATACGTTTCGATACTTGGGAGTCAACATTAAACACACCCCAGATCTCACACACAAGCATAACACGGAAGCAGTAATGAAGGGGCTAGGCAAATCCATGAGGTTCTGGTCGAAACTACCACTCTCGATGATGGGCAGAGCGGCCATCAGCAAAATCATTATCCTACCCCGATTCCTGTATTACTTCGTAAACATTTGCCACTACATCAGCCCACCCTTCTTTAAGAAACTAGAAGTTTTACTAAAGGAATTTCTCTGGGGGCCAAATAGACACAAACTATCTTTATCCGCCCCTACATTGCCCTACAGAGCTGGCGGAATACAGCTCCCTGATCTACAGATGTATTATTTAGCGGCACAACTCGCCCATGTGACTAAATGGCTCCAAGACCAACCCTCGCTGAAACAGGTTTACTGCTCCAGATACACTCCTTGCTGTTCCCTAAAGAGACGCTTTGGAATCCACTTAATCAAACACTAGAGGTACCCATGATCATAAAAGTAGGCAGGCAGGTATGGACTAAAGCCTGCTCGATGAGGCACATCAAGCACCCCTATTCTCCCGACACCACCATTCTGGCTGACGTATGCAGAACTCAAGCAGATCCCACATCGGCGAGAGGCTGGGAGAGCGCAGGGATCTATGTATGGGGGGACATGTTTGAAGATGGGGAATTCAGGGACTTCAAATCGCTACAAACCAACGAGAGACTACCAAATGGCCAGTTCCTGTGGTACCTCAGGATCAAACAGATCGTTAAGAAGAAATGGAGTGTCTGGTTGGAGGAACCCACCACAGACCCCCTACTACAGGAAATGCATGACCTCACAGATGGCTGGAAACCAGTATCCCGATTCTATAGCCGATTGATGGACAAACCTAACCCCAGAAGTGAGACCCTAAAGGAGAAATGGGAGAAAGATTTGGAAGCCACGCTGTCCGAGGAAGAATGGGAGAGAGTGTTATCATACCCCAAGAGGGTATCCAGAAACGTTAGATTCAGGCAGATCCAATTAAATGTGCTTTACAGGACTTACATGACCCCCCAAAGAGTGGCTGGCTTCAGCAAGCGAGCATCACCATCTTGTCCCTGGTGCGGTAACGAAGTAGCCGACCTGATGCACATGTTCTGGACTTGCACCAGAACGATGACATTCTGGTCAAGGGTAAAGCATACCTGCACAGAAGCAGGGATAACTAAATATGGATGGTCCCCGAAAGAATGCTTGCTAGGATCCCATCCCAGAGTGTCCAAACACAAGCACATATTTAAACTAATGGACATCACCTGCATTCTGGCAAAGAGGTCTATAGCAATGGCATGGAAGTCCCCCAGAGGCCCGATATATGAAATATGGATCAAGGAAGTGGAAAGATGGACTGATGCTGAAACCAGGGTCTGGCAAGATGGGGCTAACACAGGGGCGGGGGAATTAAATGACACACTTGAATCTTGGAAGGCCCTCCTGGGGTACATTTGCTTCACCGCTGACCATAAGCCACCATGACTTTCTGTTTGCACCTATGTGGCCCAGGTGATGGAAGCCCACTGCTTGACATAAGCCCAAAGTAACCCATGAACTGCCAGCCCGTGATACACCCAACTTGGCCCGAATGTCCTGAGGTCGCCACGGCGTGAGCAGATGACTGTTCTTGTTGACTGTTTGTCTAGTTACTTGTTAGTTAATTGTTATCTGTTGAACAATTTAAAGAAAAAGAAAAATGCGACACTATCAACTCTCATGTACCCAAAAAGAGTTTAATTTGCAATTGTATGCGATATGTCAATAAAGTATGTTCTAAAAAAATTTAAAAAAAATTTAAAAAATGAGAAAAGTTGTTAATAAAATTGAACAATTACGAGACCTATTTTGTGATGTCTGGATCTTTTTACATAAACATTTTGATTTGGCAATAAACATAGCAGTTGTATCTTCTTTCAGGGCCAAACTAACTTTTGAAGCAGACAATTGGCATCTTTGTTTTCTCCAAAGTTTTCCTAACTGGCGGTATTTTTTCTTTAGAGAAACTAACTGTGGAGAATACCAACGATTGGAGAGTGTTCTAGCTTTTTGCTGAGAGTGTGGAGCATACTCAAATAGAGCCCAGCACCTTGAACCCTTGTTTGAAAAGTTTGTCAAAACTGTTTATAGCACGGGTGGATGCAAGAGAGTCTGCCTGTATGGCCTTGGGAATGGCCTCCAATTTTTTCCTCTTCCGGGAAGTATGAAGTAACCTCCTATGGGTGAGGATTGCAGTTGGTTTAGAGGTCTCCAAGGAGAAAAAGCCAACAGAATGGTTGGTCCATGTAACCGGCATACAGTGGTCAAAGTAATTCCAAGACCCCAAGCGAAAATGGGATCAAGGCAATGAGCAAAATTTGTGGCTTGGTTGATGCCCTGTCGGTGCAGAAACAGGTGATGGAGAAATGTCCCTTTGCCAAGTTACCCGTCCTCGAGCACATCCAGGCTCAGTTAGTTTACTAATTTAATTGCACATTCCGGCCTAACTTATTAACACTGCTCAACAGATTGACATTTGACTCCAGGCATTTCATAACAGTATTCCATATCCTAAACAAAGACAAATGTAAACTCTGATTTGTGGTATTGATACATTGAGTCCAAAATGAAAGATCTTTAATTGTCTCCAAATGATGGACAAATCTGCCAAGATGCTTGATGTACTCTAATCCCATAGTGGGGCACTCAGTTAAAACATGCTTCGCAGTTTCCCTCTGTCCCCTGTTGGTGCACATCCGGCAGAATGGCTCATCTTTCGGGATTCCTCGCTCCACACCCACCACAGAGAGGACAGGCAGATGGTTGATTCTCAACAACATGATACATCTCCTCAAAATGGGGTGTGGGCAGAGGTTAAGGTAATATTGGGGTTGTTTGATTGTGTACCATACCCCAGAGATAAATAAGTAGCTGTTTAGGCTGTCTGTATAGCTCACTTTCTTACACCGAACCTGCAACCTTACCCACACAATTTTCTTTCTAGTGAATAACATCAGTAAGGTTTATCTCGATTAATTGTCAATCCATTAATATCAGCCTAAGTCCACAATTCCTCAGCCGACCTCTGTTGTCCACCAAACGTGTGGTCTAAGATGACCAAATCGTCGGGGTAGGCCAGGTCTATGCAGTGAGTCAATCCTATTTCAGGGGGACAATTTGAGATAGATATAAACGACAGCAGGAGATCGTGGACAAAATGATTGTATAACAGGGGAGCAGTTACGCATCCCTGTTTAACACCACAGTTCTGGCTGAACGGCTCAGTCATTGTTCCCTGTGCGTCCAACTTAAGGCACACTGACGTATCAGTGTGCAATAGCCTGAGGTAGTGAAGGATACCCGGATGGCAACCCAATAACCGAAGCTTGTGCCAAAACTGTTCCCTACACACCGTATCAATGGGCGCTTTAAAGTCGATGAAAAGGGCATACAGCGGGGAGGGGGACTATTAGGAAGAAGCGCTGTGGTACTTAATTTATCCATTACCAGCAGATTATTCCCCTGTGCAATTCAGCATGGACAATAAACGGTCGTTACCAGGGTCGGTTTTAACTCCATTTTTAAATACCGGGATCAATATGGCTTTTTGCCAAGTGACGGGAATCAACCCCTCTGACAATACTTTGTCAAATAGTATTTTCAGAAGGCTAGTCCAGACTTCTTAAGATCTTTCTTAAGGACCACATTTGCAACCCCGTTCGGGTCCGGTGCCCTTGATGATTTGAGGTTCTTAATTTTATGCACCAGGCCCTCAAACTTAACAACAAAGGGGTGATTCACGGGACAAGATTCTGCTGCTCCAGAATTTACAGAATTATCAGGGAGATTTTGCTTAGATAAGAATGAGTACCAAGTCTGTGCATTAATTGCGTTAATAAGGGAACACTGTTTATTACCCTTGGCTTCACCCAACAGGGACAGATACTATGATTATTCCTAATGCACAATGTTCAGACTGTCTGTTGCCAAAGAGTATCTCTGCATGAACATCTCCAGTGTTTAAGCCACAGATGCTATGTCTTCTTTAGTTTCGTGGAGATCTGGGAAAACATCGCCAGTGAGCGTGCAGCCCTCTTAGCTTTCCTAATATCTCTGCTTAGTTTGCGCTTGGCATCCCTGATCGTTCTATCAAATACTTTACCCGGTTGAGATTCTCTAACTGCATGGTTTTCCGTTGATGTAGCATGGGAGATAGAAAAATGTGTTAGCCACCCTTCAATTTCTATCGGGGACATTACCTTAAAGATTTTAAGATTAACATTGGTCAGGCAATGTGTCGTTCGTACAGCTTTTCCGATGTTTCGCTCTGACCAATCTATGTGATTGGCCATGCAGTTAGCCTGCAGATCACCCATAGGTCTAACATGAGGTTTAAGTCCCAGTCCTCCAAAACTAAGGACCAATGCATTGAGATCACTCCACAGATTATGGCTAACTGCCATATCTTTAACCATCACAGCCAATTCACATCTGACAAATATATAATGTATTGTGCTAAGTGAAGAACCCCTCCTCCAGGTGGCCTTCCCGGGGCAAATACTCGTGGTTCGCCCATTGATTATCTGAATCTCCCAGCTCTTACAAAACCTCAGCCAGTTCTGGCCCTCACGATCAAATACTGGGTGTTTCATAACACTTCCTGTTTTTAAGTCAGGGTTGGTGGCCATTCCCACTCCACCAGTTATGTAGCAGTTGAAATCCGCCCCAATCAGAATGTGCTGGTTTTCAGAACTTCCAGCCCAATCAACAAATATCTCATGAAGTTCTTCTTGGAGCAGTTCCCTTCTGGTCACACCCTGGGGAATATATATGTTGACCAGAAGTAATCTCTTCTCATCCAAAGTCACCTCTACAGCCAAAACATATTCACCCAGGATAGTCAAGATCTATTTTGTTTTCCGTGCATGATTCACCCTAGTGATCAGCCCCCCAAATGGCCTGCCCAGGGCACCCTTAGTGCCCAGGGATTGATGAATTGTATACCCATTTATGACCACTGGGGAAGTTAACCATGTTTCCTGCAGAAGAAAAAGCAGATGATTATTAATGAACGGCAAGGATCCAGCAGCCGAGAGAACGTGCGTAAATCCTCGGGTATTTCAAGATAGTAAACCACAGCCTCATTGTTTATGAATGACTGCAGGTTATGCCTCCGCCAGCCATTTTAACATTACTTGAAAGTCAGAGACCTGAACATTCTTTCTGGCCAGAAGACTTGACTTACCCATATTGGATTTTCCCAGGTTACTAAGATTAGCTGTCAACAAGGGATCCTCCTGCTTAGGGTATACAACAATGTCAATATTTATTGAAAGTAGGGCTTTGTGATGTTTACGGAGCAATTGGGCAGTCGCACAAAATGTACAATGGATTGCAGACACATTGGGATTGCACCCATTTAAAGGTTCAAAGAAGACAAAGTCATCTGATAGTAAAACACAAAGTTGCGGTATTAGGTGGAGTTTTACTCTCAGGTATGCCAGGATTGACTGGAGTATCCTCCTCAGAGAGCCCTACCTGGCCCTACTGGGGAGCAGAGGTAATGGGCGCTTTGCCCTTTTGTTTGGCGTAGAGAAGGTGGCCCCATCTTAGACCTGCTCAAGGGATATTTCAGCCTCTCGCTCTGTGCAGGCAATGCAAATCTCTCCTGATTTTTCCGATAGAATCCAGCTAGTGAGTCTATATGTTCCTTTGCTTGAGCTTTACTTTGCACGTGTAGCTCTTTTCCGCACTTTTTTGGACTTCTTCATTGTTGGCAGAGTGTCGGGAAGAGGTGATGCCTCTTCACATGGAAAATTTTGCAATGCAGCTCATTTGGACAAGCAACCCAGCTTCATAGAGAGAAAAGCTGTAGAGTCCTCAGGGTTAATTCTGTTTATTTCAGGGTTACACTGCACTTGCGGTAAAGGGAGAATCTCAAGAATTAGGTTATCCTCAGAGGCCATTCCCTTCCCTTGTTCCAGGGGCACCGGAATTGTGGATGATAGCAAATTCTCATGGATGCCCCCACATACCTTAAGCAGTAGCTTCATGGTGAATTGCAATGAGGCAATAGATGCTTGTAGTTCTGTGAAGGATGAGGAGCTGGGCATAGAGGATTCCATTAGAAGAGACTCCTCAGTTTGAACTGCTCCCGCAGAGTCTAATACTAAGTTGGGGGAAGCAGGCAACCTTTTCAAAGCCACCGGCAATCCAGAACTATCATCTGGTCTGAGTACTTGGGTAGAAACAACTGTACCCCCTCCCCTACAGTCAGGAGGTCCATGGGTGGTTTGCACCGCCGGGGTCATGGAACGTTGAATGTTGAGGCAGAGGTCCAACATTGAATTATTAACAAAATCCTCATAATTAGTTGAACCTCGTGAAATGCCCCCTCCATATTAGTGCTTTCCGCCTCCACCTGTATTGACATATCCTCCCATTGAACATTATTGGGCGGAAAGAAGTCCAGTATTGCTCCTTTGAAAATAGGTGATGCGGGCTGTGTGCCTTTTTTATGTTTAGACATATGCCCAGGCGTTTTGGGCAAGGCAGTTGTGTCAGCACCACCACCTCTTGTCAGATTGTAGCAGGACTTACACTGTTTATTGTGCGCCGGCATCGTACGTTGGCTTACTCGTGGGGCTATGGCACAATCGTCACACTCCCCAAGATATTCGTTATAGTAAAGGCAGGCTATGGACAAATGATTGGTCACACTCCCATCAAACTTGCACAACAATACCACTGCCCAAGGTCGGAAAATAATAAGAGCACCCTCGTGGTGCCATGTTTCAAAGTACCTGGTGTAGAGGCTGCAGCAGAAGCAGAGTAATCACGTCCAAGTCGACGTCCTACGAAAACACTCCATCTGCACTCACTCTTGATTACTCCTCACCTCGCCTGAACACGACCAAACACTTCTGCAACACTTCTGCTACGCTCGCATAGCCTGAAGCTATTTGTACCTGCAAGAGTCCATATCCTTAAAGGTGCAGCAATAATTCCAGTTGAAATGCAGCACACTTTGGCCAGACAATCAAAGTTTTTGCTGCGTTATCGAGCCGCCACCAGCTCAGTGTCCCCACTCGTTCAGGACCAAACACTTCTGCAACACTTACGCTCCGCCTACCCGGAAGCTATTTGAACTTGCAAGAGTCCATATCCTTAAAAGAGCAACAATAATTACACTTGAAAAGCTGCACACTGTGTCCAGACGATCAACGTATTCCCTGCGTTATTGAGCCGCCACCAGCTCAGTGTCCCCACTTGTTCACAACCAAACACTTCTGCAATATGACCACTCAAATAAAATAAATACAATAAACCAAACCCCTTCTACTAACCACGACACTAACTTACCCTCCTGTTCCTCTAATAGTAAACCCTATGGTGAGACCCAATCCCTTCACTGCCCTAATAACCCCATCCACTGTAGGTGCCAGGGTGAAAGAACTGAAGCCACCAATTTCTTGTTATCCTTATCCTTATAAGATAAGGAGGAGAACACCTGAAACATTAAACCCTAACAGTGAAAGGGCAGAGAGAAAGTTAACAACAATGTTTCTTCCCCATCATAAGAACATCCCTGGACCCAAGAGTGAGACATGGTATGCCCCTGTCTTGATAAGGACCTACCCACCCCCTTCCCAGCCTTCATAGGATTTATTCAGGCACATTCCGCTCTTCCCCCTAAATACCACTCAAGTACTAGGATGAAGAAGCGGAGCTCAAGAGGACTACATATGTCCTATGAGGAACACCTTTATAGTATTGATAAGAAGAAGATGCAGTTCAAGGCACATCAACCTCTCCATGTTCCATGTCCCATTAATGAGGCCATACAAAGTCAGGCAACTGACTTTCATTGTGCACATCTGCAGTCTGTAAGCCTGTCAAGACAGTATAAAAAGCAGTGAGGCACTCAATGGTGGAATGAGTAGGAGGTTGGACGGAAGTCACAGTGGAGCCGGAGTATCCCAGGACCTGAAGGCAGAGAACGGGACTCTGCGGCCCTTGCCCCTGCAGAGCAAGGCAGGGAGAAGGAAGCGTGGCATGGGAGCCGTGTCTCCAAGGTGCCAAAGTCGAAGAGTGGGAGGCAAGGTGATTCCTACAATACCCCGAAGGTTGCTTCGTCCCCTGAGCAGCCACAGAGGGAGAGCCCAGGAGTGTCTGAGGGGCAGAAGATGAGACCCTGCACTCAGTCCTAGAAGCAGAGCAGCTGAAGCAACCATGTGGCCGGTGAGTTTCATTGCATAATAGAAACCCAGTACGCAAGTAAAGGTTGCTATCATTATAATGTATGCAGGTGAACGTGTGAAGGCGGCACACTAATGGAAAAGCTCTTAGAAAGTAAAGCGAATGAATGAAGAGTTGGACTATGGAATTGGGAAACAAATTAACAGAGTGGTCGCGTGCAGAATGTACATTATCGACTGGGCCTCATCACGAGTTGGGCGATAGCCCTAAAATGCAGACGTAAAGGGGTTACCGGCCCATTTACCACTCTGCCCAATCTCGAGTCCAGTGTGTTTTCCCAAAGCTCATAGATGGGGGTAAACATGCTGGAAAAATGCCAATTTTCAGTGAAAGGGGAGCAATGTTTAGTGCCCAACCCGTGATCCATCGGTAATACCGTCAGATGGGTGAGCCCTAATGCAAATGAAGTTGGGCGATATCCCAGTTAGAAAAACGTGAATTGTTGTGGAAACAATCCCTTATACTGGGAGTGTGCACACCTTGTATATGTTAAATATGAAGTCCAGAATAGCTTGAAAAGAGGCTGCAGCCGTGTGGTAAGTTAGGTGATCTTCCACTCTCACCTATATTGAATGCATAAATTAGGGGGTGTTGACCTCACTGACTGCGCTAAAACAGACTTCTCATGAGTTTATTTCATCGTACTGGTAATTGATAGATATTTGTCTGGTTCAATGATTAAGAGAGAAAAAGGATCATAATAAAACAAAACTAGGTTTATTCCGATTTTGTATTCAAACAGGTGTATAATTAGATACATATTTATGGTTTTGACACCACATGAAGTTCAAACATAGGTCAAGGGGATGTTTCCTAAACCACCTTTATACATCAGTATTACTTCATACTTTGTATAATTTGTGAAATTTCAAGCACCAACATGTCAAAGTTTAAACATAAGTCAAGGGAATGTTTCCTAACACTCCTGTATAAAACAGTATTAATTCATACTCCGTAAACTTTGTGACTATGAGTCATTATTTCAAACTACGACACGCCAACACGTGTTTCAACCTTACAAGGTCATCCTCAGGGCGTAAAAGATATTTAATGAGACCTACAATTACACTTAGAATTGTGTATGTGTTACTAGTTTTCGAAACCTGTATCAGAGAGGACAGAGGAACAAACATAAGACAGGGGGTGGGGGAGAGAACACAAAAGGCAATGTCAAATGTATGTGGTCTTTTTGATTCGATATATCATAGTTGAAGGTTCACATTAAAGAAAGGTATGCTCCTTGGTCTTAATTAAGTTAGATTTAAACTAAACCGTGGTAAACACCATAGAAAATATCTTTGCAATTTATATTGTTCTCATCTACTGAAGTTATTGGTAAGTTTTCACTCAGAGAACACCACCACTTTGGTTTCTACAGGGGTAAAAGAAACTTAATTACCTCTAATTTGGTAATCGGGTAATATATTTTTGCTGGTATTATGATGTAATTTTGGTCTGAAATACTTCTGCAGTATTTTTCTTTTTCTGAATGAGCTGTGAGCTGTCGCTTGTGAGCTGTAGTGGGGTAAATAGACAATACTTGGAAAATAGGTTTGCCGGTGCTGCAAACTGTAAATTATCATGAGTAAACATATTATTTTCAATGCCAAAAAATATTCTATTGCTGCTCTATAAGTTACATAGTATCAAGTTACCTGTATTCATCAGGTTGATCAATCAAAATGGATCCAATGTCATTATTATTCAACAAATTTTTTGAGTTTCCTCTAGTTAGTTACGCCGTAATCTATAATGTAGAAAGAAATTGGGATGAATCCCAATGCTCATCGTATCCACATATAGTTAGCCTGCGCTATGTATATGCGTGGTTTAAAGGTAAAAGGAGAGCTGAGATCTATTCTGTAAGAATATTGAGCTTACCAGCAAGGTCCTTGTAGTTAGAAAGCACAATGGCGGATGCCGTCGGGAAACGCGGAAGCATCGGCTGTGTGAGCCGGTTGCTAAGTCAATCATAGTTGACTTCTGGTCAGGTGATGTAACACGTGACCCGGGTTGCCAGGCAACCTCATTTTGTTGCCGGAAAACGTACCGGACATGGCGAACGGGTTAGATTCATATGAATAATTGCTTCAAACATTTGAACAGGGTGTATTCTTGTTATTGAATCGATGTCTCTGAAAAAGTGGTAATCAGTTTGTATTATTATAATTTGAGAAGTGAGACTTGTCTGGTCGTGCATTGCATAGTCCAGGTTACTATGGTAATTTGGGTGCTAATGTAATTTTAAAAGTACTGGTGTTGCCATGTACAGTATGTACATGTGATGGCGATACGTTCGGTCAATTTTTGATAATGTTTGCATATTTGGCAAATATTGGAAGGGTGGCTAAAAAGAACTTAGTGTTATCGAGATACCCTTGCTCAAAGCACAAAAAGTGTTGTCTCTGGGTGAAAGCCATAGAGCTCAAAATCTAAGAAACTGGGTTTTTAAGTAATATACGAAACAATTCTGTGTAATTATTTGATAAGAGTGCTACATACTTGTGTCATCATATAATATATTGACACAATTTAATATTGTTGGTTAAGGGCAGATGCTAGGGGTAATATGGCCCGGTGCCTGTAGTTGGTTTAAGGTCTTATGCATATTTGGCCTGTGTTTTTCAAAGGTGACTAAATATAACTGAAAGCGATAGACATTCTCTTACCCAGAACCAAAAGATATTGTTATTACATGCAGGTATCTGTAAGTAGTGATGTGGGGGCATTGTGTTAGAGTGGCCCCATTAGATAAATTACATTAGGTTATTCAAACATTAAAAATAGGGATAAGTGCAATGTGATTATAGAAATACATTGAGCTCATGTTCCTGGTTCAAACCAAGGGAAAGGCAACACAGTTTGCATATCATTCTTGCTTCTTGTTGACGTAGCATCAACTCCCTGTCACCACCTCTCGGATGTGGTTTGATCTGCGGAAGTCCAACAAATCTGATGTCTTTGGAATTAACCATTTGATGATGCTTCTGCCAATTGAGGCAAATGGTAGTCTGACATCTTGACTGCTGAGATTGTTGAGAGGTTCACAAATTCGAATTCGCACTTCACGAATGGTGCTCCCAATATACATTTTCTTACATACGCACTGTATAACGTAGATAACAAATTTTGAGTGACAGTTTATAAAGTCTTTGATTTTGACTTGTGACCCTCCATGACTACAAAGATTTTCAAATGTTATCTACGTTATACGGAATCCTGAGAACGTGTGTAACTTTCAGAATGTGAGTGCCTTGAACTTGGGGAAGGAGCTCCGGAAGAGTTCCACTGTTACTATGACTTTCATTTGAACACTATTAAGTTGGTCAAATCCCACACACCCTGTTATTCTGTCACAGTGAGGGCAAGCAACGGTTGTGACGCAGAATTTTACTTTTGACTGACATACTTAGACTTTCCCTAGTTTCCCTTTCTTTAGGGAACATTCCCACCTTAGAGTTAGGGCAAGTTAGGTATTTTCCCATCTTGACCACTGAAATAAAGGTTGCTGAAAATCTATAAATCTGTCTGTGTCATCTCTTGATACCAGGCCTGTCTCATAGTTCTGAAACACTGAATGTTGGTTTGTTGTCAGAATTGCTATATTTTATGATTTTTTGTTTTTTCCCCTGCTTTCTTTGTTTCCTTGATTTTCTTTTTCATGTCTTAAGGGACTTCTCCTGAAGGCCAACTGCAATTACAACACTTTATGCCTTACTTAAGGTATGTGGTTCTGGGTTACCCCTAAGGTGTCAGTTCCCAGGGCTGCCTGCCAGGCTCCCCATTCTTGCCACCCTAAAGGTTTAAAAGTGTATGTTGATAGCAGCTAGACTTGTGTTTGGGCATCAACAAGGATTTGAGCCATTTTACAGCATGGTTAATACAATGTGCCATTTCAGTAGCCATTGGCATGCCGTAAGGAACTCATGGTGGCAACAGTAAAGACAGACAAGTGATCACAGTTCAAAGGTGTTTATTAAACTGTCTGAATTGGTGAAAAAAACACCTAATCTAAACCTAAATCTAAGATTGGAGCAAGCTATGACCATCAAGTAATAATAAGGCAGTCCTAGTGGTGTCTTGTCAAATAAAAAGGGCCTATACACAAAAAAAAGATTTCCAATCCTTACCTCTGAGTTACAAAATGGTGTGGGATAATGTTCAGCAGAAAAGTAAGAAGTATTCACAAAATAATAAGTCAGGATGGTATGGTACGGGTCTCCCTTCCCCATGTTTTTCAGCACGGGACAAGGCAGGACTCTTGAGCACATCACACTCGTGGGCCTCGCCAGCACGAGGTTATAGTTCCTTGCAATGATATCAGGATCTTCTGGGGCAGTGTCTCTTTTCTATCAAGTCTCTTGCCTTAGAAGGCCTGATGGACCATAAACAACAAAGAAAAAGTATCTTCAATAAATCCTCACATGGGGTGATCATTGTTTACTCTTGGATCCCCCTCAACCGGGTTCCAATCCTCCTTGCAATGTGGGCCTCCCTCTGTCGGGTTAGCTATGGCCAAACACTCACTGTGGACATCCCTGTGGATTCATATTTGTTACCGCAATGTTCAAGGGTGTGTTTCTGTTCACCCTAATGCACAGGCATCGCTCAGTCGGGTTCACATTTGCAAAACAATACAGACTTCCCTAGGCTTTATCACATTATGGGATTCCCCTCCCTTAGCTTTCTTCTTGGCGCCCCTCAGTCGGGCTTCGATCCTTGTTCTCTCAGTGTTAGCCTTCCTCAGTCAGGTTCACTAAGGCCTTTTACTCAGAATATTTCACTTTGCTGTATTCACAAGTCTCAATGTATTTTTAAACAGTCTTTCACTGAGGACATCCCTCAGCAAGGTTCACTTTGTCAACACAATGTTCACAGGGTTATCGTACTGACCCTGTTTGGCAGGCATCCCTCAGCCGGGTTCACACTTGCCAGTTACACAGTCCAATTTGCTTTACACAATGCAGGATTTACTTTCCTTTGCTTACCTCTTGGTTACAGGTCAAAGACTTTTAAATGTACAAGGGGTTTTACTTGACCCTTGTATGACCACTTTGACCTCTTGCGTTGGCTCTCCTAGGGCCTCCTGGGATCTGTAATCTTTTAACAAACGGGGACCCGCCAGAGTCTTTCGAATGAGCGCCCATGTGGTCTCTCTGTGGGTTGTTTCAACAGTTCTGTAACACACAAAGGGCCTGATTACGAGTCTGGCGGTAGCTGTACCGGAAAAAACGGCAGGCTGCTGCCGGACCCGTACTACCATTCCACCTCCGTTATTGCTGGAATCACGGGGGCATTCGAACCGCAGTGATCCGGTAATTCTGGAGGCGGAATTCTGTAAATCCCCATTCCCATGCAGTCCCATGGGGATGGGGACCATGGAAACACTGGTTCCGTCTATGACAGAGCTGATGTTTCTATGTCCACCTGCAGGCGGGTGGTGTTAATCCTGCCAGGTCAGACCTGGTGGGAGTGACACCTCCCGCCTGCAGGACTCTGAATCAGCTGGTCCGGAAACAACCGTGGCAGCGGTTTTACCGCCCCCGTTCTTTCCAGCCCGGCAGGGTCATAATGAGGCCCAAAATCTTTGTTCTTTGTTTCCCATTATGTTGCCATTTGCAACCTTCACTCAACACAGTTCTGTTTATTATCAGTTCCCCCTCCGACTCACCAGCTGTGATGAACTGCTTGGTATTTCTTGTCTCTGGAGTCTCTCTGACTTAGTTATCAATGTAGGAGGGCTCCATGCACTGTTGACATCTGTAATACACACGCTAGCTGTTGTTCCCGGCCTAATGATTCCTTTCACATTGGCTTTGTGGGTCTGGGTCAAAAAGGACACTTCCCTCCTTGTCGTTCTTTCTGTTATCGCCACCTTTCTCCTCCTCTTGAACTGCCATCCTGGAATAGCTGTTTCGTTGTGCGGTCTGCCTTGCTCAAAGTGTGCTCTCGTGCTCCACCTTTTATCCCTGTGGGGAAGGGAAAGGGCTGTCGTGTGTGTGGTTATTGTCAATTGCCTGACTCTGCCAGACCCCTGTGTTGGGACATGTCAGATAAACGGCCCTGGTGTTAGTTTGTTGTCTTTCATGGGGTAAGAACATTTTCATGTTGGAAAAAGGGGGTGGGGGTAGAACTTCTAAAAATCCTACGGGGGTAGGATGGGAAACAGGTGTTATAAGGAAGGGGGTACCGTGTGTCACCCATCAGTGTCCCACTTCCACTCCCCAAGGACCCCCGAGGACCCCCATCCAGGTGATCCTCCCACACTGGTCCCCCCCAGGTACTAGATTCAATAGCGATGGCCATGTCCTGGCCACCTGGATGACAGATCCCCGGGGACTAAGGGGTGAGACACCTTCAGGTTTCTCACATACCCTTCCCCTATGCAAGGTGAATATGTCTGTTCTTTGTCCAGATTCCAAGTTGTCAAGATCTGGAAGAGAACAGGGATGAGAGCTATCCAAGAACTCTCACATATCCCATTGATTTACTGTGGTCGGTGTTGGTGGAGTTGTAGGGATTTTACCAGTCTCTCTATGATAGCCTATGAATTGGGTTTTAAGGGTTACCTCTGGTTTCATAGGTTCAGAGTATTCCCAGTTCCATACTGGAGAATTCTGGGCGTAGTATTCTGCTTGCCAGAAAATCTGGGGTAGAAAATCTCCAAATGGAGGTGGAGTTTCCTGTAAGAGGACAGAAAGTAGGGAAGTCCCGCCCGAGAATAACTTCTTCGGGGAGCCCAGGAATTATGGCTGACGATATTTCACAGGATTCGCCTTGGATATTAGTGTGTACAGGTATTTTGGGGTACACTTCATTGTCCTCATGTACACAAGTGACTCTAACTGGAGCGGCATTGTCCAGGTCCCCTGTTGTAACTAATTCGGCCCATATAGCAGTTTGCTTACTCCCTGAGTCAATTAAGGCTTTTACTTGCCTCCGGATTACCCAAGCCTTTTTGCATGTAATGTCTGTAGATGTTTGACATAAACAGATGCTAAAGGTTTCTAACTCTTCCTCTGGTTCTTCCCTCTCTTCACCCTTTAAACAGACTATTTCCATAGGTTCATCCCTCAGATTCTTTGGACAGTGTCTAGCTACATGTCTGGTTTCTTTGCAGGAAAAACAGATAGGAGGAGGAGGTCTGCTTCCTTTTACTTCCTCCCTTTTACTTTCTTCTTTGTTCTTTGGATCAATTCTTCTGTTTTTAATTTTTTTTCATGGCATTCCTTCTTTGACTCTATATGTCCCCCCCTGTTTCTCCATTCCCTGAGGTTGAGGTCAGTGGATAGACGTATGGTACTTCCGGTCCCCCCAACGATGGGGAGAGTGGAATTGTTTAGCTGCATCTGAGTGGTTTTGTGCAGTCTCAATGGCCATAACTAGGGTAGGTCTATTTAACTATAGAAAGTTTTTTTTTGCAAAAAAGGGGGTAAGGAATTGGTGAATTGTTCCAGGGTAATCATTGCCTTACTCCGCCTGACCCTTGTGTTAGGACATGTCAGGTAAATGGCCCCGGTGTCAGTCCATTGTCTTTCATGGTGTAAGAAAGGGTTCGTGTCAGAAAGGGGGTGGTAGAACATCTAAATATCCTACAGGTTAGGATGGGGAAAAGGTGTTATAAGGAAGGGGATACCGCATCTCTCCCATTGGTGTCTCACTTCCACTCCCTGAGGACCACCATCCAGATGATCCTCCCACACTGGTCCACCCCTAGGAACTGGATCCAATAGCGATGGCCGTGTCCTGGCCACCTGGATGACAGATCCCCGGGGACTAGCGGTTGAGACACCTTCGGGTTTCTCACGGTAGCAATGTGTGTATGTTTTTTTTTTTTTAATTTTCAATTTGTATTTCGCTCTCAGCCATTTTGTGTACCAAGCTTTCATTTGAGGGTGACCTTCAGGTGTGCCAAAATTGGTCATTCTGATCATGCAGGCTCATTGTGAACCCACAATAACAGCCTCAATGTTGGTTCTAAATGGCTTTGGTCAATAAAGGCCTCTGGACTAATCCTTTCACTTCCTTTTCTAGTGGAAGTATGAGTGACTAACCAGAATGGTTTGTCATCTGACCTTCCGCCTTAGCACCTTTTACTGATTTGCTGGCCCTTGACTAACCCCTTTGTGCAAGGGTATTTAGAGATTGTCCTGCCCCCTGCTTTTCCCTTGCTCCTTGTTCTTGCAACTAGGAGCTGGCAGGTCTAACCTGCTGAAGGAGTTCTACTGCTTATGGTGCAGGTTTTGCCATTTATTTAAGGCCCTCACTGGCAAAATGTACTGAATCATTTTTATTTTTGGCCACTGGTGGTACAGACTGGGATTTCTTGAGACCCCTTACTCCCAACTTCTGCTGGGAGAAACCCTCCACTCTGGAACAATTTCCTGGGCTGTTTACGATAGCATCCTGCTTGGATGTGGGTCACTGCTGGCAGCCAGAGAGGATCCAAGACTTCACCTCCCTGCTATTTGTTGATCTTTGGGCATCCAAGTCTGCCTTTAACCGTTGTCTCCATCCTGGGACCATTTGCTGCCGTGTTGCTTTCATCATTTGTTCATCGAGCTGCCTGAAGATGTCTTTGTGGTTTCCTACATCATCCTCTTTGCTTGGCTTGAAGGTTGGTGCTGTGGGTAGAGCCTTACATTCTTTGCTGTGTCACTGGGATCATTGCAGGCTAAGGTTGCAAGACCCTGGGAACCAAATCTTGGAAAAAGCACCTCTGGAAAAGAGCTGTTTATTCACCAGGATGTTTATGTTGCTGGAGCCAATTCTGACCAAACTACTATTGTGCTTCTAGGGTGCTTCTAGGGTGGGTGTTTCTCCGAGATACTCACCCTCTAGTTGGTGTTAGAAATTCCTATGAAGAGTCTTTACTGCAATCCCATAGAGGTCTATTGGATGATCTCCTGTTCTTCTACTGCTTCTTCTGTGGCTCTGGGACCATCTTCCAACCTCTATGGGGGTCTCCTTGAACCTTCCCTGGAGTTACTCACCACAAAATGTGCACATGTGGGGTAGAACATACTTGTGTCCGCTAAAGAGGATGACGCTTCGAAATCTGTTCTGATTCATTCTCATGGAACTTTTAACCTGCTCTGGAACTCTGTACAATTAACTCTGAGGTGCTTAACTGTGCCTGAACATTTTTCCTGGACACCCTAGGGAGGGATTCAGTGAGCCATGGAACATAGATTATAATGTTGGTACTTGTTATTGATTTTGAATTCTTATTTTAAAGCATGTTCTCCATTTCTTTAATGGGACTATAATGTATCTCATCTTCCCCACCACCCATTACCTTGAGCCTGCATGATGTACCAATCTCCCTTTGGCAACTGTTAACCCCATATATATATCCACCAAGCTCTCAACTGTATTGTCTAGACATCTCTCACATCTAGATTAACTGTAATGTAACTGTGCTTGTCACCTCAGAATAACTGTGTACATTAGCCTGTGCCACATTTAGATAGAATTGTGAATATTAGCTTGTGTCACACCTAGACAGGATTGTGAATATTAACTTGTGTCACATCTAGACAGAAACGTGGAGTATTCAAGTGCCACATGTAGAAAGAATTTGGAAAATTAGCAGACACCAGACCCGGGAAAGAATTGCGAAAATTAGCATGCAGAACATCTAGATAGCGATGCCACTAACCAACCAAATAAAAATCTCACCCTTCTGCATACACCTCTCAAACTCTAACCAGACACAGCCACACTGCTAAAGCAGACCAAACCACAAGTACTTCACTACACCACAACAACAAAACAAATCAAACATAGCCTCGCACAACAGAACACAACAGCTACCAACCGAAAAGCACACTGATGCCCGTCGAACAGTGTCAAAAGAACTGAAGTTGCCAACAGCACATGAACTGCTCTCTTGCACTTTTCCCTCTCAGTCCTACTAACTCACCCCATCCCCTTTCCTTTTCAAATCCAACAAAGCGCCACAGGACCACTCCAGTGGTGATAGTGAGCGGTACAATTGTCCTTTAACATTAACATGTATAAGCTATGCAACTGCATTTGTATTTGTATTTGTATTTTATTTATTTATAAAGTGCAGAAACCAGGCTCTGGGGCAACCGGGCGCATACTCTTAAGAACATGTTACAGCAAGTGATTACAGTGAATTACATAAAATATACAGCAATATGCAAAAAAATACAGAGATATACATAAAGAGTACCATTGGCAGAATGTAGTGCAGGTACAGTGAGCGTTATGTAGAACAAGACCTAAAACGCAAGGCTACTGGCCTGAGTGAGAGTCTCATAGATCATGAGAGAACAGCCAAGTTTTGACGTTGTTCTTGAAGGATTGGAACGAAGGTTCAGTTCTGATAGGAGTGGGTAGGGTGTTCCAGAGTTTGGAAGCTAAAACAGGGAAGCTCACCCAGCCCGCTTTTTGGAGCTTAAATCTAGGCAAGGTGAGGCTGTGAGTTTGGGCTGCTCTAATGGGCCGGGATGATGCATGTAGTGTGAGGCGAGCGGACAGGTAAGGCGGGGCATTGTTGTTCAAGCATTTGTGGGTCAGAGCTAGCGATTTCAGGGCAATTCTTTGTTTTACCGGGAGCCAGCGTAAGTCCGATCTGACAGAGGAGATGTGGGAGCGTCTTGGGATGTTTATGGCTGCTCTTAAGGCATTATTTTGTACAGTTTGTAATTTATTGAGGTTAGACTGACTGGTCCCTAGGTAAAGAGCACTGCAGTAGTCAATTTTGGCCATGACGAGAGATCTGGCGAGGAGGATGCCGTTGGTCGAGTTAAGGAAGGGTCTGCAGCCAGTGATAAGTTTGCAGGTATAGGCAGATGCTGACCTAACTGCATTTTTTTGTCTGTTCAAGGAGAGCGTGGAGTCAAGATAGACGCCTAGAGTCTTGGTGTCTTTGGAGACCTTAATATTGTTGCCGTCGATAGTGAATGACTTGTAGGTTTGATCTAATTTGTTAAGCCGATGGTTGGATCCTAAAAGTAGGAGCTTGGTTTTATCATTGTTAAGGCAGAGTTCATGATGTGCCATGCAGGCCTGAATAACCAGATAGACATCATTAAGGGCTTTAGTGTCTGCTGTGTAGTCTCCCGTGATAGGGATGAGTATCTGGGTGTCGTCCGCATAATTGGTATAGGAGACACCCAGATAGTCAAGCACGTCAAAAAGGGGCTTAGTGAATATGTTATACAACGTAGAGGATACACATGAACCTTGAGGAATGCTGCAGAGAATGGGGGAGGGGTCAGCAGATGCTGTGGGGGAAAAGACCCTCATAGATCTGTTGCTCAGGAATGAGTGGATCCAGGCATTGGCGGAGTCAGAGAAATGGGCTGCGGATTTAAGGTGTTGGCATAATATTTGGTGGTTGACCAAATCAAATGCCGCAGAAAGATCGAGGAGAAGGAGAAGAGCTAACTTCCCATTGTCCTTTAGTGTATCCATCTGAGTTTTTAACTGCAACATTAATATATTTGTTGCTCCTTTTGTGTTGCTATAGTGGGTATCTAATATGTGTCAAAACTAACTACAAGTGATATGTTCATCTACTGCTCAAACTGTGGCACGTGCTAATGTGTTTTTCTTAACCTGAACCATTTCACCTGGGTGGGATGCTGAAAGTGCATCCCAACATTCACCCCCTTAGTTAATACTCAATTAATTAACTCTGCTGCCTCCCTCCTTCTATAGTATTCATCTTTGGGTTACCACATTCAACACACGTGACATAAACCTCCCTCCCCCTCTAGCATATTCTTCCTCCTCAGTAACCATCATAAAGCAACACCCCATCTCCTGCTCTAAATAGTACTCTGGGTCTGGTGGGGGTGTGGTCAAGGGTGTGGTCAAGATACCCAGGGGTATGAAACTCCTGCTCTATTTTCACCATCTTTGGTTTTACAACCTCATTCCATGTATCTCTCTGGGTGTATGTGTTTTTTGGGAGAGAAGGAGCTCTATACATTGTTTTTGACACCCATCATAGTCATGCTCATTGGCATGGTCTTCGTGCAACATCTCAGAATCGTTTGACATGAACAGAAAAGCACAAGCAGACAGCTCATCATAGGAACCAATAACTTTACGGCTATTTCCACTTATGACAGGGCCCACAAGAACATGAAATCCAATCAGTCATCAGCATTTACTCCTGCTTCGTTCTCCATCGCAGTCCTCAAATAATGAAGGGCCCCTATCGCATGGGTCAAGGACCAGTTGTCTCCGTCATTTGGGGGGAATATATACGTGCAACAAGACAAGTCAATTGTCTTGCACACACCTCCTTCCATAGCCCTGAGCAAATCCGGAACATATCTGTTCGGGAGGGTCATGCGCCTGAATGCCCGTAATTCAGTCTTTATGGAATTAAGACTGTGCTCCATTTGGTTCACCAACTGAAGCAACTCTGACATGGTAGTCTCCAGTCACTTGGCATTTGCTGTAGTCTCGATACCTCACACCAGGAGGGAGCTAAAACATTTTTCTGTTTTGGTAAACAATTTGAACTGGTCTGGGATTGCGATCAATTTATCTTTGGACAAGTAATTGAATCTTTACCAGCGATGAATCTGTGGTGAGCGATGGATGCACTTGTCATGTGAGGGATTCATTGTTTCTGAGGATAGTACATTTATGACTGTTAGATGGGTGTCAGGAACTACCAGAACCTTTGAGTGCAAGGTGGTCAATGACCATTCACCTCTCCATGATGGCGGGAGGTGAAAATATTTCCACATACCCAGTAGATATCCATTAACACTTCTGTGCCCTTGGTCAGGTCTGGGAAGAAAAGTGTCTTTTTACAATTAATGTTCGTACCTACAGGTATTGTACCATTTCCTCTGAAACAAAAGTAATCATCCACTGGCACCTGCACTTTTGCTAGCTTCTCACTTAACTACATCCATGTCAATTTTGGCACTTAAGTTCCCCATGTCCTGCCCCAGTTCTGATTGACAAGTGCCACTACATCCTCCAAAAAACCAAGTAAGCCCCCCGCTGCACAGCTCACAACTCCTGCCACCCATCTAATGTTGGAAAAGAACGCTCCTTCCATTTTGAGTAATGGTCCTATTTTTCAACGGCTTGTTCCTTCTTCATGGCATACTCTTCATCATGTCCATTATTACTGTTTGGACCATGTGCCCCTGGAAAAGACTTTGTACTCTGCAGCGGGCCACTTGTACTCAACATTGGGCTATAGGAGGCAGCATTTCTTGAAGTATAAACAGTTTGGGTGCAGCTGTCACATGAGGTTCAGAGAGCATACATAGCAGCTCTCATTTGACCTTGCCCTCCTCACCTCCCATATGTGATTATACCACATGTTATCTGTCTCACCATGGTGGACATCCACCACAGTATCTATTATAACCCCCTTATACTGATTATATTCTATTTATATCTCAGTTTCCCTCCTTATTTGTGTCATCCCAAAATGTTCACCTTTATCATTCCCACCTGTGCCATTCCCAGACTTTATATGCCCTAACCATATGAAATACCCACCAAGAACCAATAGAAAAAGTGCAAAAAGAGAACACCATATACAACAGAACATATATATTACATGACGCTTGTAGTGTTGAACATGCATATAGTTAGAAAAAACAGAAAAAACATGCACACAAATCCATACTTTTCATCACAGTATAAGGATTGATCAGATGTAACATCATAAAAAAATGGTTCCATGGTTCTATGTGATAGTGCTGCTTTTTGAAGATGGCACAACAAGAAGAAAGATTTATTTTGGCTGTTTTTGTGCAACCATCAAAAAGTGTATGTATATCACACTTTTGGGGGGGGGTGTTACTTTCCCCCCTTCATCCCCAAACAAACCAGGCAAGCTGTTGCCCTGTCCTCCCCCACCCCCATCTTCACCCACATTGGTGGGTTTTTGCAGAAATTTGGGGGATGCAACCCCCCAAGCCTCTCTTTCCCCCCTTGCCACCTCCCTTCCCCTGCAAATCATTCCCACCAACTGCCAAATTCGCTGCACTTCTTCCGATACATAAACACGCAAACACACACAGACACATTTACCTTCTTATCTACTCCCTTCCCCTTCCTTCTCCGCCCTCTCAGACACACTCAGACACAGACAAAAAATAAAGAAAACACATACATGAGATACCTGTATCACCCCTCTTTCAGGCCCCTTGATGCCAGTCAGCCCCTGAACATGTGTGTGGCAGGAGCAGACAGTTTGATTTAGAAAGACAGATCAGAGCGGTCTTCGAGGGTTTTTTCTAAATCAGTCTTTTTAAAATTTGTTTATTTAAAAAAGACATTTTCACTCCTTACCAAAAAACCCTGCTGCAATGTATACTTTTACATTATTTAATAACATCACATCACTATCATCATGATTATTCAAAACTGCTTCATTCTTGTAATAAGGTGGAGAAAGGTTACTAGTGCTTTCCGAACAACAGACAAGCAAGCCCAGTACTCCTTTACACAAACCATAAATGGGATGTCAAAGACTACCATGAATAGACACTGGAAATGCATATCATTCCAGCATCATCCAAAATTCCTCACTAAAATATGGCCCCAGGATACAGTTGCAGCGCTGGCAAGTTCACTAGATTAGCAGATGCCGCCTCAACTCCGTCTTCTCTTCTAGGATCAATCTGTCAATATAAAATCTTAATACATTTTGTTAGCTCCCTCAAATCCCCCTGAAACTCCTACCCCAAAACCCCTGCTGCCATGTGTGTATCTGATGCTGTGCATGTAGGTGTGAGAGCTGTATGTATTCTTTTCCATGTCACTATCTCGTGCAGGGACACATGATGATCTTTGCTTGGCTGCATTCTCAACCTTAACAAATCCAGAGGGAGACAGTGCAGTCACATCCTCCCCAACGTAGTACAAAGATTGAACAATTTGCATTTCAGCAATCCATTCCATTTGTCAACAATATTGTTGGTCTGAGGGTGATAAATCAAGCACAGTTTGTGCCGTTTCCCGAACAGAAATGCAATTTCCTTGAACAACTCATTAAAAAAGTGAATTCCATTATCAGACATTAGGACCTCACATATCCCCCAGGAAGGCAAAAAGTTTGCATACCAAAAATATATGATTTAGCATCTGGTTGTGTGCAAGGGCCAGCGTTAATCCAATGGGAAAATGGACAAACCACAACAATAAGTTAACAAAAATTACCACACCTGTTTAGCATAACCACACAATCAATGTGGAGCTCCTGGAAAGGTCTGGTTGTATGGGACAATGTGCCATGCAGCGTCCTGAGAGTTTGGCCTGTGCTGTAAAGATGACAAGTCGAACAAATTGCCATAATTTCATTAACATGCTCCTGTAGGTTGGAGCAAACTAGTCCTCCTGAAGGTCAGCTGCAAAATATTGTTTCAAAATATGAGCTGGGTAATGCAGATGCTGAAGAGTAACCATGAGCAACTCCCATGGCATTGGTACTTCATAATAGTAATGAATATAAATATATCCTATGTAAAGCGCTTTACATTAAAAGCACTATATGAAAACACATTATTATAAAAACAAATTATTATACTTAAACTGCAATTTTTTGTCTCCATGTCAAATCAGTCAGTAACAGTGAACACCCCTGTTTAACCCCCAGCTTTTTCTCTTCCTGTGAAACCTGGTCTTGTAGCTCAATTATTTGCGTGAGTGGTACTGCAGTGTAGGGGATAGTTAGCTACCACTGTTGACTAGCCACCTTAGGATATGCAATGACATCTGGGTGCCCCACATATACTGTTTCTTTGGTACGCTTATCTGTTGTATCATTGCCAAGTTAGACAAGGTCAAGTTAGACAAGCATGCCATAAGAACTCCTACATTCTCTCCTTTTCCATCTAGTCAACCCAGAGTGTACAGTTGTGGTAAGTATGCATTGTCTTAGTATATGGTCAGTAAGCATATCTGGAATTCCTCTAATGCTTCAATTATGCAATCAATTCTGCTGCCTGTGCCAAATAGAGTGTTGATAACTTATTTTGTACTGCAACCTCATATTTCCCATCCCCAAGGCGCACCTCTGCTGTACCTGTGTGTCTCTGGCCAGGCTCCTGATCAATCGTTGATGACCCATCAGCAAAGAGGACCTTCCCTTCTTCTACTGCATCCTCCCTTGCTCATATCAAATCATCTTTAGGACCTTCATATCTTACACAATCATGCGCTTCCTCACCTTGCTGGACAGGTATTTCAATAAACATGGCAGGGTTCACTGTGCAACACCACACAATATGAATGGATAGGCTTGACAAAATTACTTCATATGCCGAAGCCCTTTGTGTAGTCAGAGTGGATTTGGATCGCTCAGGAATTACAAAAACAGTGTGTGCTCTACATATAACCTTATAGTGGTTGTTGAGTATTTTTCAATGTCAAAGACTGCAGCGGCCAGTGCCTGTTCACAGGGAAATTGACCTTGCATCTCTGAATCCTATATGCCACTATACTATGCTATGGGTATGTGTCCCATTGATGTTTTCTGAGCCAAACCTGTGGTCATGACTTGACCGTTAGAATGAGAAAACAAATGCAATTATTTTGTGTAATCTGTGGTTTCTCGTACTGGGGCATTACTTATGGCATGTTTACATTCCTGGGGACATATAATCATTTCTCCTGTCCATGTGAGTGTTCCTTTTCTTTGTTGTGCTTCCTTTAGTCCTTGCAGCAGAGGCATTGTGTCACTAGAAAAGTTGAAAATCCATGCCTGACAATAGTTACACAAACTCAAAATAAGTTGTATTTCTTTAAACTGTAGTTGGCTGCAGTGTGTTCTGTACTGCAGCTGCTCTTTCAGGTGTTACTAGTCTCCCTGCAGATGATATTATCTGTCCCAAATACACCACCTCCTTCTGACAAAATTGCATTTCTTCCTTATCCACTTTGTATCCTTGGTTTGCATGCAGTGTGAGCAATATTGCTGCATCTGCTCTACATAGCTATTCTGTTGTGCTTTACAATCGGAGGTTATCCACATACTGAATGCTAGTACTTTGTATGTGCATGTTACCCAAATCCATGTGGATTACTCTGTTAAAAATACTGATGGACTCACAGTACCCCTAACGAAGTCTGGAGTGTTGGAACCTTTGTGCACGATACGTAAACGCAGTGAGATATTGAGAATCAGGGTGCAATGGAATGGAGAAGAAAACATTTTTCAAATCAATGATTGTGAAATGTGTGGCCTCATTAGGTATATTACAAAAGATCAACGTGGGATTTGGTATTACTGGGAACTCAGCTTCTACAATATTATTGAATGTGGGGGTCAGTCCTGCATCATTCTCCAACCATAACCATTTGTTTTCGTGACAGGCTATATGGCTTTGTTAAACAGGGACTTTGAAGTTACTATGATGTTCTGCTGCCATAATAACAAAATTGTGTCACATATTGCCTCATCTGATTCTCTTGACTATGGGGACTGTCACACTCTGGGTAATACTGCTCCTTGTTGCAACTTAATATGTACTGCTCCTATGTTCTTCAAGAGCCCTACATCATGAGGGTTGTCAGTCCATAGATTATCAGAGACCCTTATAAAGTCTTCCTGTAGGTATGCAGGCATAGAGTTGGCAATGAGTATAGGGCAAGGGACATTCCTATGTTGGATCATTATTTGAGACATAGAATACAAACCTCCAGTATCATCACACCATTGTTATCAGCATCTTCAAACATCTGTCTGTCTGACACCCCACTCAGTGGCTTTGCCGGGTCAATACACAAAAGTGTATGCCACTCTTCTCCCTCTTTGTCAAAGATATCTTCAGAGTCAGGTAGTGAACCTCTTGACTTCATGACAGCTCGACATACATGACACATGTCTTTAACAACCTAACAGCATTCCAGCATGAAAGCAACACTTGCCCCTCAGAAAAGTTGTCTATTTTCATGAAGGTCTGTGCCACTGTGCCACTGAATGGCATGTAATGATGTAGCAGATTCTTTCAGAATGTTTGTCTTTACTAAGTGGGTCTCTAAGAAGTACAGATGCATTGACATGCATACACATGAAGAAATTAAGAAATTACCAGTAAAAGAGAAACCTATATCTTGAAACTGATAATGTATTTCCGCTAGCATGTAACTGACTCAGGTAAAAATAAAATACTAATTTCTGTAAGTCAGGACAGAGATCAATCTCTAGAATGACGACCTTGGTAGACATGAAAATAGCGAAGGAGCACCTCTTACATAAGCTATTTGTGAGAGGTGAGTGGACTCACCAGGACCAAACGGTCTGGTTGCAGGCCATCGCGCAACAGGTCACTGAAACAGGGTCAGACATATGGAGAGATCAGGGTCCATTACATGTGGCCCTGAGTGAACTATATATGGCTCCTAAAGCCAAAGATGAACACAATAAGATTGCCAGGATAGCAGCATACCTGTACCTATATATGGGAGACATGCAGGATACATGTACTGAAAGCCAAGATCTGGCAAATAGGTGACAGATGGCGTTAGAGAAGGTCCAATCTGATCTGGACTCTTCTGAGCAGAGGCTGCTCAGGAGCCAGGAGTCAGAAAAGGACAGCAGACAGTACATCACCAAAATAAAGGAGGACATGGATGTGCTGCAACAGGAAAAGGCTGACCAGGATACCAGAATTCTGGCTTTGCAGAAGGAGCACCAAGACAGTTTGGACTCCTTACTGCAGTGCCAGAAAAAGCTGGAGCAACAGATCAATTTCAACAGGGCATGCACAGAGCAGGTAGCCACCCTGCAAATCCAACTAGACAGAGAAAAAGAGGAGAACAATACATTGATTCTAAAAGACCTGGATACCCAGGCAGAGTTTGATGAAGAACGCCAGAAAGCTGGTGCCTTTCAAAGGCAGAGGGATGACCTGGCGTCACAAATGCAGGCTCTTGGTCAGGAAAGGGATACCTTAGGCCAGGAAGTCTGCCACTTAAAAAGGAAAATGGAAGAAAATCACCTGGCCCTCCAGGGACTGGGTGACCTCCAAAAAGAACACCAGAACTTGTTAGAGCACACCAGGAGGGTGGAGGATGCTCTGGCAAGAAAGGAGCAGGCCAATAGGGACACAGCTCAGGAGGTAAGCCTCCTGCAGCAGAGACTGGCCCAGTACTCCAGGACCAATCAGGAGGCACAGAGAGAGAATGAGGCTCTCTGTCAGCACAATGATAGGCTCCAGCAACAGGTAGCGATGCAGGAAAGACTGATAGAGTCTAGTAAGGCCTTAACTGAGGAACTGAAAGCGCAGGCTCTTGCATTGCAACAGGGAACAGGGGCGGATACAGATGAGGTTCGCTGGGAAAGAGAAACTCCTGAGCATAACCTCAGGAGCCCTAGTACCAGCGGCCTTCATCTCTCCCAGTCCCTGGACTCTGCCACCCCCATGCTGCCTGGCGCACATGATCACGGAGCCACAGGGATGGCAGATTACTATCCAGCTAAAAGTATGGGGCTCATAGGCCAGTACCACCCAGGAATGGAGGGGTGGGCATCCGGGTATGGGCACCCAAGCACAGTGCAATTTAGAGGGGAACCCCAGGAGAGTAGGCCCATTAAGGGCATCCTGAAAACTTCTGCCCAGTTAGGTCAGTGGGGGAGGGGGGGTACCCATCAAATCCTGGCAGCAAAGAGGAATCTGAAGACTCCTCTGAACGGCGCAGGACACAGGAGACCAGGTCCCCAAATTCTGCCAGCCATTCCCAGGCTCTCAGAATCCGGGAAAACCTGGAAGATCAGACAGGAACCTCTGTGAGCAGTACCTCTGAGTCAGAGGATGAATGGACCAGGGTTACCCGAACCAAAAAGGCCAATAAGGCAAAAAGGGCCTTGCTTAAGGACCCATTGAAGCAAATAAAGGCAATAAGGAGTGTTATCACGCCTTATCATAAGAACGCCAAGTATTCCGTTTGGGAACACTTGGAGCTCTATGAGCAAATGATGGAGACTTTCCATTTGAAGGACAGCAGTAGCTGCATCCAGTACGTCAAATGGACATTCTCCCCAGAATACTCCAGTTTCTTTGCGGGGCTGGAGGACCAAAATCATTTAAGATGGTCCACCTATAAGGCGGCCATCTTGAAACATTTTTCTGTTCACAGAAATCCTCAAGAGGCTCGCAAGGCAGCCTACAATTTGCAATGTGGGGAGGATCAGGCCCCACAAGAGTTTGTGCAAGAATTAAAACGTGCTTTTGCGCAGACCACCAGAAGGGTGCGCACGGATAGCAGAGAATTTATCTATACTTTTCCATGCCTTACCCAAATACATAATGACCCAGCTCGTGAGAGATTTTCATGAGAAAAGATCTTTAGACTGGGTCATTGAAAAGGCTACCCGGATCTATGAGGTGCAGAAGCCTATCGAAAATAAAATTAATGCGCCGAAAAACCCCAAAACCAACAGCACCCCTGCTGCTGCCAAGGTGGCAGAGGTAAAGGTAGCCCCCGTTTTAGATTTGGAGATGGGGGGGCCTAAAAACCTGCCTGCACCAAATAATTCACAGCCCAGAAGGCCCTCGGGCCAGTCACAGACAGGGAGTCGAGGAGGTAGTCCCACAAATGGGTTCCCCCGCTCCCCTGACTATGTAAGTCCCCGCTACAAGGGAAACCGACCAATCCTGGGTTATGTGTGGACTCCTCCAGCCCAAGGGGGGGGATCCAGCCAAGCACCTGACCCGGGGAACTTCCCTCCTAACTTCCCCCAGGAGAGCAGAAATTCTCCAAATCCTTGGCAGAACTTTTTCCCCAGGTATCCACCCAATTTCCAGCCCCAAAATCATCCATCCTTCTTTCCCCAATTCCCTGAGCCCAGACAACCTAATCCGGGAGAGGGGAGGCCAAGGGTGGAGGGGTACCAAAATCTTCTTAACCAGGGGTACTACCAGAGAACGGATAGCTACCCTTCCCGGGATCAGCCCAGGGGAGAAAATAGAGCCCTGTATCAGCCCGAGCGGGTTTCACAACTTGAGCGCCAGGTCCAAAATATGGCACGAGATCTGGGTCACATACTGAGGGCTCAACAGAACCCTAAGATGAGCATGCCACCGCAGAATGCCCCAAACTCGGGACCTGGTGCTCCAGAACAATGACGCGGGCAGCACCCCGATAACCCACCGGTTCCCAGGGAGGAGGCACAAGGGGCAGGGGGGTGTAAAGCCTTGGAGGAAGCTTCCTTCCCAACTTGTAAACAGCCCCTGGAAAACCAGGAACCAGAAACAAAATCTCCTGCCCCTGAAAGCCTGCCTCCCAAGGAGCAGAGGGGGGGTAGGAGAAAAAAAGGACCCAAACAGACCCACTTTGTGGAGGAGGTACAGGTCTTCCAATTTGAGGGAGAGGGATCCTCAGAAGATCCTGGGAAAAGGATCTTCTCCTTCAGAGATGGGGGCACTCCTCGCAAAGAAAAATGGGTCCCAAGGGATTCCAATCCAGACTGGGGAGATATGGAGACTGAGCCACTGACGCCCATCATCTCATCCCAGAACCCACAATACCGAAATCCCCTGGTAAAATCCATCCTGGTGACTGCCTCCAAAAAGGGGGGGGGCGGCCCAGAACCGGATCCAGGGGAACCCACAATGGCTCTGATCTCCAGTTGTCAACTTTTTCTTTCAAATTCCCAAGACTCTCCACAGAATTCTGCCCAAATCTCTTCGCTAGCAATGACCAAAACCAGAAAGTTAGCCCACCAGTTGTCCAAAAATGTGCATTATCTGTGCCCCCTTGAGGAGAAGGAGGGAAGATACTATGCCCCGGTACAAGTACAGGGGCAGGGTATAATTTTGGCACTGGTGGACACTGGATCCCAAGCTACCCTTCTGTCCAAAAGGACCTTTGAGGAACTAAATGCAGGAAGGGGGGAGAATTACCGAATTCCTCTCACCTCTCTTCCTGGACAACTGCAGAACTTTGATGGGAAGGAAATTCCCGTTGAGGGGATTGCAGACTTGGACATTAAAATTGGGCGACATAAGGTGAAACACCCGGTCATAGTAGTGACTCCTGAGGGCACCCCTTGTTTACTAGGGAATGACCTCCTGAGAAGGTTGTCACCCCTAACAGATTGTGTAAACAAGGTCCTCTGGACCTAGACTAGCCGACCAATAAAATTAAAACAGAGTGTCAACCATGTTAGTTTAAATGGCACCTGCCACATGGTAGAACAAAAATCTGACCAAGTAGAATTTCACTTCCAGAACAACCAAACTCCAGACATGACAGTAATAGCAGTAGGACAACAGACTGGTGATGGGGGGTCCTCTCTATTTCTGAAAATCAACCTTCCTTCCAGTTTAAGGTGGTATTCCACACTGGAAGGAAACACCCTGAAAATCTTTACTAATCCACAATCAGAAACTCCCACTCCTATAGTCCAGAAAGATGTGAAATCAGCTCAGAGCCTGGCTGATATTCAGCAAATTGGAGAGCAGTTGTTCATCCCTGTCCAGTTAAATGATGGGAAGGACTCTGTTCTCGCTCGAGTGTGTGTGAACAATGGTAAGAGCTTCATCAGCGAAGCCATGTTCCGCCAACTCCCAAAAGTTCCAGCCATTCCCACATTCAAACTGATAGACAAATGGGAACTGGACCTGGAAGCACCTAATTCCAAAAATCTCCTGCCAAGCAGGTGTATGCTCAAAATCTCCATTGGCAACAAGAGCATAGTCCATAATTGTTGGGTCGTGCGAGACGTCACTGCCGCCTTTTACTTAGGCAGTGACATTCTCAATCGCTTTGCCATTAGTTTGGACCTAATAAACTTCAAAGCTTGGTCCCGATTAGCGGATAATCCCATGGGCTTTGATGATCCAGAAAAAGCATTTAGGTCAGCTCAATTGCTACCTTATGCAGTTGAAATTCAGATCAAAGAGGAAGTCACCATCCCAGAAAGGACCCGACAATTCTCCCTGGAAGTGAAAGTTGAAGGAGGACAAAAATTGCAAAACCCTGATGCTTATATACATCTAAATGCTTCTCTCCAACAGGAAGGGTTGGGGCTAAACCCAACACCATTAGTCAACATAGAACATGACACCATTCCAATAGAGGTGGATAACAGCGACTTAAAGAGTACTACTCTAGCCGCAGGCACCATTATTGGAATGGCGGTTGATGACCGACATTTTTCCATTGATTTAGGAAATGAACTGTTAGGATCAATCCCCAAGGACTGTTTTGACAGTGACAGTGATGACAATACAACACCAGACAGGATTTCTACCCCGCATGGGGGGAACTTCCTGGTGTACACTTCGTGCCCTTATGGTAAGGAAGATGTGACTTGTGACTTCAGGAGGGATGAGGTGATTTTCCAGGTCCATGAGGATTGCCTTTCCCACCTGAGGCCTCCTGTCCAAATCAGCACTCTGACCAGGGACTTCTCCACCCAGCTGGAGGAGGCCGCTGAGATAGCCAAACCAGAAGTCTTTCCAGGCTTCAGGCAGATGGTGGAAGAGAGAGTCAACCTAGCTGATGCCTGTGTGACTCTGGAACAGAAGCAAAGGTTGAAACAAGTTTTCTTGTATTTCCAAGATCTCTTTGCGGTAGACTCATATGACTTCCACAGAACAACAATTCCCACAGACCCTGGAATGACTCCAGTGTTTGTGAAGCAATATCGTTTGCCTCTCGCATCCATGGAGTCCCTCACTGAAATAATTAAGAACCTTGAGTCCCGGGGAATAATTCGTCCAATACACAGCACCTTCAATAATCCGGTGCTGGGAATATTGAAGCCAAACGGTCAGTGGAGACTCTGCGCCGACCTCAGGGAGCTCAACAAACGGGTCCATACTTCCCGATGGCCTCTGCCCTACATTGACCAAGGGCTGGCCCAGATCCAGGTGTCACAGGTATTCACTGCAAAAGACCTGACCAATGGATACTGGACTGTGCCTGTCAGTAGGGAGGACCAATACAAGCTAGCTTTTACCTTTGGGGCCCAGCAGTACACATGGACCCGGACTCCCTTCGGATACCTCAACTCCGGCAATGAATTCAACATTTTCCTACACAAGGCCATGCCCGACCTGGGTGCAAGGGGTAACCTGGCTTATGTAGATGATGTCCTCATCAAAAGTTCATCTGTGGAGGAACACATAGCGGAGATCCGTTATGTTCTGACCCAGTTGAGGGCCGCCGGAGCAAAACTTTCTTTTCAGAAAGCACAGTGGTGTAGAACCCGTGTTAATTTCTTGGGGCATGAGATTACTCCTCAGGGTCTCTGTCCCCAGGAAAAGAAAGTGGAAGCACTTCAGAAACTGAAAGACCCCACAACTCTGCGGGAACTAAGGAGCCTCCTTGGACTGACTAATTACAGCAGAAAGTTCATTGAGGGCTACGCAGAGATCACCAGATCCCTGATTCATCTCCTGAAGGGGGGGGGGTCAAGTGGGAATGGGGTCCAGAACAAGCCGAGGCAGTAAGACAACTCAAAAGAAGCTTCTCACAAGCGCCCTGCCTAGCTTACCCTGTCAGAAACAAGGAGTTCTTCCTGGAGACAGGGTTCTCTAATACGTGCTTGACGGCAGTATTATACCAAAAGCATGACAAGGTCAATAAAGTAATCTCCTATGCGAGCAAAACTTTATCCTCTGTGGAGGAAAAATTCAACGATTGTGAGAAGGCACTCCTGGCAACGGTGTGGGCATTGAAGAATTACCACCCGTTCATCCATGGAGAACACATCATAGTGGAGACTCCACACCAGCCTCTGCAATATCTCCAAAGTGACAGAATCCGGGCCGGAAATGTGAGTAATTCCCGAATTACTTCCTGGATTCTTTCAATGCAAGGTTTTCCTGTGGAGGTCAGATATGGCCAAAACAAGAAGAGTCCCCTCGCTCAAGGTCTGGCTGACTTGCATGATTGTGCCAGAGAAAACTGTCTCGAGGACGAAAGTCTAAAAATCAAGGACAACATGGAGGCATACCTTAATTCCCCACACAAAGTCTTTGAAGAGGACAAGTGTGAGGGAATGCCCACTGTCTATGTGGATGGATGCTCTTACCATGTTGACAACAACGGGGAGAAAGAACTGGTGGCCGGCGTAGGGAATGCATGGGCGAATGAGTCCCCAGAACCCTCCGCTGGATACAAAATTGGTCCCCGAAGTAGTCAGGTGGCAGAATTGATGGCTGTGCATCAAGCCATCCTCACTGCTGTCCAACATCAACTCCACGAACTGGTCATAATCACAGATTCTGATTATGTACGGAACGGGTTCGTGGAGCACCTGGTTAATTGGAAAACCAGAGGCATGTTATGTGCTAACAACAAACCCTTGAAACATGGGAAGTTGATCCAAAACATTGATGATCTGGTCACCTCGAATGAGATGACCATCTATTGGAAAAAGATCAAGGGTCATTCCAAAGTAGAGGGACCAGACAAATCTGGAAAGGACTTAGCTGATCAGCTGGCCAAAACCGGGGCCATCCAAGGGGATCTAATTGAGATTGAGTCCCTGTTGGGGGAAATCCAGCTCACTGCTATCACTAGGTCCCAGACAAATGCTCACAATGATCTTTCAATTGCACAATGGAGCAAGGAGACCCCTGATGCTAATTTTATTACCGCTCAGAAGGGGGATCCAATAATTGGTAAATTTTACCAACACATTGAGGACCCTGAGAACTTTCCCCTGACGGATACCGATTACAACGGGAAAGAGGACCTTAGAATGTTGATGAAATGTCCAAAAATGTTCCGGATCCAAGACGGTTTGTTGGTAAGGAAATCCCAAGCTGGCTATGATCAGTGGGTGGTTCCTACCTCCTTCCGAAGCCTGATGTTAAGTCACGCCCATGATGCGGCTACTGCCGGTCATAGGGGGTTTCATACAACAATTGAGATCTTAAGAGAGGTTGCCTACTGGCCACACATGGGCCAGGACCTCAACCAATATTTGAAGGGTTGTCTTGTGTGTGCACAATTTCAGCCAACATCCCTCACACATCGGGTGCCTCTCCAAAAGAGGGGAATGACACTCCCATGGTCAGATTTACAAATCAACTTTGTAGGCCACGTGATTTGCTCCGCTAGGGGGAATAAGTACATGTTGACTGTGACATGCTTGTTTACCAAGTGGGTGGAATGTCTCCCAGCCCCAAACTGCAAGGCAGAAACGGCAGCTGCCTTGATGATTAACCACATCTTTTCCTGTTTTGGTCTACCTCAAAGGATTGAGTCAGACAGAGGTAGCCTCTTCACCAGTGAAGTGATGACAAAGATGTGGGAGATAATGGGGGTCAAGAGAAAGCTACACATTGCTTACAGGCCAGCTTCTTCTGGATCAGTGGAATGCTACAACCGGACAATTGTGAGCATCTTAAAAAAGTTTGTGCAGATTCGGGGCCAGGTTGGGATATCCGATTACCTCTGGTCCTAATGGCCATCAGATCTACCCCTTCATCTGCAACCAAAATGTCACCATTTGAGTTGATGACTGGACGCAAGATGGTGCTTCCTCAGCATTTGCTCTACAGGACCCAAGAGCAGACCTTAATAAATGCCTCCACTACTCATGAGTATGTGGAGAATTTAAGGAAACACCTTCAACATGCTTTTGCCTATGCTCAGCGGAATCTAGAAAGATCAGCCGAGAGCATGAAGACCCACTATGATTTAAAAACTACCCGAAAGGAATATAAGGTGGGTGATCGGGCCTATCTATACAATTTCCAAAGGAACCAGGCCAAACGCGAAAATTCTTGCCTACATGGAAGGGACCGTTTGAAATTATAGACAAGATCTCCCCTGTGGCCTACAAGATCCGCATCCCCAAAGGCGGTTTGGCAGAGGGGGAAGACAAGTGGGTCCACATAAACCAGTTGAAGTGTTGCCATCCCAGGCACACTTTGCAGCAACTGGAGGAGTCCTCGGTAATCCCAGAGGGTACCGCTCCAGAGTAATTCAATTCCAACCCTAAAAGATCCTACATATAGCCTATCAAATTCTGTGTTTCTCAAGTTTATGTGTTCCTGTCTCTTAATTTAAAAAATGTGCATGTTCATATCTGTTGATTTCTAAAATATATATGCCAGCCCACTATATCAATGGTGGGGGAGAAATGTCCATGAATAGGTATTGCCGCTCTTCCTTTGTCGTCCTAGGAGAAAGAAAACCTGGAGACTGGCCAAGGAGGACGATCCGGAGACCGGGAGCAGAGACCCGAGGGGCCCGGGGTACCGCCCAATCCTCCCAACAGGACCAGCAAGGAGAACTGATTGATCGACTGGAGGGAGGAAAATATGCTGAACTGTGCCATTGCAGAATTGGAAGAAGATTATGCTGACATACCAAATGTGGGTCAAAACCTCCTGTGCACTCGACTCCCCATCGACTCAAATTCGAAGTGCAATCATGTGGGGGGGCTTTGTTGGGTGGCCTGACCCACGTTTGAGCTATCATGCTGCAACATTTGGTGCTGTGGGCTTAGAAAATCCAAGATGGCCAAAAAGCCCACATGTACGCCAGAATAGGAAAACTGTGCAGTACTGGCATGGAAAACATCATGATGGCCAGAACTTCCCAGAAAATGCACAGGGAAATGCATGAAGAATAGGCTGCCACCCAATTTTGCCTATGTTGTGAGCACAGGAGGGCACTGCCGAAAACCACCTTTGGGCTACCCACACAGTAGCCTGAAACCATTGCAAAGGGGCAATGCTGATTGCCAAAAGCAACCCACAACTATTGGGAATTCCTTCAACTGGCACAAAATTATTTACTGCAGAACCACACCAGTGCCATGTGCTGAACCTGGATAATATACTTCCATGTAAAATCTCTTGTTTGGAATGCATTCATTCAAGACTGATCCAAAAAATGGACGCAGTACCGATAAATACCTCAAGGCGGCGCTAGCGGTCTAAACTCTGACAGGGAAACTGCATGTCAGGAGTAGCAGGAGAGGCCTTTACATCAAAGGCTGGGAGTTAATTAAAATCTTAACCACATGCTGTTCCCAGAAGACAATCTGATTTGATTAACAGGCCAAAAGGCTGGGAAACCTCTCATCTCCAGAGATTCACACCAGGAGTTAGGATCTCACATGACCTCTTGATTGATAGACGGCAGACTGGCTGGCAGCCTCCTGTAGGCCACACAATAGGCTCTTGCACTTGAATAGAATATGTTGATTTTGACTGTTTCCTGTCAACAAAGGCCTGCCTGCCAGCAGAGGCATGGTTTCTGACCCACCCAAGTTTCTAGGAGGAGGAGACTAACGCTCTGAGAGCTGAATTGCAGTAAAAATACAGTTTATAAAAATACTGATAACTCTTTGTAATCAAATGACAGGAATGTATAACTTTGAGAGCCTTAATTTAAAAAATGTACCTTCGATTCAAGCCCAAACTCCAATTTGTGTGATGTTCTGGGGCAAACCCCGCTAGTTAGTGACACCACAGACACTGTATTCAAGCTAGAGATATGGGAATTTACTGGAGTAGGTATGGGCAGCCTGTGTATATGTGTATAACTTTTAATGAAGAACCAAGGTTGCATAACCCACTAAAATCAAAAATAAGTTGCCATTTTTGAATGCAAGCCCTCAGGAAGAGCAGATTTGGGACAGAGACTACCTCATGTGATAGGTAATATGTACATGCAATGACAAACCACTATGTATTTGAGAAATGTGTATTTTGATCAAATATAGATTTGTGTGCAATTTGACAGGGGCGTGTCCTTTCTGCAGGCCATATAATGACATTGCTCTGACACTCCACTTCTTTCCCCCAATCAAGAGAGAAAGGAAAGCTTGACCAATGATAAATTGAGAGAGGGGCTGGATTAGTGATGCTGCGCACACACCCACTTTCAAAACATATAAAAGGAACATTGAAACCCAGGTGGAGGGATTGAAATCCATTTGCTGCAACACGCTCTGCCGGACCACACAACATCCAGAAGGCACCAGATCCAACACTTAGACTTTAAAACTCCAAAGAACTTGATCCAGAACTCAAAGTAAGGGCCTAAACCCACAGACTGAGAACTCTTCTCAGCAGGCCTCAGCATCCAGCAAACCTAACCAACTATCAACAGCCGGGCGAGCTGTTTGAATTCCCTGCCTAGAACATTGCCGGGACCGGTAGCAGTGTCCAGGAGCCGGGCAGATCAGCGCTGTGTCCAGAGAAAGCGGGACCAGGAGCCATGCAGACCGGTGCTAGACCAGACCAGCAGAACCCAAGATCCAGGAGCAGTGCCGGTGACCCAGAAAGCAGAGCTGTACTCGGAACCGGAGACCAGATCGCTGTGAAGTGCTGTGCGCAGTGACCGGATCCGTGACAAAGTCGCCTTCCTGTCCAAAATCTCTTGTGAGTACTCAGCAAAACTCAGAACATATCCCTTAGTTTAATATAATATAATTCAATCTATTCAACCTAAGTAGAACTGTCACCTGTCATTTTCTAGCTGCAAGCTGTAACCTTTCGCTTTGAACTTTTAAAATTTCAAATCCGAAAAACAACCTTCACAAAATCGTTCATAACTCCGTAACCGTTTGTGCTACGAACTTGGTTTAACTTTCCTCTGAAAGCTTAGAATCTCAGCTTTTCGACAAGCCTAGAACCAACTTCCTTCTCCTCTTACTATTTCCGCAATCCCGAGACACGCACTCGCGAAATTTACAGCGATTTGCGATTTTGGCTCAATTTCTCCACTTGTCAAGATAGCAGCTCCATTCTTTCTTTTGTTAAAATCTGTTTGCAACCTGGTAATAACTCATAGAGCATTGCTAAAGTGAGCCTGAACTAATACCAACACGCATCTCCCACTCACCCCGAATCTCTAGAGGGAATTACAATCAGTTGGCACATTTTCCCATCCATTGCCATCACATTTAAAAAGCATTTTGGGCCTGGTTTTAAAATTCATACCGGTTTTCTCTAAGCTTGCTGGGGGGGAACTGAATTTCGTATTGTATTTGATTGCATTCCTGAGAACTGTGTTCTCCTCTTCATCTCCTTACATTGCAAAAGGGGGGGGTGAATTGTCAAAGAAAAGTGATTGCTTGTTTTGTTGAAGTCATATCAAGTTATTTCTGTACTGCATTTTATTCCTCATTGCTTTTGCCTTGAAATCATAAAAGTATTTTTGCTACTTTATCCATCCTACACCAACTCCGCATTGATTGTAAAGAAGTGTGCTAGTGCCAGATTACCAATTGTTGATCAACATCATATGTCTAAGTGTACTATCAGATATTAATTTATTATAAAGTGTGATATATAGATATTGTTTAAATTCTCAAATAAACCTTTTAAACTTGCAAAACAGAACTACTTCTTGGCTCAGTGGGGTCAGGGGGATTCTAAGAGAGGGGTGTTATATAGGGGTAGTCATCCAGAACTCATGAACTGGACATAAAGATATATCAATAAGGGTTTCCATTCAGTATCCCAGACTAGGCATTGACTTAGCTGTAGTGTTGAATTGAATCTTCTTACAAATTGGGGGCTCGAGCCGGACGTCTGGGTTAGATCTATCACTTGTGCAGCTTAATACAGTGTGCTAACTGACCGGATACATACATCCGATCGGATCACCACGCTGTTTTACGCTGTAAAGTACTCTTCAAAGGGACACTCTAAGGAAAAGGTCTGTTTTGCAAAAATAAAATACTAATTTCTGTAAATCAGGACAGAGATCAATCTCTAGAATGACGACCTTGGTAGACATGAAAATAGCGAGGGAGCACCTCTTACATAAGCTATTTGTGAGAGGTGAGTGGACTCACCAGGACCAAACGGTCTGGTTGCAGGCCATCGCGCAACAGGTCACTGAAACAGGGTCAGACATATGGAGAGATCAGGGTCCATTACATGTGGCCCTGAGTGAACTATATATGGCTCCTAAAGCCAAAGATGAACACAATAAGATTGCCAGTATAGCAGCATACCTGTACCTATATATGGGAGACATGCAGGATAAATGTACTGAAAGCCAAGATCTGGCAAATAGGCGACAGATGGCGTTAGAGAAGGTCAAATCTGATCTGGACTCTTCTGAGCAGAGGCTGCTCAGGAGCCAGGAGTCAGAAAAGGACAGCAGACAGTACATCACTAAAATAAAGGAGGACATGGATGTGCTGCAACAGGAAAAGGCTGACCAGGATACCAGAATTCTGGCTTTGCAGAAGGAGCACCAAGACAGTTTGGACTCCTTACTGCAGTGCCAGAAAAAGCTGGAGCAACAGATCAATTTCAACAGGGCATGCACAGAGCAGGTAGCCACCCTGCAAATCCAACTAGACAGAGAAAAAGAGGAGAGCAATAAATTGATTCTAAAAGACCTGGATACCCAGGCAGAGTTTGATGAAGAACGCCAGAAAGCTGGTGCCTTTCAAAGGCAGAGGGATGACCTGGCGTCACAAATGCAGGCTCTTGGTCAGGAAAGGGATACCTTAGGCCAGGAAGTCTGCCACTTAAAAAGGAAAATGGAAGAAAATCACCTGGCCCCCCAGGGACTGGGTGACCTCCAAAAAGAACACCAGAACTTGTTAGAGCACACCAGGAGGGTGGAGGATGCTCTGGCAAGAAAGGAGCAGGCCAATAGGGACACAGCTCAGGAGGTAAGCCTCCTGCAGCAAAGACTGGCCCAGTGCTCCAAGACCAATCAGGAGGCACAGAGAGAGAATGAGGCTCTCTGCCAGCACAATGATAGGCTCCAGCAACAGGTAGCGATGTAGGAGAGACTGATAGAGTCTAGTAAGGCCTTAACTGAGGAACTGAAAGCGCAGGCTCTTGCATTGCAATAGGAAACAGGGGCGGATAGAGATGAGGTTCGCTGGGAAAGAGAAACTCCTGAGCATAACCTCAGGAGCCCTAGTACCAGAGGCCTTCATCTCTCCCAGTCCCTGGACTCTGCCACCCCCATGCTGCCTGGCGCACATGAGCACGGAGCCACAGGGATGGCAGATTACTATCCAGCTAAAAGTATGGGGCTCATAGGCCAGTACCACCCAGGAATGGAGGGGCGGGCATCCGGGTATGGGCACCCAAGCACAGTGCAATTTAGAGGGGAACCCCAGGAGAGTAGGCCCATTAAGGGCATCCTGAAAACTTCTGCCCAGTTAGGTCAGTGGGGGGGGTACCCATCAAATCCTGGCAGCAAAGAGGAATCTGAAGACTCCTTTGAACGGCGCAGGACACAGGAGACCAGGTCCCCACATTCTGCCAGCCATTCCCAGGCTCGCAGAATCTGGGAAAACCTGGAAGATCAGACAGGAACCTCTGGGAGCAGTGCCTCTGAGTCAGAGGATGAATGGACCAGGGTTACCCGAACCAAAAAGGCCAATAAGGCAAAAAAGGGCCTTGCTTAAGGACCCATTGAAGCAAATAAAGGCAATAAGGAGTGTTATCACGCCTTATCATAAGAACGCCAAGTATTCCGTTTGGGAACACTTGGAGCTCTATGAGCAAATGATGGAGACTTTCCATTTGAAGGACAGCAGTAGCTGCATCCAGTACGTCAAATGGACATTCTCCCCAGAATACTCCAGTTTCTTTGCGGGGCTGGAGGACCAAAATCATTTAAGATGGTCCACCTATAAGGCGGCCATCTCGAAACATTTTTCTGTTCACAGAAATCCTCAAGAGGCTCGCAAGACAGCCTACAATTTGCAATGTGGGGAGGATCAGGCCCCACAAGAGTTTGTGCAAGAATTAAAACGTGCTTTTGCGCAGACCACCAGAAGGGTGCGCATGGATAGCAGAGAATTTATCAATACTTTTCCATGCCTTACCCAAATACATAATGACCCAGCTCGTGAGAGATTTTCATGAGAAAAGATCTTTAGACTGGGTCATTGAACAGGCTACCCGGATCTATGAGGTGCAGAAGCCTATCGAAAATAAAAATAATGCGCCGAAAAACCCCAAAACCAACAGCACCCCTGCTGCTGCCAAGGTGGCAGAGGTAAAGGTAGCCCCCGTTTTAGATTTGGAGATGGGGGGGCCTAAAAACCTGCCTGCACCAAATAATTCACAGCCCAGAAGGCCCTCGGGCCAGTCACAGACAGGTAGTCGAGGAGGTAGTCCCACAAATGGGGTCCCCCGCTCCCCTGACTATGTAAGTCCCCGCTACAAGGGAAACCGACCAATCCTGGGTTATGTGTGGACTCCTCCAGCCCAAGGGGGGGGATCCAGCCAAGCACCTGACCCGGGGAACTTCCCTCCTAACTTCCCCCAGGAGGGCAGAAATTCTCCAAATCCTGGGCAGAACTTTTTCCCCAGGTATCCACCCAATTTCCAGCCCCAAAATCATCCATCCTTCTTTCCCCAATTCCCTGAGCCCAGACAACCTAATCCGGGAGAGGGGAGGCCAAGGGTGGAGGGGTACCAAAATCTTCTTAACCAGGGGTACTACCAGAGAAGGGATAGCTACCCTTTCCGGGATCAGCCCAGGGGAGAAAATAGAGCCCCGTATCAGCCCGAGCGGGTTTCACAACTTGAGCGCCAGGTCCAAAATATGGCACGAGATCTGGGTCACATACTGAGGGCTCAACAGAACCCTAAGATGAGCATGCCACCGCAGAATGCCCCAAACTCGGGACCTGGTGCTCCAGAACAATGACGGGGGCAGCACCCCGATAACCCACCGGTTCACAGGGAGGAGGCACAAGGGGAAGGGGGGTGTAAAGCCTTGGAGGAAGCTTCCTTCCCAACTTGTAAACAGCCCCTGGAAAACCAGGAACCAGAAACAAAATCTCCTGCCCCTGAAAGCCTGCCTCCCAAGGAGCAGAGGGGGGGTAGGAGAAACAAAGGACCCAAACAGACCCACTTTGTGGAGGAGGTACAGGTCTTCCAATTTGAGGGAGAGGGATCCTCAGAAGATCCTGGGAAAAGGATCTTCTCCTTCAGAGATGGGGGAACTCCTCCCAAAGAAAAATGGGTCCCAAGGGATTCCAATCCAGACTGGGGAGATATGGAGACTGAGCCACTGCCGCCCATCATCTCATCCCAGAACCCACAATACCGAAATCCCCTGGTTCAAATCCATCCTGGTGACTGCCTGTAAAAAGGGGGGGGCGGCCCAGAACCGGATCCAGGGGAACCCACAATTGCTCTGATCTCCAGTTGTCAACTTTTTCTTTCAAATTCCCAAGACTCTTCACAGAATTCTGCCCAAATCTCTTCGCTAGCAATGTCCAAAACCAGAAAGTTAGCCCACCAGTTGTCCAAAAATGTGCATTATCTGTGCCCCCTTGAGGAGAAGGAGGGAAGATACTATGCCCTGGTACAAGTACAGGGGCAGGGTACAATTTTGGCACTGGTGGACACTGGATCCCAAGCGACCCTTCTGTCCAAAAGGACCTTTGAGGAACTAAATGCAGGAAGGGGGGAGAATTACTGAATTCCTCTCACCTCTCTTCCTGGACAACTGCAGAACTTTGATGGGAAGGAAATTCCCGTTGAGGGGACTGCAGACTTGGACATTAAAATTGGGCGACACAAGGTGAAAAACCCGGTCATAGTAGTGACTCCTGAGGGCACCCCTTGTTTACTAGGGAATGACCTCCTGAGAAGGTTGTCACCCCTAATAGATTGTGTAAACAAGGTCCTCTGGACCCGGACTAGCCGACCAATAAAATTAAAACAGAGTGTCAACCATGTTAGTTTAAACGGCACCTGCCACATGGTTGAACAAAAATCTGACCAAGTAGAATTTCACTTCCAGAACAACCAAATTCCAGACGTGACAGTAATAGCAGTAGGACAACAGACTGGTGATGGGGGGTCCTCTCTATTTCTGAAAATCAACCTTCCTTCCAGTTTAAGGTGGTATTCCACACTGGAAGGAAACACCCTGAAATTCTTTACTAATCCACAATCAGAAACTCCCACTCCTATAGTCCAGAAAGATGTGAAATCAGCTCAGAGCCTGGCTGATATTCAGCAAATTGGAGAGCAGTTGTTCATCCCTGTCCAGTTAAATGATGGGAAGGACTCTGTTCTTGCTCAAGTGTGTGTGAACAACGGTAAGAGCTTCATCAGCAAAGCCAAATTCCGCCAACTTCCAAAAGCTCCAGCCATTCCCACATTCAAACTGATAGACAAATGGGAAATGGACCTGGAAGCACCTAATTCCAAACATCTCCTGCCAAGCAGGTGTATGCTCAAAATCTCCATTGGCAACAAGAGCATAGTCCATAATTGTTGGGTCGTGCGAGACGTCACTGCCGCCTTTTACTTAGGCAGTGACATTCTCAATCGCTTTGCCATTAGTTTGGACCTAATAAACTTCAAAGCTTGGTCCCGATTAGCGGATAATCCAATGGGCTTTGATGATCCAGAAAAAGCATTTAGGTCAGCTCAATTGCTACCTTATGCAGTTGAAATTCAGATCAAAGAGGAAGTCACCATCCCAGAAAGGACCCGACAATTCTCCCTGGAAGTGAAAGTTAAAAGAGGACAAAAATTGCAAAACCCTGATTCTTATATACATCTAAATAATTCTCTCCAACTGCAAGGGTTGGGGGTAAACCCAACACCATTAGTCAACATAGAACATGACACCATTCCAATAGAGGTGGATAACAGCGACTTAAAGAGTATTACACTAGCCGCAGGCAACATTATTGGAATGGCGGTTGATGACCGACATTTTTCCATTGATTTAGGAAATGAACTGTTAGGATCAATCCCCAAGGACTGTTTTGACAGTGACAGTGATGACAATACAACACCAGACAGGATTTCTACCCCGCATGGGGGGAACTTCCTGGTGTAAACTTCCTGCCCTTATGGTAAGGAAGATGTGACTTGTGACTTCAGGAGGGATGAGGTGATTTTCCAGGTCCATGAGGATTGTCTTTCCCACCTGAGGCCTCCTGTCCAAATCAGCACTCTGACCAGGGACTTCTCCACCCAGCTGGAGGAGGCCGCTGAGATAGCCAAACCAGAAGTCTTTCCAGGCTTCAGGCAGATGGTGGAAGAGAGAGTCAACCTAGCTGATGCCTGTGTGACTCTGGAACAGAAGCAAAGGTTGAAACAAGTTTTCTTGGATTTCCAAGATCTCTTTGCGGTAGACTCATATGACTTCCACAGAACAACAATTCCCACGGACCCTGGAATAACTCCAGTGTTTGTGAAGCAATATCGTTTGCCTCTCGCATCCATGGAGTCCCTCACTGAAATAATTAAGAACCTTGAGTCCCGGGGAATAATTCGTCCAATACGCAGCACCTTCAATAATCCGGTGCTGGGAATATTGAAGCCAAACGGCCAGTGGAGACTCTGCGCCGACCTCAGAGAGCTCAACAAACGGGTCCATACTTCCCGATGGCCTCTGCCCTACATTGACCAAGGGCTGGCCCAGATCCAGGTGTCACAGGTATTCACTGCAATAGACCTGACCAATGGATACTGGACTGTGCCTGTCAGTAGGGAGGACCAATACAAGCTGGCTTTTACCTTTGGGGCCCAGCAGTACACATGGACCCGGACTCCCTTCGGATACCTCAACTCCGGCAATGAATTCAACATTTTCCTACACAAGGCCATGCCCGACCTGGGTGCAAGGGGTAACCTGGCTTATGTAGATGATGTCCTCATCAAAAGTTCATCTGTGGAGGAACACATAGCGGAGATCTGTTATGTTCTGACCCAGTTGAGGGCCGCCGGAGCAAAACTTTCCTTTCAGAAAGCACAGTGGTGTAGAACCCGTGTTAATTTCTTGGGGCATGAGATTACTCCTCAGGGTCTCTGTCCCCAGGAAAAGAAAGTGGAAGCACTTCAGAAACTAAAAGACCCCACAACTCTGCGGGAACTAAGGAGCCTCCTTGGACTGACTAATTACAGCAGAAAGTTCATTGAGGGCTACGCAGAGATCACCAGATCCGTGATTCATCTCCTGAAGGGGGGGGGTCAAGTGGGAATGGGGTCCAGAACAAGCCGAGGCAGAAAGACAACTCAAAAGAAGCTTCTCACAAGCGCCCTGCCTAGCTTACCCTGTCAGAAACAAGGAGTTCTTCCTGGAGACAGGGTTCTCTAATACGTGCTTGACGGCAGTATTATACCAAAAGCATGACGAGGTCAATAAAGTAATCTCCTATGCGAGCAAAACTTTATCCTCTGTGGAGGAAAAATTCAACGATTGTGAGAAGGCACTCCTGGCAACGGTGTGGGCATTGAAGAATTACCACCCGTTCATCCATGGGGAACACATCATAGTGGAGACTCCACACCAGCCTCTGCAATATCTCCAAAGTGACAGAATCCGGGCCGGAAATGTGAGTAATTCCCGAATTACTTCCTGGATTCTTTCACTGCAAGGCTTTCCTGTGGAGGTCAGATATGGCCAAAACAAGAAGAGTCCCCTCGCGCAAGGTCTGGCTGACTTGCATGATTGTGCCAGAGAAAACTGTCTCGAGGACGAAAGTCTAAAAATCAAGGACAACATGGAGGCATACCTTAATTCCCCACACAAAGTCTTTGAAGAGGACAAGTGTGAGGGAATGCCCACTGTCTATGTGGATGGATGCTCTTACCATGTTGACAACAACGGGAGAAAGAACTGGTGGCCGGCGTAGGGAATGCATGGGTGAATGAGTCCCCAGAACCCTCCGCTGGATACAAAATTGGTCCCCGAAGTAGTCAGGTGGCAGAATTGATGGCTGTGCATCAAACCATCCTCACTGATGTCCAACATCAACTCCACAAACTTGTCATAATCACAGATTCTGATTATGTACGGAACGGGTTCGTGGAGCACCTGGTTAATTGGAAAACCAGAGGCATGTTATGTGCTAACAACAAACCCTTGAAACATGGGAAGTTGATCCAAAACATTGATGATCTGGTCACCTCGAATGAGATGACCATCTATTGGAAAAAGATCAAGGGTCATTCCAAAGTAGAGGGACCAGACAAAACTGGAAAGGACTTAGCTGATCAGCTGTCCAAAACCGGGGCCATCCAAGGGGATCTAATTGAGATTGAGTCCCTGTTGGGGGAAATCCAGCTCACTGCTATCACTAGGTCCCAGACAAATGCTCACAATGATCTTTCAATTGCACAATGGAGTAAGGAGACCCCTCATGCTGATTTTATTACCGCTCAGAAGGGGGATCCAATAATTGGTAAATTTTACCAACACATTGAGGACCCTGAGAACTTTCCCCTGACGGATACCGATTACAACGGGAAAGAGGACCTTAGAGTGTTATGAAATGTCCAAAAATGTTCCGGATCCAAGATGGTTTGTTGGTAAGGAAATCCCAAGCTGGCTATGATCAGTGGGTGGTTCCTACCTCCTTCCGAAGCCTGATGTTAAGTCACGCCCATGATGCGGCTACCGCCGGTCATAGGGGGTTTCATACAACACTTGAGATCTTAAGAGAGGTTGCCTACTGGCCACACATGGGCTAGGACCTCAACCAATATTTGAAGGGTTGTCTTGTGTGTGCACAATTTCAGCCAACATCCCTCACACATCGTGCGCCTCTCCAAAAGAGGGGAATGACACTCCCATGGTCAGATTTACAAATCAACTTTGTAGGCCCCGTGATTCGCTCCGCTAGGGGGAATAAGTACATGTTGACTGTGACATGCTTGTTTACCAAGTGGGTGGAATGTCTCCCAGCCCCAAACTGCAAGGCAGAAACGGCAGCTGCCTTGATGATTAACCATATCTTTTCCCGTTTTGGTCTACCTCAAAGGATTGAGTCAGACAGAGGTAGCCACCTCACCAGTGAAGTGATGACAAAGATGTGGGAGATAATGAGGGTCAAGAGAAAGCTACACATTGCTTACAGGCCAGCTTCTTCTGGAGCAGTGGAATGCTACAACCGGACAATTGTGAGCATCTTAAAAAATTTTGTGGCAGATTCGGGGCCAAGTTGGGATATCCGATTACCTCTGGTCCTAATGGCCATCATATCTACCCCTTCATCTGCAACCAAAATGTCACCATTTGAGTTGATGACTGGACGCAAGATGGTGCTTCCTCAGCATTTGCTCTACAGGACCCAAGAGCAGACCTTAATAAATGCCTCCACTACTCATGAGTATGTGGAGAATTTAAGGAAACACCTTCAACATGCTTTTGCCTATGCTCAGCGGAATCTAGAAAGATCAGCCGAGAGCATGAAGACCCACTATGATTTAAAAACTACCCGAAAGGAATATAAGGTGGGTGATCGGGCCTATCTATACAATTTCCAAAGGAACCAGGCCAAACGCGAAAATTCTTGCCTACATGGAAGGGACCGTTTGAAATTATAGACAAGATCTCCCCTGTGGCCTACAAGATCCGCATCCCCAAAGGCGGTTTGGCAGAGGGGGAAGACAAGTGGGTCCACATAAACCAGTTGAAGTGTTGCCATCCCAGGCACACTTTGCAGCAACTGGAGGAGTCCTCGGTAATCCCAGAGGGTACCGCTCCAGAGTAATTCAATTCCAACCCTAAAAGATCCTACATATAGCCTATCAAATTATGTGTTTCTCAAGTTTATGTGTTCCTGTCTCTTAATTTAAAAAAATGTGCATGTTCATATCTGGTGAGTTCTAAAATATATATGCCACCCCACTATATCAATGGTGGGGGAGAAATGTCCATGAATAGGTATTGCCGCTCTTCCTTTCTCGTCCTAGGAGAAAGAAAACCTGGAGACTGGCCAAGGAGGACGATCCGGAGACCGGGAGCAGAGACCCGAGGGGCCCGGGGTACCGCCCAATCCTCCCATCAGGACCAGCAAGGAGAACTGATTGATCGACTGGAGGGAGGAAAAGATGCTGAACTGTGCCATTGCAGAATTGGAAGAAGATTATGCGGACATACCAAACGTGGGTCAAAACCTCCTGTGCACTCGACTCCTCATCGACTCAAATTCAAAGTGCAGTCGCGTGGGGGGGCTTTGTTGGGTGTCCTGACCCACGTTTGAGCTATCATGCTGCAACATTTGGTGCTGTGGGCTTAGAAAATCCAAGATGGCCAAAAAGCCCACATGTACGCCAGAATAGGAAAACTGTACAGTACTGGCATGGAAAACATCATGATGGCCAGATCTTCCCAGAAAATGCACAGGGAAATGCATGAAGAATAGGCTGCCACCCATTTTTGCCTATGTTGTGAGCACAGGAGGGCACTGCCTAAAACCACCATTGGGCTACCCACACAGTAGCCTGAAACCATTGCAAAAGGGGCAATGCTGATTGCCAAAAGCAACCCACAACTATTGGGAATTCATTCCTTCAACGGGCACAAAATTATTTTACTGCAGAACCACACCAGTGCCATGTGCTGAACCTGGATAATATACTTCCATGTAAAATCTCTTGTTTGGAATGCATTCATTCAAGACTGATCCAAAAAATGGACGCAGTACCGATAAATACCTCAAGGCGGCGCTAGCGGTCTAAACTCTGACAGGGAAACTGCATGTCAGGAGTTGCAGGAGAGGCCTTTACATCAAAGGCTGGGAGTTAATTAAAATCTTAACCACATGCTGTTCCCAGAAGACAATCTGATTTGATTAACAGGCCAAAAGGCTGGGAAACCTCTCATCTCCAGAGATTCACACCAGGAGTTAGAATCTCACATGACCTCTTGATTGATAGAAGGCAGACTGGCTGGCAGCCTCCTGGAGACCACACAATAGGCTCTTGCACTTGAATAGAATATGTTGATTTTGACTGTTTCCTGCCAACAAAGGCCTGCCTGCCAGCAGAGGCATGGTTTCTGACCCACCCAAGTTTCTAGGAGGAGGAGACTAACGCTCTGAGAGCTGAATTGCAGTAAAAATACAGTTTATAAAAATACTGATAACTCTTTGTAATCAAATGACAGGAATGTATAACTTTGAGAGCCTTAATTTAAAAAATGTACCTTCGATTCAAGCCCAAACTCCAATTTGTGTGATTTTCTGGGGCAAAACCCCGCTATTTATTGACACCACAGACACTGTATTCAAGCTAGAGATATGGGAATTTACTGGAGTAGGTATGGACAGCCTGTGTATATGTGTATAACTTTTAATGAAGAACCAAGGTTTGCATAACCCACTAAAATCGAAAATAAGTTGCCATTTTTGAATGCAAGCCCTCAGGAAGAGCAGATTTGGGACAGAGACTACCTCATGTGATAGGTAATATGTACATGCAATGACAAACCACTATGTATTTGAGAAATGTGTATTTTGATCAAATATAGATTTGTGTGCAATTTGACAGGGGCGTGTCCTTTCTGCAGGCCATATAATGACATCGCTCTGACACTCCACTTCTTTCCCCCAATCAAGAGAGAAAGGAAAGCTTGACCAATGATAAATTGAGAGAGGGGCTGGATTAGTGATGCTGCGCACACACCCACTTTCAAAACATATAAAAGGAACATATAACATATAAAAAAGGAACATTGAAACCCAGGTGGAGGGATTGAAATCCATTTGCTGCAACGCGCTCTGCCGGACCACACAACATCCAGAAGGCACCAGATCCAACACTTAGACTTTAAAACTCCAAAAAACTTGATCCAGAACTCAAAGTAAGGGCCTAAACCCACAGACTGAGAACTCTTCTCAGCAGGCCTCAGCATCCAGAAAACTTAACCAACTATCAACAGCCGGGCGAGCTGTTTGAATTCCCTGCCTAGAACATTGCCGGGACCGGTAGCAGTGTCCAGGAGCCGTGCAGATCAGCGCTGTGTCCGGAGAAAGCGGGACCAGGAGCCGTGCAGACCGGTGCTAGACCAGACCAGCAGAACCCAAGATCCAGGAGCAGTGCCGGTGACCCAGAAAGCAGAGCTGTACTCGGAACCGGAGACCAGATCGCTGTGAAGTGCTGTGCGCAGTGACCGGATCCGTGACAAAGTCGCCTTCCTGTCCAAAATCTCTTGTGAGTACTCAGCAAAACTCAGAACATATCCCTTAGTTTAATATAATATAATTCAATCTATTTAACCTAAGTAGAACTGTCACCTGTCATTTTCTAGCTGCAAGCTGTAACCTGTCGCTTTGAACTTTTAAAATTTCAAATCCGAAAAACAACCTTCACAAAATCGTTCATAACTCCGTAACCGTTTGTGCTACGAACTTGAAAGCTTAGAATCTCAGACTTTCAACAAGCCTAGAACCGACTTCCTACTCCTCATACTTTTTCCGCAATCCTGAGACACGCACTCGCGAAATTTACTGCGATTTGGGATTTTGGCTCAATTTCTCCGATTATCAAGATAGCAGCTCCATTCTTTCTTTTGTTAAAATCGTTTTGCAACCTGGTAATAACTCATAGAGCATTGCTAAAGTGAGCCTGAACTAATACCAACACACATCTACCACTCACCCTGAATCTCTAGAGGGAATTAAAATCAGTTGACACACTTTCCCATCCATTGCCATCACATTTAAAAAGCATTTTGGGGCTGTGTTTTAAAATTCATACCGGTTTTCTCTAAGCTTGCTGGGGGGGAACTGAATTTCCTATTGTATTTGATTGCATTCCTGAGAACTGTGTGTTCTCCTCTTCATCTCCTTACATTGCAAAAGGGGGGGTGAATTGTCAAAGAAAAGTGATTGCTTGTTTTGTTGAAGTCATATCAAGTTATTTCTGTACTGCATTTTATTCCTCATTGCTTTTCCCTTGAAATAATAAAAGTATTTTTGCTACTTTATCCATCCTACACCAACCCCGCATTGATTGTAAAGAAGTTTGCTAGTGCCAGATTACCCATTGTTGATCAACATCATATGTCTAAGTGTACTATCAGATATTAAATTATTATAAAGTGTGATACATAGATATTGTTTAAATTCTCAAATAAACATTTTAAACTTGCAAAACAGAACTACTACTTGGCTCAGTGGGATCCGGGGGATTCGAAGAGAGGGGTGTTATATAGGGGTAGCCATCCAGAACTCATGAACTGGACATAAAAATACATCAATAAGGGTTTCCATTCAGTATCCCAGACTAGGCATTGACTTAGCTGTAGTGTTGAATTGAATTTTCTTACAGCAACAAATTGTCAGATGACTCCCTAAGCAAAGTCCCACTCTGAGGAATTTCCATCTAGTAAAGGTCTGAAAGACCTTGTTTTTGTATTTGTGCCAAATAATAAAATGATGCAAGTAATTCCAACTGAATGGGTGCTCTGCTAACCAAATCCCTGTTTCAGAAGCACCACCCCAAAAACATTGTGACACTTATGCCCTGCTGCATCAGTCTCCTGAGCTGCAGCTACTGCTCTCTAGTGGTACCAAACAGGCTCACAGTTCACAGGTGCCCTGTTTAACAGGTGCTGTGACAGCAAGACACTTCAGTACAGACACTGCATTCAAATCTGCAACTCTTTTCCTAAATCACATACTCATGCTAGATCAGTCTGGTGGCAGGATAATCTGGACATATAAGCCATTCCTATGTTTTGGTATGGTGGTTGATGGTTGATGGTATACATAATTATTATAAGCTGCATCTGATTTGTAGCATAGCAGTGTGAAACCTGTGAGCTCAGACCAGCTCTGAGAGGAAATGTGGATTTCAGGTATCTGTCTGTCTGCATTCCAATGAATGAGCAGACTCCTCCCTTGCCAGACCTGGTATCTCCAAACTGAAGATGCCATGAGAGTCTGGCTACAAATGTCATGATGCCTACCCCTGGGGACCCAGACCAAGTCCAGCAACCCCGGAAGCAGGCATCAAGTTATTGCAAGCAAGCCCAACAACCCCTGCCAGGGGCTATTTGGGTGCAGTCCTGGCGTCTATGGCGCCAGGCTCATATGGAAAGTCAGTCCTGGCGCCATAGGCGCCAGGCTCATAGATTAGAATTTACCTGATGCAGACCATGCTGCAAACTTACCTGATGCAGACCATGTTGCAAGAGCTCCAAGCCAAAAGAGGCTTGGAAGGGACTACTTTACCTAGGGACTATTTTTTACTCGGGTGGGGCTGGGGAGGAATACTTACCTGGGACTACTTTGGAGGCTATTTAAACCATGTCCGAAGAGCAGCACACGCTTCACGTTATTCTGCATCCAGAAGCATAAAGCTCACTGTGCCTGCAAGTCTGCATCCAGTCTTCTGCCACACCCGCCTCGTGTCTGGAGCTCCTAGAAAAAGGGAGAAAGGAGGAAAGGTTAGAACAAGAGCAATACCTTTGATCCTTACCAGAATTCTCGATCCACCGTGTCTTCAAGCTGGAAGAAAGAATTAATTTTATGCGCGTGGCCTCGTCTGCTGCAGCTCTGCGCTGAACTCACCGGCCTTCGCAACATCTTCACATTCCACCGCATCCTTCTGCATGTTCCCGCCGCACTCCGACACCTAAGGGGAACACAAGAACAGCAAGGTGAGCCAAGGGAATAAACAAAGGCAATTTTAGTTACCCCCCATAGACTTACCTGATTTTACCACCGGGGGTACTATTCCTCTTCACGGGTCGGCGCAGCCTCCACTGCATCCTCGCCGTACCCCGGCCCCTAAGGGGAACAAAAGGACAGCAAGGTGAAACAAAGGGACAAACAAGGGGAAACCTCCTCACCACAATAGACTTACCTGATTTTACCGCCGGAGGCATTATTCCCCGAGACTCCATACTTTCTCTCAGCGCCTGAATAAGGAAGAAAGCAACAGGTTACACACTGACATTATTTTATCGAACTGTGTTGGATAATACAAATCCTTACCTGAATATTACCGGTTGCCACGAGGAACTCTTCGCTAGGGTCAAGCTGCAACCTGCAAGGAATCGGACAAGAGTGAAAGTCAGACATTTGAACTCTTACGAACTACATACTTACGGCGTCTTGCCGGAAATCTCAGAGTCAATATTGTTCTGGAACTCACCAATTCCTTCGAGCCAGTGAAGCAACTGGTTATCTACGCGCCCCTGTGCTTAATGCAGGATGGAGAGCTCATCTTTCCAAACCATCAGGTGAGACTATAAGAGGGGACATCAAAGGTGATCAGTGGGGAGAACAGCGCAGGTCGAGGGGGTTAACGCTCAACTCCACGGGTGGTTAATTCCCTTTCTCCATTTGCAGAAGAATATTCCTACGGTGGGCCAGTCCAGTCCGCCATCTCGGCACTACGCGTCACATTGGTGGAGACCGCAGCTGTCCAGTTCAGATCGACGCCCCTGTGGGTGCCAGGTGAGCGTAACAACAAAGACAATTTCATAACTAAGGCCTGCCTTCTAATAGGGGGTTGCTCACAAAAATGCCTTTGAAGTGCAGTGCTAGAGAAGGAGGGACGTTTAGGCAGACAGGCAAAGCAGAACACAAGGGAGAGAGGATTCCTACACCTTGATTTTCTGTGGGCTTCACTTTCCTTCTTGTCTCCTACACATCCTGTACAGCAAAGCATTTTGGATATGATGCAAAAATGGCACCAGTCACTTGTATTGTTAACAAGGATTGGACACATTAATGCAGGCTTTTTAATCAGTCGCCTGTGGTTTCTTGCCTTTGTAAGGAAAGGGTATTTCCCTCTTTATTAGATTCATTTTGTTATTCATTTGTGTGCTTCACAAATGGGTCTCTTTTGGAAGAATTGACATTTACAAAGACCTGTGCCAATGAGGTAAAGAAGGAGTGTTCCAAGGCAGAGGAAAGCTCTGCTCAATACCCATCCCCACGGCACATTGGGGGTGAACTGCTGCTGGAGCAGGACCTGCCTCTCTACAAGCTACACTGGAACGTAGGACCTCCCAGGAGGGGAATGACTCCTGCAGGTGTTAGCCAGCCTCTGCCGTGACGGGAGAGTGAGAACACAGACTTATCTTGTCCCGGAGCCCTTGGTCTGGTCTGGTTGCCTGCATCCCACCGCTCGAACCTCTGTGGAACCACATGCAAACACATTGAAACGATTGGAGCCCTTGGGCTTTTCTTCAAACCTCTACAAACTGTTGTTGCCACTCCTCAAACCAGTTTGCCACCACACTGTGCCAGTTGAGCATGTTGATTGCCCCAGCTCAAACGAAATTCTCAATGATGCGGAATGCTTGCAACTGCCATGTCTCAAACCATGCCTCAAAACACCAGCATCTTCTTTGTCGGCCAAAGCTTGAAAATAAAACTGACCCTGGTGGCCTCTTCAAGCTGCATCTTTCAAACATTTTATTTAAACTGCAACATTCTTCATCTTGAACCCAACTGAACACCTGCTCCACATCTGGATCACCCTAACTCACTGCATCCAAACCTAGTTCAACCAACTTGCACAATGTTAAGAAGCCTGGTTTGATGCCATTGAAATGCCAAGAAATGGTTAAGATATGATTATGATTTTCCCAATCTCAGATTCCATTTGACAACGTTGAAGCAATGAATTGCCTTTTCCCCCCTGCTAAGTATCCAGAGTGCTTGCATCTTGAGTGCTGCCTCTCCTTTAGTGGTACTTGGCGACTTTAATATCCATCTACCTTCTCCCCCACAATCTTCTCTTCTCCTCTCCATCCTTGATTCCTATCTCCTCTCCCTACTTCCTTCACCCTCTACTCACTCCTCTGGTTCCACTCTCGACCTCATCTTTTACTCCTCCCACCCCTCCTCCCCTGTCTCTTCTCTCCCTGTTTATCTCTCTGACCATGCCCTACTCTCTTTCTGCCTTTCCCCTCTCTCTACACCTACTATTACTAATCCCTCTCCCCCACTCTACTCACGTCGTGACCTCCGGGACTTTGACGCTACCCTCTTCTTCGACACCTGTTCTTCTTCTCTCCCATCTCACCAAGACTTTGCATTACTCTCTGATGACGATGCTCTCTCTTCCCTTTCATCCTCTATCTCCACTGCCCTTGATCAACTTTACCCCCTTTCCCTATTTCGCCCTACTCGGAAACCTTCTCAACCTTGGCTTACCTACCATTTCCGCTCTATGCGACGCCTTCTCAGGTGATTAGAGTGACTCTGGCTCAAAACTCCCTCGCTTTCTAATCGAACCTCTTACTTCTCTTGCCACGCTCTTTACAACTCTTGTCTTGCAACCACCAAGTCCTCTTACTACTCTAACCTTCTCCAGTCTCAAGCATCTCATCCTCGTCGAATTTTTCAAACTCTTACCCGTCTTCTCTCTCCTCCTACTCCTGATCCCTCATCCAACTCCACGCTTTTTCCCTCTGACTTTGCTAACATCTTTTCCTCTAAAATCATCTCACTCCACCAAAAAATTAACTCCCCCTCTAGCTCCCTCTCTTCTCCTCCCCCCTCTCCTCCCTCTTCCACTATGTCTGTCTTCTCATCTGTTTCTGCTTCGGACGTCTCCTCCCTTCTTACCAAAGCCCACCCCACATCTGCCCCCTCTGACCCTCTCCCCTCCGTTCTCATCCCCAAAATATACCCTCTTCTTATCCCATACCTTACCACTTTCTTCAACTCCTGCCTCTCCTCTTCTACCTTTCCCTCAGCCTTCAAACATGCAACAATTTTTCCTATCCTAAAGAAACCCTCTGCTGATCTACTCCTCACTTCTAACTACAGACCTATCTCCCTTCTACCTTTCCTTTCTAAACTCCTTGAGCGTCTCGCTTACTCTCAACTCTCTTCTTTCGTCTCTACCTCCTCTCTACTTCCTCCCTTCCAATCTGGCTTCTGACCCAAACACTCCACTGAAACCACTCTCACCTCTATTCTCAATTCTCTCCTCTCAGCTCGGCATGCCAAGCAATCTTCCATCCTTATTCTCCTTGATCTCTCTGCAGCTTTTGACACTGTCGATCACCCACTCCTCCTACACACTTCCTCCTCCTTCGGATTCAAAGGCCCTGTTCTGAAATGGCTATCTTCCTACCTCTCTTCTCGTTCCTTTACCATCTCATGGGTGGGGGGGCAGACCTCTTCTTCCTTCCCTCTCATATACGGTGTTCCGCAAGGCTCTGTACTTGGTCCTTTCCTCTTCTCTCTCTACACCTCACTCATCGGCCCTGTTATCTCCTCCTATGATATCTCCCATCACTTCTATGCTGATGATACTCAACTCTTTCTCTCTTTCTCCTCCTTCACTCCTGACCTCCATCTTAAACTCTCTTCCTGTCTCACAGCCATCAAGAACTGGATGTCTTCCCGCTTCCTCTCTCTTAATACTGATAAAACCGAAGTCCTTTTCTTCCCTTCTAACACACTTCCTTTCCCTCTCCTCCCCCTTTCATCCACTTTCCTCCCTCCAACCTCCCTAGCTCCTCCCATGCTCGTAATCTAGGCATTCTATTTGACTCCTCTCTCACCTTTTCACAACACATTTCACTTACCTCTCGCTCCTGTCCTGCCGTTACCACCTCTACAACATTCGCAAAATCCATCCCTCCCTCACATTCATGCAACCAAACTCCTTATCTCCTCTCTCATCTTTTCCCGACTATTCTACTGCTCCCCCTTATTCTTTGGACTTCCTGCATCCCAGCTTGCCCCCCTCAAATCCATTTACCACTCCGCTGTTCGTACTCTTTGTCTCCTTAACTCCTGTGACTCCATCTCCTCCTCGCTCTCTCACTTTCGCTGGCTACCTTTCCACTTACAGTTAAAATTCTACTTTCTCTGCCTTGTTTTCAAATCCCTACATGGTCTTGCTCCTTCCTATCTCTCCTCCCTTCTCACCTTTTACTCCCCCTCTCGCTCACTTCGTTCTGCTGACCATTTCCTCCTCACTGTACCTCCTTCACACTTCCCTTAAATCCCTTCTCCTCCACTCTCCTCCTTGAAGGCCTCCCCTGTTCTCTCTTCCTCCCCCCTCTTTCCCTCTTCTAACTCCTCTCTCCACAATCCCATTTCATTCTCCCTGCCTTCTATTCTTCACTCGTTCTCCTACTCCCTCTCCACTTCCCCTCCCCTCAGTTAATTGCTTTTTGCACTGTTTTGTTGTCGAATGATTCGTTATGTAATTTTGCGCCCAATGTTTATTGTTGTTCACTGTATGAGTTGTTCCATTGTACAGTGCCTTGGTGTAAGGCGCTCTATAAATAAACAAATCAATCAATCAATCTTTACATCATCTACTCATTTCTCTGTCTTTATCTGTGTGTTTAATTAAGTATTTATATTTTCATAGAACCTTGATTGGACATTAGTTTGAACTGGTGTACTATTATTTTTTTGTTTTTCTACAGTCTCACATTCACACCATGCTTAAGACTATAGCCTGCCCTCCGTCCACCTTCCCACAAAAGGCAAAGGGGGTAAATCTCTTATCTGTGCCTGTTTCAACTTTAGGATCGGGATAACTGTTGTCTTGCAGAAGGGTGAGGGCTGAGTATGCAGTTAAGTCACTGCTCATCATAATGTACTCCTGCGGGGCAATAGTCATTTCGGCACATGCTCGCTCTTTAGGTTTCTGCTTCCTGTTTCCAAATATATACTGCATGGCTGAATCCTTTTCTCCTAACTTTTCAGCTTGGCCTCTTCACTCTGTAGCCCACAACAACACCTCTCTCCCACCCCCAAAACTGTGGTATCCCCCACTTTCATGCCTTCAATGTATTGACGTCTTGCAATTGGAATGCTCTTTCACTTGACATCGGTCAGTCCAGCTAAAGGACTAAGGGCTCGCCTGCAAATCAGGGAAGTTGCATCCTGCCCTTCCCCTGTAACTTTCTGCGTGGTCTAAACCTCATTTCAATATTTGAATTACTTGATGGCTGTTCAAATGATTAATGTAAAATGTGTGTATGTATGCCACTTTGCCATTAGTCCCATTTTCATGTCTTCTCACCCGCCCAATCACTACTTTCATTATCCCGATTAAGGCACCACAATTTGTGGTGCCTTAATCGGGATAAAAGCATTTGTTCAAAATGCTTTGAACAAAGGCACCACTGGCCGAGACATCAATGTTATTAACCAAATAACAACTAACATACAAATACTTTTGCAAATTATTGCCTGAGCAAAAGAAAAACGGTAAGTTAAACATGGGGCTTTTCTTGTTCATGAATGCTTTGTGCAAATAAGTATGTATTACAAACAGAATCTGTGTACAACATAATGTATATTTTTACTTTACTGGAAATGGCAATAACGTTTCTTACATCCTAAACAATCTATCTATCTATCTATCTATCTATCTATCTATCTATCTATCTATCTATCTATCTATCTATCTATCTATCTCTCTCTCTCTCTCTCTCTCTCTCTCTCTCTCTCTATCTATCTATCTATCTATCTCTATCTATCTATCTCTCTATCTCTCTATCTCTCTATCTCTCTATCTATCTATCTATAAAACTGAAATTCTGTTTGTTTGTTTCTTCCTCATACATTTCCATATCCACCAATCTGCACCAAATGTTGCACAGTTACCCGTTAGGACCCTCCAGAGGTCACTGAGTACATTATATTGTGGACCTTGAAACAACTTTTCCAGGCCCTAGAATGCACTGTATCTGAGATATTGGTACTGCAACACACAAAACTTCAATGTGGTCATAGACAGACCGGACATGGTTCATTATTACCGTCTCGATGCCAGGGACAACACTTGAAGGTCAGAAACCAACTTTCAAGACCCTAGGAGGCACCGTTTCTGAGATGTCTGCACTGCAATGCACCATAACATACTGCAACGCGCCAGAGTGAGGCAACAGGTCGGGGGATCACACAGAAGTTCCCATCATGCTGCAGCACACCAATTATCCCCTTCACATGTGCTCTGTGATTGTCAACAATTGATGAGAGTGTTATCATGTCTGTCTACAAAACCCACACTAAGTACGTACACTTCTTGCTAGTACGACAATAAAACATACTTTTAAATATCAAATTCACTATGAAAACCCATCAGAAGTGGCTTCATTGTGGCCATGGCGAAGTCACAGTTGAAAGAATAAATGACAGCTTCAGAGAGGGCCTCCTTACCTCACACTTTACAGAGTCCAAGCCCGTCAGACTGCAGTTCATATTTCACCCATAGGTTCTGGGCCCTAGGAAATTAAACTTGCGGTCTGCTGCCAGTCCCTCCAGCTCCATTACCCCATGCCAAGGTGCAAGGGACCTAAAAACCCTGAAATCTCAAAGTGGCTGGCCAAATGGGTACAGGTAACTTAACACAAATATCGCACTAGGCAATTCTTCAGAGTCGGTATCTAACTTATGCAGTCCAGCCCTATGAAGCGGGGAGCCTTATGCTCAAAAGTACAGCAGTGCCTTAACAAGGCGCGGACATGCGTAAAAGCGAAAGCGGGTCCTCTTGGGTGGTTTGTAGTAGTTCAGGAAGGGGCTTGAGGTGATGAAGAACAGTGTCCTATTATTCAAGGAGTGTCTACCCTTGCAGGTAGAGTGACTTTCGAGTTTCAGGAATAGGTAGAGAGCACAAGCTAGCCCAGCTGAGGCCTGCATAGACTACTGTGTGAGTCTTCTTGAGGGCACCTGAAAGGATGCGCTGGCCCATCCTCAGGCTGTTCAAAACAATGCTGTGAGAGTGGTGGAAGGCCTAAAGAAGTCTGACCATGTCTCCAAAGCCAGGAGGGACCTTCACTGGCTTCCAGTGGAAACTAGAGTGACTTACCGGACCCCCTGCATAACATATCGATACGTTCATGGGAAGCGCCCCAGCTACCTCGAAGACAGACCAGAATGGATACCGGCAAGCAACAACTCCAATATCCTGCTTATTCCCAATGCAAAACTGGGCATCGTGGCTTGGGGATCCTTTCTCCATACAGCGCCAAGACACTGGATTGATCTACCTCCCCAGCTTTGGGAAATTTAAACAAGACCTCAAAAGTGCATTCTTTAGGTGACCACGCCCATCCCTTCTGATCTGCACTGTTTTGTGTTTTTCTGTTTCTTGTGCACGTCCTTGTGCTATTTTGCTCCAGGCCCTGCCTTTGCACACTACAAATCAATTAAATGAATTAAATAAATAAATCAATACTGCACATATACCATACCATATTGCAATAACCATATTCATTTACCGTTCCTACATACTTTATACACACTTATGTTATGTAATGTAATGTTAAAGGTTCTTATACTGCGCACTCTTGCCACCTTTGTGGTCTCTTGTCATTCTGGCAGATCTGTAATGCAAGGAGGGTGGGGGTGGATTAGTAGGATTGAGCAGGAAAAGAGCAAGAGAGCTGTGATGTGCTCTTGGCAGCTTCAGTCCGGTTACACTGGTTACTGAGCATAGGTGTGCTTTTCGGTCAGTGGTCACCATGTGGTTATGGGTGAGATTATGTTTGGTTGTTTTTTTGTGGTGGTGTTTTGAAGTATGTGTGGTTTGTGGTGCCGTAGAGGTATGGTTGTGTTTAGGTCAGAGTGTGTAAAGTGTATGCAGAAGGGTACATTATTTGTGTGGTTGTGCTAGTGACAGTGCATTTCCTTGCCCCACTATAATGCCTAAGTGCAATTCCTATCCCTTTCCCCGATGATCTTTCTAGAGTATGGCAATTACCGCCCCTACGATTTCCCTCAGAGGAGGCGTGTTCCCTTTGCCTTGTGATCTGGATTCTGCATCTAGCCCTATTCCTTTATGTGTAACGTGATAACACCTCCACTGTTTCCATTTTAGGCCCTCTATCAGTCGTCAGGTAAGTCAAACATCTCCCCATCCCCCTTTTCCATTGAGGTCTCAAAACCACACTTTCCATTTAGAGGGCACACTTCTCCTCTGCCCTCCACTCCAGTCCGGACGACTCCAAAATCCTTTTCAGTTGTGTGCTCATTTCATGCTGCGAGGATGTTGTTCAGTCGTTTGCATTCTGTTCGGAACTGAAGAGCCAGGTTTTTAAAAGTTTTCTGAATTTTAGATGGTTAGTCTTGTTTCATATTTCTCTGGGGAGAGAGTTCCACAGTTTTACGGCTATGCAAGAGAATGCTGATCCACCACGTTTTTTTCCACGTGAATGGTTTCGGTTCTAAGAGGGTGTAGTCGCTGGGTCTAAGTGTTATAGTCTGCTGGTAGATGGTGAATTTTTTTTGTATGAATTCCGCTCTGTGGCCAAGAATTGCTCTGTGTCTTATGCACATTATTTTGAAGGTGAATCGTTTTTTGTTAATTTTGAAATATCTGAAAAACAATTACACAGTTCAAAATAAGTTGCAAATGCACATCGTAGCACCATACTCAATGCAATCGCCCAGCACATACTACATGAAAGGATTATTGTTTGCAGAGGTGCCAGAAAGATTAAAGCATACATACATCTTTCATATTTGTCATAGGGTGAATATATAAAACATTTTGATGTAAAAGATATAATATTGTTATATGCAAAAATGGTGTTTGCTAATGTTCAGATACAGCGGGTGCACCTCACTATATTAGTAGGTGTAGTTGTATGGCTATGCTATGGTGGAATAATATAACCTCTAACCCCAACTATGCTGTGGCTAAAAGTTCAATTGCAGACTGTACATTTTGTGTACAGGTTACTTGTGTGAGAATCAATGTCGTGTTCCATGAATAGGCCTGTAAGAACTTTATGGCCAGAACCCTGAATCACCAGGATTTCAGGTGATTGAAAAAGGTTGACCTGTGATTGAACTTCTTAAGGTGTTAGTGTGAGTGACGGGTTAGACAACTGGTTTTCTCGGAGGGCCAAATGTACCTTTGAAGCTGCGTACCGTGGGCTGGACTACTAATGTGTTGCGTGGAATGTTTGAGGGGGGACCACATGACATGAGCAAGGGGTTGAAGCAAGGAAAATTAAACACAAAAAGCGTCCTGGTCATGAAGGTAGGGCACTCGGAGATTAGGTACTGTGACTAGGAAGAACAGATCTAGGAGCAATGAAGATTACCAGTAAGTAAGACCCTCCCAATCTCACCCATGTTGGGTTATCGCCAGCAGATTAACACTTCATTTGCAAGTGTGGAGGACTGCACAACCTCAGTGCCATATATTTCACCCAATTAAACACGACGTGTTTCCATTTTGTTACTGCCTTTACATATTATCTTCGGCTGCTGCCCAATGCCACATTCACAGTCTCTCTCTCTTTCTTTCTCGCTGTCTCTCTCTTTCTGTCATTCTCTCTCATCCCTCTTCCTCCCTGTTACTGTTTCTGTGTCTCTCTGTCTCTCCCCTCTTTCTCTGTTACTATTTCTGTCTCTCTTTTTCTGTCTTTACATCGTTTCCCTTCTTCCTCTCACTCTCTCCCTTTCTCTCCTCTTCCTCTCCCTCCCTATGTTTCTCTTTCTCTGCCACCCTATGTTCTCTCGCTCTCTCTCTCTCTCCCTCTCTCGCTCTCTTTATGTCATTATTTCTCATCCCTCTTCCTCCCTGTTACTATTTGTGTGTCTCTCTGTCCCTCCCCTCTTTCTCTGTTACTATTTCTGTCTCTCTCTCTCTGTCTCTCCCCTCTTTCTCTGTTACTATTTCTGTCTCTCTTTTTCTGTCTTTACATCGTTTCCCTTCTTCCTCTCACTCTCTCCCTTTCTCTCCTCTTCCTCTCCCTCCCTATGTTTCTCTTTCTCTGCCACCCTATGTTCTCTCGCTCTCTCTCTCTCTCTCCCTCTCTCGCTCTCTTTATGTCATTCTCTCTCATCCCTCTTCCTCCCTGTTACTATTTGTGTGTCTCTCTGTCCCTCCCCTCTTTCTCTCTCTCCCCATGTTACTATTTCTGTCTCTCTTTTTCTGTCTTTCCATCTCTTCTCTTCTTCCTCTCTCTTTCTCTTACCCTCTCCCTTTCTCCCCTCTTTCTCTCCCTCCCTATGTTTCTCTCTTTCTCCCACTCCCTATGTTCTCTCGCTCTCTTTCTCTTATGCCAAGGGGGTCCAGGAGCATTTTGGCTAAGCCACCCATAATAGGCAACACTCCATGTGCTTGCTCCCACCTACCTCTCGGTGCCACAGTGAGCAGGCAGAGCCTCTTTGTATGCTCTTTGGTACATCCCTGCAATCAATCAATCAATTGGTTGAAACCCATATTTGCATTGCGTGGTGTTGTGCTATGGTTATTGGGTATTTTTGAAAGAAAGTATCAGCATCAACAATTAATGTCCAGCCCTCTCCAAGAGCATGACTGAGGTTCATACACTCTCCTTAACAACACAATTCCATTCCAAAGATGTTAGCTCGGTCCTGGTTAATTCTGGCACTTGCATTCATGTGTTTCTCTGTTATAAATCCAGGACCACAAGTCCCAGAATGCAAAGAGGAAAAACAGCACTGGTCCAAATTTTGTCTAGTCCTTGTTGGCATGTTTGGAAGTCTCACTTTCATTTCTTTCCGAAATTAAATGAACAGCGAAGAAGAAATTGACAAAGCCTTTTTATACAGCTTGGTTTAAAGCCCCATTGATGATTTTTACAGCGACTATAAAACCGTGATCATCTTTTTAAATCTGCTTCTGTTCCTGCCCCTCCCAGAAGAACCATTGTGGACATCTGTCATAAAAACACTTTAGAGGCCCTTGCGCTGGTTCCCTCTTTATTGTCATTTTATCAAATCATCGCCAAGCACATTTCCCTCTGCATCGTGCCCACCCAAATTAACTTAAAAATAACACTGTGGCGTAAATATGAAATTTAATTTGCCCAACCTGTTCCATTGCTCATCAAGTGTTGAATCAGAAAGCTTTTATTACACTCTCCCTATGCAAGTGCGGCGCCATTGACTGGGCATAAAGTGAAACCTACTTTGCATTTCAAAGGTCAATGACATGTTTCTGCTCAACAGCTTTATTCCTCTTGAAGGAACGTAGAAAAAATAAACATACAAAATGCTGGTTGGAAAGAAAGGCGGCCAAGGTGAATGTAGTTAGTTATTCAGCTTTCAGAAAAGGTTGGAAGTCTTTGCTGTACGCAGGCTAAGGATGTTTAGGAAAGTGGGTATACATTGTGTTGAAGTTAATTTAGTTGACTAGGAACAAGGGTGGGGAGACGTAGTGAGAGACTGTGGAATCAGAGTTAGATTTTGGATAATTTCTGTTTCATATATTCAATGTTTTGAAGTGGGTGAACAACGCAATTGCCATTGGTGCTGGAAGAACTGAGAGGCTGAGCAGTTTGTGGGATTATTAAAGACATATGCGTGGGACTCCTGATGTTATGTGGCACTTCTAGACGTCTGGAGAAAATAACAGTGATGGTTGGTGTCAGGAGGAGTAACCAAGCTCTCTGCATCTTAGTGACTCGATGTGATGCATATGCCACAAGAAGAAAAGAAGCCTGTGTGCATCTTGTGCTTCACTGTATGGCACAGTATGGAATCCCTGAGAGGCTTGTCTGAGGATCACATGTGCATGACATATGCATGAGGTGGAGGCAGAGATGCAGCGTGGTGGGTAATACACCAATCAGTGCTTCCCTCTTGAAATGAGGGGCCAAGTTATATAACATCAGGTAACAAGTTGGAGGAGTTTCAATAAGAGCAGGGAACCCTTTGGGGCACTTTTGTGAGAGTGACGTGTGTGTTATTTGTGTGGTAGGGAGCATCAGATATTCGAGGGTGGGTGTCTGATATATCAAAGTCAGTGTGCATCTCTTGAATTGAGTGAAGAGGACATGTGCTTTTCTTTGACACCAGGGAGTAGGAGAAGCCGGAGCAGGGAATCCCTGAGGGTCGCTTGTGTGAGGGTCATATTCATGTGGTTTTTGTGAGAAGAAGAAATAGAGATTCAGGAAGGGTGTCATTAACTGTTCAGTGTCCGTCTCTTGAAGTGCTTGGAATAGGCACTTGACATCAGGTCACAACTGGGAGAAGGAGCAGGAGGATCAAATATACCCTAAGGACAGGTTGTGTGAGGGTCAAATTGGTATGAATTTGTGGGAGCAAATGGGAGATATTTGGTGTGGCGGGTGATACACTGGCCATCTGTTGAAGTGAGTGCAAAAGACACATGTCATTGGGTTACAACTGAGAGGAGATGCAGCAGGAGCAAGTAGTCATTGAGTGAAGTTTGTACATTAGTAACACTTGCTTGATTGTTGTGGGAAGAAGTTGCAGAGATTCAATGTGATGCACCACAGCCAATGTCCGTCTCGTGAAGGCAGTACATGAGAAACATGCAATCATGAGACACATTGGAGAAGGAACACGCGAGGCAGGGAATACTGGAAGGCAGCTTATTTGAGAGTCACACTCATGCTGTTTTTTTTGTGTGGTAGGAAGTAAAAGAGCTTGGGGAGGTCAGTAATACACCAGTCAGTGAATGAATGAAACATTGGCGCAACCTGAGGGCCCCCAAACTAATCCAAGACAGGGCCAAATGTCCTGCTCATAGCCTTTTCACTTCTGCTGCAGCACTTGCTGTGTGCATAGGGTGTGCATAGGGAGGTTCCAGATGTCATTGCGGTCAGTTGAAGGTATCATCCAACTTACTTTGCATACCCCAGTCGCAGGTCACTCTAGAGTACATACACCAGTAAAGGTACATGGACAACTATTTCACCATGACTGAAAACATCCACTTAAGACTGACAGAGGAGTTTGCACTGCAAGTTACCTCAACTTTTTCTAGGTTGGAAGGGGGACGTGTACAGATCCTATCTACCAAAGATCAGGGAAGAACAACACACAGTATAGTTGAGCAACAGGAGGAGATTGAATATTTAAGGTGTCTACGTCCACCTCCCCTTTCATAAGTCAGACAATAATAATGATGTTGACAACTGTATGATGATGACAATGACAGGGATGTTGATTTAGTCCAAGATAATGGTCCATCCAATTCAGGACCGAAACGTGCATTGCTGCTGGAAGGCAGGCATACCAGAGAGGAAGAAAAATGACACCACGGACATAGAGGCTGTAATACAAGCTCACCCTTCACCTGTTTCAAAACCCTTTAAGAAACAGCCAAACTGTCACAGATCGTAAATTATATCACATCCGTTTTGCAGCTCTTTGAACACCATCAACATGTGCACCAATAGAATCTGGCTCTGATGAGTCCTGCCTGTGTGTTGTTATCCCACAATGAAAGTCTGGCAGTAATTCAGACAAAACAAGCATTGAACCATGCCATTTGTACACTTTGCTGAAAAATATGGGGTGCTGAGGGAAGGCTCAGAAATGCACTTCTTGCCATACAGTCCCACAAGCAGCCTGCCAACAGCAGGTCTACACAATTGACACCTGAAAATACTGTTACTGTGCCACCACCAGCACTTCACTGCAATGCAGCACTACATAGCAGTGATCCTCCATTGTGCTAGGCCAGTGTTGTGGAGGAATGTCAGTGTGGACAAACATATCACATGGAAAAACAGCACCTGCTCAATTTAAACCTGGCTATAATGTTGGAAGTACACCTCTTGTACTGTGGATTCCAATCACTGCTGGGAAGTTCCTGGCTGGCATGCTTTCTCACGAATGGCATTACCCGCGTTTCATAACAAGGTCCTGCCTGCAGTGGGGCTGGTTCTCCTTTAGTCCGTTTGCCAAAAACCCCAATTCATGATGAAATATAAGAAACTACACAAAAAGCAAACACTTAACTATTGAAGCTGCTCAGGACTCTACTGTAAACTGCTAAAAACATTCCAAACGCCACCCAAGTGCGAGCCTGCACTGTGTACACCTTCCCTCTGAGCCAAGCAAAGCCCACAAAGGAACAGGAAGTGAGCTAGCACGTTTTCTAGAAACTCAGGCTTCTTTTGGGAGATCCTAGGCTCTGATTGAGTAACCTAACTTGCTTCAACTTCCGATAAGAGATCTAATCCTCCAATTGGCTGAACTAACACCACAAACACGCCCAATATTCAACGCAAGAACTGTAGCTACTAATTGGACCACAAGACATTCCCAGAGGCCTGTAAACCCCCAGCAAGTCTGATCTGAGGTACCAAAAAGGCATCTAACATTTGTGTAATCAGACGAATTGCACCAAAAAGATTCGGGGGGCTATTGGGTAACTTATTTCATGTTTGACTCTGCTTACCCATGAATAAGATGGGACACCTTAAGTGCTCACATGCAATAACAAATAGGATGTTATACTCATTAACATCATGTACAAAGTAAACAGAGTGAGATGCATGCCTAGTGCAGAGCTGTTTGAAGGAGCATACAGTTGATTTAAGCGGACATCTTATATCTAGGAGTGATAAGTGTTCTGTGTTCGGGATTAGCACCTGGACAAATTGCTCCGAACGCAGTCTACACCTAAAGGTATTAACCCATGTGTGTCGAAAAAAACAGCTAGTCGGTTTGTCCCTTCTATGACTATGTACCACCACCTGTGCCCAATCCATCACCCATTTTTCTCAACCGAATATATTTAAAATCTTTCCCTCACCCCGTCCTATTGCGCACTTCCCTTCTGACGCTCTTTTCTACTCATTGTGTCCATTGCCAGGGAAGTGAGTGTGTGGTTTCGCTTGCAGCCACTGTTTCGATTTCCATGGCGGCCATCTTTGTTGTCACTGGATGTGAGCTAAGAGTACTAATAGAAATAAACCCAAGTTCAATAGGCTGTACCGGCTGTTAATGACAAACCGTCCTAGTCACTAGACCTGTAAACATGGGCAGCAGACTCTTACCACCCAGTAGAGGGCGTCACAATCTGAATTATTCCTTAGATGCACTCCCTTTCCTCTAATCAGTGTATGCGCATTGGTGACCTTCGTTTTGGACCACATTACTATTGGAAATGGACATTTCCGAACACAAACTACTGTTCCGACAATCTGACATGTAAGGGAACAGTGCGTATTTGGGGCACAATCCTGGTGGCATATCCACATCATGCAGCATGATGTCTTTGTATTCACATACTTATGATAGATCGTATTAACCTGTAAAGGTATCATATTGTTTATGGAAGGAAGCAAACAAACATGTTTCTGCTGAGTAGTGTGTAAGTTTCACATATGCACAGCAAATGTCATATTTTGCATCCCGCCAAACACAGCTAAGCATTGTTTACTTTTGCATGGAATGCATAACCGCATACGAAATTCCAGTCTGATTACCTTAGCAATGGGGCATTCTTGTCTTGTACAGGACGTCCTATTGTTTTTAGGTGAAAGTGAGACATAAACAAGGCTGCAGAGACGATTGCATCTTTATATTTTAGTATTTTATTTAATGTTTTGTATAGCTTCCAGACCTAGGGGTATCACGGCGCTTGATGTATCACGCATTTATAAAATAGCCTAATGCGAAAAATGTGTGGCACTGATCTCTCTCTTTTTACATCTACACAATGCAATTCTAATCGTCAAAGCATACCGGGCCTTGTTATGAGATTGGTGGTATCTCGGCGGTACATCAGCTGAGGTTCTACCAAACGGATTTACTGTTGGCACCACATGGTCCGGCAGAATTACTGCTGAATTTGGCGGTGTGGTGGTGTTAGTCCCCATTTATGCAATCCATGGCACTCTATGGGGATTTCAGCAGAATTACCACCGGCGGGAATTGTACCGCAATTTCTGGACAGTAAGGTGGAGAAAATACCTCCAGCCTAACTTCCACACCCATAATTCGATGGTGCTGTAATGCGGCGGTAATGCCGTGGCATTATCACCGTTTTTGGCCACACCACCAAACTCATAATGAGGCTATGCATGAACGGTTCAACTGCCTCTCACTATTTCCTACTTTAATGCAATTGTTCCCAACTGTGAGCAGACTCTGCTTGATTGGTAAATGGTTAGTCCTCTTGGCTGAAATGAAATCAAGAATGATCATCACTCTGCCGAGAATATCCTATGCCACGAGATCATTTGTTGTCAAGTTGACGGTCTGTCGGACCATGGTCCCGGAAGTTGAGTTTATTGAATTTTTTTTTAATTTATGTTTTTTTCTTTTATTTGATTGATTGTCTTTCTCTGCATTCTATCACATGTACCTGGAATGTAGATTTTGCATATGTTCCTCTCCCCTCCTGTCCACCCCTTTCCTTCCCTTATGCAAGTACCCCAAAATTTCCCCTCCTTCCCCACGTCCCTACCCGGTACTGCAGAGAGATAAGTGTAATGTTGTATTATGTTTAAAATCAATAAAATCTTTGATCAAAAAGAATGATCATCACGCTTTAAGCTCAGCTATGTAATGTACCATGCATCAACGTCTGCATTAACGTGAAAGAAAATCTTAATTTCAGAAATGTTAGCTCACTGAAGACTTATAGGAGAACACCGGCTCATCATGACAACTTCTAATGAAAGCAACTATGACTTGTCACCGTTCATCCTGGTTGGATTTCCAGGGCTGGAGACTGCACATGCTTGGATTGCGATTCCTCTCTGCGTCATGTACCTCACTGCGCTCCTTGGAAATGGCGCCATCTTGTACATCATAAGGATTGAGCCGAGCCTCCATGAGCCCATGTACCTGTTTCTTGCGATGCTGGCGGCCATTGATGTCATTCTAGCCACTAACACTATGCCAAAAATATTGGTCCTTTTATGGTTCGGCGTAACAGAAATGCCTTTCTATGGCTGCTTGATCCAGATGTTCTTCATCCATTCGCTGTCAGCTATGGAGTCGACTATCTTGCTGGCAATGGCCATTGACCGCTACATCGCGATCTGTAAACCACTACGCCATTCCTCTATCCTGACACACCAAAGAATAGCATGCGTTGCTCTGGTGGCTGTAGCTCGAGGATCTTTGTTCTCTGGGCCGCTTCCCTTTCTGATCAAGCGGCTGCCATTTTGTGGCAGCAGGGTGCTCTCCCATTCCTTCTGTGTCCACCAAGATTTGATGAAGCTCGCTTGTGGAGATACCACACCCAACGTTATCTATGGTTTATCGGCCATTCTTTTTGTTATGGGAATGGACATGTTGTTAATTACCTTGTCTTATGCAATGATTCTGAGAACGGTGTGCCGGCTCTCCAGGAGGGAAAGTTTGACGGCATTTAACACCTGCATGTCCCATGTCTCTGCCGTGCTTATCTTTTATGTCCCCTTGATCGGCTTGTCCGTAGTGCACAGATTTGGAGATCGTTCCTCTCCAATCATCCACATTGTGATGGGGGACATCTACCTTTTTGTGCCCCCAGTTCTGAACCCTATAGTGTATGGCATTAAGACCAATGTGATAAGAAAGAAAATTACAAGACTGTTTCAGTGAACTGTAACATAAAATGTAGAGAGTTAATACACTAAATGATTGACTTACGATGGGAGGGAAATCTAATAGAAAATTGCTTTTTAAGTACTCTTAGAGATTAATTATGTTTGGTTTTATTAAATCTTTGTATGATTGTTTTAAATATTAGGAACCTGGGTTATAATATGAACTGTTAATGGAATTGCTATGTGTTTATGACATGTACTGGTATGGGCATATAAGCATATTCCTAGAATCCTGTTTAGGAGGTTTTTAATAATGATGAGTTAGGCTTTCTGTGAGTATTTTATGAATGTGTTTATATTTGGTAATGATGGATAACATGTACTCTTGATGAAGTTGTATTATTGATTTTAAATTAACAGTAATCTGGGATTGTGAATCGCATGTACACTGTGATATGATATAAGAAAGGTTGAATAAAAATAAAAATGTAACCATACACAATATATATGTTTTTTAAAGATGGTCAGTGTGTACACAGGTTTCCCAGCTATAAAATATATAATATTGGTGCATATCTGTTATTATTTGTACAAAATAAACATAACAAATAATATATATATATATATTTGCTGGGTAAGATGTAAGGGTCATTTCGATCGTGCATTAGTCCGATCCACTGTGCACAGTAATACACGCCTAAATTACTGTTTGCTCTTCAACACTTGGAACGTAAACAGCAATTAGGCAGCACACACGGAGATAAGATATCTAGCATACATTTTATGCAAGCTGCAGTCGTGATGGTACACAACAAACATTTTGGATACAACACTATTGTTGTGCAGTTTTAAACGTTGTTGAGAAATGAGGAACATTGTCTGCCCATTTTTCTGCGTTTTTGAATATATTTACGTGAATCTACAATGACTTACCATGTTGTGCGTAATGTTAAAACATGCCGGATTTTGTCAACAGGCAGTTTGTATGTGTACATTGCTCTATACACTGGAACCATAGAGAGCATGTCAGTTCAAAAGTCCTTTCTCTGTGTTCACACCCTAAACGTGATCAAGCGGTGTGTTTGCCATGAAACGTGTCGTTTTCGTGCTAATCTTACTTTGTCCATGACATTTAATTAATTTCAAATGCCTGGCAACCATTGGTTTTTTGACTCACTGTTCAGCGTGGACTATTCTCTCTGGACTGCTTTTTGGGGTGCACTCTGTTTACTTTGTACTGAGGTATAAAGTTATTTTTCATATATATATATATATGTTAACACATGGAGGATGGAAAAAACCTGCACTCCATGCATGAGGTCTATAAATCCCAACAAAAATGAGAAAAACTCGAATCCAGTTAAGAGGAAAAATCGAGTTTAATGGGAGGTAAAAAATACAAGGCAAAAACACACAGCAAGCAATACAGGACGCCTAGACAGTGTCCTTAACGACGCGTTTCGCGCTTCCCTGATATATATATTCACAGAAAAACATTGTTAAAGGGACATTATGGTAAGGTTTCACTAATAAAAACCTATTAAATTGAAAAAGCAACATGTTAAAGGGATGTTATGGCCACAAGTAAAACCGAAAAATGGTAGAAATTCACCAGTTATGGTAAGCTAAACAACCATAACCCGCCCCACCACCATGCACTGCTAAGACTAACACCCCAGACATCAAAGATGACATCACAAATGTGCTCAATGGAATGTCTGTGCTTGGAATTTGGGCTAGCCTCCCTCCGAGGCATGGCACTTCGAGCTAGAGGCTGCTTTTATCTAAAATCCAGAGCCAGCCCGGTCTGTAAACTACTATCAATCATGGGTAAATCTTATGACTCAGAAGTTTCCTTAGAGGGGTCTCAGCCTTAAGGCATTGAATGAAACTCTCTTTGCAGAAATAAACTGGGTCCCGAACTTCAGTAGAGATAACCCTTATGTTCATCTTAAGAAAGTCCTTTGAGAGGAAATTCAACCAGTGGGATTGGTGCAACAATTACACCCAGATCTGTAAACTAAAGGGTTATGAGGCTGTGGCTCATGCAGTCCATCGTTAGGGTCCAGCCCTATTTAACACTGTGCCCCAATCCCGCAGTTAGACAATTTATATTGAAGCTCCGTACACACCAACTTCCGGTGCTATCGGTGCTGGGATCGGGTATTAACCCAGAGGACAAAACTGGGACCGCTATATATGTGTCATCTTGGCAATCACGCCCAAAGGTATGAGGCTATCCAGACGGAATCTTTTTGGGATTACTGTTTAGATTTTGACACAACCTCAGCTCAACTAGCTCTATATAGAGTCTGGTCTCAGGTGGTAAACCTACTTTTACTGTGATAGGCATCCTTCTCTAGTTCCTTGGGGGCCCCGCAACAGAGTTATAAGGCTCCTATTCTCATTTCAGTCCATTGTCCTCAGCCCACAGTCATCTCACTCCTACTTCATATCCAAGAGAGTAATACCAATGACCTACTTGATTTCCCGTAGAGTAAGTTGTGCCATGCTTTTTCTTTTTTGCATCTGTACTCTTTAAACATAATTGGATGGAACCCTATTCTCGGGACGGAAAAACGAATTTGCAAAATAATGTTAAAGCCAAAGAGGGCTTCTCTCACATGAACTAACCCAACGTACTTTTTATCACATTTTATATGTTTTATATGTTAAACCAAATGAATATTGCTGTTTGACATTTTGTTTGAATGATTACGTATGACCATTTGGTCTGTTATGATATTATATTGTGTTATTTCTTATTTTGTGTAAAGTTCAAATTGAACTAAATAACAATAAAGATATTATGATATATAAAAGAACGATACACCCCCTTTAATAAACATATTTTTTTGCAAGAGATACTTATGTCTGTCGTTGTCAGCAGCGCATGCTGGGGATGCAAATCATTGTTCAATTGCCTACAGCATAAGGCTCAACCATGACCGCAGCTGAACCAAACCACCCTTATTATTCGTTTCACTTACCCTGCTTCCTAGCTCAGTGTCCACTATGCCCTAATAATGTAACCAATGGCCACTGGTCATGGCATGCAGCCATGGCCAGTCTCAAAATCCAGGGGACATGGGCTTCGGCCATCCCGCATTCCCCAATAAGCAAATCAGAGTACACGTTTGCGTTTGCCGAGGGCCAGGCCCACTACCCAAACACCAAATTATTATTATTATTATTACATTCTCTTAAGTGCACCACGCCCACAGGCCTCAGTGCACTAACAGACAAACAAACAGCTAACAAAAAAAAGCAGTGTGAAATAAGGCAGACCAAGGCACAAAAGACTACAGGATGGGAATTTCCCTAATCCTTAGAATTAAATAAAAGGGTTTGTATCACCTTTTTAAATGCTAATACAGTTGGAATGTCTCTGATGTCGCAGGGAAGTGATTTCCATAAGAGATTCCAAATGTACATCAGTAGTTTTTCTACTTACATTCTTACACTTTTGAAAATAGAACACAAGACATATTTCCAAAAACATGCTTTCAGGTCCTTGCTAATACTGATCGCGCAAGTGTGTTGTAATCTAGTCCACCACTTCAGGCTGTAACCGCAAGCAGAATATTTTATCCCATTCAAACCTACTGCTTTGGCCTTGCCACATACCCCAATAAGCACATTACTGTACACATTTGTCCTTGCTGACTGCCAGGCCCATTGTCCAGACTCCAATGTTATATCACTGTGTTGTGTACTTACATTTTCACACTTTATAATAAAACATAGGACATATTTGCAAAACCATGCTTTCAAGACATTGCTGACCCTCCTCATGCATATTTGCTGCAATCCCATCTAGCACTTCAACCTGTACCAACAAGCACATTTTTTTCTCCCATTCAAACCTATCCCAATTTCAAAAACTTTAGCACATAGCCGGTCCCTGGTGGCCATGCCCACTTTAACCCCATTGCTGGTCCCTCGTGGTCATGGCCAGTAGCCAGATTGTCTGGATCATGTCCTTTGGCCATGACCCGGACAATCGGGCTACTACCCATGGCCACAGGCTATACCTCAGTCATCAAAGGTATATCACAATTTTTTGTAGCTACAGTATGACACTTTTCAAAAAATAAAACACGGACACATTTGCAAAACCATGCTTTCAGGTCCTTGTCAAAATGTACCTACATAAAATAGTCATATCACTTAGCCCCCACTTGACAAAATCCATTCAGACTTTGCACAAACATTCAAGGTTCCACATTCGTCAAACGGCAGCAAAGTTATAAGCCATGTAAAAATGTTAAGACCCCCCTCTAATTTTGCCCTTCTCGACAAAATCCCACCAAACTTTGCAAAAACATTCATATCTTGGCCTAAAATCGCTCTGCAAACATTTGTTCAAATTCGTCAAATGACACCACATTTATAAGCCTTCAAAAAACGTTGGGATCCCCCTTATAATGTTGTTCCCTCTTGGCAAAACAGCACCACACTTTGCAGGACCATTCAGAGTCAGGTCTAGGTTGAAATTCCTAAATGTCATGCAGATTCATTGAGTGGTGCCAAAGTTATAAGTCATCCAAACACTGCTTTTCACCAACCCTGTAATGCATAAATAGGCATAGATTCCCCGCGAACATCTGAGATGGTCGCGAACATCACAGGACTGCCCCGGGCATCCGGACCGTTCGCAGATGTCGGAGTTGAAAAAACACTAATTTCTCCTTTTGGAACGTTTTCTTCTAACCACTCAATTGTGTTTGCCATTTCTGTTACAATAAATAAAAGTGATATTTTCTTATAAGAAATGTTTATACAATACATAGCAATAATAGAGAAATAAATACAGTGTACTTACTATTTCGTACAAGGTTGTTTTGGAATTAGCTCCTTCCCTATCTGGGGGCCTGATTCTCATCATGGCGCAGTGAGGGTGCTAAATAGCATGACTCACTGCACCATTTCTTGGCTCCCAGACACCATTTCTATTCTCATGTGGGCCTAGTCATCTTCACAAAGCACGACAGTGCTTTCCCTGTATTCTGCCTGTTTCTAATGGAAACAGGCAGATTGCAGAATCTCGGCAGCATTTTCGTTAAATAACAAGGGAATCGTTATTTAACGAAAATGCTGCCGAGATGAAAATTAAAAAGCATGAGCTGTTTGGGTGTGCAGGTGGTGACAGGTGGGTCCTGCACTACATTTATGTATCTTTATTTGCAGACAAGTGCACACTGCCATCCATAGTAGAACCAACGACGGCAGTATGCACTCTTCTGCAAACTAAGATGCAGTGCAGGACCCTTCTGTCACCATCTGCACACCAAAACATTCGTGTGCTTCTTGTGGCACTACTGTGCACGTGCTTTCCTGCTGTATGACATCAATTTGGTACCGTACTTCGGCGCCAATTTCAGGCAGTTCCGAAATTGGAGGAGTGCCACAAGAATACCCATGCAAAAGGAGAGATAACGAAAGTGCTGTTTGCTAAGTCGGTTTTCCGCCCTTCCTAGCAACCGGCACCCATATTCCAAAAGTGGCGCAATCAGTTGGTTGTAATTACCGAAAATGTCGTTAGCACTTTTTATGACATTTTCGGTAATTAACACCAACTTGAGAATCGGGCCCTGAGTCTGTACTGAAGTGATAATTTCAGGTGTAAAGTAATGGTTTGTGCTTGGTGCATTCCATTGTATTGTGTGCTAAATGAAAAAGAAATGTGTACATTTTCAAATGATAATTTGTACAAAAATGTATATTTAGGTTTAATGAATATAAGTGATGTTGTTTTATGCAAATGTGTTTAATGGTTGAAGGGTACAACATTTTCTGTTGTCCCCTGTGCTTCTGGGTTTTGTGAATGCTCCCTGATGTCCGCGGACAATCACACTATCTGCAGACTGTAGAAACAGCTACATTGTGGTGAGTGTGATCTTTTGGTGTAATCATAAAAAATAGATATAAGGAACTTGTAGCAAATTAATGGGGTCAGGTAAAAACCTATGAAATTCAGTAAGAGGGAAGTTATGGTTAAGTTGCACTAATAAAAACCTATGAAACTCAGTGAAATAAATTTGTTAAAGGGACATTATGATTAAGTTGCACTAATAAAAACCTGTGAAATTCAGTAAAAAAATGTTGTTAAAGGTACATTATGGTTACAAATAAAACCAAAAAACCCTTGAAATGTACCAGTTATGGTAAGCTAGGCAACCATACATTTTGCCAACACTGTGCACTGGTAAGACTAACATTCAGAACATCAAAGATCGCCATATCGGATGGGAGGATCACAGCCTTTGTTCGCGGACAGCAGATTGAGGAAAAGTGAAGAAAATAAGCCTGTAAAAATATATTTGGGGGAATTTTGTGGATGAAAGAAGGCTTGGAAAGTGGGCGAGTGGAAAAAAGTTAAAATAGAGATATATTTATAGGTGAAAAAATGCTGTGCAGGTGCTGCCATGTCTGCCATTAATGTTCCTGTCCGTGGACGTTATTGTGGAGGTTATTGTGATTGGGAGATGGAGGAGGGTCTGGCCGAGCTGTTATTTGAAGGTGTATTGTACATACTTGTTATATGGTTTAATTCTAACTATTGTGGTGGTTGTGGCCAGTGGCCAGATTCTTGAGGTATGGCCATAGGGACGTTATGGTTACAAGTAAAACCAATAAAGGCCAGAAATTCGCCAGTTACGGTAAGCTAAGCAACCATAACTTGTGCCACCACTGTTGACTGCTAAGACTAACAACCAGGACATCAATGATGACATCACAAATGTCATTGATGACATCACTGATGACATCACATATGTAAGCAACTTGTTTTTGTTCACTGACATATCTAGGCCAGGTGGTTTTGTTCAATGACAGTCAGACTTTGAAAAGGTAAAAGGTGCTATATATTTAGACGTTAACCTTGTCATATGTTCTTAAAGTACTTTCATTAGGGTTTGATCTCAGCTCATGGTGCACATACAAGGGGCAATAAGCAGACCTCAAACACACAATTAATTTGTATTTTATGCTATGTTATGTTACTTGGCATTTATATAGCGCCTTACATATCATTGGTATGACCTCAAAGTGCTGGTAGGTTGAACGCCCTCGGGAACCGCAGTTCAAGTCAGTAGAGAGAGAGAGTGTTGTTTGGTGCGTGGGTGCTCTGGATATGTGTGGAGCTGGTGTGGTTGTTGCATGAAAGCTGCTTCTTAGCTGTAGGTGTGGTGCTGAGGAGATCAGTTGGATGTGTTCAGTCTGGAGGGTGGACACCCAGACTGAGTTCTGGCTGCGTTACGCCTAAGGAACGCATAAGCTAGCCGGAATGTGCTCAGCTAGCTGTGTTTTATTAGGGTGATGAGGTGTTCGTGGGGTCATGTTAGTATGTGAGCAGCTAGGCCGAATTTATCAGAATTTATCATGGTATAGTTGTGTTCTAGTTGAGTGATGGTGTATAGGAGAGAGTAAGTTTAGTAGTGTGATATGGTGGTTGTTAGTAAAGAGCGTGAGACCAGGCACGAGAGCCGGACAGTGGGGGTGTACATAGCGGCATACGTATATAAAGCGACAGGATGGATAGGGGTCAACATGTGATATAGATAAACATGGGGATACAGGTACATAGCATATATAGGAGATAAAGATATGTACCATCTGCCGCAGCATCTGCATCGCCCGCAGCATCCATACCATCCGCAGCATCGGCAGCGTCTGCACCATCCGTAGCATCTGCACCATCTACAGCATCCATAGCATCTGCACCATCCGCGGCATCCTCACCATCTACAGCATCTGCAGCATCTGCACCATCCGCAGCATCCGCACCATCCCCAGCATCCGCACCATCCGTAGCATCCACACCATCCATAGAATCCGCACCATCTGTAGCATCTGCACCAGCCGTACACATCTGCACCATCCATAGCATCCGCACCATCTGTAGCATCCGCACCATCCGTAGCATCCGCATCGCCAGTAGTATCCGCATCCTCCACAACATCCGTAGCATTCGCACCATCTGCAACATCTGTACCACCCACAGCATCTGCGAGATCCGTGACATCTGCACCATTGATAAATTCTGTGCCATCCATGCCATCTGTGTCATCCATGCCATCCAGGATATTCGCTTGATCCGTTCAATTTGCTGCATCCGTTCCATGCACTCCATCCGTTCCGTCTACTCCATCCTTTCTGTCCACTCCATCTGTTCCATGCACTCCATCCGTTCCATGTACTCCATCCGTTCCATCTGTTCCATCCGTTCCTTCCGTTCGATGCACTCCATCCGCTCCACCTGCTACATGGATCTGTTCCATCCCCTCATCCGTTCCATCTGCTCATCCATTCGATCCACTCCATCCGGTCATCGACTCCTTCCTGTCCGCATGCATGAAGATGAACTTTAATCTTATTGACATTTTCTGGTGCTGTTGTTTCTTTCCTCCTTACTTTAGTTTCACTGTATGTGTCTCTGATTTGTATGCATTCTGGCATTTCATATGGATTCTTTGTACTAACACAGCCACCATAACAACCAGGAGGGCCTGGAGAGGGAAATAGACACAGACATACAGATGTCAATCAAGAGGAAGATGAATATGAGGTAGAGGGAGTCCCTATCTCCAGCCCCTGGAGTGAGTCCTTGTGTGTTTTTTTTTACCACCGTTGGGGGTGTACCAAAGGCTTGTGCACACTGTACTCTGCCAGGGAAACCCTAGGCTGTACTCCTACAGGACCAACCTCCATTCACTGCCACACCAATTCCAACCACCTGGGTCCTCTGAGAAAGGCAATACCTTTCTCAGGGAAAAGTAGGTTGATGGCCTCTACCGCATCTTCCTCGGCCGCTACTGTCACCACAAAAAAATACTCCTTTGGGGCAGAGGATCCCAGCAGCTGCCTCACAGGCCATACGGAACGCTGTTGACCCTTACCTTTCGTGGGTCACAGTGCTATGTTTGTACTGTGAAGTACTGATCTGTATAGGGGGAGCAGTTTTGTAGTGCTTCCTTGCCCGTGGTCAAGAAGCACAAGAAGCACTGCCCCCTGCCTTAAATGTAGGGCCTGCCCACCATCTTCCTCTGTCCACCTGCCCCTCCATCTCTGTGGTTGGTGTCCTTTCCCTACCTTCCCTCCCTTACCTTACCTTACCTTGCCTCTCCTAAAAAAAAAAAAAAAAAATCAAAAAACATCAATAAAAAGGTTCCTTAAGAAGCAACCTTTCACAGTTAAAAAAATAAAAGTGAAAACACTGAACCCTTTTGCCTTTTGCAGCATGGTAGTCCATGGACATCTGGACATTTCCAGGCATTGGGTGGGAGAATTAAAATCATTTTAATTATTTTTTCTTAAAAAATGGTGGCTCTTAAAAGAATCTCTTTGGCTTCCGTGTATTTTTTAAAAATCTTTGATTTTATGTACTCAACTAACAATTATTCTACTGAACTTAATCATTTGAAACCACTAACTAAATGAATCAATGAAATAGAAAAAGTACATCTAAACATGCACAATATCAATATAGAGACCTTTTCAAACTTCTGTGAAGGTGAATGGATTCACACAAGCAGCACAGAACCATATTTGAATGAAGAGGCTTATTAACAAGAACAAAAAAATAATTGCCATAGACAATTGTCAAGTGTATGAAATGGTTGGAAACACCATTATGGCAAAATAAACCGTATAGAAAAAACATCACAAACAAACTTTCAACCAAATGTTCCTTTCGCCCAAACTAACAGACATGCAGATCAATGTGTAACGAACGCCAACAATCCATCAAATCTTCACGACAACTCCTCAATCGCTATGTGAAACTAAAAGACAAAATTAGAATAAAATGATGGTCTCCTATCCAGTGCGCAGCCACACTGGACTGCGGGAACATTCATTAGCCATTTTAGTAACTGCTTGCAAAAGCACCTTCCAGCACATAAAAATGTTAGCAACACACCATTCCGCTATACAGAATCTTGTGCATAGACTATACTATGCAAACATTCCTGCTCTAGAACTGCAACATTTAAATAACATTTTCCTACAGGGAACTGCCAAAGAACTCCTTTGAAAAATAGAGCACATCCAAAAAAAGTGTTTTGGTATGGAAGTTGACTTCAGAAAACATTTGCAAAAGCCTTACAAAGAACAGCCTCCCAATAAGCACATACAAAAAGAAATAGCCAAGTTTCAAAACACATCTGCTGAAATACCAGACCAAGTATGTGTCTGTTGTCACAGAACTTTTTGTTAGAAAAGCACAAAAATAGTAGATATGGCCCCTCAATATTTTTCACATACTGCAATATTAAGCTTGACAATAACCAAATGCCATCACGTGCTGTCACTAATAACTTAGACATATTCCCACTTCCAAAGGCTCTCCAACAACTTAACTTGAATGAGAGTATTATAATCCAAACAGTACACCCATTTCAAGCTACAATGCGCCTTTAACCAAGACCCCAGATTCAGACAAAATGTAGAATATATTTTCCACCTTCTGTTCGAAAGTGAACTAGCTGTTATGGAGTTGCACACACATTAAAAACAGGCTCTAACTTTTAAAAGATGTCCACTACCCAACTGCTTAAATAAATAAAAGACAAATATGAGGTTTTCCAGTCAAGTATCACAAATCTCTTGGCAAACATGCATGGAACAAAAGAAAACTGGTTCCAACGTCACGCTGATGCACATTGTATGCTAAGGAACCTAGGGCCACCCAAATGGTTTAATACTTTAAGTTGTGAAGAGTACGCATGGGATGACTTTCACGACTTTGCACGCGCTGCAAACCTAAATAAAGATGGAATAGACCCTGTCAATGTATCAAGGTACTTTCACCATTGCTTCATTACCATGCTTCACCTCATCTGTAATAAAACTACCCGCCCGCTCGGAGAAGTGCAACACTTCTTTTGGAGATAAGCATATCAACCCATAGGAGCACCACACATCCACATGCTTTTGTGGATAAAAGATGCTCCCAAATTTGACCATGCAAAAAACAAGTGTCCTGACAGGAAAACCAGGTGATTACTTGACAGTGGATTAAGTCACTATGTGTTGAGACACTGTGGCCCAGATTCATGGAATTAAGCGCAGAAGTAGCGCAAGCGCAGAGCGCCGAGAAAGACCGTTCAAACCAGCAATTACGCGGCACGAGTATTCATGGATTTTCCGAGGCATGAGTAGCCGTGGTGCAATGAACATCAAGCAGTGCCAGTAACGCCCCCAACACGCCCCTGTGCGCAGGAAAAAGCCAGTGAACTGCTTAATATGGGGCAAGGCCCGCGCCATCCATGGCCAGCACACAGCCCCCCATCGTAATCACATGAAAAATCAGCACGCATCCCGGTCGCACCAGTCAAATCACATGGGAAGGCCTGTGCCTACCCCTTCCGCACCCCAGCGTAATCGTGTACCCCGGTCGCACCAGCCAAATCAAGTGGAAAGGCCAGCGCTTAGCCCGGTCGCACCAGCCAAATCGATTGGAAAGGGCTGCTTGTACCCCATCCGCACCCCAGCAATTCTTGTACCCCGGTCACACCAGCCAAATCGCGTGTGAAGGCCAGCACCTACCCTAGGTCACACCATCCAAATCATGTGTAAAGGCCCGCCCGTACCCCTTCGGCACCCCAGCATAATCGCGTACCCCGGTTGCACCAGCCAAATCGTGTGGAAAGGCCTGTGCGTACACCTTCCGCACCCCCGCATAGTCACGTACCATGGTCGCACCAGCCAAATTGTGTGGAAAGAGCCACGCGTACACCCTTCCGCACCCCAGCGTAATTACATACCCCGGTCACACCAGCCCAATTGCATGGAAAGGCCCGTGCGTACCCCTTCTGCACCCCAGCGCAATTACATACCCCGGTCACACCAGGCAAATCATGTGGAAAGGCCTGTGCGTACCCCTTCCGCACACCAGCATAATTGCGTAGTCCGTTTCCACCAGCCTAATTGCATGGAAAGGCCTGCGCGTACCCCTTCCGCACTCCAGAGTAATCGCGTACCCCGGTCGCACCAGCCAAATCGCGTGGAAAGGCCCATGCGTACCCCGGTCACACCAACCAAATCGCGTGGAAAGGCCTGCGCGTACCCCTTCCACACCCCAGCATAATCGCGTACCCAGGTCACACCAGCCAAATCACGTGGAAAGGCCGGCGTGTGCAGCCATCAGCCGCACACACACCACACAGGCAGCCTACACCACATGGCCCCCCATCATCCGTGACCATACCCCGCAGGCTGCCCACACCACATGGGACCCCCCATCACCCGTGACAATACCCACAGGCAGCCCACACCACATGGGTCCCCCATCACCCGTGACCATACCCGCAAGCCGCCCACACCACATGGGACCCCACATCACCCGTGACCATACCCGCAGGCAGCCCACGCCACATGGGACCTCCCATCACCTGTGACCATACCCTGCAGGCATCCCACACCACATGGCACCCCCCATCACCCGTGACCATACCCCGCAGGAAGCCCACACTACATGGCCCCACCATCGCCCATGACCATACCCTGCAGGCAGCCCACACCACATGGCACCCCCATCACCTGTGACCATGACAGCAGGCAGCCCACACCACATGGGACCTCCCATCACCTGTGACCATACCCTGCAGGCATCCCACACCACATGGCACCCCCCATCACCCGTGACCATACCCCGCAGGCAGCTCACACCACATGGGACCTCCCATCACCTGTGACCATACCCTGCAGACAGCCCACACCACATGGGACCCCCCAATCATCCGTGACAATAACCCACAGGCAGCCGACACCACATGGCACCCCCCATCACCTGTGACCATACCCCGCAGGCAGCCCACACCACATGGCCCCACTATCACCCATGACCATACCCCGCAGGCAGCCCACACCACATGGGACCCCCATCACCCGTGACCATACCGGCAGGCAGCCCACACCACATGGGACTCCCATCACTCGTGACCATAACTGCAGGCAGCCCACACCACATGGGACCCCATCACCTGTGACCATACCCCGCAGGCATCCCACACCACATGGCATCCCCCATCACCTGTGACCATACCCCGCAGGCAGCCCACACCACATGACCCCACCATCACCTGTGACCATACCCTGCAGGCAGCCCACACCACTTGGGACCCCCCATCACCCGTGACAATACCCCGCAGGCAGCCACACCACATGGCACCCCCCATCAACTGTGATCATACCCCGCAGGCAGCCCACACCACATGGCCCCACCATCACCAGCGACCATAACCCGCAGGCATCCCACACCACATGGACCCCCCATCACCCGTGACCATACCCGCAGGCAGACCACACCACATGGTATCCCCCATCACCCATGGCCATACCCACAGGCAGCCCACACCCCATGGCCCCACCATCACCCGTGACAATACCCCGCAGGCAGCCCACACCACATGGGACCCCCCATCACCCGTGATCATAACTGCAGGCAGCCCACACCACATGGGACCCCCCAATTACCCGTGACCATACCCGCAGGCAGCCCACACCAAATGGCCCCACCATCACCAGTGACCATACCCCGCCCAAGAAGTCAGGCTGGAGCCAGGCCACGATCACCTACATGGCCCTCAAGGGCCTCTCCATCCCTCCAAAGACTCACTTGGAGTCAGACTTGGCGCTTGTGGCACCAGACTCACTCACTCCCATAGGATAACATTGGGGATTGGACTCGTAGTGCATTGATGGGGACAAGATGGATGCCCCCACATATTTCCGTTCCCAGAACTGCAGTCTAGTCTTTTGGGTGTGGTTCAGCCCAGAGACTCTTGGGATACCCAGAGACTATTTAAGCAACGCCCAGGCTGAGAAACATGCTTTGTGTTTTCTGCACCTGCAGCGTGACACTCACAGTGTTCGGATCGGTCTCCAGTAGGCCTGCATCTTTCTTCTGCGCTCAGCTCCTGCAAGAACAAGAACACCGTAGGAACAGCCTTACCTTGCGGCGCTTCTGCCCATCATTCATCGCTTCTTCTGTTCTGCGGGCATCTTCGGTGGTGTCATTCCCATCCCGGCACGCCGCTTCCTAAGGAAAAGGGAAAAGAACAGAAAAAAGGCATTAGTAAGCATTCAGCAAATCTTCGCTTATTTTTGAAGACTGTACGAGCTTGAAACGCTTACCTGAATCCCAGCCGCTCTGGGGGAATCTGTCTCCGGAACTTCTCATCCATCTGCAAGAGGGAAAAGACACTCCAGGTTAGCGTGGAAACATCGAGAGGCACCGCATACCGCGCTTACTCACCGCATTTCTCCTTCATAACCGGTATTCACGCTGAAAACGTCGCGGCACCTAAAAGACACAGAAAAAGTAATCAGTTCAATACAAATACGAAAGGGTTGCATCGTGCATCGCGCTCTCAATCACCTTCAGCGCTACTCATCTCAGCAGCGGGTCGCCATCCCCGGACGCCGGCCATCATCTAAAGAAGGAAAGGAACGAAGTTAGAGAACTGTTCAAAAGACTCATTATACTTACCTGTCGGACTCTTGCCAGTGAAGTAACTAGGCAGCAATGAGCCTGCATCAATCAACACGCCCCTGCGCTGAAAGCAGGAAGGAGAGCACACTTTCCAAGAAAACAAGGTGAGCTGTGGATCAAAGGGAAGGGTTGGACCCCGTGGAAGAAGGGGTTCAAGCACACAGAGACAATAGGGGGTTAAACTCTACCAATCCTGTGTTTCAGGCCCAGTCTCCGGTCGAGTAGACTCCAGGGAAGGGTTTGAGGTCGTAAGAGGTCAGAACAGGCTAAGTGACGTCCCCGTGGATACCAGGTGAGCGTTACACCCCCCTATCACCTGTGACCATACCCCGCAGGACACGCCCAGCCCCCGTCACGGCAACCTGCAGGCAGGTCCTGCCTCATGTCCCCTCCAACACCTATGACGGCAACTTGCAGGCAGGCCCTGCCTCATGGAACACCCCCAGACCCTGTCATGGCAACCTGCCGGCAGGCCCCACCTCATGTCCCCCCCACACCTGTGACGGCAACCTGGATGCAGGCCCCACCTCATGGAACACCCCCTCCCCCATCACTGCAACCTGCAGGCAGGCCCGACTCCTGTCTACCCCCACACCTGTGACGGCAACCTGCAGGCAGGCCCCACCTCATGGAACACGCCCAGCCCCTGTCACGGCATCCTGCAGGCAGGCCCCACCTCATGGAACTCCACCACCCCCCGTCACGGCAACCTGCAGGCAGGGCCCGACTCATGGAATCCCCACAACCCCCCAACACACTGTGGACCGATAGACATAATTGCAGCAGATGTGAAATGAAATGCTACCACACGCTGTACACTCCAAGTGCACCTTAACACCCATCCATTGTTCATGCACACCACAACATGCCACATGCCATTGGAAGTCAAACATGACACATGCATGCATGTCTGCACACACATGTACAACATAGGCCAGCATCAGGGACGTAGAACAGAGTAAGCAAGAGTGAAACTTGGGCTAAACTATCCAGACCAGATGCCACTTTGATTTGCCATGAACAAATATATATTAAAAACAGTATTTAAGTCATACTCATATAAAAAATGAAATTAAAGCACCATGAAATGAGTCAATAAATAAGAGTGTCAAAAAGCTATAAACATTGAATGTGAACAAACTAAAAAAGAAATCAAAGATGTGGTCCATGTCCATGAATGTAGGTCCATATGAAAACACAAATGAAAAGAAAACCATTACTTCATGGTGAACATAAAAAAACGTTGAAAAAGATAACTATATACAAACAACCAGGGTTCATTGTCCCAAACCATGTGCAAAAATCCAGAAGTATAAAATCAGAAAAGAACTATGTACAAAAAGTGGAGCAAAGTCCAATAACTCAAAAAACAAACAAAAAATGGCAGCGGGCTAGTCCTTCGACTCACCATGTCCCCTCAAAGTCTCTGCCAGGGCATCATCAAACGCTGCGTCCACTTCCCCTAGGCGGGCTTCAGCTCTCCCCTCGAGGGCTTGCAGGGACTTCAACATGCTACTCCGAAACTCCCTGCAAGTCTCCTCGAGGACCTCCGCCCGCCTCTCTGCCCAACACAGTGTATTCTCCACCCTGGCGATGGCAACTCTAGCCTCCCGTGCCCGCAGCCGATCTGCTCTGATCTGCTTGCCAAAACGCCCCAACACGGAAGACATTCTTGTTGTAAGGTCCACATTTTCCTCCTGCCCGATGGCCGATACCTGCCTCTCTTCCATTGGAAGCCCCGGTCCTGTTGCCTTCTACGCTGAGCCTGCTGCTGCCGAGCAGCCTGCTGCCCGCACCTCAAGGACAGCCACTGGGATGATGACAACTCCCGGGAGAGTCGTGCACGTGCCCTGTTGCTTGGTGCCTGCTCTTCCTCCATTGCCACACGTCCTGTCGCAGGATGTATCTCTGTGCTGACCACCTCTGCTGATCCTCCTTTGACTCCTGACTCTGGCAGGGATGTGATCTCCACCAGACTGGTCGCCGAGGTTTGGACAGGTGCACAAGGGGCCCCGGTGGTATCTGGGCTGGAAGACAGTAGGGGGATGACTGGCGCACAGAGGAGGCAGACGAGGAGTGGGTCCCCGCAGTGCCCAGCACATGTACCCAATTTGTGACCAGGAACTGAGATAGCCAGTTAATGAGGCGACAGACCTCATTGTGCTGATGTTCAAGCCCCCGATTGGAAGCCTGCACATCATTACGAATAGTGCCTGTATACCTCGTGATACCAGCTAGCAACGGTTCCAACCTGTCACAAATTGCTTCATCCGCATGTATTGGTGTATCCGTTTGTGTGGATACATCCGTCACTTGCGGATGGGTCCGGCCATAGGTATGTCCGCAGGTGCATACAGGTGCAGTCTCAGTCCCTGGACAGGATTAGGCATAGGCACCTCCATGGCGACCTGCACTGCCTCTGGCCCCTGATCCTCGACTGCACCAGTCACACCTATGGCATCAACCCCGTTGGGCCCCATGGGCTGGGCTGATATGGCCTCCACCTCTTCTCCCTCCTCGCCAACCTGGATGTCTCCCCACTGTCTTTCACATTGTCTTGCCGCTGAGGAGTCCTTCACCACCTTCGCCCTCTTGGACGTACCCTCAGCAGCTGGGACCGTTGACTCCAATGCGGCACCAGTCTCCTCACTCTCAGAAGATGACAGTAGCTGGGTGGATGACTGGGCCTTGCATCTATGCCTGGTGGAGGCATCCCTGCTGCCGTGCTCCACAGCGCCTTCTCTGCCCTCTTCTTTCGTCGTCACTGTGGATAGGGAAACACAGTACACAAACATCAGGGTACTGAACACATGTGTGTTTGTCACAATGCTAATGTACATCAGTGGCACTGTCAGTGGTCACAACCATAATCTACGTCCACTACAAACAGGGAAGTGCTATTCACACACATGCACAATCATGTCTGTCATTCACAACAGATATTCACATCCTTGGACAAGGCACTGGCAGCACCTCTAAATTGTGCTTCCAGCTCACACGCATCTTAGGTCATACATATCTCATTCATACACATCACCTGACAGTCATGAAGCAGGCCATGGAGCTATTACGTCAGAGTGCACTCAAGGTCAAATTGGCAGCGTGAGTCAGTCACACAATCAAAAAATCTAGTAACATACATCCCAGAGTGTTGCCCAGTCACACACTTACCACTCAGACACACACACATGTACACCATGCATTCCCGTGATGTTGATGAAAGCACACATGTGTAACATCACTAACATGCCCCAGTACAGACACATGCATGCAAACATGTGTGTGTTGCTACATGCATTGCAACCCAAACACCATTGCTGTCACACATTTTTGAATGGACTCATATGCAGCACTGTCTGGGACATGTACACAGACATCAGTACAAGAGGCATGCCAGACATAAGGCCGAGGTGCACATTCAAACCACACATCAACATGCACATGCATCATGGTGCACGAGAATACATGGACACTTACCAGTCGACTGCAGACGGAGCTCCAAATCCCAGACCTCAGTGTACAGCGCTGGATATAACCTCTCCAGGACCCGATAGTTGTTGTTGGTCAATCAGCCCTGGTGCCTCACTTGGTCCTCACCAGCCTGGAGGAAGCGCTGGACCTTGTTGTGGGACCTGGCCTTAAAGTCCTCCCAGCGCTTGTGGACATGTGTGTAGTCGCGGGGTGCCACCCCCTCCGTGTTGACGGCAACCATGATGTCCGCCCAGATCCTCCTCTGTTCTTCTTTGCCGACTTGCAATGGTCCGTGGAAGAGGGCATCATGATTCCCCAGGACTTGCTCCACCAGGATGTCAACTTCCCTGGATGAGAAGCTGACAGCCCTCTTCCTCGCTAGCGGGGGTTGCCACTTGCCTCAGGTGATGTTGGGTCAGACATGGCAACCCCTTTCAGGTGTGGGTGGGCAAGATGGTCCTGGGGCTGGGGTGTGAAGCGGTGGTATGGCACGTTGTTGGGAGTCTTCGGGATCAGCAGATGTGGTCACAGTGACAGGAGCTTTGGCAATGGCTGTACAGCAGGCACCACATTGCAGGGCACATGGGCAGCAGGCACACAGAGTGGTCAGGCAGCAGCAGATGGCTTGTAGGAGGCAGCTCGGGGCACTTGGAGGCAGGTAAATTGACAGGTAGGCAGGAGCGTGGGTCTTCCATGTTACTCGCATGGCCAGCCGGAAACAGAGTGACTCCGCACGTGTGGAACCAGTGCGTTAGCGTGGATTCAGAGGAAAGGCCCTGACCTCCTAACTTACGTGACATGCGCTGAACGCGCTGAACGTTGGGCGTAGCGTTCAGGATTGGGATAAAGTAGTGCATAGGAGAGCATCACACGCTTGCTGAATTATAGCGGACGGACGTGTGGACTTCGTTTCCACGCGATCTCTTCACTGCGTGCAAGCCTCTTGTTTTGGTGGGGGATTGCCTCCGTGCACACACGCTTGTACTTTTGAGGCTGATGGTGAGTTGCATACGCATTTTTCAATCTGTGGGTGCCCCTGTGTGTCGCGTAACCCCTTAACATCACTGTATCTGACGTGTCCTTCGTGTGTGTATTTTCTATGTTACTAGGTGCCACATCATACTGCATTAGGTTTTTTCTGTACACGTGGGCTGCCGAGGGGTCGCGTACACATTTATTTTTTCATTTTTGGGGTGCCTGTGCCTTACGCAGCCCGTTTATTTTTCCCCAGGGATTACACTGAGCCTTGCTGGGGCACACTGGTATGTTTGACATCACATACGCTGCCCCCTCACTCAAATTGCCCAAGAAAATTGATAGCTGCACCTCCCATTGCACCAATCCATCTGTGCCATGACTGGGAGGGCAACTAGTGGGAAGGGAGGCAAAGGTGGTGGAGTTGTACGAGGTGGCAGAGGTGTGTGAGGTGGCGGAAGCACCCGAGGTGGCGGAGGCGTCCGAAGTGGCAGAGGGGTGCGAGGTGGCAGAGGTGTCCAGCCCCATGCAGGGAGAACCATGCCCACCACCCAACAGGGTCAGGAAGCTGCCGGGGCAGCTGTAGCAACCACCACCCAGCCTCTGGGTCACCCAGCCATGCCTGTGGTGCTCCCCGCCCCAGTACATGGAAACGCAGGGGCAGATGCTATCCGTGCATCGAAGGGGAAGGGAGATGCTGTGCAGCGTCATGGCACTGGCACCCAGGGTCCAGATGCAGCAGTGCTACCTGCTGTATGCACCCGCCAGGGTCAAGTAACTGAACGGGCAGCTGTAGCAACCACCACCCAGCCTCGGGGTCACCCAGCCATGCCTGTGGTGCTCTGTGCCCCAGTCCACGGAGACGCAGGGCCAGTTGCAATCTGTGCATCGAAGGAGAAGGGAAATGCTGTGCAGTGTCATGGCACCAACCCTCATGTACAGCCACCTGCAAGGGCAACTACAGTCACACCATCAGTGTGTGATGCCACAGCCCAGGCCACCAGTGCTCCAGCCCCTAATGACCAAAGTGATCCTAGCCACCTGGGGTCTGCACAGCCTCATAGGAAGGCAAAGTGTGCATTAGGCAAACAGGCTCAGTCCCAAGGCACTGCACAGGAGACCTGCACGTCGAGGAAGAGGAGCTTTAATGATGAGGAGCTCCAGGTCCTCCTGGACTACGTGGAGGTACACCAATATGACATGCTTGTGCAGTCATGGAGCACACATATGCCTGCCCAACGTATGGCCCACTGGCAGTGTGTCGCTGACCTTATTAACGCGTTGAGCCATGAGAGGCGCTCAGCTACTGACGCAATGAAGCGTTGGTATGACCTCCGGGGCGGAGCCAAAGGTAAGATGGATGCCAACTATGCCTCTACTCTGGTGACTGGGGGTGGCTCACCACGAGAGGACAAAGAACTCACTCCACAGGAGGAGATCATAGGTGGTATGATTGATGTGGAGCAGATCCAAGGCATGGGAGACCTGCCAATTTATGAGGGAATCTCTGGTAAGTGGTGATGCATGTGTGTCCAGGTCATGTGTATGTTGCTTGGATGAAGTGTGTTGGTTGTCTGGCAGTTCTGCCTGCATTTGCATGACTGCAATGGGTGAACCATGTCATGGTGGACTGACACGTGCTTGTTGACCTGCAGACTGCATACGCACAATGCGCTACAAACCGTGACAAACCCCATGCTCACTCCTTTCATGTCACTCTATCCAGGCTCTCTTGGGCCTCTTCCTGCTCCAACCTGTGCTGGCGGATAGCCTTTGACAATCTTGCACTCCACACTGGCCTTCTCTCTGCACATCTCTGATGTCTCAGAGAGGTCACCCTGCCAGCTGCACCCCCTCAGGGGGATTCCTCCTTTCCTCTCATTCCCCGAGTAGCTCAGTGTCTCCAGAGGACTGGTCAAACTAATGGTGGGGTACTGCAACGGCCTGACCTGGACAGTGGGGAGTGTCCTTTTGTCTTGGTGCCAGGTATTGTGTCTTTATAGGATTGTGATGATGGCACTGGCTCCCAGTGGCTACGATTGTTCATTTTCAATCGCTCTGCATTGTCCACAGGGCCTTATGGATCCTGGTGCTGCAGTACCTTCAACTCCACCTTCCCAATGTGCTTCCTTCTCATGGTTTTGATCATCCCTTTCCTACTCCCTCAAGGTCAGTTACTTCTCAGAGCAATTAGTTGATGGTTGATTATAGTCGGCTGATGGCCTCCCTCTGCTACAGCCTCCGTGCCTCACAGGCACTGGAGGTGAACCTTCTCTGGGTCTGGGGGCTCTTATGAGCCTTCCTCATGTGTTCTGCGTTCTCTGCCTCCTCTCCCCTGCTGGAGTCCTGGATGACTGAGAGAATGCACTAGTCACAAGCCCACACTATGATCTCTGACACAGGCCTCTGAGCCACCAGTTATACCCATGCACTGCCCCTGCCATACTCCACATTTTGTGGCTGTTTACTGTATCCCTATAGCCCTCTAGCAGCAATTAACAGCTGATGTCTGCACATACACTTCCACCAGCCCACTGCATTTTCATTGATGATAATGTAGTTGTATTTAATTGGTATTTAATTGGCATGCCATTCCCATGTACTGCCCTGCCCACTCCCACTTCCAACCCCAGGTCTCACCTTCACCATGCCTATTCACTCGCGTGATGTCAATGTGAGCTGGCCTCATGGGATGGGTGTGTCTGGCTTCACTCCATTCCATCACCCTTGCATCATTGCACTGTGTGACACCTGTGTGTATTGAGTTTGTGATTTACATGTCATGTCACATCCATTGTACATGGCTCTGGGACAGTAGTCAGCAAGTCACATCTAATGCAGTATTACCAATCAGGCATGGCTATGGTACGTAGCATATGTGTTTTTGCATCTGTGATGTTGGTGGATGAACTATGCCAGTCAAGTGCTCATGTGTGTAGCAGGTGCTATGCACCATGCACTACAGGTTGTATTTAGCCCTTCCACACAGGTCCATGGCTGCTTTCATGGTACCCTTCACTTGCATTGACACTGCATAGGTGCGGGAGTTTGTGACATGGCAGGTTGATGTGTTACATGACGACATTGTGATGCCTATGTGTGTGGTCTATGGTACTTACATGGCTCTTCATTTATTTTTCTGTCCATGTGCAGGTGATGAGGCATTGGATGCCGAGGAGGAGGTGGAGGAGGAACAGGATAGTGAGCCACGACCATCCACCAGTGGAGGACGTGGTGTGAGCCCATGAAGTTTCACTGGTATTACAGGCCATTGTGGCCCAGGCTCAGTCTGAGTCCGCCTCCGAGCAAGCCTTAGGCTCCGGAGGTGAATCAGATATGGATACCTCTGTGCTGTCGCGGGTGAGTGCATCGACTCTGGGTGCTGTTGCATCCCAAATGTCTGGAGGGGAGAAAACCCAGCACAGGGCCAGTCAGTGTTGGGACATCCGTCTGTGGTGGTTACGGTTGCAGGGTCACAGTCCACAGTATTGACTCCTGGTCCTGCGGCATCAGATTAAGGGAGGGATGCAGTCCTGCAGCCACAGACGGCATCATCACATCAAGGGCCAGGTACCCTTGGCCTAGGCAGGCGTGGGGCCCACCAACGCGGTGGCTGTGTGTTAGCTGGCAATACTGTGTGGGAGTAGTCCATGCATGCTGTTGCACAACAACAGGCTGCTTCACATGAGATGTTGGCTCAGGGCATGGCTAGGTTGGCCAATTCCATGATACCCCCAGAAAGACAGGTGGAGCACCAGCAGCAGGGATTGCGGTCCACATGCCGCTCACACAGGCTGGGCATGGAGGCCAGCAACAGGAGCCGGCAGGCAGAACTGAGGGCTCTGCGTGCATCCTTGGTGGCAGAGGGTCGGGCCAACAGGGAAGCCCTGAGGTCAGAGTATAGGTCCCTCAGGGTTACACTGACTGCTCTTGAGGCATCCAACAGTAGATGGTCTGAACAGCAGATGCAAATGATGACTCGTACCATCACGGAGGAACTGCGTGCATACTGTGAGGTGATGCATGGAGACCTTCGGGCCATCATGTTGCTGAAGCAAGCATCTCAGTCCTGCATGGCCACTGCCATGGAGGAGCAGACCAGGGCTATACATGCTTATCCTCCCTTCCCACTACCACATTCTGATGCAGCACTAGAGGGTGGTGACAGCAGCGATGGGTCTCCCACTCCATCATAGCCGTGCAGCCCATTAACCCATGGAGGGTTCTTTTTTGACATCCACACATGTGGGTGTTGACGTGCACCCTGTACTTCCCCCCTCCTGGGTGGGCCCCTCACCTCCACCCCGGTCCTCGATGGGCATTTTTGATTTTTGTATTTGTTTTTTTGTCTATCGTGCATTGTGTTGTTTTGTGTGGCAGCCGAAGGGGCATCCACTGTAGATTCCAGCTGGTCCCATAGAGGCTTGTCTTGTGTTGGTGTTTGTGCCTTGGTTCCAGACACATATGCCACTCCTGCTTCCCCTTTCCATGTGCTTGCTAGGAGTGCAGCATGTGAAAGTAACTTACACAGTGGCATTGGGCTTCCATTCTATCTGTGGGCAGTCTCAAGTCCGACCTGTATATACACCCCTAGTGGGATTCATGATTGTTTGTCTAGTGAATGGTTGGTATCATTTTATGTTTGTACATTGAGATGCATCCTTTGTTCATGTTCCATCGTCGTGTATTGCCTTGACTGTCTCCATTGTTGTTAGCCTTCATGCTGTATGCGCTTCCCTGGCCCCCTTTGGTTATCAGTGCCACACAAATTTAGAAAGGTGGGATTTAGAAGGGTGGCATGTGCAAGCCACGACACATTGAGGCACATGTGCATATGGGTTTGGTCATGGTCAGACAGATTAACTCTATGGTTTGTTGTACTGGCCAATTGATGTTCCTGTGTACATGATTATATTGATGAGTGAGTTATTTCTGGACTTTTTAGGGTGATTGTTGCATGCTTTGTGACAGTAGTGTTATGTGTTGGCCATTTATTTCTCTGTTTGGACATTGCATGCCATGGCATGGTGTGTCAAGCAGGTGACATGAAGTGTCGGAGGGTTTAGGTCACATACCAGCATTTAGATGTGTACTTTGTCATTGTGTTTGTGGCATACTCCATCTTCCATGTTTTCCTTGTGTGCACACCAGAATGAAATACTTTTAGTACTAAGGGATGCACACAGTGTAGTACTTCCGAGGACACATTCTCCGGGTGTTAAGGTTGGGACAGATGATTGTCCCTTTGTCATCATCGATTGTCACCTGGACTGTGCCATGGCTGTGTGCACCCCGTAGGGGTTGGATTTTAGACAAAATATTGTGCCACAAGCTGGGTACGGGCAGCCTCGCCACATGCCCTTTCCCCGCCCATGCGCAGATGCCGTGCATGTGGTTGGAGATGTGGGGGCACCACCATGTCCACCAGTATGCCACGCCATGTTGCAGCATTGTGCAGGACACATTCTGCCACAATGATCCTGCACACTACTGGTGGCGCATATAATAGCTCACCACCAGAGTTGTCAAGGCAGCGGAAGTGTGACTTTAGCACTCCGAATGAGCGCTTCACTATGCCCTAGTTGCAATATGGGCTGCGTTGTATCTTACCTGAGGTGGTGTGGTGGGGTTCCGTGTTGGCGTTATCATGTAGGTGCTCAGAGGGTAGGCACTGTACTCTGTAGAGGTGAGATGGGTTGTCAGTGGTGTGGTTTTGTCTGTGTGAGACATGCATGCATTTGCAGGGCCATTTGTACTTACCAATGAGCCATGTGTTGCCATGCCTCCCAGCTTCCAGGGCCCGCTGTAGGGGTGACATTCTGAATATGAAACTATTATGGGTGGACCCTGAATAGTTGGCATATACAGAGTTGATGATTCCCTTGGCATCACATACAACCTGCATGTTGATGGAATGCCAGTGCTTGCGATTGCGATAGATGTACTCTGTGACCCTAGCTGGACATAGGGCCACAAGGGTGGAATCAATGGCACCAAGCACTTTAGGGAAGTGCGCCACCTCGTGAAGGTGCTGGACCATGCCCTGCCTTTCTGCGGGTGTTCTGGGCATGTATATGTGCCTGCAGACTGAGGGGCGTGCAGTCATGATTGCCAACACCTGGTGTAGGCAGCGTGACTGCGTGGGCGAGGAAATGCCCCCGACAATGGCAGTTGTCTGCTGAAATGAACCAGTGGCCAAAAAATGCAGTACATTGAGCACCTTTTCCACGGGGCTCAGTGCTTGGGAGCACAGGGTGGGTGATGTGAGGTCATCTTTCCACTCCCTGACCTGGTCTAGTATGATATGAGGTGGAAACCTATATCTGCCATAGACCTGGTCATCAGGCATCTCGAAAAGGCTGGTCCTGGGAAAAAAAAATGTCTGCACTGTCTATCCTCCCCCTCCTGCGGTGTCCCGCGATGACTGATGAGAAAAATGGGACATTCATCGTAGCTGTATAGCGCATTGGTTTTTCACTTGCCCTTTTTAGGCATTGTTTTTAGTGCGCAGTGACGCTTATGCCTGCTTTTGCTTGGAGGACGTGTTTCCAGATTAGCGCGTCTTTTCCATGCGAAGAAGAGCCCTGTTCAATTCCATGATTATGTGTTGTTAGCACGTGTGTGGGCGTTGAAAGTATTTTACTGTGGTACTTCCCATGTAACACCCACATTTACGCTTGCTGTTCCCCATTGTACGTGTTCCGCCCCCTTTTTAGGTGACTGCGCTAGACAGTACGCGCCTTCTCTGGGCGTCTCGCAAGGCGTTCGTGGTGTTGCAGTGATGTGTTGGACCCGCGAGGATTCAGCGCAAGTCTCTGGTAAACCATGCGCTATGTGTTTCATGAATCAACAAACGGGCGCTTGACCGCGTTTTTGCATGCAAGCGCCCGTTTTTCAGCGCTATTTCATTCTATGAACCGGGCCATGTGTGTCTCAATTAAAAGCAATACATTGTGTTCATTATTTGTATGTTATGCTTATATTTGTTCTCTTTGGTTAGAGCAAAAACACACTACACTAGATCCTAACTATTGTGTTTTGATTCACATTTATTACGGATAGTATAAAATATGTAAAAAAGCATAACATAAATGAATTCACATACTAAGAAAAACAAAGAACGAAAATATGGCGATGGCAGGTATCATGCAGAAAACATATATTGACATCCAAGTTAGATATTTGAACAACAGTACATGAAGAAAATTGTCATCACATTTTATGAGCTGAACGTTAAGCATAATCATGTGCAAGTCCAGCATGAATCACATTGTTAGTTCATTGAAGCTGCAGAGAACACACACACTTGTCCATTAAGACTTAAAACAAAGTACTTGTATTGTATACTTTTTTTGGGGGAACTCTGTAAGGGACAACAAAGGTGATTGGTGTTGAGAGTCTAAGCTAGGTTAGGTAAATTAGGGGTTTAGGTAGAGCGCTGGTGTATATCCAATGCAGTGCATACCTCTCCCGTGTGTAAGTCAGAGTGCAGGGATAATAACGTTTCAGCGGTTGAGGGTTGTATCTGCTTTCCTCAGGACCAAAAGAGTGGAGTGTCTTAGGCTGGACCCTAAGGAAAAAGTGTGCAAGAAAGAAGAAAGCCTAATGTTAGGTAGTATTGTACCATGTGACAGAATTATGTCATTGCTAAACATAATTAATCGATAAAAAAAAAATGCTTGGTATGCTAGACTAAGACAAATGAATCTTTAAAACAATGCCTCTAGATAGCTCACTTAGTGGTCTGCGATAGTTGCCTAGCCAACTGTACGGTGTGCCTTCGGTCGCACAGTAGGTTACGACAGAGGGAGGCGCCACAGGGAAGAGATGGTGGAGTTGAGAACTGCACCCTAATTAAGTGCTGAGAAAGTTATTTAAAGGGTCCTCTCAGGTTTATGTGGTACCTGGCTGTGTGAGAGAAGTGGGGGGCAAGGGGCCTGTGTTCATGAGTCCCAAAGTTAGCATAAGTTCTATATATTGGAATGTATGTCCAACAGTACTGGAACGGGCAAGTAAACCTAAAGCTGCACCGGTTCCATACTGCAAGAGGGGCACAAGAAAGTGAAAGCATACCCCCTCTCTCTCTGTGCTGACTGTGTGGAAATGACTGTGTCCGTGGTGTCCCAGTGGAGTGTGAGGATGTTGTCAGCACAGAAGAATACTGGAGTTTCTTCACGATGTACTTTTGTTCTCTCCAGTCTATGTAGGCAATCTATCCACCTAGCTTCCTTATTGGTGAGGCTTCTTTGTGGAATGGGTGTATTTCTCACTGCATCAAGGACCCACCACTTGAGGTCATCAGGCGAATGCTGGAATTCTAAGAAATGTGTGACCAAAGGTGCTATGTAGTTCCTGCACCGGATCCTAGACCTGTGTTAGTTGATCCTAACATGTACCCAGTCTTGTGATCTGGCCAACATATCGAAGTCCACAAGGACATTCTTTACAATATACTACGTTGATGGTCTTACAGTCTGACATGAAACGCAGGTCCCATCTTTTATTCTCTAGCTGAAAATTTAGGGTTTTAGCTGTGAATTTACAGGCCCGACAATTGGCGCATGGAAAGTTTCCCACAATTGGTCGTAGGCCCCAGTTGCTAATGTTCGATCTTGTCTGTTTAGTTTGAGAGTGAACCAGATGGTTTATAAGATTTTTGCATGCTTAAAATCGAACAGAGGTGTTTGTGTGTTAGGTAAGCAAGTTGAAATCATGGGCCAATATTTCATCAAGGCTTTCTTGATGGTATAGGATTGGGTACTGTAGGTGGTAACGCATGTCATCCTATCCTGTTGGGTATTTTTCTCCTTCAGCTATGGTAGACTCTCTTTGGGTGTAAATCTATCTCTTTTAAGTGCATGGGTCACCAATTTTTTCGGGTATCCCCTTTCCTTCTGGTCAGAGCTCAGTCTATTAGGATGGAAGTAATGGTCAGCTATCAAGGTACATTTGTGCCTTAACCTCAGGAAACAACTGTAAGGTACATTTTCTTTAAGGGACCTAGGGTGGAAACTTGAAGAATTTAGTGTTGCAGTCCGTCATCCTTTTGCACATAGTTGATGGTCAGGTCCAAAAAATTAATGCATTGTTGATCATATTCCATTGTAAACTGTATTGTTGGATAAAAGTAATTCATGTTTTGCAAAAAGCCCCTCTGTGATTCTTGGCTACCTTCCCAGATGAAGATGACAGCATCGATGTACCTATGCCATTTCATAATCTGTGGTTAGTATTGATTAGCATCAGACAGGATAAATTGTTCCTCAAAATTTGCCATAAATAGTGTTTCCAGGTATGGAGTAAATGCTGCACCCATAGTCGTTACCCGAATTTGTGAGTAAAATTGACCTGCAAATTAAAAAACTTTCTTTCTTAAGGTAATGCACATGAGTTCCACAATGAATTCTGCCGGCACTCTATGCTATGTGTCATGGTGTGTCAAGAAACTTTGTGTTATATCTATTGCTTCGTCTTGCGGTATTTTTCTATAAAGTGATTTGATATCCATGGTAACTAGGAAATTATTTTGTATGTTGAAGCTCTAACCTTCAAATATTTTAATTGTCGCTGTAGTATCTTTCAGGTATGTTGTGGTCCGCTGACTAATGGGTTGTCCACAAATTTACAAAGGGGTTCTAGGAGACACCCGCAACCAGACACTATCGGCCTGACCTGGTATGGTGTGGTTTGTGTGTATTTTGCGGAGAGTGTAGAAGGACGGAATCCTCTGTTCCGAATGGTTTAAATATTCTAAATTTTCCTTCTTAATCCATTTGTTATTTGCTCCAAACTGGGTGGTCTCTCGTATTTCCTCTTTTATTTCCTCTGACGAGTCCTTCTGTAGAGGCTGATAACTCTCTGCATGCTCCAATAGGTCTAAGACCAACCTGTTATATTGCACTTGTGGGAAGACCACTATACCTCCCACTTATCTGCTGGTTTTATCACTAGTATGGGATTGGAAATGAGTTCCTCTAGAGCACTTTCCTCAGTGTTGGACAGGTTATTTCTAATGTTCTTATTGCTAGATCTCAATCTTTCAAGGTCACCCAGCACACACACCTCAAAGAGTAGTATCTCTTTTGCCACTTCATTGTCAGTTGGCATAAATGTTGAAGGGACATGTAGTCCAGTATCTCGCCTGGTTTCCGCTTCGTCTGATTTGACAAAAAAATGCCTGAGTTGTAGTTTTCTAAACCTTTTCATTTCTATTTCTGTAGTGAACCAGTCGGTGCGGTTTGTAGGGACAAATGATAACCCCTTCTCTAGAAGTTTTAGTTGTGCTGGGGAAAAGTCAATATCTGAAAGTTTGAAGACTGGGATAGCCTTTTCCTGCAGCCTATCCAGTGTCTGAGCCATTGTGGTGTCTATTGATTGTACCCTCTCCTGCGTTGTCTCTGTCACCTTCTACCTCCCCATGATTCGAACTCAGGGTTGAAAAAATCCCTCCGGTATCCTCTGTGCTGGCCTCTGCTTAAAAAAGGCCTTTGGACTCTTGCCCTATGGGTCTGTTGATACTCAAAGCAGTAGGGATTGTCTCCTGCTGAGTCACTACTGGTATCCGAAAAGGTGACCCACCTCCGGGCTCCTCTCCTATTTTTGGAAGTTTGTTGTGATCTCTCTGTGTTTCTTTGTTCAAAATATTCTGCACTCAAATATGGGTAGATTTTTTTGGTTCTGAATTCTTGTATGTCCTTATTGAGTTGTTTTGTTTTCTTAGACAATGTGGTGGTTCTAAAGTCCTCAAATAGTTTCTCTATTTCCCTGATTTTTTAATTTGCATTGGTGACTGTTACATTGGAATTAAATTTGGCCATGACAGTGATTCTGCTGTTTTACAGTTTATTCATAAATACACTACCTGCGACATTCCTTCAGAAACCACACATAGTGACCTAGATATACATTTCTTACACTTCCAAAAGCATAAGTGAGGAAAATACTGCCGACGTAGATTTAAAAACATAGGTAAATATTATACAAAGTTTTGCTTGGCTTCCATAGACCCGTTTTCAAAAAAGGACAAGTAAATAACTTCATGTCTTCTGTTAGACACAGTGCAAAAGGCAAATCCCTTAAAACACTTAGAACATTAAAAGAGATAAAGAATCCAAGTACATCAATGATTACAATACAATCATTGCCCTCTTGTGGAATGCAAACATAGACATACAATAAATTGCAGACTATTCTACTGCAGTTGCAAGATACGTCACAGCCTGTCTCACCAAAGCTGAGAAAACAGAGTTAAAAGATCTCTGCGATAACATATCATCTGACAAAACACTGTACAGATACAGCTTTGGTATAAAAATGCTCTCCTATAGAGAATGTGGTTTCTACAAAGCTACAGACCATTTAACAGGTACAGTCTTATATGGTAAATATGAACACACAGTCTGGCTAAACCTAGTCCAGCTTCATCCCGAAAAAGAGTACTAAAATCCTACCAGGATATTGAAACAATAGCCTCAAATGATACCAACAGCCAGGAAATTTTAAAAAGCAATTTCATTGACACATACTATCCAAAGAGAATTACTGCTTAGGAAAACATGTGCCTGGGCGACATAGCCCAAAACTACTCCTACAACAACAATGTCACACCAGAAGAGACAACTGGCAAATATTCAGTTTCAACTTGTGAAGGAAGCCCAGTGAAACTTACCAAACCCAGCCTAAATAATCATATAAAGTTATCATTTAAATCTCTGCAACATAGAGAACTTTATTACATGGCCCTACTCCACCTTTTTAAACCTCAGAGAAAGAAGAATTATTAGGTGACTATGAATCATTTGAAGCTGCATTAAAGGTATTGTGAAGAGGGCAGCTCAGTCCGACCCCACCAAACACTTTAGAGTGAGGCGAGATGCTTTCAAAGCACTGTGATGGGACAGGGGGTCGTGGAACAGTGAAGTCAATATAATCAAACATAATCAACCCACATATTGTAGCGTGGGGTGCGAGCAACGTTACTATTTTGTGTAGATATTAGGAAACCTAGGTCGAAGGTAAGGCCAGCGCGGCATATGCGTGCTTACATGCATTAGGCCAACATTGCGAGACAAGGGAAATGTCCGGCCATGCCGGAGCTCCCATGAGGACCGGTGACACCCCCAACTGCCACAATACCTATTCATTGTTCTAGCAGTGTTGCAAAGAAGTATGTTTTACTCGAGAGGGATGTGTCCTTCAAGGCTGTGATTGCAGACCGGTGCCTCGTGTGCATGTTATCTCACACTGGCCAAAGCATGACCCGGCCTATCCCCAGGTGACCACGAGTTAGAGCCCATATAACATGAAACCTTAAAATCCCTAAATTCCATGCTACCAGTCTTGAAATATTCAAAGAGGACGGGCAGGGCACAACATTCAGCGACAATTGTGTGGTTTGTATTGGGAGGTGCTGAGAGGGATAAATCATAGTTCAAAACGAGGGTGAAGACCTTGGAGCTATATGATGTGGAAGGGAATGAGTGAAATGTTTGTGTGTAGGTTAAAGTGTCCCATAACCTCCTTTGTGTTCATCGTGAGGCCTGCCAGGTGTGCTGTATGATGATAAAACTTCTTTAGGTCAGAAATGTAGTTAATTTGTTCTTTGACCTTCGATGTGAGAAGATGATCACTGCAGCACCCATGTAATGGATGACAGATAGATTGGCCTGGAACCAATGGCCTGGCATCTCTTATGGAACAGGCAGATCATGTATAGGCGCCCACCAACCAGCCGTGTGGGATTTTATTAAATGTATTGCGTCATGTATGACAATGTTTTACTGCTTGTACTCCTTTTTGGCACAACATTCTTATCAGCAGAGTTCTTTGCTGTTGCTCTCATCTGCGTTTGAGATTAAAACTTGTTATCCTTACAAGATTGGCTTGGGCCTTTCTTCCCTAGCAGTTGCATTCTCTCTGGTGTGAGCTTTTAGGGACTTGACTTCAATTGGTCGCCTCAATGTGATCCCAGCCCCCACCCCCCCCCCGTATTTGCAGATGCTTTCAGGCCACTTCTCCAGAAGGAGCTGTGCCCCCTTACAGCGACCAGTCCCAAAAAAACACATATTACAAGTGGTTTAGCAGGAGCCATTTTAAGAGAAGCCCTCTCTGCTCTTTGAAGGAGGGCGCATCTACGAGGAGAGAGCGGGCCTGTGTTGGAACCCTGTGACCAAAGAGTTCAGATGAGCACACATATGTAAGTAGATTCTTGTAAGCGATAACGAGTAGGGGACAGATGCATGGGGAAGTGTGAGAATTGTGAGCACATGGAGAGCAAGGACGTTGGTGTGAGGTTCGTGTTATTTTTCGTTAGTGCTTACACTCTAAAGAGATTATTTCGGTAAGACATTATAACGTAAGGTGGGGTGCCCCTCCTTGGAAGGGGAGGGAAGGTGGTACCACAAGACAGCATATTATTTAAAGGGAGGAATATAGAACTAAAACTACTGGTCTCATAACAGGCCTGGAATAAGTAGTGGCTTTTATTTTAGTCTGTTATTCTATTGCACTGTATTCATGTTTTGTTGGTTAAAGAACAGGCCCAAGAAGGGTAGGTAATTGTGTCTGTCGCGGTGTCTTGTGGCATTGGATGATTTTGTGGAGTGGTGTATGTGTGCTAGGAAGGGGGAGATGGTTCTTTTTGGTTACAAGCAAGCGGCAGCATGTGAGGCACATTAGCAGGACATTGCGGGGGCAGTAAGAGATAGACATTACTAGCATGGGGGACGCACATCACTAGAGCACATGTATGAGCCCCTACCACTGTATTGTGAGAGGGTGGAGAAATATCATCAGCAGTGGATTGCAGAGATAGGAGGAGGGAGAATGCCTTGCTGATGGCCAGGGCAGGGCTCACACAATGACAGAAATTTGGAGCATATGTCCACATTTTTAGTAGCTAAGTAGAAGGGGAAGCAGCTACAGAAGAGAAAATACATCTTAGATCTCTGGCGTATGTTTGAAGATACAGAAGACCAAGGGGATGGAGTAGAGGCGCAGAGACAGAGAGATGGAAGGTGCAGGGAAGGAAAAGTCGAGGGTGGGGTGCCAGCGGAGCACAGGGATAATTTCCCTTCACAGTGTGTCCCGCAGAAGGGTACACAAATCGAATATATGTACCTGTTGCGATAGAGACCTCTTCTGTTATGATAGGGACCCCTTCATCACTAGTAGCACCCCAGACTACTGCTCCCCCAGCCCCATATGTACACCCACCTGAAGTATCAACATCTGAGTGTGTCAGGTCAAGAGAGTTTGAGAACGGTTTGGTAGAGTTGTTAACAGAATTGAACAGGATACAAGAATCCTCAAGAGAGGTGAGGGATGTTAGGGCACCAGAAGATGGATTAGGAGAATGGAGATCAGGAGATTTACTGCTTAGAATGAATCAGGGATAAAAAAGAAATGTATGGGTCGAAAAGGAAGGAGGCAGGGGTAAGTGGATGTATTTTGGATCAGTTACAGTCATGGGAGATGTTGAGGATGATAGTGACTCTTTCACTGAGGACCAGGGTGAAGAAGAAGAAAGGGGTGAAGTGGCAGCTGAGAGTACCCTGCGAGCGGTAGGCACATGGGGGAGGGGCAGGTTGAGGAATAGGACCGACCAAATGGCGGCAGTAATAAAAAGGAGAAGTGTGAAGAATTGCATGAGAAGTGGGGTAAAGATGCAGATGCCCCCAATACATAAGGGGGTGGGGAGAACACAGTATGTTCCCTGGCCCCAGATGGATATGCATAATTTAATTAAGGCCCTCCCACAGTTCACAGCAGGAGCGAGCAAGAGGATATATGAATTTGAAAAGCAAACAGCAGGGGTGCCCTTGGCAAAAGAGTATCTTAAGAGCTTGATGGATGCAATCATTAGGGATCAGGCTGTAGACGTATGGGTCGAAGCTGGGTATCCGGGAATAACGCTGGGCGATGATTAAAATGATGGAGCACTGTTTAAAAGAAATAGGGCACGAGTGTGGGATCTGTTACGTATGGCTTTCCCGGATACCCTCGATTTACAGTCCCTGATGCATGTGCAATGGGGTATGATGAGGATCCAGCTAAATTAATTTTTAAATTACACGAGATATGGAGAGCTGAGTCGGGAGGACTGTTGGATCGCTCAATATCATTCTTCTATTTTATTGTAAAAAGAGGGTTGCCAAAGGAAATGCAGAAGGCTTTAGATACAATTGTGGGTATCAAGGCAGACGGGTGGCCAGAAATACAGAGTATAATAGTGCATTGCAAAAGGATTAAGGAACGGAAGAGGGCAACAGCTCAAAGGCGTCAGGTGGAGAAAGAGAAACTGGTAGAAACAAAAGTTGTCGTTTATGCACCTGTGTCAACGCCATTATAGGTGAAGGGGACAGAGCCCCCAGCAGGTTGTGAGTGCCACTATTGCTGCACACTGGGCTGAAGGAAGGCAAGGACAGTGGGGCGGGGGACCACAGTGGCAACAAGGAGGACCCAAGTACTAGGGTATCTGCAACAGTGTCAAGGATTTCAGAACCAAGGGTATCCACATGGGCAACACCAATTACATAACCAGCAGCCTCAAGCAGCTGACATGCAAGTGTGGCATCCGCCACAGTGTCAGCAGTGCGGTGCTGTCCTGGTGAGCAGAGTATCAACTGGGGCTACTGCTCCCTTTGGAGGAGCAGCAGTGATGGGGGCATCCCCCTCTCTTTCCCTCGAACAAATATATACCCTGATTGGGATAGCCAACAGAGAGCACTTGCGTGTCCGGTCTTATCAACGGTCATCCACCCTGAAGAGAAACCTTTGGTGGGGGTGAAGATAGGAAATAAACAGGTCATATTTATGGAGGACCCAGGTGCAACTAAATCATGTATCATGGAGCAAAATCTTCCCTTATCAGGAAAATATCTTGATGCACAGGGATTCTCTGGGGCTATTTCCAAGGTTCAATACACTGAGGAGCTGGATGTAAAGGTGGGAGGGAAGGTAGTGCGGGCACCCTTAACAATATTCTGAAAGTTCCCCTGTTAATTTACAAGGTAGGGACCTGCTTAGCACATTAAACATGAGGATATCATTTACAGATCATTTTATAGTTTGTTCCACAACTTGGGTTTGCACTATAAGGGCAATGTTGATAATGCATACAATGACAAGGGAGGTGGTGGTCCACGGGACTCCCGTGGACCCTGATATGTTTATTTATGTTATTACCTTGCTTGTGGAGGCGGTACCCAGATTGCCAAAAAGTGCTGGCGAGTGCCCACAGATTTAATTTTTCGGCCAGCAGTGTCACCTGAGGTGGTGGCAGGAAAAATATTGTAGCTGGATTTGTAGGGATTGTTGATTTCCGACAAGAGTGTTGTCATGTTAGGAATTGACAGGGACGGGTGTGAGTGGCTCAAAATGCTCTGTGTAGATCCAACGTTACAGTTAAAGGAAATGAAGGATGATGAGTTGTTTGATAATATTAGCAATCTGTATCCCCTGTGACCTAATGATATAGTACCGCATGGTGCAGTGCCCTCCGATAGCAATATTAACCCCACCGTTATTTCTTGATGAACACTTCCAACATGTGCCTTCACAGTTATGGACTACAAATCCACAGGATTTATGATTATGATTATTGAAAGACGTGACCCCTGTACATATAACAATGAAGTCAGGTGTGGTGCAGCCCAGGGTAAGACAAAATCCATTATCGAGGGAGGCAGAGGAGAGTATTATAAAGAAAATACAGGCCCTGTTGGACCAGGGGATCATTGTGCCATCGAAATCTCCATGTAACACAGCAATATACCCTGTCAAAAAATCAACAGGGGGCAATTGGAGAATGATCCAGGACTTGTGCCCCGTTAATGATGTAGTTCAGAAAGAATTTCCAGTCATCCTGAATACTGCACCAATTTTATACAGTATCCCCAAAGAAGCCACACACTTTAATGTGGTAGACGTGAAAAATTCATTCTTTTCGATCCCACTCCATCCTGAGGCGAGGTACCTTGCGGCATTTACACAGGGCAAGATGCGGTTTGAATATTCTAGGTTACCTCAGGGATACTGTGAGAGCCTGAGTATTTTTAACAGGATATTGTATGCTGATTTAGCGAACCTTTAGGTGCCTAGAACATTTATTCAGTACGTGGATGACCGGGTAGTGTGTAGTGACAGTGAACAGCACTGCCGAAGGGACTCCATTCCACTTCTACAATTGCTGGCCTGTAAGGGATACAATGTTGACAAGGCCAGGTTGCAATATTGTCAATGGGAGGTGCTCTATCTGGGGCAGTTTATATCAAAGAATGGTAAAAGAATACTAACAGATAGGGCAGCGGATGTATGTGCCACCCGCAGACCTGCCTCAGTTAAATAAATGCAGATATTTCTGGGCCTGTGCAATGGATCCAAAATTACACAGGATACACAAGACCACTCTTACAGGGCCTTAGGGAAGCACAAAAAACAAAGGACTATAAGTTACAGTGGACGGCAGACATGATCAAACAGTTCGACAACTTAAAAGAAGTCATTAGTTTGGCACCCGTACTGGGTACCCCAGATTACACGCATGAATTTTACTTGCTTTCACATATAGATGGCCAATTTATGACAGCGGGACTGACTCAGAAGAGCACTATGAGCCATAAGCCATTGGCCTATTATAGTGGCACTCTGGATGCAGTGATGCAAGGGCAGTTTGCGTGCGAACAAGTTTTAGCAGCTGCTGCTTTCGCAATAGAGAAAAGTTCTACAATTGTACTGGGATGGTCAGTTCCATTGTACGTGGAACATTCTTTGACATTCTAGAAAGGTCAAAATCTACTCTGACTACACAAAGATCTTCGGTGTATGATGTTATCCTTTTTAAACCCCATATTCATGTGGTTAGATGCAAAACAGTGAACCTTGCTACCTTTTTAACAGACATGCCCACTGCAGATGACTTAACGATGCATGACTGTGCCACATATGAGGAGGAGGAGGACAACATCCCCAAACAAGGGGCTGTGCATTGTCAGAGGGTGAGATACTTTTCGTTGATGGGTCTTCCACAATTGATCAAGAGGATAGCCAAAGACAAACAGGGACAGTGATGGTAAGACTTGAGGAAGGAAAGTACAAGATGGTGGTCATGAAAACAATGCCCATGCATTATTCTGGACAGGCAGCAGAACTCAAAGCACTCATTGAAGCATGTCACAATATATTCGGACTCGGCGTATGTTACAGCAAAAGTTCATGTGGGTTTATCTTGCTGCAAGAGCATGGGGTTTCGGAGGGCTGATTGATCCCCAGTGCAGCATGCAGCACTGCTAGAAATACTGATAGAAGCATTGTCCCAGCCGTCTGCTGTGGCAGTCATCAAATGCACTACATACACTATCAGGACAGATGAAATATAAATGGGTAATACAGCCACCAACACGGCAGCCAAAGTGGCAGCGTATCTGTCAAATGAAATACTCGCTGAATACATTGTGAATGCCCCACCTGCAAGTGACCATCCAGCACCTTAGACAGTGTTGTCCGTCTCACAGATTATCGAGCTACAAAGAAGGGCACCAGAAAGGGAGAAAGAGTTGTGATCACGGAGAGGTTGCAAGAAATCCTCCGAAAGATTTGTTTTGGAGACAAGAGGTCTCTGGGAAGACATAAATGCCCCGGGAACTGCTAGCAATAGCCTTTGAACAATTAGACTACCCATCTCACAGTTTGAAGAAACACATGGCAGCACATATACAGGAGGACTTGTTAATACCGAATATCCATGAAAGCATTACAGAAATGGCTGTACATTGCACCACAAGTCAAAGTTTCAGTACTGGGAAGACACTTCATGTGTTATGGGGTACCTTGCCCCACCCTACTGGGTCGTTCTGTGAACTACACATAGATTACACTGATATGAGTAAATGTTATAATGGCTCTAGGTACATTATTGTAGTGGTTTGCCCTTTCTCAAGGTGGGTGGAAGCAGGGCCATGTGCGCAATCGGATGCCAAGTGTGCTGCCAGATTTTTAGTACATGAGGTGTTCCCTCAATGGGGTGTGTGCGAGGTTTTAAGGTCAGACAATGCCACACATTATTTCAATGCATCATTACAGCACAACAATGCACTACTCCGCATTAAGCACTGGATATGTTCAGTTTACCACCCACAGGCCAAAGGCATTGTGGAGAGGATCAATGGGCTCCTCAAAAGTAAATTGCCTAAACTGTGTACTACGTTGAAGAAGAACTGGGTGTACTGTTGCCACTGGCCCTCTTCAGTTTGCGCACACAGCCCAGAAAAGACCACCATTTGTCACCTCATGAAGTGGTCACTGGTCGGCGTATGCACACCCCTATAAGAAGAGCTTCAAATGCACATAGGGCCGCAGCCGTACTAGCTGATGAGTTTAAAGACTATTTAACCACAATAACTAGGGCGATTAAATGTGTCTCCTGACAGATTGCACCTCCCAGGATTGAGACGACTTAGACACCTGATGTAGCAACTATTACAGTGACAGATCCCAAGCATATGACCACACAACTGCTGCTGCCTGGTGACTTCATTTACATCTGTAACTTTGTGCACAAGTGGAATAACCCTTGGTCCTACAGGCTCTATGAGGTGGTGTTTTGTACTCCCCTTGCAGTGAAAGTGAAGGAATTTCACTATTGAGTCCACCTCTCTGACGTCTGTAGGGCCGGTACATTAGCACACCAATTATCTTAAAAAAGAGGGGTAGCAATATTTGTGCCCCATCTACCTCATCGGCCTGTCCAGTTGTAATAGGTTTACAGTAGCATGCTCCAGTGGCAGGCCAATGCTTAGCTGCTAGCTCTGTATCTTTCTTTTTTCAGGTGTGCTTTTTTCTCTCTCTCTCTTTTTGTGGTTCTTCTCTCTCTCTTTCTCTCTCTTTCTCTCTGTCTTTCTTCTTTCTCTCTCTCTTTATTTTCATTGTTATTTGTGTAAGAAGGATATCTTGTGTGTCTCTCCTTCGTAGTTGTGTTGTTTGTTTGTGTTCTCATTTCAGGAACGAAGAAGATGGATGGGAATGATGTAAATAACGGGCCTCATTACGAGTTTGGCGGTAGCCGTCACTGCATTACAGCAAGTAGGAGATTGTCCACCAATACAAAGCAACATAATGGTATTTCTGAGATCACCATTTAAGCTGCCATCCCTGAAAGCATGTATAGAATAATGAAAAGGGAGGTCCGAAAAAAGTATGATACATATCACTGGCTGGGTTTGGATGTGATTGCGGATATATGCAAACCTGAGTTTACCACCTCATGGTATTCCAACATGAGTGGTGTGGGAAGAAACGTTGTGAATGAAAGCTATTATGTGTGTTCACTCATTCCGCATGCATCAGGGGCTCCGAAGGTGCTAGTACCACAAGCAGTCCCAATTATAGAGGCACAATGCCTTGTTAATTTTGTGCTATGCACAATAAAAATAACGTTCCAGGCATATAGTGTGCAACTGCAACTGCAAATGGTGGGTCCAGATCTTGTACAGTGCAGCAGTGATTCAAAAGACATCAAGTGTGTGGAGCTTCCATATGTGATGGTGAAAGGGCAGGACACCGCACTACCTTGCTTGGCAGAAGGACTGGTAACATGCAGCAAGAAAAGGATAGCAAGGGTGGACAATTTCCTTGGCACAAATCTGTTCAGAGCATATCACAAAGCTGACATGAATTGCAACAATGGAAAAGCCGGTGCGAGTGCACAAGGAAGAAGAATGCCTAATGGTTGCAGATAGTGAGATGGGAACTGGTCCAGCTTGCAAATGATACATAGAATGTGTTCAACATGATCAAGGTTGAGTTGCGTGCATTGAGACTTATGACGATGCAAAACCGATATGTGTTGGACATGTTAACAGCAATGAAAGGAGGGGTTTGAAAAACATTTGGCGATTCCTGCTTCACATTCCAGAGGATGCTGATAATGCATCATTATCCCACATCATCGCAGCTGTCCATGTCCTCAGTGTTTGCATGAAAAAGGAGGGAGGAATACAGGACAGTGATTGGTTTACCTTGGCCTTTTGCTGGGTGCCGTCGTGACTCAGAACGATCATGAAGATGTTAATGTCTGTCAGCGTATTCATCCTTTTTTTGCACCTGTCAACTGGACCTTCAATGTAGTGCTAATGTGGCACCTAATAGCGCAAGAATGATGGTATCAATTGGGGTTTCAAAAGCACCTCTCAAGATAAAAGATATCGAAGTACAGACAGATAACCTGCAAAGTGGTCCTAAGTATGCAATGCTCTGCATCCTATACAGATATGAAGTTGACCATCTATACCACTACCATCTCTCCACCCCCTGATCTAGAAAATTACACAGAGGTTTGGATGGACATGGCAGAGGATCGGGGGTGCATCTATATGACTTGTTCACCTGAAGAATATGCACATAGAGGGGAGATTTTGAGGTCATTATATAGGGTGTGGGTACCGATAAAGGGAAGAACCAGAACTGCGTATTGCTAAGCAGTAAGCCCAGATGCACTCCTTGAGAACCTAAGTTCTATAACTCATTGACCATGATGGTAACGTGGATTTACTGAGTAATATCAGACTAAATATTGATGTATATCACATTATAAACATCATTCAATTAAATGGTACTTCTTCCATCCATGTAAAAGCAGTTACTTCAACTAAAGCTTTAGAACAGATAGACCAGGAATATCGAAAAAAACATTTGTAACAATCGTAAGTGATAAGGTGCATTTTAATTAACCCATCATCTTTTTTTTTCTTTCTTTCAAAATGAAATATCCAAACAAGGATGTATCGACAAACAATAAGTTATATACATTTGTTCCACATATCATTAACCTTCATTTAGTCATGAAATCATTACTGTGCGTCGTAAAAAACGACCAAAACAAACTAAATCGAGTATAACAATTAGAAACAACTTTTCACCTGTGTAGCAATCCCCATCAGGGAAAGTGTGTGGGGGCTCTTATACATAAAGACAGCTCCCTCCAGGAAAGCCCTTTTGTGGATCTTGCAAAAATAACCGAGGCGTTTCCGATCCTATAGATCCATCTTCAGGGTGGGGCTTCACTGTTCTTGTGTTCATGCAGGACAGTAGTGGTTTATAATTCTTTTAAATCTTCCTCTGTGGGGAATTTAGAAATAACAAGTGTTTTAATCTATTTGTCTAAAACAGTCGATTCTCAAAGCTAAACTATCTGAATAAGAATTTTAAATGTCACTGACCTCTCCCGGAAGATTGATGTGGTCCGGGATCAGGACCTAGTTAAAGGAAAGTACAACGGTAACTAAAAGCCAACCCTCTCATTTGAGTATTTTAATCTACCAAGGTTGAAAGGTTCTTAGTTAACATATTCCATTTACTCACCCAGTCTTCAGAATGTAACTCTCAGGAGACTGAGAAGCGGCAGAAAGCGGCACCAGAAACCCTAAAAGTCAAATTATGTGTCAATTAAAACTTAAGTTTAAATACCTCCTGGTAAAGCAGCATTTCGGCTAGAGGCAGATCTCAGGCAAGTATGGAGTCCCTAAGAGGGCCGATGCTAAATCAAACTTTAAAAAAAAAAAAAAAGATTTTTTATATGGATGTGCACCTAATGCACATCAGTATTAGCGGATTCCTCGAGCGACTTCACGAGAAGATCGCTATGGGAGACTGAAGCTCACCTGATTATCGAGGCTCGGCGCTCCGTGCTTGTTGCTGCAGTGTTCGCTAACCGAATGTCTGGTAGCGTACACCGTAGTCACGGCAACCTCACGCATGCGCGTGAGGTCTTGGTTTTTTTGGCAGCCATGTTGGTGTGGGCGCGGGTACGCCATACAATTGTCATGGCGACAAAACACGCCATTATTCCTGGCAAGTTCGAATATGAGTGTGTAGGCTCATACTACTGAGGATTGCAAGTGCCTGGGGTATCCAGGTTATGAGAAAGTGGATTAGAGAGCGTAAGTACTTGGATCTGTACATAAGTGTCTAAAAAGAGAGCACACAGTTAATGCTGCTGTGTTGTATCACATCTATTGATCATTTGATGTAACGGCTTTTGTTGACTAATCTACTTCTAAATAACATGTCCTGTGTCATTCCGAAGAGCGGCAGACTTAGGTCACCGTGAAACCCTTAGTTAGTCACTTTTACACTAATGTGAGATGGGGGCACCCCACGGTTACAGATTTGTGCCGCGGTAGTGCCCTCACTCACATCCAATCTGTCCTGCTTTAACAATCACGAGAGCCGAGATCTATGGGAAGTAGTGTCCCCTCCTAACACGGCCTCTCTCTGGCTTTGTTAATAACTCACATCATTAGCGACAGATGATTTTTACCTTTAAACCCCTGGTGTATGCCATATTTAACAGATGTGAGATGGGGCACACCGCGGTTACTTATTGTGCCGTGTCGGTGCCACCACTCACATCGAGTACGTCCCATGTAAACACTGTAAATGGCTGAGGACGATTGGAACTGTGTGCTCTCTTTTTAGACACTTATGTACAGATCCAACTACTTACGCTCTCTAATCCACTTTCTCATAACCTGGATACCCCAGGCACTTGCAATCCTCCTTAGTAGTATGAGCCTACACACTCATATTCGAACTTGCCAGGAATAATGGCGTGTTTTGTCGCCATGACAATTGTATGGCATACCCGCGCCCACACCAACATGGCTGCCTCCGAACAGACCTCACGCGCATGTGTGAGGTTGCCGTGACTACGGTGTACACTACCAGCAGTTGGGCAGGCATTCGCTACCGACATTCGGTTAGCGAACACCGCAGCAACAAGCATGGAGCGCCAAGCCTCGATAATCAGGTGAGCTTCAGTCTCCCATAGCGATCTTCTCGTGAAGTTGCTCGAGGAATCCGCTAATACTGATGTGCATTAGGCGCACATCCATATGAATTATTTCTTTATTTTTTTTTTGAAAGTTTGATTTAGCATCGGCCAATTTAGGGACTCCATTCTGGCCTGAGATCTAATTTCTAATCACACGGCAGTGCACACCCGCCCCCATATTTTGCTTTTACCGATAAAGGGAAAACAGCCATATGTGGAAGCGGAAAGGAGACTGCGGGAGTGGGGGGCGGTTTAATTTAAAGAGTTTTTCCAGTAGAAGTAATATAAGGGGAGAATATTGGGAAGTGGGCAGCCCCTTCTCACCCTCCTAGGCAGTGAGGCGAGATGCATTTGAAGCACTGTGATGGGCCAGCGGGAAGGGTGACAGTGAAATCAATATAATCAAACATAATCAACCCACATAGTGTAGCACTGGGAGCAAGCAACATTGCTATTTTGCATAGATATTAGTTAACCTAGGTAGAAGGTAAGGCTGGCACGCAAATACAGTTTTGCATGCATTAGGCCCTAATTGCGAGACAAGGGTAATCTCCAGCCATGCCCGCGCTCCCATGAGGACAGGTCACACCCTCAAACGCCAAAACGCCTATCCATTGTCTTGCAGTTTTGCAAAGATATATTTTTTAATCAAGAGGAATGTGTCCTACAAGAATGTGATCGCAGACCGGCGCCTGGTGTGCATGTTATCTCACACTGGCCAAAACATGACCCTGCCCATCCCAAGGCGACAATGAGTGATAGTCCATATAACTGACAACACCTTAAGATTCCTAAATTCCACGGTACCAGGTGCCCTGTGACCACCAACCCCAAACTAAAAGGTCTTGAAATGTTCAAATAGGATAGACAGGGCACATCATTGAGCGACACTCATGTGATTTGTATTGCAATGTGCTGGGAGAGATACAGTATAGTTCAAAACGAGGGTGGAGACCTTGGTACCGGATGGCATGGAAGAGAGTGAGTGATATGTATGTTTGAAGGTTAAAGTGTGCCATGACCTCCTTTGTGCTCGTCTTGAGGCCTGCCAAGTGCACAGCATGGTTATAAAACTGCATTATGTCAGAAGTGTAGTTAATTTGATCTTTGACCTTCAATGTGAGACGAAGATGATCACGGAAGCACCTACGTGATGTAAAACAGACAGATTGGGATGGCACCAATGGCCCGGCATCTCTTATGGAGTGGATCAAGTATAGGCACCCACCAACCAACCACGTAGGATTTTACTCTATGTATTGCGTCATGTATGACAATGATTTACTTTATAAGATTCTGCTTGTACTCCTTTTTTGCAGTGTGTTCTTAGCAGCAGAGTTCTTTTCTGTTGCTCTCATCTGCGTGTGAGATTAAAACTTGTTATCCTTAAAAGATAGACTTGGGCCTTTCTTCCCCAGAAGGTTGTATCCTCTCTCATGTGAGCGTTTAGGGACTTACCTTCAAAAGCAAATAAAAGCAGTATAACAAATGTCAATGTCAAACACTACAAAGAAATGTTGGACAATGAATGCCAACAAGAGGAAGAAATTGAATATCAACTAGATAAAGACACTCCTGAGGGCAGTCAACCTTCCCTTACAGGAAGCCTAGAACCACTTGGAGAGCCACTCATTCTAAATGAAGCAGAAATAGCCACGACTGAGGTAGAAAATACCATGTATCAATCAAAACAATCTGAAGAAGACGTGTCAGTGCTAAAATCACAGCTAAATGATGATCAACTCACCATTTATCCAGAAGTTACTGAATAAATTGAACATGGTTTTAAACATCAAACTAAAACTTGTAGCTGTAAACATTATAAACCTCAGGTCCTGTATGTAAGTGGTGAAGCTGGTTCTGGTCAAACATTCTTAAGCAAAGTTTTCAGCACATTTCTACAAAACATTGCAAACAACAACCTTTCGGCTGTTGTAACAGCCCCACAGGTTTAGCTGCCTACAACATCAGAGGTGTAAATTACCACCGGATACTGCTCCTTCCAGTACAATACCAAAACAATTAAGAATACTACAAATTATCAGCAAAAGCTGCTACTGAAGTACACAGAATTCTGAAACAAATGGAAGTTCTCCTAATAGTGGAAGTAAGCATGGTTTCCAATCTCATGTTGGCTTTAATTAATCTCAGAATGGAAGACGCCCTGAAAACTGACTACAAAGAGCTGTTTGCAGGAAACCACATTATTGTTTTTCGGAGACCGCCTACAGTTAACACCATTAAAGGTCAGCCTATTTTCAAAACATTCGGACACAAGCAATGCCGCAACACAATCAGCAGCATTGGAAATGTACATCTCTGGCAATATTTTCACTGCAGAATACTAACTCAAAACATGCATCATTCTGCAGACCACACCTATGCTAACATTTTGAAAAGCTTTAGAACTGGTCTACTTAATAAGGATGCAAAATCCATCTTATATAGTAAACTAATCCATGAGCTATATGGGTGAAAGACAACTGCTCCTGATGTCATGGAACAATTAACTCAACAAAATATAAAATGCATTTCTTTAATGCCATCTCTTGCAAGCTGTAGTGCATTAAATGAGACAATGTTAAAAAAGAAATGCAACCCATACTGAATGTCAGCTCCACAGACAAACTAGAAGTGCTTGGCATGACACCCCCTATTTGTCAACAGGCAACAGCATGACTAAATAACTTAGAAAAATGTATCACCAACACAACGGGATGGAAAATAAATATTTGTGTTTAAACTGCCGAGTATTTCTAAAACATAACCTTGTTGTAGAACAAGGTTTAGTCAATGGAACAATTGGTACAGTTGTTGGCTTAAACATATCCACATGACAACAACATTCAGTTTGTCAACATTCACTTTGACAAACTTTCCTTCTTTTCAAAGACATGTTTGTACACTGAGAACAATTCTCTCTATCTCGTGCATATGCTGTCACTATTCACAAATCACATGGTCTAACCCCAGATCACGCATTGATTGGAATTGGCAGAAGAGTCCTTAAAGAAGGTATATGTTACAGAGTACTTTCACATCTCCGTACACTTAATGGTCTATTCCTAGTTAACTTTGATGTAAACAAAGTCAACACTGACATTCCTTGCATTGTAGAAGCTACTGACTATGTGCACAGTACACCTCCATCTCCCTGTATTTCATAAAATACAACTTTTAAAATGCAAACTTATACAAACAGAACCTACAAATGATCTCCCAACAATACCGCTAAAGATACAATGACCAACCGTTTCTCCATCAAATATTACAACCACAAAACTGTCTACTACAAACTCAACTGCACGTTCATCAGAAGACAAACTGACAAATAACTCTTCTCAAAAAAGATCTGCAGGCCCATTAAGCAATGCAGAGGCACAACTCTCTGGTCCATTTAAATTCAGCAGCAGCACAGCTGGATTAAATCGCTATGCAAATGTAACAATCAATATTCTCTTCTAATTTCCACCAATTGTTCCCAACATGTACTTAAATGGCTTGGACCAGTTGTGTTTGCAAATGCTCATCCGTCACAGAAATGCCACAAATAATCCTGACAATACTTACAGTGTCTAAGGTATAAGGCAGGAATTGGACTACTGTGTAGGAATGGTAAAATGTACCATAAACACACAGGACGATCCACAAGAATACTTAATGTACTTACTACAAGTACTGGAAACCAAAAACATCCCTATGAATGAAATCTTCTAGATTTCATACTTGTGGAAACATACATGTACTATCTGCAACCATGTTTCACAGGAGCACCTCCCTAATGAATGATTTTGTATGTATGCAAAAAAAATTGTGAATTGATTCCATTTCATCAGCTTCTGCAGAATGCAACTCATGGCATATTATGACCTTTTTGCAATTCAGACAATCGTTACAGCATACAAATAAACTCACGTGGGCAGTATGTCATACTAATGCTTCTAACGTATGATGCAGATGGTACCAAAAATAGCTATAAGGTACCTATTGGCAAGAAATCCTTCACAACAGTAATACACCGATGCCACAATCACTTCAGGGCACTATACAGCAAATGTCAAAAAAGAAGTAGGTGGTTTGAATGTAACAACACCTCTGTTACTCCAAAACATAGGTTACGAGCAAATCTAACAAATGCCTACTTAATATTGCTTCAACCCAAATTTACTCACTAAACTGTAGCACAATAAACAGAATAGCCAACAGGTATCTAACTACATCCATAATACTAGAATAGTACTTTAAAAAGTCAAGATAGTTAAAATAAACCAACAGGTTTCTAACTACTTCAAAAATACCCTTCATTTCAATATACTTCAAATAAGCCATCACAGTTCTTGTTACTACAAAATGTCTTCTAACGTCCAAAATAGTTAGAATATGCCAACACGTATCTTACTACTTTAAACATTCCCTTAATTACAACACACTTAAAAAAACATACTATCACACTTACACTTACATAATCATAATATTGTTTTTTAATCCTTTATGGATTTGTTTTCCCAATGACCCAATGATTACATAATGTCAATACAACAAACCAAACATGGTAGATAGAATGTACTGTTTATTGGGTAAAGAAAAGTCAATGTATATGTAAAATTGTATGCGATTAAAGCTTTTAAACTATCCTGCTTAACACATTATACCATTTTCTTTGCACAGAAAATGAACAACAGATTCCAGCTTTATTACTGAATGCAACCAAGTAACCATACCAAGCATAAACAAATACATATTCCAGAAGCGCTATGCTTGATTGTACTACAATCATACATACCATATATACTTCAATGATATCATTCCACCAAATTACAGATAGGGTATACTCCCCCTACAGTTCCTATAATGACCATACACATCTTACTATATTGTGTGGGGCCAGTGCCCAGATTCTAGGGGGCATGGCCGTAGACTCTTGAATCTGGTCACTGGCCACAACCACCACAATATAATTAAACCATATAACAAGTACATACACTACACCTTCAAAGAACAAAACTCATCCTGAAACCCTGCAATTGAAATAATGTCAGCAAAAACTAAAATTGACTGCAGACTCTTGACATCTGCAAACCCTTTTTTACCTATCAGAACAGCTCCATGTCAGCTCTATTCCACTCCACTATCCTTTCCACATCCTCTTTCAACCATGAAATATCCCCAAAAGTGTTTTCGAAATCGTTCGTTCACAGCGCTGCCTGCGGTCTACCACGGTGTCCGCGGACACAGTGGAATCTGCATGCCCTCTTTTCACTTATAAAAACTGTTTATTCCACCCCCACCCTTCCAAGCCACTATTTAGGCCACCCAATAACCCCAAATGTGTTTTCCAGGCTTTTTACCCACTGCGCTATCCACGGATACCACCGTCAGCTGTCTGAGGATCCAACATGGTGTAAAATATGAACCACCTCACGCTTTTCACCATCCAATCAGCAGGCCCTTCCGATGTCTGCGGACATCATGCCAGACTCTGATTGGTCCATGGGGGTGTCCGCGGACCGAATAGGCAAGTGAGTCCACAGCCGGACCCAGGTACCACTCATTTTTTTGTTACCTACTTTTGGATGTTTTTTTAAAAACTACTAGACGGATTTATACCAAATTTACAAAAGCATGCTTTTGGGAGCAACCAATGGCTCCTAATGTAAATTTGCTGAAAATCCATCGATTGGTTTGATATGATATGATATGATATGGTATTTTATTTATAGCATGCCTATACACAAGTGTTTTAAGGCACGACGAGGCAATGGGGGGGACAAGTCAATGATCTTACTAGGCCCAGTGACATTGAGATCATGCAAGTGCAGGACTGTAGATGTGAGCAAATTTGTTTTGAAAAATATAATGCATACATCATACTGGACCCTGATTGGTCCAGGGGGGTGTTTGCAGACGAAATATGGAAGCAAGGGCATCGACCGGGCTCAGTTATCCCTTATTTATTTATTTATACATACTTTTGCCCGTTTAAAAAAAATAAAAACTACTAGCCGGATTTACACCAAATCTAAGCACATATTTGAGACCAAGCCACCGCTCCTAGTTCAAATTTTGTGAAAATCCATTGAGCGGTTGAGCTGTAGGTTGAGCACATTTGTTTTTCTATTGCGTCTATTAGGATTTCCACAAACATTGCCCCCCCCCTTGACAAAAGCACAACAGACTCTGCAGAATAATTCCGAGCGGGCCATACACTTTTTTTTGCAAAGTTTTGTGAGGATTTGTCCAGGGGCGGTGAAATTATAAGCCGCCCAAAAAGTGCTCTTCCTGTGGGTTGAGCAACTTAACCATAACTACAGGGCCGCTACCGCATTTTTCCTAGTACATTCTATTTTGGGACCACCCACTATACAGCCTGGACTTTCTGTACAGGCGCGTAAAGTGGAATACTTTGGTTTCAACACACTCTGCCCACAGAATTAAATCCATGTCCATTCCAGGCCAGGCTGCAATTGTGTTACATTTTCATCACTTTGATAACTTCATCAGTACTCTGTGATTGGTATCTTTGGGGTAGCTGTATTTTAATAGATTATGGAGTCTGTAATTCAATGCCTTAACTTCAGTGCCATCTGTGAGAGTGAATCCTAATTTCTACCCCAATAGCTATTGGCATAGATGCTTAGCAAGGACGAATGTTTGTTTAATAAGAAGAGCATGGACTAAAAAGCCATAATATTAAAACCTATAGTTCTGTACTTGCCTTTTTAGCTCAGTTGTTTCTATCAGAGATGCTAAGCAATATGACCGTTTTGTTTGAGAAAAAATGAGCATGTGCGAAATGGTTATAGCCTGTAGTTGCTGGAGTCCGAAAATACCTGTTTAAAGAGTCTCTGATTTTCATTTTGCAGGAAAAATTCAACGCTCTATGAATGGTTTAGGTTGTTTGCTCAAGAGCATTTTCAAAAATATCTTCCAAATAGTGAATTCTAAAGAATGTTTGTCACTATATATGGTTTACAAAGTAGTTTAAAAACAGAAAAAGGATGTAGTGGGTGAGGAGACATGGAAGAAGGTCAGTAGTGTAATATGAGAGAGAGTAAGAGGTACATGCAATTAGGGCACCCACACAAGAGGCCAAGGATGCAAATGCCCTCCAGGAAATCTCCAGATTTCCTCATAGGACAGTCCACCTCTGGGTGTTTCCTTTGGACCTTTACGCTGTCAGAAGCAAGTTCAGCTCTGTATTTCAGCTTGTGCTATTCCATTGGTATGTGTATTTGTATTTATTTGCATTTCTTGAGCGCTTTCACCAAAGTGCTTTACAATAGGTTATGATATGATATGATGTTTTATTTATATCTCGCTCATACACAAGTGTTGCAGAGCACGACCAAGCAAAGGGAGGGTGGAACAAGGGAGAATATAAACAACAATCTTACTAGGCCCAGTGACATTAAGGACGTACAAGTGCCTGGAAAAGGGAAAAGGGGGAAAGTGTGAGGAAGTGGGAGAAGTGGAAAGTGCAGCACAAAGGAGAGAACATAATAAATAATAAGTGCATTAAAAATCAAGAATTAAATAATAAATACAGGCAGAGGCAAGTGTGTGATTTGTCAGGTAGGGTATATCTGATAAGTGCAGGAGTAGATTGGGGGACTGTATGGGTAAAGATACAGATCCCAGTGCAAGGGGTGGCTCGGAGACAGTGCAGGAGTGTGAGCAAGTATCTGGGCCTGAAAGACAAAGGGTGGCCAGGAGCATGGTGCCGAGAGAGAAAACAGATCAGCAGGGGAGAAGAGGGGCAAAGGCAGAAGCAAAGAGGAAGGTCTTGAGGTGCTTCCGGAACCGGAGATGATTCTCCTCAAGTTTCTCAGTGGCAGGGCGGCTGTTCCAGGGGGAAGCCCCAGCCATGGACAGAGATCTACCCCAAGCTCGTTTCTTTGAAAAACCACTGACCTTGAGGGAGTTCGAGGTAGAGGAGCGAAGAGGTTGAGTGGGGAGATATTTACAGAGCGATAGCTGAAGCAATTTTGGACCCAGGCCCCTGAAAGCCTTGTGGACAATGCAGAGGGTTTTAAATGTAATCCGTGCGTCCACTGGGAGCCAATGAAGGGATTTCAGAGCTGGAGAGATAAGATCCCAGGGCTTGAGGCCAAGGACAAGTCTTGCAGTCCTGTTCTGGATTAGTTGTAAAGGGCAGAAGATTTAGAAAGAGGCTGTTACAGTAGCCCAACCTAGAGAGAACCAGAGCTTGGGAGACAGTGAGCTTCTGAGGGAAGGAGGCGATAGGTTAAAGAAAAAAGCAGTACAATCAATAATGTTTAAATGGAAATAGAAAACTAGTAAAACATTAGAAACAGAAAGAGATCAGCTTTCAGCCGGGATCAACAAATATGAAGGGTGGGAGAAGCACCAATGTTTGGTAATTCCATAAATTTGGAGCTAGAAGGGAAAATCAATGGAACTGTGAGAGAGAATGCGGGGGCGTTAGAGAGTAAGAACGTGAAGATGTTGGGAGCGAGGACAGCATGCAAGAACATAAGGAAAAAGAATAGAAGAGAGATATAGGGAGCAGGACCATGATAGCATTGCAATACGATGGACACAATCTGAAAAAGTCGAGAGTCAAAAGGAAGACGTGAGATTGAGGGAAGGGAATCCCTGAGAGAAGAACAGGGAGGTAGTTGAAATGTATGGGGTTCATGTCAAGTTACTAAAGAAGAATGATGGTCTGTGTTATTTCTTGTCATGAATGCTTCTGTGAATAATTGCTTCTGATTGGTTTTCATAATTACCCTAATGATTTGATGTGTGTTCATTTGTATGTATTGTGGGCAATAGTGTGTGTGTTACTACCTCAAGGCTATCAATCAACTCCTTAAATGAATGTTGCCCTCAAAGATGACTCCACCTCCTTGCTTTTAAATGTTTCCCCAGAAGTATTTACTTGATTTCATTTGCAATGCTTTTTAATATGAATTACAGAGTTGCTGTAGAGTTTGGACAAATGTTTTGGCTGAAATGTGTTCAATGTATGATAACTCTTCTTGAACACCATCCTGTTGATGCATCTAAGGACAAGCAGATATTTTGAATTGTGAAAATAATATCATGGAAAGGCTCATTTGTATTGAAGCAGTACTGATGGAGTCATCACAGGTATTTGAGTTTCAACAGACAGTCCAAATACAATGGCATTGTGTACTCTATCTGTGCCCTTTCTTTCTCCCAAATAGTACGGTCCACTACACACTTTCTTTCTAATGTATCCTCTAAAAGAAGTTAAAAAAAGAGCAGACTTGTACAAAAGTCACATTTCCTATACTACAGCATGCATGACAAACAATGACAACTACTCCAGGCCCTAAGATATCAGAGCCACAACTCCATGACCAGACAGGTCCTGACTCCCTGTGGTGAACAGTCACAAACCACGTACCTAAACTCAAGTGTTACACTGGCACTGACACTGTGCACAGAAAGCTGGGCAGGAGGCCAGCAATTGGTACACTGAGCCAAACCACTCCTGATACACTCCTGATTTGGAAACCAAGGCATGCATCTCCCTGAAAACAACAAGAAGTAGGTTTGAAATGTACAATGAGATTGATCTATATCCTTGATATGACTACAAGGGGTTGTTTGATCATTGTTGTTGTTTGTGGGAGACATAAAACTTTTTTGGGAAAGTAATGACCTTTCAGCTAATTCAGCGTGTGTTTGGTTCACGTTGGCCTCTTAAGTACCATGTTAGTTAATGATAAATGCCGTTAAAGTCATCAATTCTTTTTAGTGTCCATTTCCAAGGACAGATTCTGAAAAGTGGTGTTTGGGCTGCATGGCATTTGTATGGGTGGATGGATCTTAATCTGTAATCGGAACAGAGGAAGTAAAGACGGCATGATGAATTGTACATACTTGTTTGTCATTCATGTCATTTATTAATCACGGTTTCCTATATAACACACACTAGGCATTGAGACACAAAAGAGCACCTTGCTAGTGCAATAGAATGAAAACGTTCAAATAGGAAACACACAAACTTAAGAAAAAACTTCCACAGTGATTACCATCTGATAATCCCCCTGTTCTGAGCCTCTTCATTGACTGCGAGGCTGCCACCCCCCCCAACCCCTGCCAGGTACCAAGCATTCATATGCCATCCCTCAAACACTTTCTCAGACAGATATCACTATTGATATAGACATGCACACAGGTCTTCACACCACCAATGTCAGATCCAGGCCCAGACTTGCACGGAGGCAGCACAAACACCTACCACCGTGTTGGCTCTTGGCACCTAAGAATAGTGGTCACCGCAGGACTCTGTGACCCACCGGGGATAGAGGGTTAGGGCCCGAGGAGTGGATAGGGAAGGGATTGAGGGTAACCGGAAAGAGGGTTAGGTAGAGGTTGTGGATATGGAGGGGGGTTTGGGGGAAAACATGCTCTTTGGCTCCGGAAGCTCAGTTTGGGGTTGCTCTCCGCCCTTTCACACCATTCACATCATTCAAAGACACAACCTTGGTGCCCCAAACCTTGTGCCTGAAGCTTAATATAAACACTTTTCAGCTGAATCTAAGGCCCTGTGGGGTTACATGCATCGGCATTGCTTCATGTCAGTGCACCATGTAATATGGTGCTCACTATCTGGCATATTGCTCTTCAGCAAACTCTACATACCCACACTTCTTACACATACATGATTTGTAAAACACTTCAGCATATGGGTTTGTAAACCACAACAGCACAATTGTAAAGAAATAAACACTACTTAGCTGCGGGTTGCTTTCACCACTGCTCGCTATCGTGTAGGAGTCTGTGTCCAGCGGGGGTGTGACCACATTAGAAAAATACCAGAAAATTATGAGAGTGTGCAGTGGAAGCTGTCCATTAACTCTATTGCGGTGAGCCGTGTATCGCTCAAACAATTGCACCACACAGCCCCTAACTTTACGACCATCAAAGTACTTATGCAACTGTCATGATTCCTACCCATCATGTCCCCAGGCCCCTCCAAGATGTCAGGCTGGAGCCAGGCCACAATCACCTACATGGCCCTCAAGGGCCTCTCCATCCCTCCAAAGACCCACTTGGAGTCAGACTTGGCGCTTGTGGCACCAGACTCACTCACTCCCATAGGATAACATTGGGGATTGGACTTGTAGTGCTTTGATGGGGACAAGATGGATGCCCCCACATATTTCAGTTCCCAGAACTGCGTGTGTAGTCTAGTCTTTTGGGTGTGGTTCAGCCCAGAGGCACTTGGGATACCCAGAGATTATTTAAGGCACGCCCAGGCTAAGAAACACGCTTTGTTTTTTCTGCACCAGCAGCGCGACATTCACCGTGTTCGGATTGGTCTCCAGTAGGCCTGCATCTTTCTTCTGCGCTCAGCTCCTGCAAGAACAAGAACACCGTTAGGAACTGCCTTACCTTGCGGGTCTTCTTCACATCATTCATCCCTTCTTCTGTTCTGAGGGCATCTTCGGCAGTGTCATTCCCATCCTGGCACGCCGCTTTCTAAGGAAAAGGGAAAAGAACAGAAAAAAGACATTAGTAAGCATTCAGCAAATCTTCGCTTATTTTTAAAGACTGTATGAGCTTCAAACGCTTACCTGAATACCAGCCGCTCTGGGGGAACTCTGTCTCCGGAACTTCTCATCCATCTGCAAGAGGGAAAAGACACTCCAGGTTAGCATGGAAACATCTAGAGGCGCCGCATACTGTGCTTACTAAACGCATTTCTTCTTCATAACCGGCATCCACGCTGAAAACGTTGCGGCACCTAAAAGACACAGAAAAATAACTCAGTTCAATACAAATACGAAAGGGTTGAATCGCGCATCACGCTCTCACTCACCTTCAGCGCTACTCATCTCAGCAGCACGCCGCCATCCCCGGACGCCGGCCATCATCTAAGGAAGGAAAGGTACGAAGTTAGAGAACTGTTCAAAAGACTCATTATACTTACCAGTCGGACTCTTGCCAGTGAAGTAACTAGGCAGCAGCGAGCCCGCATCAATCAACGCGCCCCTGGCTGAAAGCAGGACGGAGAGCACACTTTCGAAGAAAACAAGGCCCAGTCTCCAGCCGAGTAAACTCCAGGGAAGGGTTCAAGGCCGTAAGAGGTCAGAACAGGCTGAGTGCCGTCCCCGTGGATACCAGGTGAGCGTTACAGAACACAAAGCCTCACATCAAAATCCATTTGGGCGTCATGGAAACGTCAGAAACCGACCAGTTAGCCCACATGTTGGGGCAGCTAAGTTCCGAAGTAGATACATCCTGGCAGGAGACAAACACCCTGAGGAGAGAGCTGATAGTAGCCAAAGAACGCACTGATGATTTAAGCCAGAAACTTCTCTAGTCACAAGCAGGGCATGCACCATTGCCGGGAAGCGTGCCCTCGATGTCAGCACCATCAGCCAATCCCGTTCAGATAACCCTTCCTAGGGCAGTTCCCTTGGCCCCGCCCGAACGATTTATGGGGGATCCCACGAGGTTTGCAATGTTCATGAACCAGTGCCGCCTGCACTTCCTTTGTAGACCAGGGGCCTTTCTGAATGACCAATCATGGGTCGCTTTTGTGCTATCCTACCTGAGTGGTAGCGCTGCGGACTGGTCTGTACCCTTTGTGGCCAAAGATGATCCTTTGCTGCATGACTTCAGGGGCTTTCAGCAGGAGATGGAAAAGCTGTTCGCCCGTCGTACTCATGGGCAGGCATTGGACAACGAACGTCTGTCCCTACGCCAAGGGAATCAAGACCTATTAACATACATAGCCACGTTCAATAGACTAGTAGTTGAAGCAGAATGGCCAGTGGAGAAGAGAACCACGTTATTTCATCAGGGGCTGCGGGGGGGAGCTCAAGGATGTTCTCGCACAAGTAGTGAACCGCCACAAAAGACTGCTTAGAATTCATTGACCTTGTTGTTCAACTGGATCATAGGTTGCAGGACCGAAGAGCAGATCGAACCAGACCGGACCCTCGCCCTATGTATGTGCGTTCAAAGGACAATATTGCCCGCACAACGGAAGGTTCAGGAGAACCAATACAAATCGGGGGGTCAGATCCCCCTTGACTAAAGCAGAAAGGGATAAAAGGAGACAGCAGCAGTTAAGTCTGTTCTGTGGAAGGTCAGGTAATTTCCTTAAAGAGTGCCCTGTGAAGCCACCGAGGAGGACGGTGGGGGCCACGGACAAGGAAGATACCATCAAGGAATCGGAAAACTCCCCAGCCTGACAAGTGTAGGGGACCACTTGTCGAGCGAAGAAAGTGAACTACAGACCTCCCATTTTGCACTATCTGTGGTCTTGATCAATCACCAACAACCATCTCAGATGCACGCAGTAAGAGCGTACATTGACAGTGGAGCCATTGGGAATTACATCGACCAGGATCTTGCGACAAAGATGGCGCTTCCGTTGCGCCCTAAATCAACCACCGACACTGTTACCACTGTCGATGGAACGGAAATAGCTTCTGGTCCAGTATCCCAATGCACTGCAGCTTTAACCCTTCTGTGCCAGGATGGACACCAAGAATCTATGGTTTTCAACCTCATTAAGGCACCACAGTTCCGGTTGATTTTGGGAATGCCATGGTTGGTAGCTCACAATCCTCTAATCGATTGGCGAGCAAAAGAATTGGCCTTTCCCTAGACTTGCGCCCACACATGTTATCGCCAAGAAAAACAACCATTAGACAACAGAACCTCCACGTTTGCGACTGTGGCAATCGGCACCCTACCAAGTGAATACCAGGACTTTCAAGATGTCTTTCAGAAAGAACAGGCTAATACCCTGCCACCGTATAGACCATACGATTGCCAAATCGACCAGACACCCGGTGCACAAATCCCTTGTGGGCGAATTTACGCACTCACGGAACCAGAAAACCAGCACCTGAAGGCCTATTTTGAGCAATACCTGGCCAACGGGTTAATCCGTCCCTCAAAGTCTCCAGCAGCCAGTCCTCTATTCTTCGTACCAAAAAAGGAGGGGGACTTGAGAACGGGCATCGACTATCGCGCACTGAACCAGATTACGTAAAAAAACGCTACCCCCTGCCTCTGATCCCTGAATTGCTTGATCAAGTCAAAGATGCCCAAATCTACACAAAACTAGACCTGAGGGGGGCATATCACCTTGTTCATGTAAAACAGGGGGACGAATGGAAAACCGCTTTTCGCACCAAATACGGCTTGTACGAATATCAAGTAATGCCCTTTGGCCTTTGAAACGCGCCTGCAGCATTTCAATACTTCATGAACAATGTCCTTCGGGAATTGATTGATGTCTCTGCTCTAGTGTACATCAACAATATTCTAGTATATTCCGCATTAAAGCAGGACCACGTTAAACACGTCCGATCCATATTGGAGAAACTCCGTCAACACCAGCTCTACGCCAAGTGCGAAAAGTGCTCATTCCATGTCTCTGAGGTGGAATTCCTGGGCTTTATTCTCAGCCCGAATGGAATTCAAATGTATGTACACAAGGTAGATGCTATCCTGAACTGGCCATCCCCAAATTCATTCAAGGGGGTTCAAAGTATACTGGGTTTTGCAAACTTCTACCGCCGGTTCATCCCAGGATTTTTGCAAATCGTACATCCCATCACGTCATTGCTAAGGAAAAGCAACAAAAAGTTCCAGTGGACAAAAGAAGCCGAGGAAGCTTTCCAGGAACTCAAAGCAAGATTCACATCTGCCCCAATCTTACGCCACCCTTGCCCTGATCTCCATACCTGGTGGAAACGGATGCCTCAAGCATGGCTATGGGAGCCGTCCTCTCACAAAAGGACCCCGAAACGGGCCAGTTACACCCTGTTGCCTTCTGGTCACGTAAATTCACACCCCCTGAACTCAATTACGCTATCACAGACAAAGAACTCCTGGCCATTAAGTCAGCCTTTAAGGCATGGCGGCACTACCTCTTGGGCGCCAGACACACAATCATCGTGATAACTGACCGCCGGAACCTCCAGTACCTAAAAACGGCAAAGGCCCAATCCTCACGACAACTACATTGGGCTCTTTCTTTTTGCTGAATATGACTACGTGATTACATTTCGACCAGGGGTGAAAAACAGGAAGGCCGATGCCCTTTCCCGTATGGGGGTGGAAGAGCAAGGGTATCAGACCCCTGACCCAATAGCAATCATCCCGAGTAACAAGCTCCTAGGAATCACAGCAACCGTAACTCAGAAAGATTTACATGAAGAAATCCAAAAACTGATGAGTCCGGAGCAATTACAAGCGTGGAGCGCACAAGGAGAACATTACATGATAAAAGATCAGTTGCCCTACTTCAGGAATCGTTTATTCTTACCAAACCAAGAACTACGAGAACAAGTCATGTCCGGTTATCATGATATTTGATCGAGGGCCACCCCGGAATCGCTAAAACCCTAGCCAAGGTAAAACTAAATTATTAGTGGCCCACGTGGCATTAAGACATTATCCAATTCATCCTATCTTGTGGAGTGTGTGCTCAAAACAAGTCATCCAAGCAGAAACCGGCTGGGCTATTACAACCATTGGAAATCCCAACAGCACCATGGCACACGTTGTCCCTCGATTTTATTACTGACTTACCACCCAGTAAAGGGTTTAACACTATTCTTGTGGTCGTGGACCTATTTTCAAAAATGGCACATTTCATTCCTCTTAAGGGGCTCCCAAATGCTTCCACTCTGACAAAGGTATTTCTTGAAGGCATCGTACGGCTCCATGGGTTTCCTTCAGTTTTAGTCTCAGACCGAGGTACTCAATTTGTATCTAACTTCTGGAGAAAATGCTGCTCTATGGCCCAGATCGACATCCGGCTATCCACCAGTCACCATCCCCAAATGGATGGTCAAACTGAGAGGACAAATCAGACGCTTGAGCAGTATCTGCGTTGCATGTTACACCAAGCTGAAGGAAGCTGGTTTGAGCTATTATGGATAGCTGAATATGCTTATAATAATTCCCTACACACCAGCACTGCGCAGACACCCTTTTATACCATGTATGGTACCCAGGTACTTCTGAGTTGGATGTTCCTACAACCCTGGAAATGCCAGCAGTCAAAACCTTGCACACAACCATTTCTCAAACCTTTAAAAGGGCAGCTGAACACCAACTTCAAGCTAAGATTCGCCAAAAGAAGTTTGCTGATCAACGCCGAGCAAAGGCCCCCAACTACCAAGTGCGAGACAAAGTCTGGCTGGCGTCTAAACACGTGTCCATTAAAGGAACACAAACTTTACATCCAAGATACCTGGGTCCATTCACTGTCACCTCCGTGATAAATCCTGTGGCGGTCAGACTAGCTTTGCCGTCAAACATGCAGATTCATCCTGTGTTTCACTTGTCTCTCCTTAAACCTGTTCAACCTGGGACCCGGGTAGTAACGCCACCGCAGCCAGTAGTAGTCGCCCGGGAGACAGAATTCGAAGTCAAGGACATCCTGGATTCAAAGTACATCAGATCCAAATTATACTACTTAGTAGACTGGAAGGGGTATGGTCCACAAGACAGGACATGGGAGCCTTGTGAGTACTTCCATGCACCTCGCTCGCTTAGACGATTTCATCAAAACCATCCAAACAAACCAGGACCAGACAGAAGAGACCATGAAAGGGGCCTTGGTGGGGAGTGCTGTCATGATTCGTGCCTCTCATGTCCCCAGCCCTCCAAGATGTCAGGCTGGAGCCAGGCCATGATCACCTACGTGGCCCTCAAGGGCCTCTCCATCCTTCCAAAGACCCACTTGGAGTCAGACTTGGCACTTGTGGCACCAGATTCACTCACTCCCATAGGATAACATTGGGGATTGGACTTGTAGTGCTTTGATGGGGACAAGATGGATGCCCCCACATATTTTGGTTCCCAGAACTACATGTGCAGTCTAGTCTTTTGGGTGTGGTTCAGCCCAGAGACACTTGGGATACCCAGAGACTATTTAAGCCACGCCCAGGCTGAGAAACATGCTTTGTGTTTTCTGCACCTGCAGCGTGACACTCACAGTGTTCGTATCGGTCTCCAGTAGTCCTGCATCTTTCTTCTCGCTCAGCTCCTGCAAGAACAAGAACACCGTTAGGAACAGCCTTGCTTTGCGGCGCTTCTGGCCGTCATTCATCGCTTCTTCTGTTCTGCGGGCATCTTCGGCGGTGTCATTCCCATCCTGGCACGCCACTTCCTAAGGAAAAGGGAAAAGAACAGAAAAATGGCATTAGTAAGCATTCAGCAAATCTTCGCTTATTTTTAAAAACTGTACGAGCTTCAAACGCTTACCTGAATCCCCGCCGCTCTGGGGGAACTCTGTTCCCGGAACTTCTCATCCATCTGCAAAATAACTCAGTTCAATACAAATACGAAAGGGTCGCATCACGCTCTCACTCACCTTCAGCGCTACTCATCTCAGCAGCACTTCGCCATCCCCGGACACCGTCCATCATCTAAGGAAGGAAAGGAACCAAGTTAGAGAACTGTTCAAAAGAATCATTATACTTACCTGTCGGACTCTTGCCAGTGAAGTAACTAGGCAGCAGTGAGCCTGCATCAATCAACGCGCCCCTGTGCTGAAAGCAGGATGGAGAGCACACTTTCCAAGAAAACAAGGCCCAGTCTCCAGTCGAGTAGACTCTAGGGAAGGGTTCAAGGTCGTAAGAGGTCAGAACAGGCTGAGTGACATCCCTGTGGATACCAGGTGAGCGTTACAGCAACCTTTACAATTCACTGTCTAACTATGCAGTTGCAACATCCTCAATAGTTCCCAATCATGTGGGTTAACTTTTCCCCTGATTAGCACTTGTTGATATTTTGCCCCGGCACAGTGCATGTGCGTGTAATCGCGTTATGTGCTAGAACGCTTTTTGTAATAGTACAATAATTCTGAGCGTGTATTTAAAGGAACGTCACTTATCTGCACAATGGAGTGGGGCCTACAGCGGGTACAGGTGGGGATCGGCCCTGTGATGGCTTGCCTGCAGGAGCTCTTGGGAAGCACGTCTGTTCTCCTTGTGGTTGTGGCGCGTGCATGAGCACAATCAAAGGAGTGTGCCTGGCAGCATTAGCAGGCTTGTGATTTATTTATTTATTACATTTGTTATACGGCCAAACCCAGAGTTATCATGGCATGGGTTACATGAGGCATGATTAGCTGGTTACAAAAAAGCATTACGATATAATAATAATTTAGTGTTACAAACCCTCAGGAATTACCCTCAAGTGCTGCTTATTATTACCCACCGTGTGTGGTGCTCATTTATCGACCTCAGAAGGATGAAAGGCTGAGTTTGGCCCTGCCGGGATTCCAACCTGTGTCAGCAGGCTCTGCACAGATGTCCAAGCAAGTGCTCTACTCGCTGTGGTATCGAACCGGCCACAATTTGGTATAGTACGAGAGCTGAGAGGTCTCAGCTCGAGGCAAGACATGGTAGATTATTCAAAATAGAAAGAACTAGGAAGAGCAGCTCAGTCAAGGCAGAACTCAGGGCGATAAAGGGGTGTGGGGAACTCAGTTGCCAGGGCAGACTCATGGTTCGCACTTGTTGAAGAGCCAAGTTTTGACGAAGATCTTGAAGCACTGATGGGAGGGCTTGTTCCTGATATGAATGGTGCGGGAGGTTCAAATTGTGGGTGTTGCTACAGGGAAGCTAATCCCCCCTGCTCTGATGCTCTTGAAACTTGGGACGTAGAGGTCCTAGAGCCTGATCTGAGGGTTCTCGTGGTCTTTTTTTGAGAAATATTGTTGTTCAAATATCATGGGGCTAGATTAGTGATGCATTTCTGCATGATGGTAAGGCTCTTTAATAGGATTCTTGCTTTAATGGGAAGCCATTGTACCTCTCTCCGGATGTGGCAAATATGCTCATTTCTTTTAAGACCAAACTTAGGGCTTTGTATTGTAATAATTGCATTTTGTCGAGATTGATCTTTGTGGTAACTAGTAAAAGGATGTTACAATAGTCCAGTTTCGATAGAATTAGGGCTGGAGCTATAGTGAGGCAGTTTTGGGGGGTGAGAAATTGGCAGCTGAGTGCAATAAGTTTTGCAGTGTATGCAGTGGTCGAGGCGAGCCTACTGATGTGTTTTCTCATTGTGAAGTTGGAGTGTATGTGGTCACCTAAGGTTTTGACATGTTTAAGTACAGGGATGGGAGTGCCATCTATGGTAATGGTTGAATATTTATCATGGAGGGTTTTTAATCAGGATGGGGGGACCTACTATGAGGATCTCTGTCTTTTCGTCATTGAGACAAAGGAGGTCATTATGACCTCAGTGGTAAGGGGTTAAAGGCGCTGGTAAAGGTGCCAGAGCCGTCAACCCTATTACGAGGTCTCCTCGCAGGACCCAGTAAGGATGCCTGGTAAAAACAGGCACACATAAAGACACACCCATATAGAGCGTAAAACCAGGCGTTCTTAGCGGGTCCCGCGAGGAGACCAGTATGCTAACAACAAGCCCCTTATTAACGGGCCTGTTGTTAGCATGCACCCCATTCCCATGAGCCCTATGGGGGCTCGTATGGGAATGGGGATGTACCGGGTCCGGCTTCCTTGAATGAGGAATTACCGGGCCCTCCAAGGTTGGAATGGCCCCGTAATTCCTCATTCAAGGAACCCGGACCCAGTACCCAGTATGGGGTTAGCCATGCCCCTAATAGCGGCATGGTTACCTCCATACTCGGAATGACCCCCAAAGACTGTTTGTGGCCATACAATTTTAAACAATGGCATAGATTTTATTGATGGTAGCTTAGTCTTGTGCTTACATGGGCCTGCTGGGAAGTGTAGTCCGGGAGTGTCCCTGTGCCTCCCTGGCCTTTTCCTGCAATAAATACAGATAGGCCTCCTAGAATGCTTGATTCTGGGGCATTTCCTCACACTGCACATACCTTTGGTTCTAGTTACATCACTTGTGCTGCTAATCACATGCTTTTTCTTGACACACATAACGCTTCTCTCACTCATGAATAATTAATAGAAGCTGTATATGGGTGTGTCTTCATGTGTGCGTATATGAGTGTGTGCACCTGGGTGAGTGAAATCTTCTGTGGGTATCATGTGTATGATTGAGAGAGAGGCTGTATGGGTGTGTGACTGTTTGTATGCATGTGTCTATATGAATGTGTGTATCTATGAGAATTAAGTGTTCAGCTGGGTCTCGTATTTGTATTTTATTTTACTTATAGAGCTCTCTCTGTCTTTCTGGATATGTCCTCAAGTCCTATCTCTCAAACCGTTCCTATTCAGAAAAAATGTTCTTTTTTGGCTATCCCAAGGTTCTGTTCTTGGCACCCTTGTATTCTCTCTGTACACCATTCCTCTTTGTTCTCCCATCAGTCCTTATATCTTTCAAGCCACGTTTATTCTGATGACGCACACATTTTCTTTTCCTTTTCTTCTTTTTCTCCCTCCCTCCATGGTACTGTTTCCTCCTGTCTATCCGCTGATAAGGCTTAGATGGCCTCTCGCTTCTTCACCTCAAACCTACTAAGACTGAGATCCTCAAATTTCCTTCCCTTCTCTCTCTCCATTGCCCCAGGCATCTACTTTCCCCCTACTCTTCCCCCCTTTTCTCCCTCCACAAGTAATGTTGGGGTCATCTTTGACCCTTCTCTTTCCTTCTCTCTTCACATCTCTACTACCGCCATTTCTGCTTGCTACCATCTGTTTAATCTTTGGCATGCCCGTCCATTCCGCTCTTTTCAGGCTACAAAGCTTGTTGTCCAATCATTGTTTTTTTCCTGACTTAATTATTGCTCTGTACTTCTTCTTGGTCTCCCTTCCTCTCCTCTTGCCCCTTCGCGCTCTGTCTATTAATCTGCTATTCAACTTATTATTTCAGCTTCCACCCCGCTCCCCTGTCACTCCTTCTTTCATCTTGGCCACTCTTTTCTCCTTTGATCTTTCTCTTCTCTTCCATTTTCTTTGCATTGTCTTCAAATAACTCTGCGGTTGTGTACCTCCCAACCTCTTTTCCTTGGTCTCTTTATATACACCTGCACCGTCTCCCCATTCTCAGTCTCTCTTCTTTCTGTTCCTAAACCACCATGCGCCTCCTCCCACTTCCGTTCATTCGTCCTCTTGGCTCCCAAACACTGGAACTCCCTTCCCCTAAATAGCCGTTCTTCTTCTTCCCTCCATCTCTTTCGGTCCCCGCTCAGAACCCATCTGCTTCAGTCATTATCCCTAGCTTAATCCTGTTACTTCGTTTTTTCACACCCGTCATACTTATTTATCCTGCTGTTACTTTTTCCTCATTGTCAAAGCGTTTTGGTGAAAGAGCTCTTTAAATAAAATACAAATACAAATTCCCATGGCACCCATCAGAACACGTACTCAGGGAGGTAATCATATTCATATATACATGCACACAAGCAGTCATGACCAAATACGTCTTCTCTCAATCACAAATGATTGAGAGAAGCTGTATATGTGCACTGCTTGTGTGCATGAGTATGTGGGCTCAGGTTTGGAGGGGGCACTGATATAGGGCAATAGCAAGGTAAAGAAACATTATCTGTGATAAAGCAAGCTTGAGGAGTGCCATTACACTGGCCAGATTGGCATATTTTGGTGCAGCCACTCTAACTCTGATTTCTTACTGCAGCATGGCATTGTTTACTGGGCATCACTGGCAACGCGAGCATGGTAAGTATTATGACGTGCCTAGACTGGCTTACTTTGTTTAAGCCAATTTGGACTTATTTTTGTTTTTAATTTTAGAGTATGCACTTATAAGGGGATCGTGTCATTATGGAAAAGTAAACATGTATGTTCTTTTATGGGAATCATGGCACATATTGGTTCAACTTTCATGGAAATGTATGCGCACCGCCAGCATGCCAATATTTTTTTATACTGGAATATATTATGGGGGGTGCCACCATGCATTGGAAAATGCCCCAATGCACTATTGGTGACATGCAACCATTGGATTTTTCCATGAGTTTCCGTTCAAAACTGATTGCAAGCTGTCTGGCTTTTTACCCATGTTTTCACAAAGTGTGCTGTATAAAGCACCATTTTAACCCATTATTCCAAAAATGTTGTGAGGGGAAAATATTCCCGAGACCCTCTTTTTTGGCTCAGGACCCCTTACTAAGCTCAGTCGCTCATGCAGATTTGTGGGAAATAGTTATGCCCTTGCAATGAAACAATTCACCAGCCGCCGCTGCAGGTGGAGTAAAGTAAAAGGAGGCGCTGGGTATAGGGATTATGTAAAGTAAACACATACAGACAGCTATGGATTAGCATTGTCAAATTCTCAAAAATTCAAATTTCCTGATGTTTGGCTACAAAGAGATAAGTGACCATAGACATTTGATCTCCAGGAAGCGGCCCTTGAGGAGAAGGAATTTGCTATATCGATGACATCTGGGGGTACTGCTAATTATCCAAAAACCGGTGCATGGAGACCCCCTTTTGCAAACTAGAACTCCAAGCATCTCCATCAACAGATTAAACAACATGAGAGGCATGCGCATTATTTCTGTCATGGACGTTGCGTCTCAGACCATAATCATTAGCAAAGGCCTTATACTCAATGGGCCTCCTTACGACCCTGGCGGAATGGGTTTAGCGGCGTTGGTAATGGTGCCGGTGCCGGTAAACCCACTCTGCCCTATTACGAAGTTCCCTTGCAGGATCCGCTCTGAACGTCTGGTCAGACCAGATGTCATTGGCGGGTCCTGCAAGGGGACCAGGGAGCTAATAACGGGCCCGTTAACAACGGGCCCGTTATTAGCTCCCTGGTCCCGTTATTAGCTCCCTCTCCATTCCCATTGAGCCCTATGGGGGCTCAAATGGGAATAGGGATGGGTTTTTTGAATGAGGAATTACCAGGTCCTCCAAGGTTGGAATGGCCAGGTAATTCCTTATTCAAGGAACCCAGACCCGAGTTTGGAGGCGGGCATGGCGGCCTCCAAACTCGTAATTAGGCCCAATATCTGTAAGACAAACTGTAGGCTTTATAAAGAAACACAGCATTAACTTGTGTAATATATTATTATCATATAATTGTGGTGTTGCCACAGCATAACACTGGGTAATCTAGGTTACTTAATACCGTCATTATTACCCACACCTTAGTATTCAATGTATTGCCCTGAGGACTTGAGGGGGGAAGGGCTGAGTTGATCGGATTGGGGTATCAGGTCCGTGATGTGGGGCAACATTCTTTTCGCGCAGTGAGAATATCGTGCTAAGATATCCTCCATAGCTGTCTGGCAAATGGTCCCATTCTCTAGTCCCTCATTTTGCTCCCTCTCTACCACCCCTGCTTACTCTCGCCATTGATATTTAATTCCTTTTTATATAGGGTTCCTGCACTATACTGGAGGAAAATAGGCAGAAGCCAGACTAGCTTATCACCTCACACTTGCAGACATGTATTCCTTCCTTGCTCTAGACTGCAATATCATCTCTATCTGTGTGCACCACCTCGACAAAGTCCTAAAAAGAAACATAAAACCACCAAGGATTTGGCGGCTTTGGTTTAGAGAGATGATTCCAGCTTGTTCTAGAGCCAAAAATATTAGAGCTATTTCCAACTCATAGGGATTTTGGTTCGGGTGATTTTGAGATAAATGTGGTGCTGTACAAGAAGACAATATATTCATGTATTTTATTTATTTATTTATTTATTTATTGTTTGCTTGTTAGGCACTTGTGCAATATGAATATACTGTTTCAAAGGGAGACTTTCAAAGTAGCCATTGTTTAACTAAAAACAATACAAATGAACTAAGAAAAGCTGAAGGCTGAAGTGAGACCGACCATATATCTTGCGCTGCACTGAAAGACAAAAAAAAGAAAGGCAATCCTTTTTATATTAATCTGCCACAGAAGAAATCAATGGCTAACCACAAGCATTGGGCGGGTGAAGCAATTGAAAGGTAAGTTGGTGCAACTAAGAAAAAACAAACATTCAGATCAATAAGGGAATATATTGCCTATCCCCATCGATGACCTCTGCCACCAATAGTACAAGCAAACAAGTGATCTCACCAACTGCCATTCACAAGCATCAGGGGGCATGACGTCTGCCCTGAAGGAGTATACGGTTGAGTAGAGGTTTAGGCACCCACTCATCCCTCAGACTTCTACAAACCAAGAGCCAGCATAATCATAAAGGTAAAACAGGCACAAACAAGAGATATACCTCCTTCACCTTATGTGGGCAGAATGAATGCTATATTCTCAAGAGTGGTGTGAATGTGTTTCAGTAGCAACCAAAACAGCGGAGTATAACAGTCAAAAATAAAAGAATATCCAATTAAGATTCTATAAAATATATACTTTAGTCAAACACACCATGTACAATAATAATTCACTAGGAAACACTGTAAAAACTCACCGCTGTAGAAAGGACACAGAATATGCAAAGATGTAACAGATGCAGCACTCTGGGTGATGAGATGGGGTGGTGGGAAGCAATTAATACCACAATGTTCAAAGGATATGTTCTTGAGGTTGCAAAAGAGACTACAATGATGTATACAGTCTCTAAGGCCCAAAGATGAACCAGGCAAGCAGATTTCAGTCAATAGTACCCTTTTGAAGTTCTTGGTTGTCCACCAGAGCCAAATTGGACTTCTTTGCATTGTGCAAAGATCGGGACAGTGAAAAAGGCAAAAACAGGTGGTTCTGGAGGTTCAAATGTGTTTAACCGTTCTTGAAACATGGCTCCAAGCAGTTCAATGGTGAAATACACTAGGATCCCGGCTGTCTTGGTTCTCAGGATACTCTGAGTCCCACTCTAGGGACTCAAAGACAAGATGGGTCCTTGTTCTCAGGCTCCCAAACATGGGAGAGGCTAGAACACAACTGTGGGGTTCCCTCAACATGTTTGTTGAAGTCCTGGATACTGCTGTGTGGTTGGCAGAGAGGCATGTCTTGTGTGTCAGCAGCAGGCTCATCTCCGGGATGGTTAGGCGACAGAGCTTACCTCTGCCTTGGAACACCTGCCTCACCTCACAATTGGAGGACTCTGGAAAGAATTGTTCTCCCCAAAGGGTCCAATGAAATCTTCTTTCGGGAGTGGAGTCTAAATGATGATTCAAAGAAATAGTGTGAGACCCCTTCTTTTAAAAGTAAACGTCTACAGGTGATTGGACTAAAGCTAGTCTGCTTTAATGGCCCATTCCCTGCTCTTGAAATGAGTGTGCTTTGCCCTCCTGACATCACACCCAAAGTGCTTTGTTCTACAGGAAGTAGAAGGGACAGGAAAGAGAATGAGAGGCAGAGAGAAGGAAGATGGCAGAAGTTTCCAAAACCTGACCAGATCTCCCTCTGGCTACAGTAACCCTGCCTCCTTCCCTTCTCAATAAAATCAAAGGCCTTTAGATATGCATCACCCTGGTGTGATGCTACATCCTTTGAAGGGGGAGTACTCCTTTGATGACTGGGCTCAGGGCTGCTGTCTTGTGTGTGGCTGTCCATGGTGGAGGGTGTTACCTGCCCTCACAAAGAGATGAAAGAGGAGGCAAGGCCATTCAATGTTTCAATGTTTATTTGTATACATATAGCAAAACAAATGCTTTGCATAACACAATTACACAATTGCATCATGAACGTTAAATTCTAAAACCATATTAAAAACCCTTCACTTCTCATTTCCAATTACATTTCAATTCAATACATCACAAGGTCAATCAATACAACGTAAAATCAATACAATCCTTTTGTAAAATGCAACCATGAAATATATCAGATTTATATCATTGATGCTCATGAATTGCGACCATAGTGCCTCCATATTGTCAAGCTCGAGATGGTATTGTATGACTTTATATGTTTGTAACGCAATGCATACAAACTATCACACACAATCAATAGACGGTGCAACATCTCAATAACTTCGTTACCACACAGGCGGCACATTCGCCTGGCACACGGTATCCCTAATTGGGCACCTTTTGTGGCCAGTGCTTCCGATATGTTACATTTTAATAACAAATATTGCCGGACAGTTTGTGGGCTTGGGTATGCATGAATGTAGCCCGGGAGAGAACATCTAGTTATACGTACTTGGCAGTAAGTACTACTATGGAACTTTGTAGCAAGATTAGTTAGCTGTTGTTCAAAACAGACTTCTTTCAATGCTATTTTTAGCATGGATTTCATGGTATATATACTGGTGTGGCCGTGTGTTTGAAATACACCAGCCCACTTATTGGGCCTCATTACACGGACGGCGGTAACCATGGCGCTATTAGCGCCATGGTTGCCGCTGGTATTTTACTGATTCCGCCTTGGTGAATGGGGGAATTACCGCCCCATTCCAAGGTTGGCGGGGCGGTAATTCCCCATTCGCCAAGGTCCTTCCCCATTCCCATTTTTGCCCCCACAGGGGAAGGAGCAAATAACTTATTATTTGCACTGAAGTCCCTCAGCGGGTCCCTTCCTTAAATTGTGGTCTGGCCACACGTTAAGGACGGGACCCACTGAGGGACCTCGTAGTATGGCGCTAAGGGATTACCGGCACCGGTGCCCTTACCGGTGCCGGTAATCCCTTAGCGCCATCCGTGTAATGAGGCCCATTGCGTAACATGTTCAGTTTGCCCATGATGCCAAACGCGGCTTTACCATCAAGTCTCAAGAACGTAGCTATATAAAATACTATAATTGTATCTGTTTCCAATCTACTTAGCTTCACAAAGTTTATCATACAATGATTGATAAATGCATATGACATTCCAAGTAGATTGAATTCCAAGTAAAGATACTCCACGCTTACATTAGCAGGTAAGCAGATCAATTTATGTAACAGGCGGGCTTCAAACCGCTCCACCAGCTTAATTAGATTGCGCCCCATATAATGATGGCGTACAGTAGAATTGCTCTTATTTTTGCTATATATATGGACAGTACCGCTGATACCGAGTAACCACAGTTTCTGCCGATAAATATGCTCAAGGCGTTAGTCGAAACTAAACACTGAGTCTGGAGGGAGGTCCAGTGAGCATTCCATGTTAATTGGTCATCCACGATGATTCCCAGATATTTCTAGGATGTTACTTGTTCTACTGTTTATATTCAAGTTCCTGGAGTTTCTCAAAATGGCCACTGTCTTCTTTTTTCACCATTGTCTGTTTGTGAGGTCTTTCTCTGGCTCCAGTGTATCTGGAAGGACAGGATGTGAGGGAGGGTCCTGAAACTCCCCTGTCCTTTGTCTCTAGGAATGCCTGAATGAAACTAGTCCTGATTGGCTGGCACCCTGCTTTGTGATTGACAGCCTAGTCTGTGCTTGAATGGCAGAAACCTGCATAAAAGATGAGGGGTTTGTGACTACAGGCACAGTCGACCACTGGGGGAATCACCCGACGAAGAAATCTTGAACAAAGCCTGCTGCAACCTCCTGGACCTTTGAATTGCCCGGTGAAGCCCTGCTACTGTGCATGCCTCCTTTTTCTCCTCGACAGAGAATCTCCAGATGGAACAACTTCTCCCCTTGGGTCAGTAGAACAAACTAACCCCGAGACAAACTCCACTGGAACGCCAATCCCCGACTTGCTGTGCCTCTCCGTTGCAACGGAAGCCCATTGCCAGGGGTCGATTGTCCATAGTTGAGTGCAACATCTGCCGCAGAACAAATTCAGCTAAAAGCTCCAAGAACCTCCAAAGAACCCTCCAGAAGCAGGACCTCCAGATCGAAGGTCCCCTCACCAGAGTGCAGGACCGAGGGATGAAGGAAAGTCTAACCGGTGTCCATTGTCTTATATCAGTGCTGTTTGATCAGTGCTGAAACCACAAAGTACTGCTGAGACAAAAAGAACCCATAGCTGCTGACGACCTAACTGAGTACTGCGCAGGAGCCCTCCAGACGACCTCCCTCTTGTCCCTATGACTGAGGCTCAGGAACCAGGGTCTGCATGGCTGTATCAAGACGGAATCCGGCTAGACCACTCTTCTTCTAACCAGAGATACTGTTTAGGCTTGGGGTACTTACCTTATTGCCATAGCCACGCTTTTCTCACTTGGGAATTGCATTGGCTACCTTTTCCAAGTTGATTACAACTCCCTTTGCATGGCTTAACAGCTTTTGTTCCAACTAGTGATTTTCTGAACTCTCTAACTTTGTGCAAGACTGTTTTCCAAGAAGCACATCAGAGCTATTGACTTTGTCCGAATAACTTTGGTTGTCCTGGCTCCCTAAAGGCACTCTTCTAAATCCATTGACTTTGATACTGTTTGTGCCTCATAGGTGGTAGATTGTTGTAAACTTTTACTGCTTGGAAAGGCTTGTCTAGGCTTCATTGGAGGATCCAGTTGTCCAAACATTTTTATGAGAACTTGTTCTAACCTTTTAACTTCCCTAAACTTTCCTTTCTGCAACTCAGAGTTTAGTAAAGTATTGGTGTGATATATAAATGCAAATACTATCCTTGTGATTGAAGTCACCTCATGGTGTAGGAGTAATGTATAAAGCAGATCCAAAGATTATCAACTAGCTTTTATTGATTCTGAAAAGTAATTCAAAAGTATACTTGAACTGTTGCAATGATTTGCCTTTTTAAAGAATGGTTATTTAAAACTGATGTTAAATAAATAAGTAATTATTTATAACTGCAAACCTTGAGTTTAAGTGTTACTTGGCTACTTATATTTGCGGATTTCAATTGTACAGCTCTACAGCTCACATGTATCCCTCTTGAGATAGGTCTGACTGCTCAGTCACACTACCAACATGTGTACTATGGACCTATACCAGAAGGTGGGTTAACAAGCAGATAAGTCTTGTGCAGTCTCACACAGTGTGACTGCACCAATTATTACCTAACACCCTGCACAATGCCAATTCAACACACAAGAGGCTTGGCCCACCACCATTCACAAGCACTAGGTGTCTGACCAACCTGAGCCCAAAGCTGCAACATATGGACTGTGACTTTCCAGACTCATTTACCTAGACATTCGGGGGTCTGCCACCTTTAGTCCCACAGATCTCTGGACTACGCCTCCAATCAACCCTAGCCAGTACAGTCAACAATGAGTGCTCATAGAATTCAGAGCCCAAAACATGTGGTGACCGCAGTTTGCAGACCTACAACTCATGGCAGTCGAATGACCACACATCCACCACTGTGTCTTCATAACTAAGACCCCCATGGTGTTCCCAACATACCTATTCACGCTGGAAAGTATACGCCAAATGAGTACTGAGACACAATACCAGCCATGAGCCAGGTCTGATACTAAGGCTGAGTGATCCCAAGAGTTTCTGTTCCTTATGGTGTAGTGCAGTTCTGGTGTTTCAGTACTGCAGCCGGGGAAGCATCGCTACCGTAGCCACATCTATACGATGCTTTTATTGTTGTAGTGGGTGGGAGGTTCTTGCTGAATAGATCAAATATCTGTTCAACATTTCCATTTGGGCCACTGTTTCATGGACTATGGGAGACGTAATATAGCTTTATAGACGTGACGGCAGTACTGGGAGTAATGTGTCCGGAAAAGCATGTGTAAGGTTTGGAGAACAGGGAGGACATATAACGGGATATACAGGCCCATAACTCCTAATATGGCCTCAGGGCAAGGTCTATAAAGCTGTTAAAATACATGGCCAATCACAAACCTAAATAAAGGTCTTCACATACACATATAATTACTTTCGCTGTAATACATTTTTCTACGTTAAATACACTTAAAAGAACAGGAAAGGATCCTCTTGCTGAAAGTATAATTCATGTATGTATTATCATTATCCTTTTCACTAATTTTAACAATGACAAAAGAAAAATGTCCACATGAAAATGTAAATTTCAGTTGGCCACTAGAGGGGGATGAAGTGCTATAACTGTATTCATTGTGGGATGTAGGTAAAGCGATGTTGAAATGTGTGGTTTGTATGAAAGATGCATGCTGTGTTGGTTAGTATAGCGAGCAAATTAGCCAATATGATTGGGTTATTTACTCGATCAGGGTTCTAATGGGAAGTAGTGCTAAGACTCTGAGTCATGGAGAACAGGCAGTGAAAACAATAAAGAGGCATCCTGTTTTCTTGTGAATCTAGGCACTTGTGCAACGTGGTATCAATGACCAAGCAAGGAACGCAGCCAGGTCCATCGAGGTGCATTGGATGGATTCATATTAAATCTTAAAGAAAGCAGCAAGAATGCATTCATTTTACAATTTGTTCATGACTTATTTATGATAATGGTAAGATGTTATTACAGCCACTGGACATGAACAGTTTCTGACAACACTTATGATTAAGCTACTCATTTGATTTGAAACATCACTCCTTGTCAATTGCACAATTGAGGATTGTTGGTCTTGCCTTCTGTTGGAGTAGATTTCCCTTTTTGAGTGAAATTCTCTCCACGTGTGAGCCCCCCAGCACTTTTTTCTCAACTCCTGGATTTTTGAATTAGTGAGTTGGAAACTTTTTCCACACTCGCTCATTGTTTTACTCTGATCATGGGACCGTTTTTACTTCATTTTGATATTTCTTTTTGGAGTCACTCTTTCCTAATTTGTAAGGCATCTACAGCAAACAGCACCCTCTGTGTAGTGCTGTTGGAAGCTCCTAGAGCTTCCCCTTCATTGCTTCTTTATTTTCCCTTGGTTATCTCACAGTTACCAAGGCAGGGGGATACTTTTTATCCTACCTAGATTTTCTTTTGCAAGATCAGCAAACCGCAACTTATGTGGAGTGCGGAGGTGATCCAATGTATACCATTTCTTAACTCTCCAGTAACTTAGCTACTCTGACAAGACTCTAATTTCAGGCTGGTGTCAGTGTACCTACTCCACAACGTTTTATGGACCTTGTCACATACTGTCATTGTAGCTGCGGTAAATGTCCCAAGACACACAATTTAGCCAAAAGGTTGGTCTTACTTTTCTAACTTTTCAAACTATCTTCTGCAACCAAAGCCCAGGCCATCTACCTAGATGCCACCCTTGGCCTCTCTTGCCACGTCAATGCCATTGCCTCCTCCGCTGCCTACACTGCATAACTTCGGAACGCCAGCACCTTTCCTCACCACTACCAACCGACTCACCATAGCCAGAGCCATCACCGGAACCAAACTGGATTACTGCAACGCTCTCTTTGCAGCAACTATTGAACGTAACTTGTGCAAGTTGCAAACCATACAAAACAATGCCCCCTGAGCAGCCCTAGCTTTGCCCAAGTACGACCACATCACAAAAGCCAGGAAAGACGGCCACTGGCTCCTGATCCGGGAACAGATTAAATTCAAGACCCTCTCCGTTGTACACAAGTGCACCACGAACACTGCCCTGGCCGACCTTTCATGCCAGGTGGAGAAATACACCCCACGCCCTCCAAGATCCACGAACAGCCACCTCCTCAAAGTGCTCCCCTTCTCCAGAAAGACTGCAGGAGTACAGAGCTTTCCCGCTACGGCCGCCAATCTCTTGAACCATCTCCCCATCACCCTGGGAAGGGAACCCTCCTACTGGACATTCAGAAAAAAACGTTTAAACTTTGATTTTTGCCTGAAGGTTCCCTGAGCTAACAGACTAAGACAAACAAATACCCTTCTCCTCCTTCTCCCCCTGCTCCTTGAACCAAGACTCTAAGACACTATGACACCCCTTCTACCTGTTGTGTTTTGTGTTTTGTTTCCTGTTTTCTCTAGCGCCTAGATACCCATGGGTTCAGTGGTCTGCAACAAATACATAAACAAATAAATAAATACATAAAGTGGTCTGATGTGTATTTTATTATTGTTTGTTATGCTGACAAATTGACTCTATTTCATTCGTGCATGGGTAGTTCTGCTGCTACTACTGATTGGCGCTGTCTTCCTTTTATAGAGCAACCTGGCTGAGGTTCTATGTCAGTCAACCTTTCATTTCTAATATGCTCTGGGTGGCTTGCACTGACTTGAAGATAGCACCCTACTGAGGTAATTTGCCTTAGGTTTTTCTGGGCAGACAGAAAAGGTGCATACAAGGTCAAGCCCAGACAAGGAGAATTGTGTTAATATATATATATATACTTTTTACTAAGCAAGATGAACAGAACAGAATATACAAAGATTATGCATCATAAAACAGTATAGCATTATCCGTGTGGGACCCCCATTAACATATCTTACAGGCAGTCTCCATCTGTCTGAATGAACATATGAAAATAATTACATATATTTTAACAGGCTGAAAGGTGGAAATATAATGACTTCTCATGGAACTATGGAAATTCAAGAATATACCTAAAGGAAAGAACAAATAGGGTGTGATGGGAAAAGATACAATCCTACCAAGATAAATTGCTTCAAATCCACAAAAAGGGACACAATTGCTACAAGCAAGCCAACAAACAGAAATTAATGCAGATGTATAATTCCTTCACCTATCCCTACTTGGGGTTCCGTCGGGGGCCTTCTTTCTCTATGACCGCTAAATCATGCACTCTGCTTAGGCCAAGCTGCATGTCTCGCTGCATGTCTCGCCAGATCCAGGTCCATGACTTTCAAAGACTTGGGCTTATTTCCGCTAAAGGACCCAGCGCCTCTTGTAGTTTCAGACTAACAGTGTTCTCCCACACCCATAGTTGGTACTAGTATGGACACTAAAGAATGAACAGAGAGCCCCAGAGCTCTGTTCACTAAACGAAGACTGGGTGAATTCTCAGGGCACACACACTAATTAAGAGCTAAAGTTTAAATAGATTTCCTAAGCTGAAAGACCTGACTAAATGTTCACACTTTCAATTTGTGCAAAAAGTAAAACAGTCTCCCAAAAGAGATCTATATAGAGATCGATATACCGCACAATTTCAACAAGTAAGGTTTTTGCTACTGTGTTTATCTTGAGAGTCACACTAGGCCTTGGGAACACACTTTGCTTTGCTCTGTGTTCCCTCCACAAATGGAGACTCAGTCTGGCTTCTGAACCCTAGTTGTGCATATACACCACACCAGAAATTGTGGAGGATATCCTTTGCCTTTTGCTTTGTATTCTGAAGTACAAATGACTAGAGTGCACAATGTTAAGCTTAGAAATGGTGACCTGTTGTGTTGATGCGGCCGCACTGTGTGCCCATTAGGTTTCAAAGGTCTATATTATAATACATATTATAATACATATAATTGATAATTGGGACAGGAGGTGACACTTACTGATGATAGGAGAGAAGAATCCGAAGTGCAGCATTCGTGACTAGATGTTCACTTTTATTCCACAAGAGGGTCTCCTGGCTAACTTTTAATAAGGTCAAATATAGCTGTAGTCAATTTTTGAATTACTTGTTTGTAACGGTTTATTGAGAGGCAACCCTCATCACAGGGAGTTACTTCCCTCCCCAATCAATGTGTCACCCAACAAACTGTTTAATGTCAGTTCTTTATTCAGCCCTACCTCCAAATCATCTCATACCCATTGGATCCCTCCACCTGAGCTACCAATGATGCCAAGAACCAGGCCGGTGTACAGAACATATATTTGTATTTATTCAAATTCTAGATAATGGAGATCACACCAAATCTGCACACACCATCTTCTGTGTGGTTCCCAATGAAATTTCTTTTTACATAAATAAATCACACAAGTTGATTGTGAAAAACACAAGTCACAGTACTTTACTTTATCCCGATTTCAATTCTAGAAAGAACCCACACTAGTGAGTGAACAAAACCAACTTACGCATGCAGTGCTATGCAATTTTGACTTGCCTGCACGCATAAAAGGCTAGCAGTGTTAGATATTTGTACAAATGCATATTGCAATTATTTTTCACCCACACATTTTCTTTAGGTGATTTAGGATGATTGAGGAATTTTGGATTTCAGATGCCCCTCCACTTAAAGGCCTGTATTTGGGAAGCAGGGCAGAAACAAATTGGTATGATTTTTGGAATTTTGGATTTCAGACTCCCCTCAATTTAATGGCCTACGTTGTGTTAGGTGGACAGAATAAAATAGGGATGATTTGAGAATATTGGATTTCAGACCCCCCTCCACTTGAAGGCCTGTGTTGGGGAAGCTGAACCCATAAGATGACCCAATTAAATTACAATCTATACTTTTCAGCACACACTTGGAATTAGTTTTGTTAATTTAAAATTTTAACAAAATGTATGCTTGTGGTGTTCTGCCAAGGGGAATTAATTAAATTAATAGATTTAGTTAAATAGGCTAAGGAGCTACACAGTTGTGCCCCCACCCACTATAAAGGGAGCGGATTTAAGGCAAGCATATTTCCCCCACCTTTGGTTGCAATTGGTTCAATTCAACTCACATTGAAAGCCACTGTTTAGAGTTCAGGAAAGCCAGCTGCATTTAAGGACCCTAATGGAGGACAGGGCAGGGATCTGGTCCCTCCACTCTCAAGGATGGTCCCCAGATGCAATGTCAACAATCTCATTTAGTGTTTCATTGCGGCTGTCAAATAGTCATTTTCAGCAGCTCTCTCCTCTTCTCACAGTGCATCCACGTTATATACCAGTGATGACAACATCAAGATTTCAATATTGGGCAATGTCCTGCAAAAGTTCTCTAAACCAGGATTGCACAATTACCCTTCTTTCTCCTCCCAAGTCCATCCTCGCTCTAAGGATTGGTTTAGGGGTGTAGAGCAGATATATGGTAATTCCTCTTTGTAATTCCCCTTTTGTTTACAAGTACACTTTTTGACAAAAACTAGTTACGTGGCAAAACGTCATACTTTACTAGCTATGATGCATATATTTTCTGCTTCTGCTAATCATGGGGAATTAAATCAAACAACAGCCAGGTCCGCACCATTTTGCACAGGTGTTTGCCGATTTTCCATCATTTTTACAGAAAGCAGAACCGTTAGGAACATGCGATTTACTCCCCACATTCCTAATTTTACCCTCCAAGTTCGCAAACTCTCAAATTTGGAACATGTTCAGAGTAGCCAGGAACACATTTTAGGTGGTCATTTCAATTCCATAAATTGCAGGTGGATGAATTATATTTCAACAGCATCACCTGGAAAGTATCTAAACAATTACACAGAGATGAAGGCCGTATGACTTATGGTTGCTGAAAGAAATGCATAAGTTATAATAATCCTTTTAAATTAACAGGAATGTTCATGTTGGAGCTCTCTTTTCTTTCTGCCATTTGCCCTTCTGTTGTTTGAAGTTGATAGGCTGCCAGTTGTAAACACTTGGGAGGCCTTGGCAACACAGAGATCCCCCTCTGCACATACCAGTCACACACCGGCTAGACCATTTGGCCTGCAAAGAACTGTCTTCAGAGACTCCAAGTCTGGGGAAAGTGTGTGCGATGCCCAGAGACCCACCTTTTGGTCCTTGGTGGAAATTACCTCACATATCGCATTTTCTAACATCAGCCTTTATTCTTTGACATACTGTATGTTTTACTCATCAGGATTCACTTTACTTTTGCATCGATGGATTTCTTCTTTCTGTTCACACAGCATTTTATGTTTTTAAAGATGACAGCTGAAAGTGCAGGGTTGTTTCTTTCAGTCATTAATACAATACACTTTTAATTATCTGCTGTTCATTTTTAAGCTGAAAAGTGGGTCTGAATTGTCATTTTGAACCACCTTTTGAAGGGTGACAGTTCCAGTTAAAAGTGCTGTATTTGTTTCTCACCCCGCACTGTGACATGCTTTTCTAATCTGCACTTGTATTACATTTTTGTTTAAGCTTCCTCTGGATTTCCACTGCAGAAAGACACGCACATAGTCTACCTCAATAGGCCCATTTTCAGTGTGCAGGTTTCTGAATGCATTTCCCCAGTGTGCCCTTCAGTTTGTTTAGTTTGGGCCTTTAATTATACCCCACATGTGTCCCCTGGGTTTGTAATTGCCCTATTATTCTTTTCCAGAGTTCTCTTGAGAGGTGAAGTCATAACCTTTTAGAAAATGTTGTCCTGAAGAAGGCTGCAGTACCGAATTGAGAATATTATTCTCTGAAAATATAGCTGACAGATTGGTAATGCACACGTGATTGATTCTTGATATGTGTGTTAACATTGAATTGGGCAATCATTTATTTTGTGTTTTGAATGTTATATTGTGTTATCGTGTGCTTGATATTTATAAAGGTCTATGAGTGTATTGATTCATATGTTTATATGCAGTATGTGTGTTATATGTCAATCAGGTAGTACGTTACTGTTAGGGTGAATTCATAGGAACTAACTAGGAACTCGCCAATCCACTTGCAGTCTCCACATCTCTCCTTCCTTCCCAGGCTCTCTGCACTGCCTTGGCATCCCATTTCACATCCAAAACTCAGTCATCCTGTATTTACTCTCCTCTGCCCCATCTCCTCTTCCTCGCCTGCTCCCCTGCCTCACTTGGCCGCCCTCCTCCACACCCTTCCCTCTCTTCCCTTCTGCCCATAGCACCAGATGAGATCTCTAATGTGGTCCGCTCTATGAAAACCTCCCCCAAACAGGTGCCCCCATGTTCCCCAGAATCATTAAGGACAACATCTCTCTAGCCCCTGCTCTTGTTGACTTCTGTAACCACTCCTTCGCCACTGGCTCTTTCCCACTATCCCTCAAGCACTCCCCTGTGCACTCTCTCTTTAAAAAGCAGTCTGCTGACCCCTCCTGCCCGGCTATCACCCCATCTCTACTACCCCCTTCCTGGGTAAACTTTTGGAGAAGTTGGTTGCCTTCATGACCATCAATCTGGATTCTCAGAATCCAGAGGCATGGAAACTGCTCGCCTGAACACCTGTGAAACCATGCTTGCAAATCACAACTCCAACTCTCCTGCTGTTCTCATTCTCCTTGATCTCTCTCTGCCTTTGATATGGTCAACCATCCCATCCTCATAAAACGACTCAGTGACACTCTCGCCATCACTGACCAGGCACTGAATTGACTGACCACTTCCTCACTAACTACCCCTCCCAGCTGCAACTGAACCCTTTATCCTCCACCAACCTCTCTACCTGTGGCATCCCCCAGGGCTCTATCCTATCGCCATGGCTCTTCAATATCTATCTCTCCCCTCTTGCTCACCTGATCTCCTCCTTCTCTCTTCATTTCCAGGCTAACACTGATGACACAAAGCTTCCCTTCAAACTTCCCTCTACTTCCCCCTCCTCCTATCTCATCCTGACTATCTGTCTGCCATTCAAGTATGGTGTCCGCAAATGATATATGTGCCCTCTTTTCCTCTTACCCTCTGGCCACCCTCTTTGGGATCTCTACCCCCACCATCTTGTGAGGCCAAAACCTGTGGGGTCATTTTCGACGCAGCTCACTTCTTCACCCCTCACATCGTGGACCTTACCGAGAAGTCCCACTTCCAGCTCCACCCGCAGAGGCATTCTTCCCTTTCTCACCTTCCCGCAGAAGCTCAATGTCTCCAGTGATCTGGTCCTCTCCAGGCTGGACTACTACAACAGCCTCTTTCTCAATCTCGCTCTTTCCTCCCTCTTCCCCCTCCAGCTAATCCAGAATAGGGCTGTAAGACTTATCCTTGGCCTCAAGCCCAGGGACTGCATCTCTCCAGCCCTAAAGTTTCTCCAATGGCTCCTGGTTGTTGCCAGGATCAAATTGAAGACCCTCTACATCATCCACAAGGCCTTCTGGGGCCTGGTACAATGCTATCTCCAACTTTCCCTCCCGAAATGCTCCCCTGCCTGAGCTCTACTTTCCTCTAACTCCAACTCTCTGACTGTCAAATTCTTCTCTGAACAAAGAGTGATGGCTAGCTCTCTCTCCTGGGCTGGTGTCTTCCTTTGGAACAGCCTCCCTGCCCCTCTCAGTCTTGAGCCGGACCTCCTTAAGTTCTGGAAACTGCTCAAATCTTTTTTCTACCTCTTTCCCTTCCCTGCTAATCACCCCACTGCTGCTGTGACTGGTGGCCTACTCCTCATGAATCTCACAGGACCCAAGGCCCTTCCTCACAGTCAATACCAGCACCTGCCCCCCCCCCACTGCACAGCCCTTCGGGCCCCTGGTTGGTGGCCCCACATCCCACCCTTGAGAGTCTCCTGTACCAGCACTTAGACTGAGGTTCGCCTCCTTGGCTCCCCTTGGTACTTCCCTCCCGGGTCCTCCTCCAGCACTTGTCCACTCCTCTGCTCCTCCTTCCATCCCCATCCCCAGCACTTCTCCTCAATGCACTTGCACGCCCCAATGCCACAAGGCCTAGTAGGACCATGACTGTATATTGCTCTTTTGCCACCGTTATTATTCCCAATGATCCCTTTCCATTTAGCATTGTGGTGCTTTGAAACACAGTTCTGTTGTATAAAGCGCCTTACAAATGCTCAATTGAATAAATAAATGTGTGTGCTTATTTTTACAGCAAACTGAAATAAAAAGAATGTAAATTGTTATAGCTAATAGGTTTACTTGCTTTTACAAATGTGTGATTTAATTGGTCCATGAACACCCCGTGATGCCGCTGCGGCCCAGCTCAGGGCATACTCAATGCAACATGCACATCTAGAAATATAAGTATGTCTCGAACAAGCATGCAAGACATCACATATTACTTATTTTTTTGTTTTTGTTTTTGTTTATTAGTATATTACCTTTTCAAATATCTCTCTCATATCCTCATATACAAAACAATCATAAAGGAAAAACTAAAACATCTAGAACCTCACCACATCAGATGATAACACTAAACCGAAATTCATCACCGAAATTCATCTTATTATTGGCGACTGTCATCCATAAAGGCACGTCAAATCACGTTACGTCTATCAAGATTATGTCAAGATATTCAATTGTTGCACAAGTCAACATAACATTCTTGCCAGACAAAAGTGTCAGCCACCACTCTTCCATTTTGCCATTTTTTGTAGGGTATCTCACCAGAAATGTACTCCTTTGGGATTTTATCACTGGACATTCAATAACCAAATGATTCACGGTCTCCACTGCATTCAGACAGAAGCGACAGATGTTATCCAGGATCTCCTCCTGGCGGCGCATAAACAACATTTCTTTGGTTGCATACAAATTTAAAAGTAGCCGCAGAAATTGATCTCGATGGTATCTACATGGGAACCTCTGCAGGTATTTTGGAGTAGAATTAACTGCTTTTGCTTCACCACCCAGATCTAATCAGGTGGCAAAATTGGCTCTTTTGTGAGGCGTTTCCATCCAATCACAATATACCAGCTTCTTCTTTGCTGCAGAGGGTTTGTTGCAGAGAGTATCCTTTTGAATACCTGCGTGGGCTAGTTGTACTCAAATCTTCCTGTCCCATTCTTTCAGCAGTCCCATGGAGGGCTTTCCTTTAGAAGGGTTCAATATATGATAAGGTCTGGCCGACGACGCAGTTGAGATTTTTCGCATCAGAGCCACAGATTTCCAAAGGACCGTTGCATATAAAGACGGCAGCCCTAATTCACATCGAAGGGCAGTAATCGGCACACACCCAGGCAGGCGCAACACCTTGCACCAAAAATGGCCCTCCAAAACTTCCCAGTACATAAAAGCAAGAGGCAGCTGATTCCAACTTTAGGTTTAATCCCTTTTACAAATATCTATGAAAAGAAAAGGGAATATGCCCTTATGTGTTGTCATTATTTCCTCCTTTTATGTGCTACTCTCACCCTTTCATTTGTGTTTTTTCACCTGTGTACCCTGTGGTCGGTGGTGGGGGGCTTATTGATGTGATTCAGGGTACGTGTTTTGATGGCTACTTTAATCTTTCAAATTACATCTGCTCACGCGGGTGCTAAATGGGATATATGCCCTTTTCTTTGCGGTATAAGGCATATTTGCTGAGTGTAAATTAGCAGCTTAAATGTGGGACTTTAACACAAGGTTTCTATGTCAATAAAGGCACTGGGTCTATTTTTATTGTAAGCTGGGTAATATGTGTTTTTTTCAGCAATTTGTTTTATTTTCAGGTTTGATTTTATATCATCTTTTATATGTATGTTTTATTATGTTCTACTTATGTATGTGTCGGTATGTTTATTTTTCTTTTTAGTTTTATCATTGTCTATCAATGTCCAATTGTGTTGCAATAGCTATGTCATTAATGTGATTGGATGATTGAACTAAGATTTCCTTGAGTGCAGGAATCACAAACATAGGCCCATGATTTCTCACGCTACACTTGCACATGTGCTATTTCTATGTGCAGGAGAGACAAACTCGAACTTCTGTGATTGTTTGGAGTGCATGAGTTAAGGCAAGGATCACACACTTTAAGGCATGACATTTTTAGAGGCAGGAGAGGAGAAAGCAAACCACTTACTTGGGTCCGTTATTTTTTGGGTGCACTAGAGGAGACATGATATACATTGGCAGATGTTTTTGGGGTGTAAAGGCGAGGGGGAAATGACACACATAGATAGGGTGACCAGACGTCCAGGTTTTCCGGGACAGTCCGGGGAAATCACCGGACGTGCCGGGGTCGCAAGAATTTTTTTATTTTATAAACCCCGTCCGGGGTTTTGGTCATGGTGCCTTTTTTTTGCAGGGACTCGATTTCGGGATTCTGAAAACGGGTCAGCGACATAGAAGTAGGCCTAAAGTTATATGTGCATTTACTTCAGTCCTACTTCTATTTCAATGGCCCGTCTGGGTTTTTTAAAAAAAAATCTGGTCACCCTACACATTGACCCGTGATTGTTCGGGTGCAGGAGAGGAGACCAAAATCACACTCGTTGGCACATGGGGCCAGGAGAGGGAAAAGCACGTCACTTACATTTGGAAATGTATTTTTTGGGTGCAGGGAAGGAGACATCACATGCATGAGCACATGTTTTTCGGTAAAAGAGAGCTGGTATTGCACACATAAGCCCATTGGTTTTTAGCTGCAGGAGAAGAGAAGTCATACGTATTGAGCAGTCAGCACAGTAGAGGCAAAGCCAAAACAAGCAAGTTTACCTGGGATTTTATTGGGCACGCGCGAGGAGATATCACACACATAGAGCCATGACGAAAAAACGGAAATAAGTCACACCACACTGATACATGGTGCGTGCATAGAACAGTGGAAATCACAAACATGGCATGACCTTTCCAGGCACAGTACAGGAGAACCAAATTGACAGTGACTGATGATGGGTTTTTGTTGCAGGAAGTAAGAAATCAAGCACTGAGTGATGTTTTTGTGCAGAAGGAGTGGTAAACCCGATCACGCACATTTTTGTCATGTCATTTTTTGGGTTCAGGGAAGGAGATGTCAAATAACACACATTGCAAACATGTTTTGGGGTGTATCATGAAATCTTGCCATTAATAATGATTTGTTTGGCGTATGCTCGGAGAAACGAAATCGCTCATATTGTACCTTATGTAGAACACAAAATCATAGGTTGACCATCCAAATGAGCCAGGTGTAGTGGTCGGTGGAAGGCTGCAGCTGTGGGGCCTTCTTCTCCAGCAAGTGCGACTGTTGTAAACATTGGAGATATCAGAAGAGAGAGAGAGAGAGAAAGAGAGAGAGAGAGAGAGAGAACGTGTACTGTGCTGTCATGTCAGCCATTCAGAAGTAGCACATTTTCAAATGGCCACAGATGACTCTGGTGGTGTACAAAATGTGGTAAATATAGTTTTTGCAAATGTGTCACAGCCAGGTGAGGTAATCAAACAGGAAAGTGTGTCCCAACAGGAATACATGAGAGCTCTAACAGTGGAGTAAGTCACTCTGTGCTGTCTCAATATGCAATAATGGAGAAAGGATCACTCTTGACCAGGTGCATCTACTTAATTAAGCAATATGACCCGAGCGACGAGGAAAGCCCCAAGCCATGTGGAGGCGCGGAGCGGGGATGGCCCCGCTCCGAGTCTCCACAGGGCTAGAAACTTCCCCTGTCCCCCGCCGGGGACGCAAAAAAGGATCAAGAAAAAGGTAAGTGGGGTTGGGAGGGTGGGAGTGGGAGGGGAAAAAAACAAAAAAACGTACCTGCGTCCCCAGCGGGGGACGAGGAAAGCCCCCAGCCATGTGGAGGCACGGAGCGGGGATGGCCCCGCTCCGAGTCTCCACACGGCTCGAGACTTCCCTCGTCCCCCGCCGGGGATGCAGAAACAAGAGGGTAGGTTGGGGGGGTTGGGTGGGAGGAAGGAGAGGGAAGGGGAAAAACAAAATACTTACCCGAGTCCCCGGCGGGGGGTGAAGGCAGCCTTTCAGCCACGGGGAGGCCCCGCTTCGAGCCTCCCCATAGGCTGAGGGGTTGCTAACACGTAATACTACGTCCTCGTGGTGGCTCTCAAATATGCAGGAGCAGAGACACTCTATGCTGGAAAAGAAAAGTTTCACATATTTTATTTTAGATAACAAGGTCAAAAAGGAATCAAAAATGACACTTATTAAATGCAAACAATTTTAAATAGGCAATAGTAGTTCAAGATCCCAACTGAAGGTATTTAAAGCATCCCAGTTTTTGACTTGTGTCTGTTCACTATCAACAAGGAGAAACTAGGCCCTCTCTCATCATTCGAAACCTACACTGGCGCAAGCGGCTCAGTGTGAGGATCTTTCGCTGTTGATCCCCATTTGGTCAACAGAGCCTGCTGCCCACCATTATGGATTGAGCTGGGATTCAGCTGAGTAGATCTTGAGGCTTTATTGGAAGTCTTTGTGTCCTGAGTCTGTGGCTGTCAGGGGAGCAGTGGGTCTCCCCTGGTTCAGCAGTCTATCAGTTTGAGGGCATCCCTGATATTTGTGGACGGTGTGCCAGGCTCAAGTGTTTCCTCAGGACTCTTTGAACCTGGCATCTGGAGGAGAGAATGTTGGCATCCTGGTTTTGTGACTCCTAACGTGGCTTCATATCATTATCAAAATCCAAATTTAACCACTGTAGACATTCTAACTGACTGGTGAAGGTGACTGTGGGCAAGGCCTTTGAGCCCAAGGTGCTTTGGTTAACTAATTGAACCCAGCGGCTCCTAACGTGTCTCTGTATCATAATCATCATCAGAATGGAATCATATCACAACCAGTGTACCCAGTCTAAGTGACTGGTGGGGGTGACTGTGGACAAGGCCTTTAAACCCCTGGTGTTTTGGTTGATTAAGTGACTTTGGTGGCTGACTTTCCAAATCTATTCCCTTTGGACGATGGGGAAACATAAGGCCTTAAACCTAACTGACCAGCTCTCTGGAGAAAATAAAATGGCAAAGTGAAAAGAGATTTGCTCACATAATGCCTACTGGCCTGGATATGTATTTGAAAGAAGTGGCAGATGAACTTGATAAGCACATTTTAGTGGCTGAGCATGCGCTTACTGTCTCTAAAATACCTACAAGTATGTGTCCAATTTTAAAACAGTTGTGTTTATCTAATTGGCTATTATTGATGGTCTTATTATATCTTTTAAAATTAAATTATTGAATGTAAGAGATGACTCTGAGGTTGTCACTCCCTTTTCCCTTCCTATGTATAACCCATTGGCCACCCCTAATGTACCATTGTTTGCCCTCAACAAACTACAGCAGAACCTGACACTCTGATGAGAATGACGGCTAAACCAATACTAAAAAGCACAGAATCGGTTAATATTTTTGAGAATCATCTCTCTTTCTTCCCAAGTTTCTCTCAGCATATCCAGGCCATCCCTGGGTTCTCGTCCATAAAGGAGTTCAAACAGGGAAAATCCTGTTGAAGTTTGAGAGGTTTTTCAGAATGCAAAAAAAGCCCACAGTGTCAATTGATACTGGTTCTTACCATCCTTCTCAACTAGCTTTCAGAGTATGGTTCTAAGGGTCTTATTAAACCTTTCCACAAGGACATCTGCCTGGGGATGGTACACATATGTTCTGAGGGTGGTGATGTGTAACAGTTCTTAACTTCACCCATAAGCTTGCTCATGAAAGTAGAACCCTGGTCAGTCAGAATCTCGTTCAGAAACCCACTTGAGAGAAGAAAGCAAGCAGGTGCTTCAGGATTTGTTGTGTTGTGTTGGCTCTCAGGGGAAATGCTTCAGGATAGCATGTGGCATAATCTACAAGAAACAGAATGGGCTTCATTACGAGGGTGGCGGAATGGGTTTACCATCACCAGTAAACCCATTCCGCCCTATTACGAGGCTCCTAAAACCAGGCATCCTTACCGGGCCCCACGAGGAGACCAGGGAGCTAACAACGGGCCCGTTATTAACGGGCCCGTTGTTAGCTTTTTCCCCATTGATCCCTATGGGGACTCGAATGGGAATGGGGATGTACCACGTCCGGGTTCCTCGAACGAGGAATTACCAGGTCCTCCAAGGTTGGGATGGCCCGGTAAATCCTCATTTGAGGAACCTGGACCCGGTATGCGGTAAGGAGGTAACCATGCCGTTAATTGCGGCATGGTTACCTCCAACCTTGTAATGAGGGCCAATGTATTTGTTCCCCAGTTTAGAAATATCTTGGGGTCCCACAATGTGCATACCAATCCGAAAATGGGACCTCAATTATTGGCAATGGATTTAAGGGAACTGGTGGTGGTATGTGTGTGCTAATTTTCTGGCAGATGATGCATGCCTGAATGAGGATTCTAATGTCTGTATGAATTCTGGTCCAGTAAAACCTGCTTGCTATATTTGTCTACATTTTGGATTGCCCAAGATGTCCTCCCATTCGATTTAAATGGGCTATTTCTAGGACCACCTGTTTGTGACTTTTAGGGACCAGCAACTGGGTTTTTACTATTCCCTCTGCAGTGGAATCTTCTCTTTAAAGACGCCCATGTTTCAAAAAGAAATAAAAGGTCCCCCTTTCTCACGACCCTCTTGTTGCGATACTACCTGCAAAAATGCTTCAGCTAACAAGGGGTTGTTTCTTTGGGCAAAGGCTAAGTCAGGAAGTATATCAGACTTTTCTTCTTTAGCTTTTCTGTGTTCAGGTTCGGGAGGGCCATCAGATGGCTTATTAGCCTCCCTGAAGCCTCAAGTTCCCCTATCAGTACTTTCCTTCCCTGGCTCTTCCTTGAGCGTAGGGAACACTGCCTTCTCAAACACCCCTTGAGTAATTTTATCCCCTTGATGAATTTTGCAATGGGTCCTTTCTGTGATTCTCCAGAAATACCTTACCATCACCTCTAAAGTCTGGGTCTTTTACTCCCACTAATACATCAATTCCAAATCTGCATGCCAGCCCTGAATTATGTGCTAATATAATGCATGTATCCGGGGGCGGCATCAGTATCAAATCAATGGGTATCAATCTTCTTTCACCTGGAGGAATTCTCTCGTCCCTACTGTTACAGATTTCAAAGCCAACAGAGTCCGTATTCGCTACTGAGGGGTCTGATGCTCTGGCAGTTAGCTTCTCAAATCTTAGAGTTCCCCAATTTGTATCAGTTGAACTGCATCCAACTCCTGACACCATTTTTGAAGGCATCATGAAACAATACACAGACAACAGATTCAAAGTTCAAACATAAATAATGTATTAACTCAAATGTCAGGATGGTAGAAGGCCTAACTTGCCCTATGCCAAGGTCTATTTACCTACCTGAGCTAAACTAAGGAATGTCTGAGTCATACAGTTCAATTTAAAAGTTTGTCTGTGTTCAAAACCTATGCTTGCCCTCACAACTAAAGCTAAACAACATCTAGTGATGTCAATAATCAAAGAAATGGTGATTAACACAAAGTTCTGAGCACCCCTTCTCCAAGTTCAAGAAAGTTCCATAAAAGTCTCATGATTACCTTTCCCAAAATCAAGGCAATATAATTAAAATGAAAATCTTGGGGTTCCCTTCCCCAAGTTCAATGCAACACAGTTCAAAAGAAAAGAGTCTGGAGGCTCCATCCTCAAGACAGTATTTGCAGTCCATCACGTCTTGGAGTTCCTTTCCCTAAGACTTAATTGTAGCAACTGGTATTTGCTTTAGTCTTTTCAAAAATGTTCAACACCACCCTTGACTTGTTACACAATGTTTTTAGCTTTCACAATTTAGAGCTCACTGGTCTAGGCGTAGTTATCAGATCACACAGTCCACCCATCACAGGTCACGCAACCTTTGCCTGTCATCTGCCATTTGCTTTCCTCATAAAGTTCTGTTCAATTTAGTATTCAATATGCTAAAACTCAAGATTTCTTATAGTTCGATATTCAATTTGCAGAATTCGACTTTGTCTCTAGTTTTAATTCAGTTTGGTATTGAATATGCATATTGTGGATCGGTTGCAAGTTTTCATTTTCACTTGATTCAGTATTCAAGATGCATAAGTCAAATTAGTTTCAAGTTTCTTTTTTATTTGATACTTAATTAGCTATCTGCAGCCTGCCAGGAGTGCCCCAGTCTAGTGTGGTTCTCTCCAACACTCACCGGTTCTCGGTGTCCTCCTGGCAGCTCCGGCTGCTTCCTCCTGCTTCTCCGGTCAATGGACCAGTTTCTGCAAGCCCTGCTCGCATGCCAGCTGCAGCTCTGCACATTCCAGCAACTCTGTTGTCTCTCGCAGAGAGGCCGACGGCATCCCCTCTGCTGTTCTGCTAGCCCGCAGCTCCAGCTGCTCGGATTAGCATATGGAGGCTTCCACACATGTGATAGCCTCACAGCTTCTCCCACCATGGGCTCCACAGGTCCTGCTGGTTCTTGGCCAGCATTCTTGCTCTTTCTCCAGTCCCACCACGGCTGCCTCCTCTCAGTAAGGGACCACTGCTGGTCTCTCCCACAAAGGCCTCCCTGTTTCTCCCTGTGCTGTTCTCTGGTTCTCCATGCACACACCTGCAACCACTTAACTGGTTACAGTTGTGTATTCCCAATGGGGCTTTCCTGGCCATAATTAAAGTGACATGTCTGACCCTCACAGTACTCAGCAGACATCTTCCTTGTCCTAGTACTACAGTGGTAAAATGTGTTTTTAGTGGTCATTACTCTCAGTTGCCTCTTCCTCGTCTCAGTACTAGAGTGGTGAATTAGGTTACTAGTGTTCACTATTCCTAGTTGCTACTTCCTTGTTTCACTACTGTCAGATGAAACATTTGAGAAAATGAGGGGAGAGGTTTTGCAGTAGCCCATAAAGGCTGGGAGAAGGGTTAGGTTGCTCTTCAATAGGGAAAGGATACCATTTCTCTCCTGTGGGTCCACCACTCCCAATACCCGAGGACCCTCCACCCAGGAGATCCTCCTTTGCTTCTCCACCCCCAGGGACAGGATCCAGGAGTGATCACCTTTCCCTGGCCACCTGAGAAGAGGATTCATGGGGAGTATGAGTGAGTATACCCTCAGGTTTCTCACAACACCCAATTTGGCAATAGATCCCTCTATTCCAGTCCACCAACAATGATACTCAACAATTCATCCATGATGTGATTCTTATCAACACTACGTCTCAGAGCCATTCCTTTACCCCTAATGAAGTGTCCTAAACTCCCCCCACACCCTCAGCAGGGGCTATAGTTCGATTAGAGGTAGAGAAAAGTATATATCTGTCAATTTGCATGAGAAGAGAGAGTAGGCAACAAGCCCCTGCAGTGGGTGGCAAACCTTAATCATCCACACAGGACATATTTACTAATGTCACATATATTTTATTGACGGTCCACTGATTAAACCTTCTACCAACCCTTTCCATATTAAATCATGCACCATATATGTCAACATACAGTACTTTAAATAGAAGCCCCACACTTCAATATGTGCTTTCATGTTTCTGACTGGATTCTCAATGTTGAGCACTCGAAGAATGCTCTTACACTCTCCTGTGTAGTGCAATTGGTTTTATTATGAGAAATAAATAGTAAAGCAACATTACTACTAATATAGATGTTACACACAACACATGTAATATGCAAAATGTTTTAAATACATATGCAGCTATCATTGTCATTGCCTCTATGTCTACTAGAGACCAACGATTTTAGAAAAATAAAAGCCATTTCAAATGTTACTGTCTACCTCATTAGTTTTCACTGGACCTCTCCTCTTTCCCAATGTGATATTAAAGCTAAGTAAAACATGCCCTCATACTCATTACTGTCCTCAGAGGGTAGGGAGATGAGAGCTGGATGCCTGGAGCCTGGAGGCTTGTGGTCTGCAATATCCACATAATATCAAATCCAATTGAAATCACCTCTCAAATTCACCATGTCCTCTTTTGCAAAAAGCAGCCAAAATTGTTAAAAAAAGCCTTTACAAGATTTAGTATCAATTGGTATTGGCCATGGTGCAAGCAACATCCAATTAAGAATACGGTATGTCGATAGGTGGTGAGCTGATTGCCATAGGTAGAAATTCTTCTCTATGCCACTCATTCCAAAATAGAGTAGTTCCAATCAAAAGGCAAAAAGAAAAGTAATTTGAGTCAAAGAAGCTCATAGATGCAATTTCAATTGCTTCATAATTCAAGCAGAAGAAAGGAGGACATGTCACCCTCCTCTCTTCAGGCTTGCATTGTGGAACTTGTTCTAGTCTGCTTCTGGATTGCAGTCTGTTTCTGGGTGGTCCTCCATCCTCTTGTCTGCCAAGTCCAGCTCCATCAGAGCATTGTTTTAGTTAAGCTGTCTCCTCCTCTCAGTAGCAGCATTTCGCAGGACGCTGATTCTCCCATAAGTGGTTATTTGCTGCTTTATCTATAAAACAAGGACAATGGCAAGTTGCCGATTTACCGTTGGCCTGCATTCAATGTTAACCCTCATCTCTGGCCTTGCCCAGAAGCAGTTGTAGCCCATTGAAGTTCTTAAAATATTTGTATTTTTCACAGAAACATTTAGTTTTATTTATCAAAACAAAATGTGGATGTGGAACACTTCTCAGACTGGTGGCGTGCAGTCGAGCAATATTGTTATTGTTATGTACTGGTGTGTTCCCAAACAATAGATACGTCTGGCAAAAAGTCCAGACATTCAAATTGAGCAAGGAACCCTATTCACAATTACTAAAATGTGCACATTGCCTGAATGTATTTCAATCCATTTCACCATGTGCTCACCTAAAATGTACACGGCTTGAGATATCACTCAAATTCGGATCATACCCTAAGCACCGCTAAAACTAAAATGACATATCACCCAAAGAAGGGTATGGTTCTAGTTGTTATTCCAACAAGCATCTACTATGAGGTATTATCCACAGATGAATAAATCGATTGACTTGTTTCCCAATTTTCCATCTGAAATTTGGAAATGTACCAAGCCTTCCCAGTGCTTCTTATTGAATATTTCATCTTTACAGACTGAGGTACCCTTATCTGCTATTCTAAATCACCTAATTCTTACAAATCAATCTCTATAATGTCATGGAACATCGCCTGGGCTAAGAACAAATGAACCACTCCTGTCCTAAACAATTTCATGAGACAGTTTGATATAATACTCCTAAACAAGACTTGGTTGAAGGATTTTCTGCTCCTTGATGGGTATGCGTCAAACATAATCAAAGCACCATAACTGAGTGTTAGGCAGAATCCTGTGCAGTGCCCTTAAGGACCTCTATACAAAATTAAGACTACAAGTGGTAATACAAGTTCATCTTTGGTACAAGCCTGTACTACACTGCTAAAGTGGTAGCAGTAGCAGAGCAGGCAGACATATCTCAAGAGCAAATGAGCAGTAGTAGAAATTACACAAATTACCACAATTACTGTGACTCAAGCAAACACTGACTCAAGGTTTTTGGTTGAAAAGTAAAAGCACATTTATTTCTAGACCATCTGTTTGCAAAACACTTCACTTCTATTAAATTAAAACCACACGTAAAATACACTACACGCAACCAATTCTCTTTGTGCAGAACAACTCAAGGTAAGTATCTTATGATTTGACAGATCGGTGTTATGAAACAAAAGGCGTTACCAGGAATCCATATGCGATCACTTTTTGACAGTAATGACATTTCGGTCTTACTAAAGATAAGCATATCCGCGGAAAGAAATGTACCAGAGTTAAAACACACTTAGCACCTGAGTTAACAAAAGAGAGTTGGGGAGAGAAATCATAGGCAATACTTTTGTCCAGGCAGACAGAATCAGAGAACACTTTCTGTAAGAAGATAAAAGTCAGTAGGCCTGCGCCAGTGTCAAGTGGAACCGGGTTCCTGTTGTCGAGGATCACACAGTCAGATAGTTCACGATTGAAGATTGCCAGGAGTACTTGGATATTGTCAACAAAGGAAGCAAAAGTTATAAGAGGGAAGGAAGACAAGGGCAAGCCTTGGATGAGGAGAAAAGGGTTCACCCTAGTTCCTCAAAGCTGGATACAGTACCTTATTCCTTGAAGAAGCTGGTGCTACGGCAGTTGTTCCTGGTAGTTTCCTGCAGACTCACGGTTCCTGGAGCTTCAGTCTCGGGGACAAGAAGGAGGAAGTCTGGAGTGATCTGCACTACCCAGGGATGAGGCCAGCAGCAGGTAAAACAGGAGAGGCTCTACAGGTGGCTATCCAGACCACTAGAGCAGTGTGCAGTGATTTCAACCACAAAGAGGATCCTCTGCCTGTGGAAGATGAGCTGGTTGATCCCACTAGGCTCAAGCGAAGAAGACTCCAGACTGGATCTTCTCTTGTCGTTGAAGGGTAGATAGCTCAGGACTGCAGCAGGGCTTCACTGGGACTCGGTAGTTGCAGCAATCGTCTTCCTTGCAGTATCAGTGGCGACTCTGACTTCCAGCCCAAGAGTCCTGCCTTTTATGCGAAAATCCCCCATTCACACAGCCTGGCTGCCAATCACACAGCAGGGGGGTTGTCCAGCCGGGACAACCACCTTAGCCAATCATGCCAAAGTGCGACTTGGGTTTCCAAGGATAACCTGTGCAGGGGGTGACTACACCCCTCCCTCACATACAGCCCACCTAGACACCCAGGCGCCAAGAGGAGGGCTTCTTGGAAGAAGAACGCCAAAAGACGGTGAACAAAGGAGGCAAACTTGGTTTGCTGCACAAAGTCAAACACAAGAAGGACTTTAACAAAAAGAAATGGCGAATAAACCCAACCGGAGCCAAAAGAAAGAGCATTTGGTCCAGCGGGTTTATGTTTGAGGCTACTATGATAGCCTGGAACAGTACCACGTTTATATAATATAATCGCGGTAGAAAAGTTAGGGTAGATACCACTGCCACCAGCCAAGTCTGAATGTTAAAAGATCAAAACAAAGCTCAGAGAGGCACAGACAAAAAGGGATAGGAGTTAACCCTTTCCAGTACTCCATGTAATATGGGGTGTACTGGGTCTGTAGTTTTAAATGACTATGTAAAGTAAATGGCAACTTTACCTATTTTCTGGGGAACAGTAGTCCGCCTCAGAAAATGGAGTCAGGGGGAAGTCTCAAAGACAACCCTGTGTTACTGCACAAAAGGGTCTGTGTAACACACATGAAAAGTGGGGTTCATGGAGTGGTGTCCTCCGGAGCCCACTATTACACAAACAGTAAAAATGCACATGGCAATACACATGTAAGAGTGGGAAAAAGGATCACACTCTTTACCAAGTTGAAAAATAAACTCCAGAAATCCAGCAAATCTGCTGGGGGACTCACTAGGTGAGGGAAATTAGTCATAGAATGAGAATTCTCCATAACACTGACACACGTTATACATTTTGGTGGGCTGGCAAAAGTTACTAATACCCAGATTGACTGTACCATTGTCCCAATATATCCTCCCTTAAATGTTCTGAAAGTGGTGAAAATAAGGTTAAACAATAACTTGAAGTAGTTATCATTAACATTTATAACGGCCCTCACAAATCCAATCAACTGCACTGTTTGTGGGTTTTAGCACTTCAGACACTCCCAACGTGCATATCTACACACTGATGATCATGTTGTCGTAATGGATGGGGACATTTAAGTAAAAAAGTGTAATGGTCCCCCTTCGAGACCTGTTTGATGATATTGAAGACAATCTGAAACCGATTGCAATACTGTGTAGGTCACTGGCATGTTGTCCTACCTAATCAAGTTAAGGTGAGGTCAGTATTTTCCACGCCAAAAGGGCACTATCAGTTCACTGTTATGTCCTTTGGGTAAAACATACTCCTGCCATCCTTCAGAGGTACTGTCAGGACTAGAGACATTCAGCATTGCCTATTTAGATGACGATGCACTGATCAGTCACACCTGGGAAGGTGATGTATCCCATCTGAAACATGTTCTACAAACCTTGCAGAGGCTGACTTGATTATGAAGGCAGTCATGTGACAGATAGTGCAGGGTAATGTGACTTACTTCAGACACCAAGTGGGTGAAGGAAAGAAACAGCCTGTCCAAGCAAAAGTTCAGGCAATGATGGGGATATTCCCATTACCTAGAATCAAGTGAGAGACTTAATTTGCCTCCGGGGATATGATATGTTATTATATGATATGACATTTATAACGCGCCTATACACAAGTGTTTCAAGGCGCGAGTGTTTCAAGGATACAACACACCTTTTATCACAGAGCCTTGTCTTAATGATGTCACCACCAAGAAGGTCACTTGGACGTTTAACTGTCAGACATTCTTCCAGAGCATGAATGATGATCTGTGCAAGACCCCAGTTCTAATGTTCTCAGATTATGAGCAGGGCTTCATTAATCAGAAAGATGCCTTTGAATTGGAATTGGTCCAGTGCTAGCACAGTTGAACTCAGACAGGGTTGAGTAGCCTTGCACATATCCTAGTAGGCACTTGACCAAGAGAGAACACAAGTAGGCTGCAATCAGAAAAGAGGCAATTGCAGTAGCTTGTTTTTTTTTCAAGTTGTCCTATCTTTTTTGTCTCCCTGACATGTTTACTGAACAAAGCTAATGCCTGCTCTCACACAACATCAACCCTCCTAATTATACAGTCATTTGTTCTGGTATCTTACACGTGTGTGTCAATAAACTGTGATTTTAGTAATTATAATAACAATTTCTCACATCTCATCTGTATGAAAAAAGTATCTTTTACTGAATAACCATTTAATAATGTCATATACCTAGGAATTACAAAACAGTGAAACATCAAATCATTACATCTAGATTCAACGATTTCGATTGGTACAAAATTATGATATTGACTTATAATAAAAATAACACAACATTTAACAATGGCCCAATTTCTCAAGTTAAACGATTTTAGTATTGACGTGTAAACAAAGGCTACTTAACACTGGCTGACACATGTTTTGACACATATGCAGAATCAATTGGCTGCTCTACTGCTTCTTCAGAGCTATAAGTAATTTTTGCCAGATCTTGCCATATACTAATGGCCATTAATGTATCTTTATATAATCTTCATTCATGTGTAATGAAACAATCATATTCAAAATGTAAAGAAAAAAAGGAAAAATGTGATATTGAAACAATTATTATAAACCTCACAACAATAAATACAGGCATTGCACAATGCTATTAATTCTACGTTACAAACCTCATTATTACATTGGTATTCCTTAGCTCAAATTTAGCATTTACAATATAGTATAGACATCCAATCCAAAATTAACAATAGTTTTGATTGGTCCAAACCAACTTCATCTGTGAAAGAAACCATTCATATTATTTAATTGAATATTAATTAAACCCTACATACAACTCAAAATATTTCAGCCAGTGATCATTTCTTGAGACCTCACCAATCCTGGTCTCTTTCTACACCAGAACATGCTCGGGTGTGGAAAGGGAACATGATTGGTGAGGCCACAAGAAATTATTAATTAATGTTAGAAATGCAATATTTGATCTAAGGAATGCGAAGGTAATATTGTATTGCAGTGTGTAGTCCCCGTAGTTGTTGATGTGGGGATGCTAATTGTTTTTTCAATTCACTATTTCCTTTTATTTTATTTCCATATTGATTCCTATTTGCCCAGGAAAGCTCCTGAGTGGCTGTCCTGCTGCAGAGAGGTGTTACCTGACATCAGAAAGGCTAAATTGAAAGACAACCACAACTGGCTCTTGCTCTGCTTGGTGCATCAGAGAGAGCCAGTCCAGTGTGAATACAAACAATCTGTCCATGCCTGGATTTACAGGGTTGCCAAAAGTCTGATACTAATCAGATGTGACTTTAATAATTATGTGAATTACCAGCCACCATTCCCCAATTCTGGGATGGCTTATGTTTATAGATTAAACTGCCATCAGGATGACGATTCATAATAATTATGCAGTTTTGGAAATGAAGTGCAGATTAAAATGCAGCTTCTGTGCTTAAGCGGCAGAAAGGGAGACAGTGATTGGGGTACCTTGTTACCTGGATCCAAGGGCTAAGGAGAATTAGATGACCTGTTCACCAGTGCTGTGCCCCTCCAAATAGGACAGCAACCAGCAGAGGATCTCCAGAGCTCAGTTCTAGCCACTACTAACTCCCTTAACCTCTTCTGGGGTGAGGAGCACTGCCGGGCCTGCATGGTTACCCGCAGGAGAGGGGAGGCAGTCGCTTTTCTTTTGGTAGGTGTCTTGTCGCTGGGTGTGATTCTACCAGAAACTCTTTACACGGCTAGCACAATAGAATAGTGAATTCACATCAAGGGGTGCTTTGCAATGGTTGGGGTAAAGTTGTAATGGTATGAGGACCAGTTGAAAGAGAAGGCCCGTGGAACATAGAATACGGATGCACTGATAAGCAGCTAAGTGAAGCACCATACACTTACAGAAATCTCCATTTATCTACAGAGCTATGCAGTCAATGTACATTCGAGGCAGCAGAGGATTGGAGGGTTGCATTAGGTGGTAGTCAAGGAGTAAGAGAAGCCAGGTATGTGAACATATGTGGGGCTAGAGATTGACATTGGAGCAGCTGTGGCAGTTTGTATCTTGCCTCTATGTCATTACTAACTCCATCAGTGGGTTTGTGTGTGATGGCAGGAAGTTTAAAACATATCCAGAGCCAGAATGGGACTCCGTTCGGGCACATTAGGACTAGGTGAAGAATGGCTGCCCTCTTGGTTTCAGAATGACCATGACTGCAATCTTTTGAATTATTTATAGTTGGGCAAGCCATTTCTTTGATTGGCATGTGAGTGTCATTCAGCAATTCTATTTACTGATTACTATCGAGTCTGTTTTTTACTCTTTGGCTTTCATGTTGGTTCATTATGGGCATTTGCTGGTTAGGATTGTTGATGGCTGCTGTTAGAGAGGTGAAAGCTTTCATTTGGTATCTGGAAGCACCTGATTTCCTTTTCTTCAAATGAACAGTTTTCAGTCATCCATTTCTTGATGTTGAATAAGGGGAAGTCAAGTCCTTCATGTCAATAATGGTGCAAGGCGTGCCGATTGTCTTTACTCATTGCGCTAGACCTTCAGTAATTTAAAGAGTCAGGATGTCAAATACTGCTCTCCACTGAACAGTCAATGTGAGAGAGCCATGACATAAGACACATGTCATCAGCAAGACTGTATTAGAGACAGCACTGTATTGTCAGAAAAGTTTGTTGGGGTATGACAGGAGGAAATTGAAGCAGGTTGAATTAGCCTGGCTTGATTCGGTTCCCTAATACTGTCTCTGGAGCTGCTTCCTCACCCTTTCACGAATCTGTTTCGTTTTAACACCATAAACTATGGGGTTCACCATGGGCGGTGCCATAAGATAGAGGTTCACCAACAAAATGTGAATGTTGGAAGGAATGTTCTTGCCAAACCTGTATAGTACAGTGGAAAGGATGCCTGGGACATAAAACACAAGAATAGCACAGATGTGGGAACCACATGTGCTAAATGCCTTGACGCGTGCATCCCTCGACGACAAACGGAAGACAGCTCGGAGTATTAGAAGGTAAGATAGCAAAATTAAAATGACATCAAACAGGACAACCAACAAAGCCACCACCATGCCATAGAGATTATTCAGGGTGATATCGGCGCAGGCCAGCTTTGCTACAGCCATGTGTTCGCAGTAGGAGTGAGCAATAATGTTAGATTTGCAGAAGGACAACCGTAAGAGTAGATAGTTCAAAGGGGTTGTTGAAATGAGACATCTGATTAAAGCTACCAATCCTATTTTACAGATAACAGGATTGGTTAGAATTGCTGTATACCTCAAGGGATGGCAAATGGCAACATAGCGGTCAAAGGACATCACCAGGAGGATTGTGGATTCCAGGGCAGCAGTTGTGTGGATGAAGAACATCTGGGTGATGCAGGCCTCAAAATGTATTTCTCCATAATTAAACCAAAGGATGGCCAGCATTTTCGGCATCGTGGTAGTGGATAATGTCAGATCAACAAGGGACAACATACAGAGGAAGAAGTACATCGGCTGGTGGAGTGTTGGCTCAATCTTGATAAAAAACAGAAGCGTGCAATTTCCCATTACAGCAATAATGTACATGAAGCAGAAGGGGAAACGGTTTATAGTCATAATGTCGAAAAAAAAATGTCGACAGACAAAAATGTCAAAAAAAAAATGTCGACAGACAATAATGTCGACATCCTATACTTATAATGGAAAAAGTCATTTTTTCGAAAAAAAAATGTCGACATTTTTTTTTTTGACATTATGACTATAAACCCTTAAAACTATCAACACCTCACCCAACACCCCCCTGCCACCTCCCCCCCCCACACCCCCCAACCACCCTTTCACCCCTCATACTCAACACATACCAATTATTTATTTATTTATTTATTTATTTATTCAATAAATAAATAACCTAAAAATGATCATTTACTATGGGGGGGGTCCCCCCCCAACCCCCCCTCACCCAACACCCCCCTGCCGCCCCCCCACACCCCCCCAACCACCCTTTCACCCCTCATACTCAACACATACCAATTATTTATTTGTTTATTTATTTATTTATTCAATAATTAAATAAATAAAAAATTGTATTTACTATGGGGGGGTCCCCCCCCCAACCCCCCCTCACCCAACACCCCCTTGCCACCCCCCCACACCCCCCCAACCACCCCTCATACTCAACACATCATATATATATTTATTTATGCATACACTAAATTAATGTCGAAAAAATATCGAATAATGTCGACATTTTTGTTTGTCGACATTATTGTTTTTCGACATTAATTTGTCGACATTTTGACTGTCGACATTATTGATGTCGACATTATGACTGCACACCGGGGAAACCAATCCAGATGTAATGAGCTTCCAGACCAGGAATTCCCAACAGGATGAAGACTGTGGGGTGGATGATGCTGGAGTTGTCAGTGGCCATAATCATCTTTGGATGGCATAGGCTTCCTTAGTAAAGGCTTCTTTCTTTCTAAATGTGATAGAACATAACAAAAGCATTAACAAAGCAAAATACCAACATCAATTTCATCATTACCTTCTTAATAGTCATATGTGTACATGTCTACAATGGCTTACAATTTAGATATCTGCTTTACATATGGCATAACATACTATATGCTGTATATTCCATTTCACTGTGGAGTTCCATGGCGAAATAGTGGAATGAGGCTGATGTCATTAGCGCCTGCAGGATGATTCCGGCATTCCATCTGATCCTGCTACGGCATCTTTGGAAAGCAGTAGTAACGATTTAGTCGTTACACGCTGGCTTCCTCTGCACGCCTTGCAGAATGATGTGCTGGATATGTTTTCTTCCGATGTTGTTCTCGTAAATTGCCAGAGCCCTTGTTTTTTGCTTTTGCCTTCCTTGACTCCTTGCCATTCTTCTTTCCTGTTCTCATTATGTACTTTTTATACTGCATCATGCTTTGTGCATCCTGCCTACTGCATTCCGCATACTGCATCCTGATATTTGCTCGTGCCTGTTACCTCACATTTGGAGCCTCTTCTCCTGCTCTTCTGCTCGCAAGACGTTTGTTGGAATCCATCCTTACATCACAGAGTTTTTTTTCCCCCAAGGTTTTCCCCTCTGTGTTCTTGGCTCAGAAGCGGCCTTGCTGAACACCCTGTCTTACAACTGGTGTGGCAGCCTGGCATCTTCTTGAGACAGATATTTTCTCCTCAATACCAGCAGTTGGTGGAAGTCTTAGGTAAGGCAGGAGCACACAAACAAAACAGATACAGACACCAAAGGCCAAGTCCCTTAATAAGGTCATGGAACTCTGAGGTGACTTGCAAATATCCTTTTTACATACAGTAGGTGGTATTTTATTCCTTGCAATAAATGGACAAACACTGTCAATGTTAATATGCAAATGCAACCCCCCAAATGTGAAGGGAAATACAAGCTACAAGAATACTAACAATGTGAGGATTTCATCCATTTTCATGCTGAAACTGTTGCCATTTCTGATTAGGCCTCGTTTTGGCTTCATCCAAGATAACTTTTAAAGTTGGCAAGTATGCGGCTGGATAGCAAGGCAGTGAAAATCATATGATCTATTGTTTCAGAGATGAAGGTTCTGTTATTCTATCTCATGAAACTTTGCCCATGGAATTTGAGCATACAGAATAATATTTATGTCTATAGCACTAGTTGCAAACTACATGTTCTGGTGCAACAAGGCCTCGGGTTGAGGCACTGCCAAAATGCTGAATCAGGCTTTGGATCTACTGCCCTCTAGTGAAGTCCTAGTCCTTGGACTGCCGAGTTCATGGCAGAGTGGCTTGGTTGAAGAAATAATATGAAATTGCTTCTCAAAGCTAGCAACTCTGCTACATGTTTTTTCTATTAGCATCTCTCTTTCCTTTCAAGATGAACATCCTGCAAACAAACAGTTTCTGCCTTGGCCTAGCTGAGTCATAGAAAAAGTAACATGTGTGTGGTAGTTACAAAGATATGTTTCATGGTGAGGAAGCTGCAAGGCCTGGGAATGGTCTATGGTGCCAAGATGTCTGGTGTCTTGGGAAAGGATGCTATTGTATCTAATATTTTTGCCACGTGGTGATGATTTCACTTCCACTAATTGCCCTATTGGGTCATCTGCACGGGGATGGATTTGGAATGTCAGGTGTAAAGCACTGACACATAGAGTAGAGTGATGAAAATTGAACTTTAAATAGAAACATGCTTATTGGTTTGGTTGATAAAGTACACAATTACACATCGAGCTTTCAACTTAAAACCTTTCCATCTTAAACATTTCAATGTAAAACATTTCATATTAAAAAAAGAAACAAATACAAATCACCTGATCAATCATAGTCTAAAAGAAAAACATTTGTTATCTTCAATTAATTTACTTTATATAAGCATGCACGAAAAATAACGATAACAAATGAGCTACACTTAATAAAGATGAAAAGCTCTAAATAGCAAATGCTAAAAACCCATGATATAACATCACTTCAATTACTGCACATTTTCTTTGTTTGTACTATTTTATTTCAATTTTCGCTTTTCATTTTATCTCATTTCAGATGTTTCCCCTTCTTAATGTTTTCAGAGGTGTTTACTTCTACTGCCGTATAGGTACACTTTCATGCCTATACATTTTGTAAGTCGACTGACATCAAGTATTTGATTATTGCAATCCTTACCATCATTCTCTTCGTGGAGTATATTTCCTCCCATAATTTTTCTCTGGTCAAATCTCTTAGCTGCTCAAAGTATTCCTTCAAGTAATGAGTTATTTTGTTAACCAAAGAATTACATTCTATTATTAAGTGTTTCACCGTCTCTGGTTCTGTTGGTAATTGACAAAATCGACAGATATTTGCTTCCTTTGGTATCTTTTTCCATTTGCCTAGTAGATCATTTGTTAACCAGAGATTAGATCTAAAACGCATGAAGGCATTTCTATACTTTCAAATGCTTTTCTGGGGTCTGGTTTCTTTTATGTTGGAACAGGTTTTCTTGAAAGTCTACATATTTTAGCCAAGTTTTTTGAGTGTTAATCCAATCTTGCTGTATTAATTTCCTTGATGCTCGCATTGGGTTTGTTATTAGTAGGTCTTCTGTTATCCCACCTATATCCATAACCTTATTGATTTCTGTTTGCCATTCTTTGACAAATGAGTGCTCTGAGCTGTTTATGTGCTTAGCAAGAATACTTAATAACGTGTTTGACCAGGTAGCTATCAAACACTTCCTGTAGAAGGAATACATCCTCCATGTGTAAGTGCCGAATAGAGATTGTAGACCTAGCTCATGACATGAGTAGTCCATTTGGAAGTGATAATACTCGCCTCCAGAAGGTTGCTTCTAATTTTGTCCAAGAGTACTCTCTTTTCCACTGTTTAGTTTCTGAACCATAGAGTATTGTCAGCACCACTTTTTGTGAGTAGAATGTTATTAGTGGAATGCAGGAACATTTTACATATTGTGCATGAATAATTCAAGCTTGTGAAGTGGCTGTAATGACTTAACCTCTAATCTCTTGTACATACGGAAGATCCATTGTGTGATTCTTAATTTTGATCCCTAGATAACGATACTCATATTTGGGTGTCTGTTTCATTTAATTGCCATTTGGATGTTCTATGATCTTTCAGCGTTGATCTTTTCAGCGTTTGTCACATTGTAATATTTTGTTTTTTCCAGACTGATAATTAAATCGTTTTCGGCTACTTACTTCCCTAATGCATTTAGGAGATTTTGCAGGTCAATTGGTGTTCTTGATAATAGGACCATTCCATCTGCGTAGAGTAACCATGCGATGACTTGGGCTCCTAACTTGGGGGAGTCAGTTCTAATATTGGCAAATGCTTGCTTTACATCAGCGATAAAGACACTGAATAAGGCTGAGGCCATAACACAGCCTTGTTTGACTCCTCTGTGCATCGGTATGGGTGCTGACAATTTCCCATCTGATGTTAATCAAACCTGTATGGTAGTTTTTGTATGCAGCAGGTCAATTAGAGAATTTAGGGAATTCTGGCATTCGGCTTTCCGCAATTTAGTCATTAATCAATTTCTCTAAAAAGAGTCAAATGCCGACCTGAAGTCTATAAATGCCATGTACAACTTGTGTTGCGTCTGGTCACAATGTGCCTTCATTGTACTCAAGGCCATTAGGTTTACAGAGGTGCCCATCCCCACTATAAATTCAGTTTGGAAAGTATCTCTTTGTTGTTGTTACGAGGTCCATTTGTTAAAGTCTCTTATTATCAGATGCGTGAAGATCTTTCCTGGTGCATCAAATAAGGCTATGGGTCTATAATTAGATGAGCACTCTCTGTCTCCTTTTTTTTTTAGATCGGGACTACTATTGAGTTTTGCCACGATCCTGGAATAGCTTTTCTTTCAATGACATTTGCAAAAATTGCTGTTAATAATGAAAGTAAGTGTCCCCCCTTAGGCAGTAACCCCCCTCAATGAGAGGCAATGAAGGACACACCCCAGAAGGGAATGAGACCAGGACCAAGTGCGATTGAGGTAAAAGTATTGTTTATAAATCAGTATAGGGCATGCAAAGGACTCTGCAAGCTCCGAGAGCGCTCTGTTTAACAATAGCAAAGACAGTCATATTTATTGCAAAACTACGTCATAAATCCTGTAAACTATAGGGGGCACATAGTCTCAGGGATTGGGTGGCGTCGACTAACTATAGGTGAAATATCGAAGAGCTGTTCCGGGATTGGTGAACATCTGCGTGGTGCCAACGTGGGGTGGACGGGTCAGCTGGGCTCGTCGGGGGTGGAGCTGCCAGGCCGGATGCAGTCTGTCGATGATTGGTAGCTGGACTGACACTTTGCCCTTGTGGCCACACGCACACACACTCATCATATTATGCGACTCCAGTTGTCCTGCAAATTCTACAAGTTGTTAATCTAATAGTGAAACAAGAGACAGGAGAGACAGCATACCTGTGAAACTTCACCGATACATCAGCGTGCAATTACTCTTAACATAATGACCTGACTTCGTAAGTCCAGGTGTCTTGTCAGGGGGCACAAGATAAGCGGTCTTGTCATTCTATTCTGTCAGATGTGGTGAGAGATTGTTTTACGATATGTTAGCACAGGGGTGGATAACTAACTCTAGGGTCCATTAACTTGGGGTGAACTAGAGTACTATTAGGTCAGCAAGGGCACATATTTGGCCCCTCGAAAGCAGTGAGATCTAGGACCAGGTAACACATAATTCACTTGACCCAGCCATGGCAGCCTCTGACATGGGGGAGGTAAATACTTGAAATGGGTCCAGCAGGAATGTGGGGAGGCGAGGCTGTACTTCTCAAACATCTGTGGGCCCTGGCGGGCCTTGGCGGGGGAGATGGCCTTGTAGTTCTGAGCGATTCTCTATGCACTGGGCTGTACCGCATATCATATGAGGGGACAGATACCAAAGATAGTAGCATTAAAATGATAACCTACTTCTAGTGTCTAAAAATTCTTCATTCATAACAATGGGGGTTGGCAGCAGCATACACAATACATAACGTTAGTTGCACGCGTACTGATAAATCATAGGGCAGGCAGATAATGAATAACAAACGTGAGGTAGCGTCAGGTTGGATCGTTACTCAGGAGCATGAAAGTAACATAGCCGTTTTATATTATTCATTCATAATAAACACTAGCGCAACACCCTTGAGGATCATCACACACTTTTAAATGTGTTTCACTACATTATACAAAAAACATTTGATGTAACGTATCGTTTTTCAATCATCCGTTGTACACTAGCAGCAAACATTGGTTAGCACAAGATGGGATCTATCGAGAGCATACATTGACTTTCAGGGCACATGATGTTCTGTGGCGTACGGGAGTCATCCTCACTTTACAAACTTTATAAGTTTTATCTCTTCCGAACACCCATTTTAGCAATTTCAGACAACTCTGTAGACCGGTTGGGGTTTGCCCTACTTCGTCTGGTGAATTTTAAGCAGGGGTTCATGGACACCATATATTTTAAATGTGAGGGGTTAGATGCAGGGTTGGGGCTTGTCTAATTGGGATGGTTATTGTCATTTTCCAGACTCCGGGTACAACACTTCTAGGGCAGTGATGTACTGCGGAAGGTAAATGATACAGTTTTGTTCTGATACTTGTTTGTGTATGGTTGCTCGTGAGAACGAGCCTTCAACGGATCTGACATGGGGGGGAGGCGAGGGGGGAGTGCTGTCATGATCACTGGGTTTCCCTTCAGAGATTTTCTTTGGTTCCAGTGCAGCAGGGTATTCGTGGGTTAATGCTGAAATAGTCTGTGGTAGTTACTTTTAGAACACTTTTTAGATTTCAACATGGCTGCCAACGAAATTCCTCGAAATAGAATTTGCAGTCTAGTTGAAATCACTCACAACTCACTGGGTATTTAAGCCCCTCCCCTTTATCATTCCGCGCTTTGCGTCTGAATTTTCTTCAGAGACGCTTACCGCGGTTCGGAATTCCTGCAGCGTTCCCTCAGTATTTTTCCTTTCTTTTGCCCGTATTTCCTTTCTCACCCTCGTCCCCCCTTTGTCCTGCCCATGTCATTGTTTTTCCGGGTATTATCCTGTTTGAGTTTTCACAGAGAGCAAGTTAGTCAAATTCAGTCGAAACCGGAGTACGGAGGGTTACACAGTCACTGCAAGTATTGTTTCCCTTATTGGGAGTTGTTCAAGATTCAGTTTTCTTGCTATCCAATCACTGAATTTCAAGGTAACCTAGGTTTTGAGTTAGTTTTGGAATGTTTGTGGTGCACCAGTGAATCTTATGCGCTTCGCCTTGAATTGTGCCATTATGGTTAATTTATGACAAGTCGTTGAGTTTCTCAGTAAATTCGCTGTCCCCAGCAGGCACGCGTATTCTAGTATTTAGTTACGCTTCACAGGCTAGTGCTCATTCAGCACCATGCGCACATGTTTTGTTTGTCTCCTCACCAGGCACAAGTATTCTAGGAATTAGTTACGCGTCACTGGCTAGTGTTCTTTCAGCACCATGCGCACATGTTTTTTCATGACTAGTCTAGGTGCAGAATTATTTTCCTGCTGCACATTAGGCACACATTTTTCTGTGAAGAAATTTTGAAACATTATTTAGCATTCCCCCGCAGTTGTGTGTCACTAATATTAATTGAACTAATTCATTGTCCACACAGCAGTTCAGGAGAATTAATAGTGTGAGTCCTTCTGGCTGTTTCCGTGTTTCTCTCAGACCCCTGTCAGCTTTCTAGTCAGCGACTTCCATTCAGTGATATCACTAGCCTCCCGTTCCCTCAGTCTTCAGAACAAGCGCCCCTGCCAGTTGCAGGATGGAGAGCTCACCAAATAAGAACCAAAGGTAATAATAAAGAACAGTGGGAATCAATAGTTATATCCAGTTATAGGAAAAGGTTTTCTAATAGTTGTCCCTGGTTCTCTCACTAGACAAAAGGTTCAAGAAGAAGAGTAGCGATAAAAGAGATAGTTGAATACAACGCACCCAGAGAAGAAAGTTATCAGCATTTGGTGGTGTCCCCGCAGAGTCTAAGGTAAGCGTTACAAGTGCAAGGCTCTTTGTGTGCGGTGGGCGGGGGCTAGCTGCAGCTCTGGTCTGCATGCTATTTCGCTTGGGCATGGGTCAGCATATCCAAAATGGAGTCTTTGGTGTTTACAAAATGGTGTCTATGTTGTGTTATACCACGGATCGTGCAGCCTCACGTGTCGATCGGCAGCCATCCTGCCTCCCAGTCCTAGGTGCATGGGGGGCCGCCAACGAGTCATGAGCCTCACGTGTGTGGGCAATGTAGGGGAGTGGGGCCTTCAGACCTATCCTCCCATACATTTCCCCCTTTCGTTACTTAAGTAACGAATACTGTAACTCGCCCAGCCTCTGCCGTTCCTTCTCATTGGCAACAGCTTCATCCCATGCCAGTGTTCCTTTTATTGGGATCCAGGCTCTACACACCCCCGGAGACTTTCCCCCTCCTAGCATATTCATTCAGAGACAGGTCATGTATATACATCACCCACCTCCTTCCAGATCTACCCATACCTCTGTACACCATTCTCGTTCCTGGGGTTCTTTTACGGTGATATGATATAATCTGTCCACTATATCTCTGTCATAGTATAATGGCACCATTCTATATTTGGGTTCGGGTCCTCACCTGTCTGTACTTGCGCCTCTTGCATGATCTGTGCTGCTCCTCTAGCGTTGCCCATTGTCACCATCATCATTGCACCATTAGGTACTGCATTTGCACAGCATCCAAGACCCAGCGGCACACACAAAAAATCAGGAGTAAAAATGCCACGATGGGCATCAATATTTTGATTGTCAGCCCCAGCCAGGAAGGTATCCAGGAAAAGATGTTGTCAAACCAAGTGCTTGCGTCAGCTCCACCTTAGTTTTTCATTTGTTCCCCGAGGTTGTGTACCGCTGCAATAACGTGTGATAATGTCCCATTATCGGCGTCTTCAGAAAGCACGAATGTGCAGCATGCCCTCCCGATTTTTTGGCAAACACCTCCATCCATCGCCGTCAACAGGTCTAGGACATACCTGTTCTGCATGGCCATCAGCCTTAGGGCTCTTAGCTCCACCTTGATCACGTTGAACCCTTCTTCAGTGTCATTGGCTAGTTGGATCAACTCCCCCTCACCATGGAAGCACAGCTCGTATGAGATTTCTTTTTGCAGCTTGAATGGTTTTTCTATAGCTGTTACCCAGGTTAGTTTTGTGATGTGTTCCTTCCAGACTGGTGCACATGTTTTCTCGATCCAGTGCAGTTTTTCTTCCGGCAGTCCTCGTAACGCTTCTGCTTTGCATGTCATCGTTTCATCTCTCCACTAACTGTCAAAAAACAATGTTCCTTTAATCACAAAATACGGTTCTTTCAAACATATCACTCCTTGGGTTCTTGAATAACAGGTTTTTGCATTTTGCAGCATTTCAAAAGAAACTGCATGTGCCTGGAAGGTGTTCTTAATTCTGCACAGGGTGAGATGAAGGAGACACTGGGCATCTGTAAGAGGCAGTTCTTTAGGCAGCAGGATCTTAGGTGTGCCTGAGGCGTGGGGAATCAGGGAACAGACATAGCAACTTTCGTTAGTTGTCTGTTTCGCAGTGGAGCTCATATCTGTATACCATTTATTTGACTGATGTGGATGTCTAGGGTCTTCTATGGTGTCTAAACCCAGGCCAGAATACTCGTCATATTTTTTCCTCCCCACCTCCCTCTTTCTTCCGCTGCTTTTAAGGTAGCTTTTTGCATTTTTTGCTGCTGGTGATATGGTGCCCTCTTTTCCTGCGCCCCCCTTTTCCCATTCATCATATAGGGCCAAAAACCTTTCTGCAATCTCTGCATTTTCTTCCTTCACATCTGCGGGGGGGCTAGTTTCTATGAATGGGTTCCCTTCCTGTGTAGGCATTGTTGCAATCGTGTCATATAACCATGATATAACAGAAGGGTTACAATCATTTAAACCATAGACACGGGGGCCTCATTATGAGGTAGGTGTAAGGGATTACTGGCACCGGTAAGGACACCAGTCCTGGTAATCCCTTACCACCCTATTCCGAGGTCCCTTAGCGGGTCCCTTCCTTGTCGAAGGGACCCGTTAAGGGACTTCAGAGCTGATAATGATACCGCAAATTGCGGTACTGTTATTAGCTCCATCCCCATTCCCAATGAGCCCTATGGGGGCTAGAATGGGAATGGGGAATGGTTCCCAGAATGGGGACTTTCCGGGTCCTCCAAGGTTGGAATGACCGGTAAGTCCCTATTTCGGGAACCCGGAACCGGAATGCGGTATGGGGGTAGCCATGGTGCTTATGGCACCATGGCTACCTCTAACCTCGTAATGAGGCCCATTGTATTCAGAGGCATTATACATGGGCGTTGGGCATGTGGTTGGCCTGTTGTTAGTATTGTTTGGGGGCTGGGTATGAGTAGCGTCCGTATCGTAACCCCATATAAATTGAAAGCCGTCCCATATCAAATAGTCCCCCTCTTTAACCATTTTTGTTCCTTTCCCCAAATTTGTTCCATTCCTCCCCCTCCTCATCCATCTCGATAGAGATGACTGCAAAGGCATAGTAGACGAGAAGGCCAGACATCATTGTAAAGAAAAGAACAGCACACACACCCAATCCACACTCATACGAATATCTACATACTTCAAAATTCACATTTCTAACTGCCCTAATATTATTTGTTGCGGGCTGCCCGTTCGTTGCCATGGTTAATCCTATGTATCAAAAACATAAAAGCATATTAAGCATACTTAAACAGTTACATTTGTCATTGTTATTAAAAGTCTTGGGATATATATATATATATATATATATATATATATATATATATATATATATATATATATATTAATATATATATATATATATATATATACACACATAGAGAGAGAGAGAGTTTTCAGTGACCATAGGTGCAAAAGTTATTTACATTTTTCATAATTCTTAAATCATTTTGTACATTTCATATTCTCATTGACCTGTGTTATTGCGTACCCCTATGATTGGGCTATCCCTCTGTTTTACTCTATTGTGACACTTCTGTCATGTTTTGTATTTCTTTGTCCTGCTCTTGTGTGATGCTTTCATAGGCTTTTCGTATGTCTGTTAAATGTATCCAATACCTCAGGCCCTTTACTTTTACCGCCATAGGTGTGCAATAAATTACTTCATAATGGCCATGAAATCTTGGGGCATTCCACCTACGCACGAAACTCCTCTCCTGGCATTAACTGGTCTGTAGGGCTCTCTGCTGTTGAGTCTACTGCCGCACTTCCCTCCTCTCGTGTAAATGGTGGTGCAAGCTGTCTGGCTATCATGCGGGCTGCTCTGGTAAGTTTTGTTAAGTAGTTATTAAATTCTTCACCCAATATAGTGGCACTTTTGTGCGCATCTGAATGTTTACGAAGTGGGGAGTGTGCTGTGTGCATGCGTCTTCATGTCACTATCTCGTGCGGTGACAAATGGTGGTCCTTGCTGGGCTGCTTTCTCAACTCAAACAAGGCCAAGGGTAGACAGTGCACCCAATTCATTTTTAATGAGAAGCATAATTTCGATAACCTCCCTTTCAGAAGGCCATTGATTTTCTCAACTATACCGTTGCTTGATAACCAGAACATAGTTTGTGCTTGATACCCAACAGTGTTGTTACTTCTTTGAAGAGATCATCGACAAAATGCGTGCCATTATCAGAGCGAATTACGTCACAAATTCCCCAGCGTGGAAACACTTCCCATACCAGGAATTTTGCGGTGCATTTGGCATCTGGATGTGCACATGGCCCTGCCTCCGCCCACCTTGAGAATGGGTACACTATCACTATCATATACCGTGCTCCATTGCACCTCTCCCCGATATCTGCATAATCAATATGCAGTTCTCGAAAAGGACCTCTGGGTTTTGGTATTGTTCCCTGCAGTGTTCTCAATGTCATTCCTTGAATTGTATATCTGGCACATTGTACATTCCATCGCCAACTTTGATAGCTGCTCTTGTAACCCTGGAACAAACCAATCTTCTTGTATCTCTACGGCGATATGCTGCTTGGCGTTGTGTGCTGGAAAGTGTAATTGCTGGAATGCTATCTCCAATAGTTTCACTGGCATCACCACCTTTCCGGTGTTGTTTTGATGCCATAACAAGTCCGTTGCTGACTGGCTACATCCCCTCTTCTCCCATACTTCTTTCTCTTCTTTGGTTGCTTCCTCTTGTAACTCTAGTATTTGGGACACGGGCATGGCATTATAGCCATCTGGGATATCTTCCTCTACCTGTTTTTGTACTAAGTACTCACCTGTCAATTCTTTCACTAGGTAAGAGGCTTCCTTGGCCGCGGCATCCCAAAGAGACGACATCTGTGTTGGTGGTATGGGCCTGGCACTTCACTATTGCTACCATGGTGGGGTCCTTTAGTGCCTCAATAAGTTCCTTCAGGAGCTGTGCATGTTGTACAGGCAACCCATCGGCCCTGCGGAATCCCCACGTTCCCCACTCTGCCAACCCGCAAGTACAGTAGAGGTCATATAAACTGAGTCCATTTAGATTGTGACGGCACACCCTTTTGCTGCGTGCACTGCTTCAATAAGTGCTATCATTTCTGCTGCTTGAGCTGAGTAGTGGGCGGGCAGGCGCTGCTGTATTATCACTTCATACTCACCTTCTTCTAACCTTACAACAGCTATTGCCACGTGCTTTTCACCTGTGTCTGGGTTAATGGATGCTGATCTGTCTATAAAGAATACTTCTCCCTCATTCAAGGCATGTTCACTCACCACAGTGCTTTCTCCTTCCTCACCTGTGTATGTTGCACAATAATGCGCTTGCATGTCTTCTAAGGTGCAAGGTTCTGGATGAATCTTGCAGGGTTCAATGTTTTGCATCTCACTATGTGTATGTTTGCACTGGACAGTATTATCTCATATGCAGTGGCTCTCTGTGTTGTGAGTGTGCTTTTTGATCTCTCCAGGATTGCGAATAGGGAGTGTTCCACGAACAGGGACACAGAGCACCCCATCACTATCGTTGCACTTTTCTCGATGGCGAATGCTGCGCCTGCGAGAGATTGCTCGTAAGTGAAGTGTCCTTGCACGACTGCGTCCAGCGTGCCACTGTAGTATGCCAGGGGCTTATGTCCCAGGGACGTCTTTTGTGTCAGTACCGCTGTCATGAGGGACCCCTTGAAATGTGAAAACAGGTAGATTTTGCGTTCATAATCTGGATTCGCAAGTGCTGGAGCACTTGAGATCAGTTCCTTGAGTGTGGTGAAAGCATCCTCTAGTTCCATGGACCACTCTATCTCCGTGTTTTCTCGTTGGGCTTCTTCTAGTCCCTGCAAAAATGGTTTCGTATATGCTGTGTAATCCAATATCCATGCTCACAATAGTTACACATGCTGAGAAATTTTTGCATTTCCGTCACTGTTTTGGGTCTTCCCACTGCTGCTGTGGCTGCTAATCTGTCTGGTATGATTTTCTTTCCATCTTTTGATATTAACTGTCCCAGGTACAACACTTCTCGTTGGCAGTACTGCAATTTCCCTCTGTCACCTTTGTAGCCTTTGTGGGCCAACAATGTCAAGAGAGCAATAGTGTCCTTCCTACATTCCTCCTCATTTTTTGCGCAGATGAGTAAATCATCTACGTATTGAATGATCATGCCCCTCCTTTTGCTTTTTTAATCGGGTAAATGCAAGTATTACATGGTGAGTCTGAGGGCACTATTATTCTGTGTGCCAATAGTGCACTGATTGTCTCTTTTATTCCTTCTTCTGCTTCTCTGGATTGGGGGTATTGTTTCACCCTGGGTGGTTTGAGTTTTATTTTGACCGGTGTGACCCCATGTAGCAGCCCCACATCATGGGGGCGTGTGGTCCATAGGATGTTGGGCACAGATTTCATGTCATTGTCAACAAAGGAAGGAGGGGCTCCTACCACTGCCATAAATTGCACTGGCACTTGTCTTTCCTGTATCATAATGTCGCATGGTATAGCTATTTCCATTATTTTCTCCCCCTCACTTTCTGAATCTGTGAATAGGTCTTCGTCTGACAAATCTCGCAATGCAATGTCGGCATTGATGCACAATACTGTGCGCCATTCGCAGCAGTGTAGGTCCATCGCAATGATTGCTATTCTCTTGGCTGAGATCTGAACTGCATGCAAATCTAAAGACATCACCGTCCCGGACACAATCTCTGGGCGTGCTATTGGTCAGAAGATAAACTCTGCAGGTACTCTCCATTCTAGATTTTTCAATTCTGGAACCACCTGTGCCAATGTTTTTAACCCTTGAATGAACATGTCAGGGTCTATCGGTATACCACGCACTTCCGGTGGTGTTGCGCGTGAGTGCACCACCAGCATTACGCGCATAGGGCAAATCCCTGGAGTTGAGCAAACTATTCCTCTGTCCGTGAAAGATATGTGGCCTCATTACGACCCAGGCGGTAAGGGGTTAACAGCGCCATAAAAGGTGGCAGCGCCGTTAACCCCTTACCACCTAATTACGAGGTCCCTCTGCGGGTGCCGACCTTAACGGCTGGTTTTTACCAGCCGTTAAGGATTGGACCCGCAAAGGGACCTTGGAGGTATTTACGGTACTGCAATTTGTGGTACCGTAACTACCGCCTTCCCCATTTCCATTGAGCCCTATGTGGGCAAAAATGGGAATGGGGAAGGGCCAATGGTGAATGGGGAATTACCGCCCCACCAATCTTGGAATGGGGCGGTAATTCCGCCATTCACCATGGCGCAACCGGTAAAATACCGGAGGCAACCATGGTGCTACTAGTGCCATGGTTACCGCCTGGGTCGTAATGACCCCCGTGGTCATATTAAGCTTACTGAGAAGGTCACTTCCCAGTAAGTTAATTGGGGACTGCTCATACTACAATAGGGGTGCCCTTACTGTTTTTCCTCCTACGGTAACAACAAACTCTTCTGTATAAGGAACTTTGACAACAGCCCCAGAGAACCCCTGCATCTCCAATTTACGATTAGATAGCGGAAACCAGCCTTTACGCAAACATGATTTTTCAGCTCCCGAATCTACCATAAAAATGAACTGTTTATTCCCTATCTGCACCCCCACCAATGGTTCCTCTGCTGCATTGAAGGTCGTAGATACTACTGGACACACAAGTGCTCTTTGTGGGCTGTCCTATGCTGGGTGTCCCGTTGTCCCCCGTTGGCTAAAGACATTCCCCGATAGCACTGCCACTCCTCCATACAGTGCAGGCGCTCCGTTGGCCATTGGGCGAAAGGGTTACCCTGTGTGTATGATACGTGTTTGCGGCTTTGTGGGTGCTGTCGTACATTATGTGGCTGTTCCCTTTGTTTTTCTGAGTACCTTTGCTCTTCTTGCCCTTGTCCCCCTTCCATGGGCAATCCATACGAACTTCCCGGGTGTGGGTGACCATAAGGTTGATCATCCTGGTAATTACTGCTCGGCCTACTCCTGCATTCTCGTGAGAAGTGTCCCCACCTACCACAATTCCAACAGTTCCCTTGTGCTCCCCACGGTCCTTGCCCCCCATACCCATCATTTCCCCCCTACCCTTGGCCACCCCCTCTGCGTCTCTGTACCCACCTCGTCCTCCGCGGGGGGCCCATGCTTGCCACTACGGTCCTCCGTACTGCTCCTGTCCATTCCACTGAGTCTGCCCATTGCCTGTCCAATTCGCTGCCATCCTCCCTTGTATTGCTACCAGTCCCTCCTCCTCCTCTGCATCCCTATCTAGGGGAGTGCTGCTACGGCAGCAGCGAACTTCACCAGTTTAATTTGTACTAGTATCGCCTTGTCTGCCAACCTTTTCTGTGCAATTTCATTCTCCCTTTCCTTTATTCTTTTGCAGAGATGAACTATTATGCTCTGAATTTCTGGCCAACCCTTTGCCTCAATCCCGCTATGTTGTCGAGTGCTTTCTGTACTTCTTTTGGGAGCCCTCTCTTCATTATAAAATAGAATAGGGATGTTGATTGGTCCCAGGCCATACCCGTTGCAGCTTTCCACATCTCCTGCACCCGGAAAATGAAATCCATAGCATCTTCCCCATCATTCATGGTCCATTGCATCACTGATTGTAAGTCTGGCGTATCTGGGAACGTTTCTCTTAAAGCGTCCCATACTCTCGCACGTACTGTATTAAAAGAAGCTCCATCATGGCGGTCACAATCCAGTGTTACTCCCGGGAAACCTGGCCTTTGTCCAAACCCTATCCGCTTGGTCACCCACTGCTGATACTAATAAGCTTTTGACGTCACCCACTGCTAATGGCACCCCTGCAGTGTGTTTCTCGAATGCATATATCCACTTACTAGCCCCTCCCGAGAGAGGGGGCAGTAATTTTAGTAAGTTTGCATGGTCCATCTGAGCCCAAGGTATGTAGTTAGGCCTCCCACCTCCTCTGTGTATAAAGGGGAGCTGTAGTTTACTCTTACTTCCCTTTCCATTACTCACCTTCAAACCTTTCCTGCCTAACGGGGCCATTCTTCCCATCCTGCTCCTCAATCTCCCTAGCCACTCCTCTTCCATGGTTCTCCCCAGTGGGCTATCATCCATCCTTTCTAACCTCCCTCCTACTGCTGCCCCTAGCCTTCTATTTTCTTGCTCCTCATCCAATACATCACACCACAACTCTTCCATTCTCCCAGTGGCCATCCCTTCTTCTCCTGCGTTTTCCCCGAGATCATGTGATTCCAACTCTATTATCCTAGTTGGTTCTTCCTGTATTCTGAATAGAATTCTCCCTTTTTCCACCCTTCCTCCGAGGACCTATCAAATCTTTGTGCGCCAGGTGTTGGTTCTGTTCTTGACACACTAGTCCCATTCTGTTTGCATATGTTTCGTATCCTAGATAACTAATTTCGGGCCATTGAGAGTCGGGAATCTAAGTCTTCTGTTAATTTTTCAATGTCTACTGCAGGAGTACTTACCTGTCCGCTAGATCTGGGGTACTCATAGGGTGGTGGTGCAGTTGGTCGCGGGGCAGCTGTGGGGGCTGTGGCAGGCACATATGTGAGATTGTTATACCCTTCAGCAGGTACTGGTTTGTTTAGGAGGGGGTATATCTGTGTTACCTCTATGGACCCTTCTGTCCTCCCCTCCTCACCTTTTCTCTCATTCGCTATCATGGGGGCAGCGGTAGTGGTGGGTTGATCAAGTACTACATCTTTCTTTTTGAGTGGGGGCACCTCTTCAAACAGTCTCCACAGGTCTAATATTTCTCTTCTGTTATGAAATTGTTTTCCCTTGTATTTCATAAATATACATGTGGCTACCATGTCCAAGACACTTTCATCAAATGACCCTCCTTGTGGCCATACCTGGGGCAGCCCCTCTCCTTTCAGTTCGTGACCCATTGGTAATGGTACTTGGTTATACGTTCGGCATAACCGGGTACATTTTTGCAGAAATGAGCCAGGGGTATTTCCACCCCCATGATATACTTTCGTCGCTCACTTCCTGCATTGTCTGTGACTATTATTGTGGCTTTTGTGTATGCCTGACCACAATCAATTCTACGTGTGAAAAAATGGGTTCTTACAATATCAATTCCTTAAATCTTACCGGGTCACACTTACAATGACCATAGCATTTAAATCTCTGGTACCATTCAATCACATCAGTTCTTTACAAATCAATTTTGAGACATAAACAGCAGAGCATATGCGACACAAGACAGATATTCGACAATTCTTCACAAACAACATGTATCAATGATGACAATTTTTAAATGTACAACATGTAACAGTAACCCTCCCTTTCCACGCCTTGCACTTTTTCTTTAACAAGGCCTTCTAACCCTCACCCAAATCTCCCCTTTAACCCTTAGAGGTTGTTTCGTTTCCCCTAGTATTCATTCATCCCGAGTAGAGAAGAGAAAAAGCAGTTTCTAATGTATACACTGTGTCTTCTTGTCTCAGACACCCTTATTTTATTTTCCACGTTTCAACTTATTCCTAGTACTAGTCAAGATAGCACTATGCAGCGCCGCCTTATGCCCCCTTTCCGAGCTAGGTTCTCGTCTTTATCTTCCTTTTTTTCACCTTATTGTCCTAATGGCCATATGCAGAAAAAGAAAATAGCATTGATAGTTGAAAGTACCCGTTAATTTACCTCTACCTGACCTTGTATAATCTGGCTCCCTCCCCTTCTCCTTTTATTGTCACTCGCACTTAATACTCACAGGCCATTCTTGATCCGAGAGTCTCCGGACTTGGTCCGTCCAGGTGGCGCTGCCTCACGCTCAATGGCCTCCCCCCGGCTCCGGTGAGCGGTACTAAAGGGTTTTTTGGAGCGGGACCCGTACCCTTTCGGCCTACTGCGTGCGCACGTCTAAGAGTACCAGTTGCTGTAGGCGGGCAGCTCTCTTGAACGTGCGCACCGTGCGTATCCACTGCGGCCCGGAACTTCTAGTGCCAAAAGGGGACAATAATAATGATGAAAAACAAATAACGCCTTCGGGGTCACCACTGAAAGTAAGTGTCCCCCCACAGGCAGTAACCCCCCTCATTGAGAGGCAATGAAGGACACACCCCAGAAGGGAATGAGACCAGGACCAAGTGCGGGTGAGGTAAAAGGATTGTTTATAAATCACTATAGGGCATGCAAAGGACTCTGCAAGCTCCGAGAGCGCTCTGTCTGACAATAGCAAAGACAGTCATATTTATTATAAAACTATGTCATAAATCCTGTAACCTATAGGGGGCACATAGTCTCAGGGATTGGGCAGCGTCGACTAACTATAGGTGAAATATCGAAGAGCTGTTCTGGGATTGGTGGACATCTGTGTGGTGCCAACGTGGGGTGCACAGGTCAGCTGGGCTCGTCGGGGGTGGTGCTGCCAGGCTGGACGCAGTCTGTCGATGATTGGTAGCTGGACTGACACTCCCTTGTGGCCACACACACACACACTCATCATATTATGCGACTCCAGTTGTCCTGCAAATCCTACAAGTTGTTAATCTAATAGTGAAACAAGAGACAGGAGAGACAGCATACATGTGAAACTTCACCGATACATCAGTGTGCAATTACTCTTAACCTAATGATCCGACTTCGTAAGTCCAGGTGTCTTAACAGAGGGCACAGGATAAGTGGTTTTGTCATTCTATTCTGTTAGATGTGGTGAGGGATCGTTTTACGATATTTTAGCACAGGGGTGGATAACTGTCTCTAGGGTCCATTAAATTGGGGTGACCTAGAGTACTATTGGGTCAGCGAGGGTGCATATTTGGCCCCTCGAAAGCGGTGAGATCTAGGACCAGGTGACACATAATTTACTTGGCCCAGCCATGGCGGCCTCTGACATGGGGGAAGTAAATACTTGAAACGGGTCCAGCAGGAATGTGGGGAGGAGAGGCTGTACTTATCGAACATCGGTGGGCCCTGGCAGGCTTTGGCGGGAGGAGGGGGAGATGGCCTTGTAGTTCTGAGTGATTCTCTATGCATTGTATTGTAGCGCATACCGTATGAGGGGACAGATACCAAAGCTAGTATCATTAAGATGATTACCTACTTCTAGTGTCTACAAAATCATATATTTCTTCATTCATAACAATGGGGGTTGGCAGGAGCATACACAATACATAAAGTTAGTTGCACACGTAATGATAATTCATAGGTCAGGCAAATAATGAATAACAAACGTGAGGTAGCGTCAGGTTGGATCGTGTACTCAGGAGCGTGAAAGTAACATAGTAATTTTACATTTTTCATTTATAATCAAGACTAGCGCAACACCCTTGAGGATCATCATACATTTTAAATGTGTTTCACTACATTATACAAAAAACATTCGATATAACGTATTGTTTTTCACTCATCCATTGTACACTAGCAGCAAACATTGGCTGTTACAAGGTGGGATCTATCGAGAACTTACATTGACTTTCAGGGCACATGATGTTCTGTGGCGTGCGGGAGTCATCCTCACTTTACGAACTTTATAAGTTTTATCTCTTCCCAACACTCATTTTAGCAATTTCAGACAACCCTGTAGACCGGTTGGGGTTTGGCCTACTTCGTCTGGGGAAATCTGAGCAGGGGTTCATGGATATATTTTAAATGTGAGGGGTCAGATGCAGGGTTGGGGCTTGTCTGATTGGGATGGTTTGTGTTATTTTCCAGACTCCGGGTGCAACTCAGGTCACTTCTAGGGCAATGATGTACTGCCGAAGGCAAATGATACAGTGTTTGTTCTGAAAGTTGTTTGTGTCTGGTTGCTCGTGAGAACGAGCCTTCAGCGGATCTGCCATGGGGTGGAGGCGAGGGGGGAGTGCAAGGCTCTTTGTGTGCGGCGAGCGGGGGCCAGCTGCAGCTCTGGCATGCATGCTATTTCGCTTGGGAATGGGTCAGCATATCCAAAATGGAGTCTTTGGTGTTTTCAAAATGGTGTCTATGTTGTGTTATACCACAGATCATGCAGCCTCACGTGTCGATCGGCAGCCATCCTGCCTCCCAGACCAAGGTGCATGGGGGTCTGCCGACGAGTCATGAGCCTCACGTGTGTGGGCAATGTAGGGGAGGGGGGGCCTTCAGACCTATCCTCTCATACAATAGTTTGGCCCAAAGTTGTGGATGTTTCTTAAACATATCGTTGTTGAGGCCATCTGGTCCTGGAGCCCTAGACAAGCTTGATGTTTGTATGTATAATAATATATCATCTTTGTCAAACTTTAATTGCGTTTTCTTAGTAGTGAATGACCCGCTTGATTGATTGACTTTTGTGGTTGATGCATACAGGTTCAGAAAATGAATTCTCCATGTGTGTTCTGAGACAGCTTTATTTACAAACGGACTTTGAGTTAGATGTGTGGCTTTATCTCCAATTGCAGCCAACATAGATTCCCCATCTTGTTGAACCAAAACGTGATTCTGACCTGTCAGCCACATTTTATAATGTGCCTTTATCCATTTTAGTGCAATCAGACGTGTCATCAATGGTAGTTGTTTTGCTTCTCTTATATTGGTTCGATAAAGAGTCTTCCTAATTTGCAAGGCCTGATCATATCTATACTAATGTTTATAATGTTTATAGTTATATCTAGTGGACATCAGTGGCGTCGCCAGCAATCAAATTTAGGAGGGGCACAAAGGGGGCCAAAGACATAAGTAGGGGGGCACAGACAAAAGTAAGGGGAGAACATGGTCACTGCTTGTTTTAGGTAGGGGGCGCACATGGGGGGAACAGGGTTTCACAGGGGGGGCCCTGGCCCCCCCAGCCCTCCCTCTAGCGACACCACTGGTGGACATAGACAATGTTTGTCCAAATATCTCTAATACTGACATGTAATGTTTTTTTCCTATGACATCATGCTTATTGTTCTGAAGTATCTACTTACATTTTTATTTAGATCCATTAAAATATTTTCAGACCTCAGAAATCTATTTCGACCTGATGTTAATTCTAGATTGCCTTTGTAGTATTCACGCTTGTTTGGTTTATTTGGTGTGCTCCCGGTTGTAGCTAATAATTAATTGTCGCTGCTTTGCTGATTTACAACTTTAAAGCAGCTCACTGAATTGAATTCTTTGTATCTACATACATATAGTCAATAATTGAATGTTTTTGTTTGCCTTGCCATGTGTATTGTGGTGGTATATCGCCTGAAGTGGCGCCATTTAACATCAATATTTGTCTCTCTTTTATACAATCTGTCCATCGGCATTTCAGTGCTTCCTCAGCATTAGTTGTCTTCACAAATTGGTTAATATTTAGATCTCCCATACTAGAGTTTCTGTTAACCAGGTCTCTTGGTGGGCCACTATATCGTATTTAGCTATACAAGTGTTATTCGGTAGCAGCAAGTGAGTATGAGTGTGTGTATTCCAGCTGGCAAGTGTGTACGTATTTCTTGTTTCACCCCTTAGTTGTTATGTTCTATTAGTTGAACTCTGTTTCCAGAGTTTCTGCATGTTTAACTCATCAGGTACGTAGGCTGCTTGTGTTGACAACCCCCAAGCTTTTGATTTTATTTTTCAATCTGACCTGTACATTTTGCAGTGCAGTGAAGCCTGAAGCTTCACTGTACTGGCCTTTTCTCACATGTTATGGGGAGACTGATATGTCCTTAAGGCTATCAGTACTGGGAAACAGTGTTTCCCTTAGTCTTGTGACTATGTTGCTACTTGTGGTTACTTTTGTATCACATGTGGTAACTTTTTATCACTGCACACAGCAGCTTATACTGCAGTGCAATGGGGTTCATTTTTGTTTTGCCCTAGACTAACACTCAAAGGATTTTTTTCGTTACTTTAGAGGTGCTTAAAAGATGGGCTGGTGGCAGCAGTGACTTTGCCCCACTTTTTGGGGAATTTCATTTTAGCTTAACCGCGTTTACCGCGTTTGGTTACTTACTGTGGCTACTGGTCAAACATGGCCGTCCCTCGAGGTTTTTCACACATTCTTTTTGCATCTTGTTGTTTAGTCTTCTTCCTGGCCTCAGAGGCCAGAAAGATCCTAATAAGGACTTCCAGTGCCCGGGAAAGCAGCAGCTTTTGGCAGGCTACTGGAGGGCTTTGTGTGTTTGCAGGCAGGATGTGGGCTTTCTGAAAACATCCTGGTTTCTGTGTGCCTGAATGGTATGCATGAGTGTTCCCGCTAGTTGTCCTAATTGGACCACTGTGGGGGGGGGGGGGGGCTAGTTCTGCCATTGGCTAGTGGGCGTTTCGAATCCTACCTGGCTTTTAGGATTAGAAGAGGGCACCTGCATGCATTTCTCAGAGATCCTGGAAGAACCTGAAGGAGTCAAGAATCCGTCCAGCTGAGAAGACCTGCAAAGAAACCTGAAACCTGTCTGAAGGAGGCCTGGAAACCAACTTCTGCTGCAGTCCTGGTGGAGCCCTGTCTATCTCGTGATCTCCAGTAGGCCTGTGAAGGTGCTACGACCCCATTAGTGGAGGGACCATCCATTCTCAAAGCCTACTCGGTGCCCAGCACAAAAACCACCTTCGGAAGTGCCCGGGATTCGTCCTGTGGCTGACCAGCTTCGTTTTTGGGCTACCAGATTATCCTCATTGCCGTTCTGAGTTCCCACCTGAAACCTAACACACTCTCAGCTGCCACTGCACCGACACCCTCTGCAAAGTTTCGGCATCCTATCACCAAAGGGACCCGAGAAAGACTGGAAAGTCCGACCGTGACTACTGAGTCCTGCAGCATTGCTGTGCATGGCGTGCGCAGTCGAAACCTGCTTTTCTGACCTGCCTCCAGTCCCGACAAGGGTGCTGCATCATTTGTTTCTGCATTTCGCCATCAAGAGTCATTGCACCAGCAACAGATCCTAACTGGAGAATCACTCGAACCTGCAACCAGTGAAAATTGAGAATCGTGGAATTCGGTGGGAAAAACAAGCAAGGACACCCTTCCTTTGTTCTGGAAAGACTTGGGAAGATTTGGAGTAAGGGGGCAAGTTACTGAGCTTTTAACATACCCTTGCACTCCCATTATAAGTCAATGGACTTCATTCTAACACTATTGGCTTTGCCATTACTTGCGTTGGCAAGACTTTTGATTGTTGGGGGTAATTTTGGGCACTTGTCTATATTGAACCTTGACCCTAAGAACCCATCACTGGACCCCAGAGACCCTACCTACATTTTTTCCTGCATCCTAAATTCTGTATAATTGTATCCTGAACAATAGGGCACAAGGCCCCAGACAATTTAGGGTTGGACAATATTAGTCAGGGATCATCTCTGTGGACCTTTTTGTGTGTGATACTCACCTATTCATTCCCTTGCAGGAGTAGTTTGATTGGTATTATGCACTTGAACCTATGACTGTATATATGTATTTTAGTTTGATGGTATTGGTTGAAAAGTCTACCTGCTTGTATTTATTTTTCTTATATTGTATTTGGCCATAATTAAATAACTATATTTTTATACATCTTGTCTAAGTGTAATTTGCGACTCCCATTATGTGACCTCATTGTGGACCCTTTACACTCTCACCCCTCTGAAGACCTTAGTCTAGACCGCCTGTCACTGCTACCTTAAACTGGTTTGGCTACAGCTTCCCAGAGTTGACCCTGTCACAATATAGGTTGGTCTTCTATACATCTGTCCACCAGGCCAGAGTATAGAAAATCAGTCTTAACACCCTCCCATACTGGAGCTTCTGTTAATCATGTCTCTTGGAAGGCCACTATATCGTATTTAGCTATACAAGTGTTATTATTTCTTGTTTCACCCTTGGGTTATTATGTTCTATCAGTTGAACTCTGTTTCCAGAGTTTCTGCATGTTTGACTCATCAGGTACGTAGACTGCTTGTGTTGACAAGCAATCACCTCTATAATTTGAGATTGTTTTCGCCGGAACATCCTGCATTAATTCGAAACTTAATTCAAAATGATTTGTCTCGCTTTCCAGATTGTGTTTAATATGACTTTTGATCGGAGCCACAATCTGCAAACTGGTAGATTGCAGTCAATCCAGCAACATTCATTGCAGAGCCCTACAGCCAGATAACAGAGGGCAGGATTGTGCTACATATGAAGATATTACAGATTACACTATCCTCGTTAGGGTGAGCGCACTTAAAGAAGGGTAAGGTGAAGATTGATCAGAACATGGGACAAAGGCAAATGGGAGCAACAGCAGTGAGCCTTGAACCAGGAGACTACCAGGTGTTAGCAAACGAATGACTGCCTGTGCACTACTCTGCATAGGCAGCACCACTTGCAGCACTAATAAGAGCATTATAACTATCCCAATGGTTTCCTACCACCATTTACTCAGATTCAGCATATCGCACCTCTACGGTACATTCAGGTCAATCCAGATGGCATAGGAGAGGGTTAAAAAATCAGATGGCACTCCAGTGCAACATGCAGCTTCATCTTCCAGGTTAACTGACAATCATAACGCCCTAAAGCAGTGGTGAGAAATAAGTGTGCAGCCCGCACAAACAATACAGACCCAATTGCTTATGGGAATAGTGCAGCAGACATAACAGCAAAAGAAGCAGCATACTCAGACAAGTCCAATGCCACAGTATCACCTGAAGGTTTTACAGCCAGCAGAACTCATAGTTCTTTACAATGCAATCCCTTTGGCCCAAATTATCGAACTGCAAGCACAAGCTGAGGAGAATGAGTTATGGACAAAGTGAGGGTGTTCATTATCCCCACAGATCTAATATGGAAACAGAACATTTCAGGGAAACCAGTTATCCGCCAAGCATTACTTACAGTTGCCGTCAAGCAGTTGCACTTCCCTGCACAAAAAACCAACCAGTAAATGACAGCAGATTTACAGGATGGGTGGTTAAATGCAAACCTTCAAGAACATGTTGATAACCACATGTCCAATTGCATCACGTGCAAAACGTATACTACGGGCCTCACACAAAGGACCCTAAAAGTCACTTTGCCCCTCACCTGAGGGCATTTTTGACACTTGCATATTGACCACATGGACATGGTTAACAGGTGCAGAAACTTTAGTTATCTGACAGTTGATGTGTGCCCATTCTCCCAATGGCTTGAAGTAGTTCCCTGTGTTTACCCTGATGCCACATCGGCAGCCACATTTCTAGTACATGAGTATTCCCCCAGTGGGAATATGTCATGCCCTGAGATCAGACAACTGGGCTCACTTTTTCAATGATGTGTTTAAAGAGATTTCCTCTTAATTAGGCATAAAGCACAAACTGTGCTCAATTTAGCACCCCGGGCAAACGAGATAGTAGACCGCTTAAAGCTTTTATTGAAACTAAGACTTGCTAAGTTATTTGATACGCTACACAAGAACTGGCTACACTGTTTGCAGCTTGCCTTTTTCACACTAAGAAACCAGCCTGGTTATGATCATCACCTTACACTGCATGACATTGTCACTGGCATAAGGCAGCATACACCCTTCACACACACAGCCCCTGATGCACATCATTCTGCTGACATTTTAGGTGATGAATTTCAAGAGTATCTTAGGGAACTACCAAATCTGTCAGATTTATATCTTGTTAGATTTGAGCTGACCAAAAAGAGCTTGCTTCACCAGTGATTGACTCATCACAGCAACAGCAAAAATGGTCACAGCTACAGCCACTGAAGCTCTGCCCAGGAGATTGTGTTTGGGTACAGAACTTTGTGCGCAAGAGGAAGGTACCAAAGTGCGAAGGACCATTCAATGTAATCTGCGGCACACCCACAGCCGTCAAAGTCGTTGGCAAGAAGTCATGGAAGGAAAAGAGCTCCACCCTCCCTCCCCAACAGCAGGGTGAAGAAGAAGGGGGAAAAGTAAGATGACTGACTTTCCTTTAAGCTTTTTTAAGCAATACATCCATTTGGGTGGTTGGACATTAACGTTTCGCCACAGCCTCTAAAAACTACTGACAATATTTTAAAGTATGTGCCTTACATTGTTCTTCTCTTCTGCCTTATGTCTAAATCTTTCTTCATGGTTGAACTCATATTGTTTCTTTCTAGGAGTAGTTAAAATAATGGTAAAACATTGCAAATGTACCAGTGAATATTAGTGTTTCTATAACTCGAATTAGGAGGGATATTTCTAATCCAAATGTTATTTCAGGTAGATCTGAGTATGTACATCACCATGCATGTGATAACATGTGATACCGCCACATGAGGGGAGTGGGAAAAGAGAAATCGAGTGGACCTTGTTTTGTTTGTTCATTGATCCCCCATGTGAAAGCCACTCCTAGATTGTTTATACCAAAATAAATACCACCAGAGGTTGTCCAGTGTTTAGTGTACCTGGCCTTAAGTAGATTGAGAGGGATGATTCAGCGACACAAGGATCAAGTACAGTGGGTAGACTTTAACCCAACAGTATATGAAGATAACTACCTAAAATTGAAAAAGATGACAGAGAGAGATCGTTTTAAGAGTATTGTACTTATTTATTGAACCAATGGAAAGGGGAAGAATGGGGTTGTTTTTATGGTTCTTCTGGTGTTCTGATGAAGCAGGACAGGTGCAGCTTCACAGCAGAAGAAGACTACGGTAAGAGATAAAAGGTCCTATTTTCTACAAAAATGAATGGACCGAAGGGCTAATTGGGGACAAAGCAGGAGGTATGTATGAGTTACCAAAAAGTGCAGTACTACAAATAAATGAAACTTGTTTTGCTGTCTGTGAGAAAAATGCCAAGAGCTGGACCTGGGGAGATCAATATAAACCTCAAACAAAGATCATCAAACTTAGACATTTCTCCTTTTGTTTCAGAGGCAACCGCAGTGTGTTTGTGGACACTAACAAGCAGTGTGACATGACGGTCAATCTCCAAGGAGCTACAGCAGCACTGATGGACATTTTATTTGGGGGGATGGCTTAAATCCAATTGCCTCCATACTGGAGAGGAATATGTTCCGTGAGAGGACTATACAATCCCATGTTAGTAATCCCAGACGTTAACCTCACAGCAATCAGCAAACACCCAATGACCAAGCCTGTGAACTTAATGTATTAGTGGGTCCGGTGCACTTTGGGCCTACAACGCCTCTGCTGAGGAACTACCTCTCCAAGGACTACAGTAATAATAAGTTCAATGGCATACCTGATGAATACAGATTATTTAACAAAGCCAAAATGTTTTTCAGCAACATTTTTGCTGCTGGGATACAAACAGTGGGCAATGCCAAATGGCTCCAATTTCAAGGTGGGAATTGATACAATTGGCTAATGAAAATGAACATGTGCTAAATGTCATAAGGGAAGAACTGAGAGTGATTTGGCCGACCACTCTTAAGAACGGCTCCACTCTAGATGTATTAACTGCAATGGAAGGCAGAGTTTGTGTGAAACAAGGCACTTCCTGTTGAACCTATATACCTTCCAATGACACAGACAATGAAACTCCTACCCAGGTAATACATGCAATACACAATTTGCACACCACAATGGAGAAAGACGATAGGGTGAAGACAAATTATTGGTTTGCGTCAATCTTTTCATGGGTGCCCTCATGGATGGGTAATATTTTCAAACGGCTGATTCCTGTTCTTGTTTTGATGCTTGTTCTTTTCTGCACTTGTCAACTAATTATTGGATGCTACGGGAAGATGATGTTCAAACCAATGCCCATGATGTCACTTACAATGGAACCTGTCAATGACACTCCCCTTTTGAATGATGGTCACACACAAACAGAATAATGGACTGGCGAGGATCTGCCTCTCATGGTTAGAATAGACCATTCAATTGGTCCACCAGTAGCATGTTTGGATCGTCCGAATGACCTAGAAAATTACATTGAACATCTGTTGATTGGGATTGCTGTTTCTTACCATGTAGCCAGAGGCTTATGGAGGGGATTTGCATAATGTCAGTAAAGTGTGGGTTCCGAAAACTCTTTCTGACAAGAGGAAAGAGAGCGTGGGCGTAGTTAATAAATTCACTAGAGTGGGTAATGTCAATATGAAAATGCAGTGGCTGCAAGGATTACTTTCAAGACCCTCTGCATTGTCCACAAGGCCTTCCGGGGCCTGGGTCTGCAATACCTCCAACTCTCCCTTCAGAAATACCTTCCTACTCAAGCTCTTCTCTCCTCGCCCTCAAACCCCTTCAGGGTCAGTGGCTTCTCCAAGCAATGAGTTGGAGGTAGATCACTTTCTTCACTGGGGCCTCACTCTGAAACATCCATCCTGCCTCTCTGAAACTTGAGGAGAACCATCTTCAGTTCTGGAAGCACCTCAAGACCTTCCTCTTTGCTTCTGCCTTCTCTCTTCCTCTCCCTCGCTGATCTCTGTGTGCTATTGCAACTAGGCACCTGGCTACCCTGCGAAATCGGACCCAGGGCCTTGCCCGTCCAGCTGCATACCCGCACTGCCTCCTGGCAAGCATTACACTTGGGTCTCTACTTGCAGCCTTACAGTCCCCTTAACAAAACTTAAGCGACACCCTTTCTGGGCTTAACTCTTGCACTTGCCACATGCTGGCCGCACTACTTGTTGTTGTCTTGATCCTGTGTTCAGCACTTTCCGCTCCTACCCTGGCCCTTGCACTTTCCCCCTTCCCTCTCCTCTGCACTTGCGCGATCTCAATGTTCCTGGGCCTAGTAAGATTGTTCTCTTGTCCTCCCTTGTATCCCTCCCTTGCCTCATTGCACCTTGAAACACTTGTGTGTAGGTGTGTTATAAATAAATTATCATATCATATCAATGTCCCAAACATAAATGGAAATACAGACTGCGAGAATACTAAAAATGTGAGGGTGTCTGTCATTTTAATGTTCATATCATTGAAATGTTGTTTCAATGTCTCTGCCATTTTGGAGGTATCCATTAATATGGTTGCCAAAAAATTGCAACTTATACAAAGAATCGTGGCAAAAAGGCTGTGGTGTGACTCGGTAAAAGTGTTTCCATTATACCACACAAGAGGAGCAGGGGTTCCGTGTGTGTCTCCCGCGCCCCTTGTGCGGTATAATGAGTCTGGGGGTGCAGGAGCATCCCCGCATCCATTACATGGATTGCGGGGACCACACCATGGCCTTTTTGTTACGTTTAATTTTAAAACAGTCATTGTTGTGGCAACTTTATTACATAGAACCATTTTGGATTAGGCTTCGTTTCTACTGCATCCAAGTACACAGCTGGATAGCAAGGCTATTGTTTCAGAGATGACGTTCTTGTCATATTTTCTCCTAAAGCTTTTCCCAAGGAATTTGAGCACCCAGAATAATAATGATTTATGTGTTTAGCATTTGGCAGATGGCAATACAATAGGTGCAAAAGACATGTTCTAGTGTAAACTAGGCCTCGGGTTGAGACACTGCCAAAATACTGACTCAGGCTTTGGATCTACTGCCCTCTTGTAAAGTCCTAGGACTGCTGAGTTTTTGGCGGAGTGGCTTGGTAGTCCAAATAATACAAGAAATTACTTCTCAAAAGTGGCACCTCTCTTACATGTTTTTTCTATAAATAGCTCTCTTTCCCAAGCAAGATGAACGTCCTGCAAACAAAAAGGTTCTGTCCTTGGCCTAGATGAGTAATGGGGACAGCACCATGTATCGATGTGGTAGTTGCAAAGATATGTTTCACTGTGAGGAAGCTGCAAGGCCTGGGAATGGTCTATGGTGCATGGGAAAGGATGTTAGTGTATCTAATATCTTTGCCACAAGGCACTGATTTCACTTTTACAAATGTTCCTATTAGGACGTCTGCAGAGGGATGGATTTGGAATGTCATGTGTAAGGTACTAACCAATAGAGTAGAGATTGCTAGTATAGTAGAGTAGAGTAGAGTAGGGTAATGTATGTCGATCTTTAGGTTTGAAAATGGCAAGAGCCAGTAGGAGCATAGAGAATTGCATTTACTTAATGTCTGGAATATATTGTAATCTTGTCGCTTTTGTCTATAGAAACTGTGTCCCAGTGTGGGCATGTCGAAATCCCTCCACCTTTTTGTCACTTGAGACTGGTTGATCTCCTGGACGATAATTGCAAGCATTAAAGAGCTGTCTTTCTGTAATTTGTGCACCTTTTTATTGTCTTGTGTAGTTATTGGAGTTAAACACTGGTCTTAGCTTAATCTAATGTAAAATATATTCCATTTGCTGTTCCTTATAATTAATGTAGAATGTGTGGATTTAAAAAAGCTAACAAGCAGCTTCTAATGTGTTGCAGAGCAAATAGCTTGAGCAGTTTAATAAAATGAATAGAAAAACACTGTGTGCTTTAAATTAAGTAAAAACGTGCTGATTCTTGCTGAAATGTTCTGAACTCTGGAAGTGTACAAATTAAGAAATTTACCATAAACAGTACCTTGACAATTACTGTCTGTAAAATGTTACAGAAAACTATTTTACAAGCACAGAATTGGAAAATCTTGTTGCTGCTTTAAGTGCGGCAGCAGCAGCTGGAGTTCAAGCAGCAGCTATTGTGCTGCCACAACTGAAGCGTAATTTGTATTTTGTATTTTGCAAAATGTCTAAAGCGCCTTTCGCGAAAGATGCTGAAAAATAAAAGAGAACCCAAGAGCAGTACAATTCACAGTGGTACAGATTGGGTATGAATAAAGGTTACATCAGCAGAGAGAGAAAACAAAGAATTTTAGGAAGCAAGAGACAATAGCAGATAGATTTAATATTTGTTTGGAAAATACAAAGAGATGGGGATGAATGAAGTGTGAGGGGAGGAGCGCTCCAATGTTTAGGAGCCAAAAGAGAAAAGGAGCGGAAACGAGATGAGGCACAGGGGGGCTTAGGAACAGTAGAAGAAATAGCTTCTGAGATCATAGGGGGCGCAAGGGGACATAGAACGAGAGTAGGGAGGAGAGGTAGGGCAGGACCAAGCCATGAGAATGCATTTGAAAACAATCAAGAGAATGTGATACAAAAGACAGGATTTGAAAGGAAGTAATGAGATAGAGAGGAGGGAGAAGGAGATGGAGAACCCAGGGGGTAGGGTTAAGAAAAGACAAACAGAAGAGTTGTAAATAGAGCACAGAGGAAGAAGGTGGGAAGCAGGGAGGAGATCAAGCAATAAAGATGAACAATAGCAATACGGGAAAAGACAAGAGAAAATATTTGAGGTTTAGTCGCGTGAAAGGAAAGATTGGAGAGGGTACGGTGAATGTTAAAAAAAGCATAGGGACAGGAGCCTCCAATGGAGGAAATATGAAAGGAGAAGAGAGGGAAGTATCAAAGGTTACGCCCAGATTGCATGCTGAAAGTGAAAAGTAAAGAGAGAATGGGGAAACCAGGGGGAAGGGGGCCAGGGGTGGGAGAAATAGTAGGGTGGGAGAAAGAGCAGCACCTTAGTTAATAAGTAATAACTGATTACATCAGTTTTAATGTCTTTTTTTATTACAGGTCAGTTTTGATGTCACAACTAGCCTATAATATATGGGATAAAATAACCCCTACTGTACATTGTAAGGATATTGCAAGTCACCAAGGAGTTTTGCGACCAAATAGAGGAATGAGGTCAAAGGAGCATTTCGTAAAGCCTTAAAAACAACCCTTTTAAACTAAACTCATCATGAGGCCTACCACCATCACCTAGGATCCAACTGTCCTGTCATATCCGTTTGTCTGACTGTGTCAATGTTGCGCCCTGATGCCTGTGAGTTTTCGACACATAATAAATATATAAATGCATAAATTAAATAAAAGGTAACAGATTTCTAAGGTGACTTGCAATATACTTTTTACGTATGGTTGGAGGCATTTTATTCCTTATTATACATACCCACGCACTGTCATTTACTTTCGTACCACGTCCTTTCCATTATATAATGTAAGAGGTCTTCCATTGTCTGATCCATATAATCAACCTAGAATCGGTTTAGCTTTAAAAAGCAAAACTGCAACTCCTACCTCGCAGAAAAATAATTCAAGCAGTTTACTAAAATGTATCGAAAAACGGTTTCATTTTGGGCTTTAAAATAAGTAATACCATGCTTGATCGTATGTATTAAACTGCAGCCTTGAACACATTAAACATTATACCGTAAACATCTTGTGGTCAGTTTGTGGCTGTAAAGTGACTTCGAAAACTATTCTGCAAACGAGGAATTTGAACAGGTTTTCACGCCTTAACTTGACAGCTGTAATTCTCTATGCAGGCTCAAGCAGTAGGCCTTGTGGCTTCACAAAGAAAGTGTAATAACTGATTACAGAGTTGTTTTCATGTCATTTCCTTCTTTCCGGTCAGTTCTGATGTCATAACTAGCCTCCAGTAAGAACTTCCTTTCCAGGTTTGTATACAGATATGTCAAACTTCCATGTATTATAAGAGAGTTATTTGCAGTCTTTTGTACGGATATTGCAGGCTGCTTTGTATTATACATTCCCAATCATCATAAAAACAATACACATGCTTGAGTATTTCGCAGGAACCTATACTGCTTCTTCCAGGGAACAATTGATGCGCTGCCCAGGAGAGCAAATAATGCTATTCCCTTGCATAGTCACTATTCTTGATTTCTGTAACTTGCTTTGTATGACTTCATTTGGGGAGCCTAGAAGCAGCACTCGCTACCCCTTTGAGCCTGCTGCAACCCTAGGGAACAATCGAACCACCCATGAATGAAATAAAATATGTCTTTAGCTTTTGATAGTTTTTGCACAATAAATATTTCTGCCTTTTATTAATTACTGATTATTAATATGCAGCAGTGTCAACTTTCAATCGGTGTCAATTCCATGTGATATCTGTTGACAACATTTCTTCTTCACTCTCACAGGACATTTGTTTTATTGTAGCAGAACTGTGTTTTAAGGCACAACATCTGAACGTCTGAAATATGCAGAATAATCATCAACATGACATCATTTTAGAAAATGCCACATATATAAATAAAGAATCCAGACATTACCAATGGTAATTATAGGAAATGTGCCTTCTTCCAAATTGCAGTTCCTCCCTACAACCCATGTCCTTGGATAATGCAGGAGGGCCTCTGGCAAATGCTAGGCACTTTCAAAGCAGTTACTGTGCTAGATGTGTTACCTGACAGTGGTTAGGTGCTTGTCACAATAAACAAGAGAAAAGGGGGCAACAGGTGTGTCAACCACCGGTCACACCTGGTTAGCACTGATATATATAGGGGTACATAGAGGCCGGGGTTGGGGGGCGTGGCCTGGTGCTCATGGTGTGAGGAGGCTGCAGTGCTGCGCTCCAGACGAGATCCTCAGCGAAGATCCTACGAAGGCGGCCTGATTGCTCAAAAAAGGATATAAAGCGCATCTAGCAGTGGGTAAAGCATTCCCCCACACCTAAGCAACAAGAACAGGATAAATCGGAGTCGGGAATAATGAGTATAGCCTTACGAAAAGATTCCCCCCAAGTCGATCAAGATGGCGGACACGATCGTGCATAGGAGTTGATGTAGGGGATGGGCCAAGTATTGCTGCCGCTCCCCTGGTAGAACGGTAACCTGCAGAAGAACAGAGAAGACCCCTTTGCTGGCGGCAAGAGGGGCCGCAAAGAAAAGGGATACCTGTGGTACAGGGCCAGAGGTGAACAATAAGGGACGCACCACAGGAAGGAGGTAACTGGGGCTTCGCAGTGAAGATACAATACGCAGCAGGGCGGGTGGTGCGTGCCACAGAAACAGGAGGGCGGACTCACTGTGAAAGACCCAGGACGCTTGAATGCAGGAAATCAAGCTGCAGCCGGTGCGGTGAGCCACAGACCACGAAGGCGAGTGGAAACGAACAAGACGACGAGCAACGCAGAGAGACTGGAAGATCTGCGATGGATCATCAGCACCAGACCAACGTGTTCCTACAATAGCGGCGGTGAGGTGACCAAGGAAGAGAGGAAGGTGGGTCCGCCTTGACGCGCTGTACGAGGCTAGCAGGGAATCTCGAAAGCTGCAGGTAGATTGATCGCCCAAAACAGATAAAAGGGCCCCGCAAAAAAGGCAGTTAGTTGGCTGAAGCAGATGGCAAAGGGGGTCCGGCTCGGCCTGCTACATGAAGTGAGCCGATAGTGTTCAACGCTAAAAACAAGGTGAGAGGCACAATAAATACGTTGTCAGCAATGGGTTGAGGTACACAGCTGGTCCAGGGTTACACAGACTCCAGCATTCCCTGAGCATCAACACGGGTGCCGGGAAGACAAAAGGGCCCTCATAAGAACGGATGCACATAAAAAACGCTAATAAGCGGCCTCTGACCCTAAACAGGGTCTGCTGCAGCAGAAACAGAGTCTTGGGGAGCAGGAATTGTTGGGAATGAGGGAGAGGTCAGTGTCACATTTGAAGCATGGAAGGCTTTAATTAGAGATATGTTCATCCCATCTGATGATATGCCCCCCTGAGAATGTAAGAGCAACGTGCGACATATTTAGCATACCAGATGAACGAATGGAGCAGAAACCTCCTCAGACTACCACCCTTCAGTTGGACAATGTCGGTCCGGAACAACCCCCTTTTACCAATAAGGTGAATGAAAACAGTTAATGTTTATTGTTGATTAATTGTTGTTAGTTTAATGCAAAAGTAAGTAGAGACATTGCAATGCTAATTCTGTTAAACATTCTGAAAAGCACAACTTACAAATGCCAATAAAAATATATATTTTTAAAATAGAGGCCGGGTTTGGTATGCTTCTTAACTGTGAGATAAAAGGTAACAAGATTAACACAAAATCAGGTATCTGGGCCAGCACCAGTTCTCACTTAGGTAGAACATGAACAGATTCAATTCATATCCTGTGGAAACATTTTACATTAAATGTATTGAAGTCATAAAAAATGAATCAATGAATTTATAAAATTTCATGTACCAAATGTAATATATCAAATACAAAAATAATTATTGAACACACATCTGATATAAAACATAATTTTAAATATAATCAATATTATAAATGTACAAAAACAAAAAAGACACTGCACATACCTCAAGAAACATTCTCGTGCGCCCATCCCTCATTCGGCATATCCATACCAAACATTCACCTCATACAAATTTACACACAAGAGAAAGAGGGATAGCTGCCAAAAAATGAATCAATACTAAAGTTACTAATGCAAACTCTGAAAATTAAACATAAACTAAGCATAATGCTCCAGATGAGCAAAAACACAGTTAAATGCAAAGATTCATATCACTAGGCAACCTAGTCAATACCTAAAAACAATAGGTTACATTGCACAATTTCAACAAGAAAACCCCTGCGTGTCACACCACAAATAAACAAAGGTATGTACCAAACCCTATTGCTGTCCTTCTCCTTATTTATATGGTTGCCTACTCCGCAGTGGTGAAAGACATATGGTAGATTGTTCTCCTGACTATAAATGTATATATGAGCGTTCTATAGTGCAAAGCAAGGTTGCAAGCAAAATGAGCAGTGCATATATAAAGCAGGAGAATACAGAGAGGGAAGCTGGGGAGGAGAGGAAAGGGGGAAAAGGGTGTTATCAAAGGGTCAAAGTGTGTGAAGGCGTTCCTTTAAAGGCAGGGTGTTCAGTGGGGCTAATCTTGTGTGCATTGGATAATTGCATGGATAGCGCATGAGTTAGGTGTTCGACTCTAACAGGTGGACAGTTTTGCACCTTGCAAGTTCGTATGATATGATAGGATATTATATTATAGTCGTTTATAACTCGCCTGTACACAAGTATTTCTAGGTGCGAGAAGACAAGGGAGGGAAAACAGAGGGAGGACAAAACAAATGATCTTACTAGGCCTTGTATCATTCAGATCGTGCAAGTGTGAGATGCAAAGTGCTAGGAGGAGGGAGAGGGGAAGTGCCAGGGGGAGGGAAGTGGGAAGTGCAATTAGGGCAGCAATGCTCTGGGTAAGCGCAGCCAGGGAATAGCATCTCTGGTTAAGTGAAAGGAGGCAGGATACTGTAAGGGGCCAGATGCAGCCCCTAAGTGCCAGGTAGGTCTAAAGGCAGTGCAGGGGCTACTGGTCAGGGGGGGGGGCTGGTATCCAGCAGACTCTGAGTGTAGCCATGCAGCCAGTCAGTGCAGCATACAGGTTGGTCAACAGGGAGGAGAGAGAGAGAGAGAAAAGAGAGAAAGCACAAGAGAAGAGGAAGGTCTTGAGTTGCTTCTGGAACCTCAGGTGGTCTGGCTTAAGTTTGAAAGGGGTAGGGAGGCCATTCGAGAGGGAGGCACCTACAGAGGAAAGAGATCTACCCCCTACTCTCTGCTTGGAGAATCATCTGACCCTCAGAGAGTTGGAGGTGGCTGAGCGAAGGACTCCGGAAGGAAGGTGTTTAGGAAGAGAGAGTTGGATGTAGTGCAGGCCCTGGCAACCGGAAAGCTTTGTGGGTGATGCAGAGGGTCTTCAACTTGATCCTTGCAGACACCGGGAGCCAGTGGGGAGATTTTGGGGCTGGAGAGATATGGTCCCTGGGATTGGGGCCAATGACATGTCTCACAGTCCTGTTCTGGATTAGTTGCAGTGGGCAAGGAGTAGAGGAAGGCTGAATTAGGCATTCATCCTTCAGCAAAGATAAAGTGATGGCTTAAAGGTTTAGAATTAATCTTAACCTCTGGCATCACTCTGGTAACCCTCCAGACCATTGTTCTTCTCCTGCAAAGCCATTACAATAAGTCGAAAAAAACATACACCAATCAGGCTTAGTCCCACCCCAAAAGATGCTGTCCTGCCAGAACTGCTCCTCAGTCACATCCCTTCTGCATGAGACCACAAGCAAACCATATGAGCAATTGCCACCTGGCAAGGGTGTAAAGACCTGGCTTTTTTATTTTATTAATACATAAAATGATGCAGGTAATTCCATCTCGAAAACGGATAATGTGCTAACCAGATTCCCCTTTCCACCAACTCCATGACAAAAGCATAGTGCACTTGTGGCTCGCTGCAATAGTAGCCTGATCCCAGTGCCTGCTCTACTTATGGGGCAGAGCAGGTTCAAAGGTTACAGGATGACCACTTGCCAGTCGCGTGGCAGCCAAGTCTCTGCAGCACAGAGTAAGCATTAAGATATACCCCACTGTACCAAAACTATAATCATCATAAGTAAACGATGTTGGTGGCAGGGTGCACTATAAAATAAAGCTATGCCTGAGTTTAGGCATGATGCATGGCACAACTTGTGATCATGGCCACCAAATCCCAATTGATACTGCACATGTGTCAGTTCCTGTAACTCAGCTCTGCTGTGCAAGGTGATGTGGATTCTGGCCAGCTGGGTGGCACCTGTCAAGTGGCAGGATTGGAACCTGATTGACTGGGCCTCTTCTTTGTTCTCTTTGTGAGGGCAGGTAACACCCTTAGCCAGAGACAGCCACACAGCAGGTAGTTGTCCTGGGTGTGGGCATCAAGGGAGAACACCCATTCAAAAGCACTAGTCTCACACCAGGACACTGCATCTCTAAGTCCTTTTCTTTCTTAGCTAGACGAGGGGTGGGGTTTAATAGGCAGGGGTGCTCTGGTCAAGGGAAGAAGACTTCCACCATCTTGTTTTTCTCTGCATCTCTTTGCTGTCCCCTCCACTTCCTCTGAAACATAGCACCTTGGGTGTGACATCAGAAGGGCAAAGCCCACTCCATTCGAGAGCAGAGAATGGAGCACTGAGGCAGGTCAGCTTTAGGCCAATCAACTGAGGGCTTGTGTCTCTTCTTCAAATTCTCCCAGATCCGCTCAGACCCTCTCAAAACAAGAAGATTCACCTGAATAGAATTCCCTAGAATTCCTTTGGGAAAGTTGTACTTTCCAAAGCCCTCAGCCTGAGGTGGAGGAGAGGTTGTCCAAGGCAGAAACAAGATCTGTTTCCCACCCAGTCCCAGGGCATATCAGGAGTGACCTTTGCTGTGTACCAGTATCTACCATTCTGCACTGGAATCTCATAGAGCTGGGAGAGTGGACCCTCTACAAAACCATCCTGTCCTCAAATCAACTGAGTGTGCCTCACATACGCCGGAGGGCCAGACCAGCCAAAGCTACCTGTTCTACCGCAATGAACGAGTGTTCACCACACTTTGAATGAGAGGGAAGACGCTGGCACTGGCTCTTGCACTCCTCTATCAACCCAAATTTACTAATACTTCAAACCAGCTCGAGGCTGCATCGTGCCCTGGCTAAACCCATCACCTGCTGGGCACAAATAGACTGCTCAATGCCGACACCTGATCCGAATCACTGGTGAGTCACACCCTGACACTGACCAGGAGCTACAACCCTGGCTCGACCCGGCTAGCCGTTGAACAGCCGGCTCATCAACCTGAACATCGACACCCCTAAGATGCCCACTTCGATGAATGTCACCCACCGACTTGAACCGCTGGAGCATCATGCATTGACCCCTCACAGCGTCTAAAGCTTGACTCGCTCTAGCCCAACTGCAAAGAGAGAGCTCACATTCTACCATGCAGATCAACCACATTCGCCCTACACAATATCAGCTTGTGGCTTGGGCCTTCATGATCCAACATGCCTGAACTGAGCTTTATCTGCTCCCACCAACGTTCAACACTGGGTATGACTCTGTCAGCCAACCAAGAACTGTATCCAGGTACTGTTGACCCTGAACTGCCCCCTCTGTCCACTTGGGCCCTGCTGGTTAAATCATTATCACAGCTGTTTTCATCAACAACATATCCTTTTTGTGGCTAGTAACTTACCTACCACCCCTGGAGGAACGCTCAGATTGCTACTTCCACAGTCTGTGGCTTCATTTCTGTTCCTTCTTCGGGGTGGGTTTTGTACATTATAGTCTGTTTGTTCTTTTGTAGATGGTGTGTTTATTTAAAGTATATATATTTTGTAAAGAACCTTGATAGGACATTCCCTTAATTTTGAACTGTGTTACTGTGTTGTTTGGGTCAGTACTGGTTCGCCTACATGCGCCTCTTAAGAGGATAGCCTTCCCGTTCACCCACATTACCACAAAAGGCAAAGGGAGTATATCTCTCAACTGTCCACACTTTTGTAGAAGTGTGAGGGCTGAGTGGTCCATTTTACCCCTACTAATCCTTGTACTCGGGGAGAGCAGAATCCAATTCATCACAAACCCAGACATGTTTCAGCCTCATTATGCATCCTCAGTGAGATGCAGCTCAGGTCTCTCGGTCCATCAAGCCCGGGACCCACGTCTAGGCATGGCCATTCCACTCGGGGTGACTTTGGAGTGATTTAATCAAAACAAAAGAAGTGATGGCTGGAAGGTTTGGAATTCATCTAACCTTTGGCATTGCTCTGGGCTTCCCTCCGGACCAACCCCCTTCGCCTACCAACCATTACAGAAAGGGGAAAGAGCATATGCAAATCAGGCTTGGTCCCACCCCAAACGGCACATTTGTTCAGGCACAGCAGATTTTACACTTGGAAATGTATCGTTTTTAAGCCTCACTAAAAATCCCAATACATGAATGCAGACAATGTGGCTTTGCTCTTAGATCAGTGCTAAGTCAAAGCAATGCATGATGGACAGCAGTACAGAAGGTGAGACAGTAAAACTACTTTGCAGGTAACACATATGTCATGTGTGTACTGTTGCATGCAGCATAATAACAGCATACCTACAAACTACCCCTATCCCAATAATAATGAGTGTGCGCAGTGTCCCAAATCACTGACATTTGTTGATGTGGGCCACTTTTTGTGTGTTGTGGCACTGCCTGGTCTTAATTCTTGCCCCAGACTGAAGTACCATTATTATTATTATTATTATTATTATTATTATTATTATTATTATTATTATTATTATTATTATTATTGTTGTTGTTGTTGTTGTTGTTGTTGTTGTTATTAATAATAATAATAATAATAATAATAATAATAATAATAATAATAATAATAATACTAATACAACCTGTGCTGGTAGTGCTAAGTAATCTGAGAAATACTACAAGAATCTATACATAAGAACACACATTAATAATATTATCATCATCAAATAAAGTGTATTCGGAACATATAGTCCCATCAAACTCGCAAAACAGAAAAAACATCACGGATTACAATCATTGTGTACACAATAAAAACAATATCGGTTTAGTTTAAATAAGAAACCACTAAAGCCCTGCTGCCTTGTTCTTGCATACACTTTAACACCTGGCTCCAGAAATTGCATAAGTGCATACGATTCACAATTCTATTACCAAATGTTGTCATTTACAAGGTCTCTGACAATTTGTAGATCACATTAAATGACAGCTGGCAGTGCTTATTACAATTTTAGTCGTTTTGATCTATATTTAAGGGAGCTTTGAGGTACCTGGAAATGGACCACACTATAAGGAGAGTCACAACGTTTAGTAGAAAAATCAAGGCAGCTCTGCATTGCTTAAACTCCATTGGAGGGATCAAGAAGTGCTGGCAGGGAATAGGCTATGCTGGACAAAAGAGGATGACATGTTAAAAAAATCCTTTATGTTGGCCATACAAATAGGGCAAGCCTGATTAGATGTCGAGTTCCCCGCGCGTTCTGCACTGATTCATTCAGAAAAATAGAATGAAATATGGCTTGAGTGAGGATAACGCCATCTTTTCTTGTCCTTGACCATACTAAGTAGCTTGGTTGCTGGCATTCATAAAGTAAAATGTAGCTCCTAAAAACTTGTTTTGCTAGTTCTCTGGCCAGTTTATATGTTAATCGGATTGTGGAAGTACAGGAATCCGCCATGGCTTTTTTATGGTCGCATTTGAGAATGGGACATTACAATTTGCCTCCTTCAAAGTATTTTAATAGCGGCCATCCCAGGAATCTTTAAAATATTATTTTCACTACCCATGAGAAATGAGATGATTTGCTTGTTATTGGTCGAGACCTTGAGCCACAGCTTCTGTGGTTCCAGCCTCAGCGCGTCTTCAATTGGATATATGTTCAATGTGTTATAAGCCGCAAGGTTTGGTGCTGAATGAGGCAAAGGCAAGAAACGCTTAAGGAACACATTGTCCACTTCTGATATCGGTGTGGTTTGCCAAGAAAACACACACACTGGCATTAACACTATGGCCCCGGGCTTGGCATTGTAAATCCTTAGAATAATTGGGATTGGCTGGGCCTTGTTGAGATTGGAGAATCTTTTTATCCCTCTTATTGCCTGTACCATTTTAGATGGCTGATTAGAAACATGACCTTCACTGTTGAAGTTTGAAGTAAATGTGATCTCTAGATAGATAAAGGAGTTGGTGTATGGGAGATGGGAGATGTTTACCATTCAGAGAAAATGCTTATGTTTTACCTTGGGTGTCTTACCCGTCGGGCGAAAAAGGAAGACTGCAGATTTAGAAACATTAACCTGCAGATTTAGGGCAGTCATAGAGGCAGTATAGGCATCTAATAAGATCTGGGGTAGTCATAGAGGCGGTATAGGCATCTAAAAAGATCTGGGGTAGTCATAGAGGCGGTATAGGCATCTAATAAGATCTGGGGCAGTCATAGAGGCAGTATAGGCATCTAATAAGATCTGGGGCAGTCATAGAGGCAGTATAGGCATCTAATAAGATCTGGGCAGTCATAGAGGCAGTATAGGCATCTAATAAGATCTGGGGCAGTCATAGAGGCAGTATAGGCATCTAATAAGATCTGGGGCAGTCATAGAGGCAGTATAGGCATCTAATAAGATCTGGGGCAGTCATAGAGGCAGTATAGGCATCTAATAAGATCTGGGGCAGTCATAGAGGCAGTATAGGCATCTAATAAGATCTGGGGCAGTCATAGAGGCAGTATAGGCATCTAATAAGATCTGGGGCAGTCATAGAGGCAGTATAGGCATCTAATAATATCTGGGCAGTCATAGAGGCAGTATAGGTATCTAATAAGATCTGGGGCAGTCATAGAGGCAGTATAGGCATCTAATAATATCTGGGGCAGTCATAGAGGCAGTATAGGCATCTAATAAGATCTGGGGCTGTCATAGAGGCAGTATAGGCATCTAATAATATCTGGGCAGTCATAGAGGCAGTATAGGCATCTAATAAGATCTGGGGCAGTCATAGAGGCAGTATAGGCATCTAATAATATCTGGGGCAGTCATAGAGGCAGTATAGGCATCTAATAAGATCTGGGGCAGTCATAGAGGCAGTATAGGCATCTAATAAGATCTGGGGCAGTCATAGAGGCAGTATAGGCATCTAATAATATCTGGGCAGTCATAGAGGCAGTATAGGCATCTAATAAGATCTGGGGTAGTCATAGAGGCAGTATAGGCATCTAATAATATCTGGGGCAGTCATAGAGGCAGTATAGGCATCTAATAATATCTGGGGCAGTCATAGAGGCAGTATAGGCATCTAATAATATCTGGGGCAGTCATAGAGGCAGTATAGGCATCTAATAAGATCCGGGGCAGTCATAGAGGCAGTATAGGCATCTAATAATATCTGGGGCAGTCATAGAGGCAGTATAGGCATCTAATAATATCTGGGGCAGTCATAGAGGCGGTATAGGCATCTAATAAGATCTGGGGCAGTCATAGAGGCAGTATAGGCATCTAATAAGATCTGGGGCAGTCATAGAGGCAGTATAGGCATCTAATAATATCTGGGCAGTCATAGAGGCAGTATAGGCATCTAATAAGATCTGGGGCAGTCATAGAGGCAGTATAGGCATCTAATAATATCTGGGGCAGTCATAGAGGCAGTACAGGCATCTAATAAGATCTGGGGCAGTCATAGAGGCAGTATAGGCATCTAATAATATCTGGGCAGTCATAGAGGCAGTATAGGCATCTAATAAGATCCGGGGCAGTCATAGAGGCAGTATAGGCATCTAATAATATCTGGGGCAGTCATAGAGGCAGTATAGGCATCTAATAAGATCTGGGGCAGTCATAGAGGCAGTATAGGCATCTAATAATATCTGGGCAGTCATAGAGGCAGTATAGGCATCTAATAAGATCCGGGGCAGTCATAGAGGCAGTATAGGCATCTAATAAGATCTGTAATGCAAGGGAGGTTTAGCCAATAGGACTGTAATGTCCGCATATGCAAAGAATGGAATAAAGTGCTTGCCAAATTGCGGCATGTCACCATTACTCCTCAGAATGTGATTTGTAAGGCCATTTGTATACACTGAGAAAAGTAAGGGGGCAAGGACTTTACCCCTGCTGAACTCCTGACTCCACCCGAAAACAAGGAGTACAATGACCATTGGGAACTGATCGTATACACGCCACATTACCTGTATATAGGCGTGAACAAATAATTATGGATCTGGGACAATTCATGGATCTGAGACGCTGCCAGAATTTCACCCTATTTATTTTGTCAAACACAGTGCTCAGATCCATGAATGCCATGCATATTGGTACTTCATTTAAACATAGGGAGTTTCCTGCAATCAAATAAAGATGCTGCACCTGCTCATTTGATACCAGTCCTTCCCGGAACACAAGCTGATTGTCCACAAGTCTGTGTTTCTCTTCGACCCATTAATGTAGCCTAGACAATACCATCCTGCTGAATATGTTGACCTGGGAATTCAGTGGAGAAATGGGTCTATCAGATATCAGCAGGTCACTTGGCCACTTTTTTATAGATGGGTCAAATTATAGCCTTTCTCCAGGATTCTGGAAAGGAGGGCAACACTCAATGTAACACAGGGTCCAAAACGTTTGGAAAGAGTGATATACATCAGAGGGGACACCAACCGGGATGGGCTTTTCCCCCAGGCCTGCGTGTGTAGTGCAGAAAGGACTTCATTGGATTCAAAGCACTTTCTAATGGATTCAGGTATTCTGCCTTCGCCCAAGGCCGCAGTCAGTTCCTCTCTGTTGGTCATCTAAATATGATGGTGTCCCAGGATTCAGTGTATAGTAGGAGAAAGGCCTTGTTTTCCAGTTCATGTTCACTTGCATTTCTAGCTTTTAGTATGATAATGACGAGAGCTCTGCTGCTTCAGAGTCCCACAGAGAAAGTGTGTTTTTTTGCTAGGTAGTATACATTTGTTTGTTACCGCCTTGTATTAGATCCAAGTAATTTTTAAGGTGACGTAGCTTTGGAGGAGTAATCAGTGTCTCTCTCTAAGGGATGGGGTGATGTGTTTGCATTCGTTCAGTTCAATGATGAGATAGATGCAACATGCTATGCAGATTTCAGTTGTGTTTTCAAAGGAGGTTGGGACTAAAGTGAGGACAGAATTTCTATAAACCTTGTGGGAAAGAACCAGGGTCCAGATGAAGTATGTGGCCAAGATGAAGGACTCGGTTTTCTAAAAGAAGGAGGGAGAGCTGGTAGCATGATGTCTGTGGATCTTGAAGGAATGGTTGCTGTCAGTTATGAACCATGTGGATTTAGTGTTGCTTGTGAGTTGAGGGGGAAAGTCAGTAAGTTGAATATCCATCACTCTGTTCTGGATTTGAGCATGTTTGAGAGAATTCTATTATCTTGGGGAATAGTTTCCCATGATGGCCACCCACTTTCCTTTTGGACAACTCACATTAAAAATATATTGAGGGTTTCCTGTTTTCAGTGTTAAATTTATTGTACTTCCAGTGGTGTTTTTCCGGTACTTTAAACGTGTTTCAGAATCTGTGTTTATCAGTGTTTTTCCCAGTTGCCAACTTCAAATAAATCACAGATAACTTTTGTTTCCAGTGTAAACACATGCATGTTCATTTATTGTTCCATGAAGCAATGTGAGACAGCAAACAGGCATGCATGGAGGGGAGTAGGGCCCTTTTCCTATTGTCTGCCAAGCCCCTTCTCCAGCCACCCCTTCATCGCCCCCACCAAACTTCCTCCCATCCCTGTTCACACTAAGGCACCATTGGGATAGGAGAAACAGGGTTTTCCAGTTTAAATCTAGGAGACACTTTTTCTTCCAGGGGTGTTTTTCCAGTATTTATCAAATTTCAAGAAAGCCTAAATACATTGTTTTCATGTTCTCCTCAGCAATATGCCACTGGGCACACTCCGTTACCTTGAACCTTGCCTCTTAGATCGTACTGAAGATGCACTCCCTCCCACGCTATTAAGGGACGTACAATGTGGGGTTTCATTTTTACCCATATATCACCATTACTCCTACAAATACCAGGAACCCTCACAATGAAACAATAGACAATCAGCATTTGAAAACTATCTGGAGATGCAATTCCTCCCTTGCCCTTAGTGCAGACAAAAAGTAGCGTTTCACGTTTACCAACATTCTTCCTACAAGCACCAGTGATTTCCACTCCCCCAATGGAGACAGTAGACACTTAGCATTTGAAAACTATCTGGAGGATCCAATTGATGATGCAACAGTGCAAGGAAGACTCATTGCTATTTGGTTTAGTTGGGCAAAGTATAGAGTATATAAAAGCATGCTTGCATCAACATAAACGTACTTCTCTGAATGAGTACAGCCGGTACACACCTACAACCTTTTAGGAACCAATAGACGATTTGGAGGTTAGTCTATGGGAACTGGTCAACAAATGAGGGTTTATTTTCACAGAAACAAATTAGCAACCGAGCCTCAGCAGAGACTCCCCTACAGAGATATTGTTACTGGAGGGGAAAAGTACTGACACGTCAATGAGATGGAGCAACAACAGCCACATGAATAAATAGGCACTGTACCTGAGGGCAGCATTTGTACAAGCCTTATTTATTGGCTTAATCTGTTGCCATACTGGCACATTTTACCATCATTTCGATTCCTTGTATCTCCAATAAACACTGACCATAGCCTTCTGGGTGCTGTGCTTTGAGCCTGATTATTGTCTGATCAGTTGAGTGGTGTCATTAACTATGTGACCTCCCCCATCCCCAAAATCAACCGAGTCCCAGGATTCAATCAACTCCACCAAAGGTATTTTGAATGTGTTTAGTAAAGAAATCAATAAACACCGAAATAATGCATGTATTATTTAATGTTATTTTCGTTTATTTAGGATGTAGGAAAAAGAGAAGAACAACAGTGAATGCTTTCAGTATTTATTGCTAATTAGAGACATTCTTGTACGATTTCCCTGCGCTTTTATTTTACATAGTGCTATTGATTTATTTATTATATATTGTTTTTCACAGAATAGTGCAGGGCCATTAATGAACTTTCTATGGAGTGAAAAAGGAAACATTCCTCACAGACTGACAAGAGCAAGTAACGCTGCCAGTGGCAGGTACAAGACAGTCAGAGGGTCAGCATCATATATCTTGGGGCAGTGCTGCAGTGGAGACTCCCACAGCTGCTTTTCTTTGACGACTACATGCCCTGGAATAGATTCCACATGTTGGTATGTACCACACATAGAGGTATACTGAAATATTGTCCAGAGGTTGTTATTAATTTTAAAACGTATCAAAGAATAAATGTTTTATTTACTAAGATACATCATTTTACACAATAAATTAATCATCAATTAATGCACACATTAAATTAATTAAATATTGCAGGAGAGCATAATACACCAGATTGTAAAAAACATTTCATGACCGATCATTCCTCAACAATCAAACCATCATTTGCAACTCACATCAATCAGACTCATTCAACCACAATTTAATAAAAATTGAACCAAACTATTAGTACAATATATATGTAGTGGCACTTCATTGATTAACCACACATAATCTTTGTTATTTCATTCACATTGAATATGTATCAGCACAATAATTCTCAACAATGTGCTCTATTCCATGAGGTCGGTACATTCAACAGAAAATGGCTAGTCCCATCCCCGTATGTTCTTCTCAACCGGTTTCGACGTTTAAAAGCAATTGGAGCAACGTCTTCATCAGGAGAACCAATTAATAAAATACAATAACTGAAAAAACAAAAACAATAAATACCACAATTATATACAATAATCCACTTGCCTAAACTGGCTGGCTCAAACTGACAACATACAATCATTTATACCAAAAATTAAGAATTCAATTAAATTAGAGGCACCACGTGGGGGAGAATCCCAAGATGTCTCCACTGTTCCAGAGTATCAAAAGGGTTTGTGAAGCCCTAAAACCAAAATGAACACTGTGTCTTAAGCAGAGCTGCACCAACACCATGGCTAAAAACCAAAACACCAGGCATGAATGTCAATGAAGCCCCACTAACCTGACTCTCAGGGTCATATGCTCTCGGTGACCAAAACCATAAGTGACGTTCGAAATCAATTCAAGGGAATTCTAAATCTGAAATGACATATTTAATGTCCATAAGCTGAAAAGTTAACAATTGGAGTACTGAAATTAGTCAAAGCACTCAGATGTGTTAATACAACCACTCACCTCGAGCAAGGAACGGATGATGTTCCAATATTCGAAAAGTTATTGCAGTGTATACCACCAATGTTAGTATTCATTCAGCTGAAAGGGATCAAGATTCGAAGTTGTCTATACGAGGCAAAGCAATAAGTAACTAATTACCCAAATGTTATAAATTCGTGCTGCTCACTATGAAAAACTAACATAGCAGTTACAACACCTATTAATTGAGAAGTAGCTGTAGCAGCACCAAATTTTAAATAGATGGGCCCAAGTTTATAATAATTCACTCATCCCTCGTGTTAGAAACAATAGATTGCTAGGAAATTAACATTAATGTCACATTTAGAGTATGCCTAGTTCCATTACTTACAGCTGTTAACGCTGTATGCAACACGCGCTGCGGAAAACAAATCCGATTCCAGTCACGGATGCGCATAGTGTTGGCAGGTCATGTCAATGGTGAATGCTCATTTGGCTTTACAAGCAGAAATCCCTTCCTCGATTACACATTAGTATAGAAATCACGTGCCAGCGTAGAGGCGTGGCATGTGACGAAACTCATTGAACGAAGCCTTTCTTGGTTACACATAAGTGTAGAGATCGCGTGGGGGTGTGGGGGCGTGGCATGTGACGAAACTCCCCTTCTGTAATGGCTTGGCAGGTGAAGAACGGTGGTCTTGAGGGTTGCCCAGAGCAACGCCAGTGGTTAAGATTAATTCTAAACCTTCCAGCCATCACCTCTTTGTTTTTGCTTTGTCACCCCGAGTGGGACGGGTATGTCCAGACGTGGGTCCCGTGCCTGCTGGGCCTAGAGACCCAAGCTACTCCTCACTGATGAGCCCCAACAAGGGCAAAACATGTTTGGGGATGCTTGTGGTCTCGTGCAGAAGGGATGTGACCTAGCAGTTCGGGCTGGACTGCCCCTTTTGGGGTGGGGCCAAGCCTGATTTGCATATGGTCTTTCCCCTTCTGTAATGGCTTGGCAGGTGAAGAACGGTGGTCTGGAGGGTTGCCCAGAGCAACGCCAGTGGTTAAGATTAATTCTAAACCTTCCAGCCATCACCTCTTTGTTTTTGCTTTGTCACCCCGAGTGGGACGGGTATGCCCAGACCTGGGTCCTGTGCCTGCTGGGCCTAGAGACCCAAGCTACTCCTCACTGATGAGCCCCAACAAGGGCGAAACATGTTTGGGGATGCTTGTGGTCTCGTGCAGAAGGGATGTGACCTAGCAGTTCGGGCTGAACTGCCCCTTTTGGGGTGGGGACAAGCCTGATTTGCATATGGTCTTTCCCCTTCTGTAATGGCTTGGCAGGTGAAGAACGGTGGTCTGGAGGGTTGCCCAGAGCAACGCCAGTGGTTAAGATTAGTTCTAAACCTTCCAGCCATCAACTCTTTGTTTTTGCTTTGAAACTCTGTGGGCAACAATGTGATTGCTATGGACGCTGGTCACATAGGTCAGGACCATGTTGTTACTTAAAGAGCCTGTGATAATTTATAAAAGCCATAATAAATGATGGAATTGCCCGAAGAATTATGTCTTCGAATTATGCTGCTGCTAGAACAACAATACGAAATTGCAATTTTCAGATTGGTACAGTGCAAAATTAAACATGACTTGCTGGAACTCAGTCATTGTCCTGCATTTGTTGTAATGAGACATCTCACTAAAGAGCTCCAATGTGGGCGTAGCAATTAGTACAAAAACATTTACTGCATGATATTAGAGCCATATGCACAAGAGTGGCAAGAGGGACCAAGGATTAATATCAACGTGAGTTGAACTCCCAAGGTTCCAGTGTGTTAAGACCCTTATCTAAAGTTTTGAGATTAAAGATCCACAATTGTTCTTTGTATGTCAACTTGTTCCTGGTTTGGACAGGTCCACTGGTGATGATTTTCTCCACACAAAAACACTGTGGCCTGTCTCCACAAAATGAAGCACCATTGGAGCATTAAAGTTACGAGTTCGAATTTTTGAACAATGTTCATTGATGCGAACATGAACCTCTCTTGAGGTTTTTCCTATATACAGCATGTTACAAGGACATTGAACCGCATATACCACATTTTGCTTTTACAGGTGGTGAAGGTACGTAAGTCCCATGTTTTACCTTCCCCAACAAAGGTTGTCATTTTTCTTGAATATCTGCAAGCTGCGCACGACGTGCAAGGATAGGGCCCTACTACTGGGTTCAAATTGATGTCTCTGATTAGATGATTTTTAGGTGGGAGTCGATTTGCACAGGTTAGTTTTTGTCTCAAATTCTTCCCTTTCTTAAAGGCAAACAATGGTTTTTGAATTTTCATTCCAGTCGAATTCAGAATTCTCCAGTTTTTTTAAAATAATACCCTTGATCGCCTGACTATGTTGGCAAAAGGTGGAAACACACACCAACTGATCTTGATCAGAAGTCGTAGTGTGTGGGCTGAGAAGTGCTTCACGATTCGTATAATGTACTCGCTTCCTGGACTGTTTAACTAGTTTTTTAGGGTACCCTCGTTCCATGACCTAGTTTCCATGACCTCTGTATGGAATTGCAGTATGGTGTTTCTTTCCGTTGGTTTCCTAAATAGCTCCAATTGTATATGGCCTGATTCATTATAAATAGAGAGGTCCAAAAATGAAATTCTCTCATTTCATTTCATTACACCAACACCATACAACATCCTAAAAATTTACTCCGGAATCTCCCACATGGTATGTTCTTACGGCTTTGGCGGAATTGCTCAAATGTGGCGAATTTCAACAAACATGCAGAGATCATGGAAACTAAGCTCATTGACATGTTCAACCAGTGAAAAATAGTTAAGTGTGGGAGTGGGATGTTCTTACAACATTTTCCGATCTAGTTCAAGATGAACATACATACCCTTAGCAGGTAACTCATTTACATTTCAGGTTAAACAAAATGTGTCCTTTCGCAGAAGACCTGTGAGTTGTACTGGAGTGCTGCAGGCTACATCCACAGCACACTTAACTGGTGCATCCACGCACCCTACGACCCTTACTCTCTCTACTCTCTCTACTACTGACCTGGTCTCCAAGGGCGTTCAATCTACCAGCGCTTTGAGGTCATACCAATGATATATAGAGCGCTACATAAATGCCAAATAACATAACATAAGCAGTACAACATTGCAAGAGTCTATCTCTCCGGTTTCTTCTAAAAATAGCATATTAAGTAGTCTGTTTTATTTATTTAATTGTGGGTATTTATTGAGTGCAGACCTATCTGTGAAAAGCAGCACAGAGCATTTAAGACGTGTTCTGAATTGTGTGTGCAGAAACTCCCCCAAAACTTCCAAAAAATTAGCTTTACAGGGAGAGGAAAGATGCGTATAGCCTTTTTATTTTCCTTAAGCACCCCCCCCAAAGTTTCTCCCGTTATTCCCTGTGACCAAAGTGAAGCTCTTACAAGTGCAGTTGTTAACTTGTTTTCCTTTGTATTCTCACAGTTTGCAGGAGAGAATTCCAGCTGTCTTTTTCACCTAACGATACCCTTCTATTGTTTTGTAAGAGCAGTCGTTTGCTTCCAAAATGTTAATTAAGCATGAAAGTATTTTAGCACCATTTCTCCCTAAATGTTATTGCACTGGTGTTAAGTTAAACAATGAATGCACAGCCCTAAGGGGGGGGCAGCCTAACTTTTTGGGCCCCGGTTTCTGCTGTTTGAACCAAGGTTGCGTGCATTTACACGAGAGCCTGCCACTTATGGCTATTCTGAACTTTAGGCCACAGTGGGTTCGTGTGTGTGCCCATTTCCCTTGTGGGTTCCAACTTGCCAGTGACCAGGGAGGACATCAGAGCCTTTCAGTAGTTTTGAGTGAGATGGGCCCCAAAGCATCAGTGGGACCCCTAGCAGCAGCCTTTGCTTAGACAGTCTAAACACACAGCAGCATCTCCTTTAAATCCGGATAGTAAACATGCGCTGCAAGGTGGTTTGCAGCACACTTTACAGTCGGTCTTTGCTGGCGCCTTCAGGCTGTCACCTTCCTCGGCCTCAGACAGTATCCAGCCAGCAAGGTTGTCACCTGGTTGCTTTTCTTCCCCATTTTGTCTGCATAATTGCTCTTTGTGAGAAAGGAGGTAAAAGGGGTTTCATTGCACATAGTTTTTCAGTTACCTCAGGCCGCCTGTCCAGGGATAATGTTAACCCCCTGACGGTTTCCTTTGTCTCCATTTTAAGGCTCCCGGTTTTATGGTATTTATTTTTACACCGTTTCCGTCTGTATTTATCCATATTTGGTATTTAGTCATTTTCTCTATATTTATCCATATTTATTTTTTTCTATCTGAAAAAATGATTTGCAACTGCTGTTTTTCCACATTTATTTGTTGAAAACACACAGTACCACTTGGATGCCTGTAATGGGAAGCTCTTAGAGCGGTGTTCTTGTGCAACAACTCTAGGACTGCACATTTGCAAGTATTTAAACAAATTAAAATGGAATGACATGTCCATTTCAACCTTTTCTTTTATGTTAATATGCAAGGCCATAGCATTGACCTGCCGGCCATGTATGTTTGATAGATGCAACCAAGTGACATGCGATTCCGTTTTCATCACTTTTTTGCAAATAAATATTGACAGAAAAACATGCTATTTCCGTCTGTATTTATGTGTATTTATGAGTAAAAATCAATGAAAACGGAAAACAGGAAGCCTTAATTATTAGGTAATCACCCCCCCCCATCTCAGATTGTTTTTTTCACAGCTGTAGATAGGACATCATGCTGAAATGGGACCCCACCCGCCCTATCACACCTTCAGTCCCTGCTAGTGCATTCAACTGCACACGAGTGATTACAGGTCGTTTTTTTTCCTCTTACTTAGTCCCTCGCGTGCTTCTCTTTCTAAATCCAGCGCCAGTTTTTCGGGTGGCCGCAATTTGCTTTGCAAAACCTCACCGGCACCTGTACCTGCGGCCTCAGTGGACGTTCATTGGAGGAGCTCATCTCATCTTCCCTGGCAGTCAAACCATGCGCTGAGCTGCTGGAGTGGTGCCAGAGAATGCAGGGCTTATAACTCCTGAGTAAAGCTCTCTGAGGACCATGCACTCACGCGGGATTTTCAGCTGCTGCAGAGCTTCGGGACTTCCAATTAGAAGTCAGGATGCTTTTGATTGTATAAGATTCTACTAGAATATTTTTTTATTTGTTTTTGTTTTCGCAAAAGCAACCAACCAACCAATGAATGCACAGAACGCGTGGTCTAGCTGAGCATTGACTGAAAGCATCTAAAGTGTAAAAAGAATGTGTCCCTGTTGAATGTAAAAATGACCTGCTGTTACCAACAGGTCACCCAGATGCACTCCTATGGGATAAACCCTCCCTCCAAAACAAGTCAATATGTTCAATCGAATTAAGTGGACATATTTCATAAAAAGAAGTTTTTTAATTGCATTTTTCACAAGCACAACAATTGTAAGCCAATGTTTTTCAATTTCAAAAACACACAGAATTCATTTCTACTTTCTCAATACTAGTACTTCTAGAGTAGTTTTTCAAAATGATTTTTCACAAAGAAGCAGCTAATGTCCAGGGTGAAAAAAGGTCCTTAAACAAATGACTCTCCATTTTGCCAACGCGTTTCGGATAAATCGCCTTATCCTTCTTCAAGGGCTACACAGCTGTCCCTTAGTACATTGACGCAAATACTCTCTCCAACATACTTCTTCTGATCCCCTAAAGTCACCTTTAATATATGCCCAACGTCGATGGACCAATACTCAAATTATACTGAAAGTCCTCCCGATGGTCAACTCGTTCCCAGAAATTCCAGACAACTGTAATAGTCTGCGAACTCTACGGGTGGCGGGCAGCAGGCGGCTTTACATGCAGAATGTAACGAAATATGAGTCATTCTGTTAAGCTGCACATTTTGTGAAGCTGCAAGATTTGTGCTGAAAGTCAAAATGGGACACTCCTGCGAATCGCATCATATGTTAAGAACTGGCTTGTGTGTCTATACTTCCATGCAATGTAACAGTGCATTCCACTGCTGTATTTACTTATGCATATTCAGTACCCGATGGGGGCATGGTCTTTGCCTCCCAGCCAATGAGGAGGCTGAGAACGGGGGCTTTAACACACATCAAAGCCTCCGCTCTGAGCCTACTCAGTCTTAGAGGCCGCAATCTGTGTCTGCTGGGGAATAAGGTAAGTGCTCCCCTGCGTCCTCATCCCTGCTCCTACTCCCCCACCCCTTTTTCACACCTTTCACCCCCTCTAGCCCCCGCCTCACCTATCTTCTGCTTCCATGTCCCTTGCTGGCGCTGGAAACAGAAGTGCTCCCAGCGCATCCCGACGTGCGACTTGCCACCATGGAAAGAGAGAAGGGACTACCTAGTCCTGAACTACATCCTTTTTTTGCATCCACTTTATAAAAACACTATTAGTAACCCTTATACTTTGGCTTGGGCTTTTAACCTGGCCGGTGTGGCGCTGCCCGATGACGGGCTTACGTGGCGGCGTATAAATAAAGGGGGCGTTCCCGGCCGCATCGGAGCGACCGGGAAGCCCGAACACGAAGGACTGGTGTCAGAGTGAATCCTTCATGTGGTGGGGGCTTACGGGACCGCGTGGGGGCTCCGACCCGCCCCCAACAGTGGCGACGAGTGGTGAGGGAGACCCGGGCCCGGCGGTGTAATCTTTGGAAGGTAATTTTTGAACAAAGCGGAACGGACCTTCGTTTCGTTTCATGCCGGGTCGCGGGACGCACACGCGGCCGGCGGCCATTTTATCCTGGAGGCCGTGAAACTTCACGAGGCTCCAGTTTGGAGCGTGAAGTGAACACGGGCCTAATTTTTGGACACATTTATAGCAGGAGGTCTACCCTGCACACCCATGTCTGATTTGTGGGTTTTAACCCAATTTTGGGACTCTTACGTCGTGTGAAAGCCAGGAGAAGGACTTATGTGACAGGGCCTGTCTAGGCCAATCCATCGCCTCGGCTCAATTTTTGGGACTCCAAAGTCCATTTGGATTGCGGCAAGGTGGATCCACGGTGTTCTCTTTGTCCCCTTCATCATCAGAGTGCCGTGGGTTTTTTTCTTTGTCTTCTTCATCATCAAGCTTGGCTGCTCTGGGTATCTGAGTCCTTTGTGCATCCACTGGTGCCTTGTCCGGAAGCCTTCCCTTGTTTGAACTGTTCGTGTGCCCGGAAAGGAGGGGTGAGTCGCACTATGATGGTGGGTGTTTGAGTTGCGGCCCTCAGGACAGTGGGTGGGGGTGCCTGTGCGCTCAAGCCCATGGGTGACTCTGAGGATTCAGACAGTGGTGGTGCAGCAGCGTCACTCCACCGCGATCATGGCCAGGCAGCGGCTCAACAACAGGCCGCCCTATCTCCGGTGATTCAAGCCCCTGCAGGACCGCCACCTGGACAACCAGGGTTTCCCATCATGGCTCAAGCACGAGCACCCGCGGCCCATGCCGCCTTGCAGCCCATCCCGGAGTTTGATGCGTCGGGCCCACCCTCGAGCATGGGGCCCCGATGGAGAAGATGGGTGAGTCGCCTCGACATGTATTTCAGGGCTGCTCAGGTGACGGATGATGACAACAGAATTGCCACCATGCTGTACTCGGCAGGGCCGACAGTCCAGGAGATATTTGAATCGCTTACCCCTATCAACAACTCTTATGATGCGGCCAAGGCGGCACTCCTCGCACATTTCCTTCCCCTTGTAAACGTGGACTATGAGAGGTTCGTCATGCTCTCGGCTAAGCAGAAGGAAGAGGAGACACTGGACACTTTTTATGGTCGCCTACGCCGCCTCTCCCTCGGATGTGCATGGGGGGATGCAGACGACATGATACGCACAATGCTAATCCAGGCATGCTCCTCCGGCAAGCTCAGGAGGCAAGTCCTGAGAGAGCCGGGCATCACGCTGCCCCGCGCACTGGAGCTGGGCAGGTGCCACGAGGTAGCAGAAGCACGAGCCAACAAGATGGAAGCTGGGTCTCGGTCAGTGAGGTCGGAGGAGGTGTGTGTCGTGTGGCGGGGTGGCCGAGGAGTGAGACGCCCGGGTGGAGGACCCCGAGGCAGGGCAGGAAGAGCCGGGGAGTCGTGCCAGAAGTGCGGGTACGACCTCCCTCACATGGCAGAATGCCCGGCGGTTGGAAAAACCTGTGGGAGGTGTGGACTGGCCGATCACTTCTCGAGAGTATGTCGTGCAGCCATGCCGGTGATGGTGCCGAGAGGTCAGGCACGGACGTGGACTCCGCGCCAGAGCCAACAGCCCAGTATTGCCCAGGTAGAACAGGGTGAAGTTGAGTCCCATCCGGAAGGAGCCGAAGAGGAAGACGAAGAGAACATCTTTTTCGTCTCAAGCGTGGGAATACTCAAAGGAAAAAGCAGGAGACAGCCGAGATGTGTGGTCGAGATCAACCACTCCCCAGTCCCAGTGCTCGTTGACACAGGCGCCTCTGTCAATGTGATGGCCAGAGGGCATTATGACTCTCTCAAACCCCTCCCAGGTCTGGTCGCACCGAAGGCCCGCATATTTGCTTTTGGGGGTCAGGAACCGCTACCGCTAGACGGTGCCTTCGTGGCAGATGTGGAGCATGATGGCTCACAAATCAAGGCTCGATTCTATGTGACCCCGGTGAGCAGCAATACCCTGCTCAGTTGTGCAGCTGCGGAGGCCTTAGGTATCGTCAGCTTTGCATACTCCGTCCACCTGGAGGACATTAATGATCTCCTCGACAAATATGCTGCATTCTACAGTGGGATCGGAAAGATGACTGGGGAACCAGTTCGATTACACATCGATGAGTCAGTGCAGCCCATCGCATTGAAACACCGCCGAGTACCATTCCATTTAAGGGAGCAGGTCGATAAGGAGCTGGACAACTTGGTGAGCCTGGATATCATCGAAAAGGTTGAGGGCCCAACCCCCTGGGTGTCTCCGATCATGGTGGCCAGAAAGCCCAAGCAACCCGACTCGGTACGCATTTGCGTGGACATGAGGCTCCCCAACAAGGCGATCAAAAGGGAGCGCCATCTTACACCAGCGATCGATGATATCATTGCTGATGTTCAGGGGGCTCGAGTGTTCTCGAAACTGGACCTCCGAGCTGGGTATCACCAGGTCGTCCTTCATCCAGAGTCCCGGTACATAACAACGTTTACCACCCATCGGGGACTATATCGATACAAGCGGTTGACCTTTGGAGTATCGTCTGCCGCTGAAGTGTTCCAAAACATCATCAGGGGCGCCCTAGCAGATCTGGAGGGCGTCCTTAATATCAGCGATGATATTCTGGTGTTTGCCAAAACCGAAGTGGATCACATGAAGAGGCTCGATAATACTCTGAAACGACTTCAATCGTTGGGCCTTACCCTTCACAGGGAGAAGTGTGAGTTCATGCGCCCCTCTATTGAATTCTTTGGCTTCATATTCAAGGAGGGGGGTGTCGCCAGACCCGAAAAAGGTTCAGGACATCAAAGCGGCGAAAGCCCCCGAGTCTGTGACGGACGTGAGGAGCTTCCTGGGGATGGTAACTTATTGTGGGCGGTTCATCCCGAACTTAGCCTCGAGATCTGAACCACTCCGGGCGCTGACCAAGAAGGAGTCACCTTGGCACTGGGGCCCTCTCGAACAGGCCGTCTTTGAGGACATTAAGGGTGCCCTCACAACGGGGGACACCATGGCGTTTTTCGACCCCGCCTTGGAATCGGAGATTGTGGTCGATGCAAGTCCTTTCGGGTTGGGAGCAGTGCTGACTCAAATAGATCACAACGGGACTGTTCGACCTGTGGCATATGCGAGCAAAGCGCTCACCGAAACGGAACAGAGGTACTCCCAGATCGAGCAGGAGGCCTTGGCAGTGCTGTGGGGCTGCAAACATTTCCGGCTCTATGTCTTGGGACGTCCAGTGACGGTGGTAACTGACCACAAACCACTGCTTCCGATTCTGGTGGGCTCCTCGTCAAAACCACCGGCCAGAATTGAGAGGTGGATGCTCGCCCTCCTCGAGTATTCCGTCACCCTGGTGTATAGGCCAGGGGCCAACAATGCCGCAGACTACCTGTCTCATCATCCGGGAGTAGGTGGGGGAGATGGACATGACACCTGTGGAGAAGAAGCGGACAGTTATGTACGAATGGTGGTGGAGGCGGCAACGCCAAATGCGATGTCCCTAGAGGAGTTGGAGGCTGCTGCGGCGGAGGACGAGTGTTTTCGAATCTTGAAGGACACAATGCATAATGGGTCTTGGAAGTCCATCCTCGGAGCTGTGTCCGGGCGCACGCCGGAAGCCAAAACTGCTCTGGAGCAGTTGTGGAAGGTGAAGGAGGAGTTGTCGTTCTCCGACTCAGGGCTCCTACTCCGGGGTGACCGGATCGTTATTCCACGGTCAAAGGTGAGCGATGTGATCAGTCTCGCCCACCATGGACATCAGGGCGCCGCCAAGACCAAGGCACGGCTCCGCTCGAAAGTCTGGTTTCCGGAGTTGGAGAAAATGGTGGACGACTTCGTGGCGGCATGCGTATGGTGTCAGGCGGCCTCTCCTCTGCAACGAAAACCTGCAATTGAGGCAATGCCCCGAGGCACGAGGCCCTGGGAGATCGTCCACGCCGACTTTGGCTCAACATCAGTGGGCACTCACTTCCTGGTAATAGTCGATGAACACTCGAGATACCCGGAGGTTGAGTTCGTCGAATCTGTGGCCTTTGAGCATGTGGTGGTGGCGATGGAGAAAATATTTGCGGCCCATGGCTTCCGCCACACTCTATGCTCTGACAACGGATCGCCCTTCCAAAGTGAGCAGTTCTCCGAGTTGATGGAGAGCTGCGGAATGCAGCACAGGAAGATCTCCCCACTGTGGCCTAGAGCAAACGGGGACGCTGAGAGACTGATGCGGACTCTGAAAAAAACCTTCCGAATTGCCCAGGGGCAGGGGCAATCCTTACAACGCGCCCTCTATCAGTTTCTGCGGGTGTACCGCACCACCCCACATGCCGCCACGGGAGTGGCGCCGGCAGAAGCGTTATTCAAGAGGTGCCCCAGGGGACTGCTACCGGAAGTTGGGGAGAAAGAACCAGGGGTCATCGATAGTCAGCGGGTGGAGGCTGAAAGGCGAGTCCGAACGGAACAAGAAAACCTGCGCAGGGGTCTCCGACCTCAAAGACTTGAACCGGGAGATGAGGTCCTTATCCGCAACCGACACCCCCACGGGAAGCTCTCGCTCCCCTATGAACCGGAGCCATTGGATGTAGTGGCAGTGAAAGGATCCATGGTGACGGCCTCGGATGGACGATCTGCTGTCACCCGAAATGTGAGTTTCTTTAAGAAGCTGGGTGATCCACGAACTGAAACCCCACCCGAACCTGATCCACCAGACATGCCTGCTGACGGAGGTCTCTGGGGCGAAGGACCCGAATCCCCAGTCCGGGGATACGCGGCGGAAGGACGTCACGTGCCGGAGGTAGGCCGGAGGTACCCCCAGAGGGCTGGGCGAGGGAAACCTGCCTACCTCAGCGAATATGTTGTGGGACGCTTGGTTAGTGAACTGGGGTGAGAAGATCTGGGTGGATGACATTAAAGGGGTTTTTGGCTGTGCAGTAGTGGTTATGATAGGTGTGTGGTTTTCTGGTTAATAAAGTTACTGTTAATCTATTTTGTTGTTCCTCCCGGAAAAGGAGGAGTGTGGCGCTGCCCGATGACGGGCTTACGCGGCGGCGTGACGTGTCACGCCGCCGCGCTCGGTATAAATAAAGGGGGCGTTCCCGGCCGCATCGGAGCGACCGGGAAGCCCGAACACGAAGGACTGGTGTTGGAGTGAATCCTTCATGTGGTGGGGGCTTACGGGACCGCGTGGGGGCTCCGACCCGCCCCCAACAGCCGGGTAATGCACCCCCCTGCTCGGGCAATATTAAGTAAGGCTCTGAATATTTTGTTTGTATTGTTTAACACACAGTGGCCCTCATTACGACCCTGGCGGAGAACCATGGTGCAATTTGCACCATGGTCCATGGCGCAAAGCTGCCAACTCCGCCATGGGGGTTGGCGGACTTACCGCCCCATTCCGACCTTGGCGGGGCGGTAAGTCCCCAATCCCCATTTACCCTTCCCCATTCCCATTTTTGCCCCATAGGGTATAATGGGAGTGGGGAAGGCGTTAATTACGCCACCGTAAATTACGGTGGCGTAATTAACAACAAGTCCCGTAGCGCCATGGATTTTTCCGTCTGCAAAAAGCAGGCGTAAAAATCACCATGGCGCTACGGGAACTCGTAGTCAGGCGGAAAGGTACGCCATACTTTACGCCGGCGTAAACCCCTTTCCGCCAGGGTCGTAATGAGGGCCAGTGTCAGTTATAGAGCACGACTATCAGAATGCTTGGTATGCAGTTTATAGCTCTTGATTTAGACTGGATCCCGAACATTATGTGTCCCCACAGAACTTTGTTCCCCTCGCTCTAACTCTTGCCCTTGTACACGGCTCATCTGTCATGCGTGTGTCCTTCTAAAGTACTCTTCTCCTTCGTCCCACAGTGTTATGTTATGCACATTTCTAAAGAGCACTATCACCCTAGGGTATCTTGGCGCTGAAGGGAGGAGTCTCTAGCCAGAAACCAGGCAACAATCATCCTAAAATAAGTGTTTTTTTTACAGCCTTTATAAAAGCCAAATAGCTGGGAATTTTTTTAATGGCCAATCGGAGTTCATTCCACAGCTTTGCAGTTGCTATGGAGAAGGCTTGTCCTCCAATCCGTGCTTGCTTGTAGGTGGGAAGCAGCAGCAGGTCGGCCTGGAGATACTCAGTGCCCTGATCATGGAGGGCGCGGTGGACAATACACAGAGCCTTAAAATTGACTTGTTGTATGACCGGGAGCCAGTGCAGAAATCGGAGCACCAGTGACATATGGGCTCCATAAGGTGTACCTGTTGCTGCGCGAGCCGCCAAATTTTGCAGTCGTTGCAATTGTTGGATCAGTCCTTTTGGTTGCGGCAGGTACAAGGAATTACAGTAGTCGAGCCGGGATATCACCATGGCTGCCACCGCCGGTGGACATAGCGGGGCAGGAATTATAGGGAGCACTTTCTTTAGTGTTTTAAGTTGGAAATGGCCGAATTGACATACGGCTGTAACCTGCTTGTCCATGGATAGAGATACGGACAGCAGTACACCCAGATTTGTAACCTTATCCACAGGCATAGGAAGAGGACCCAAACTGGATGGGCAAAAAGAGGACACCCATAGTGTAGGGTCCGATGGGCAGCCCACCACCAGCACCTCAGTTTTGTCTCCATTCAATTTGAGCCAATTGTGGTTCATCCACTTCCCTACGGCCGCCAGGTACCACCGCAGGCACAACGACATCTCAGCCTGATCAAGATCTAATGAGATCAGGATCTGAGCGTCGTCTGCATCCGAGTAGCATCTGACTCCGAAGGAGCGGATGAGACACACAAGGGCCCAAATATAGATGTAAAGAGAATTGGAACAGGGAAGAGCCTTGCGGCACTCCACAGCTGAGGTTACAAGAAGCCAAAAGAAAAGGCGGCCTGGAGAGGGTCTGGGAACGGTCCTCCAGGAATGAAGTGACTCAGGCAAGTACCTGTCCAGATAACCCAATCTGGGTAAGGCGAGACAGCAGGATGGAGTGGTCGACGGTTGTCGAATGCTGCTGATAGATCGAACATAATCAGGGCACCCACTCCACCTGCATCAACCAGCCTGGCCATGTCATCCTGGACGGCAACGAAGACGTTCTCCGTGCCTCTACCCAACGGAAACCTGATTGAGCAAGGTCAAGAAAATGGGAGGATTTGAGAAAGGTGGAGAGCAGAGTGTCTGCCTACTATCTCTGTTAGTCACTTCATTTGCATTTTTTCCCACAAAATAGAAATGTGGACATCAGAGCAGTGACCTATAACTGTCACATGTTCGGCAGCCATCTTGCAATGAGATGGTTTCTTTATGTGACTCTCTTTTCTCCTATTCGTGCACCTTGCCAAGGAGAGAAAGGAGAGTCAAAGCAAGGTGAGTAGCTACAAAGAAAATTACTGCACCCTCCTATAATTCACTGTCCCATTAAGTTTTAGGCTATGCCCTTTCCCAACTTTTTGCATTCGCAACTTGGGGGAAGATATTAGCCTATGATAGACCATGGCTCTATCATTCTTAAGTACAAATTAATACATACAGAGAAAAAGTTGCTTTCGTTTTTGGGTTTATTTGTATACATTGGAAACATGAGCAAAGAGGGTATGGAGGGAAAAGATAGTTTTCACTTTCCCGATTGTAAAAAAGATCGCTTTAGAAAGACAGCACTGAGAGTGTGCGCAGGGGCTGACATGTATGGCAGGCCTGGAAAAGGAGTTACTGGTGTCCCAGGTGAGTGGCTTTGTCGGTGTTGGTGTTTGTGTGTATGTCAGTATCTGTATGTCTGTCTTGAGTGGTCGGGGACATTCAAAAAGCAGGAATATCACACTGAGTCGAAAAGAGGAGTCATTCTGATGAGACAAAAAAGGGCGGCACGGTCCCTACTTCGATTATCTTCTGTTCCTACCCATTGGAAAACATTTGATTTGGCTATTGGGCCTTGGAGACTGTCTTTTCTAGTACACTTGATTATGGAGATGCTTTAGGCTTCATAGTGTCTCCAAACTAATAATAAACCAATTAAGAGAAATACAGATATTAAACATAAAATATACATATAGAAAAATAGGGACTGAATTATATGAAAAAATACCCCAAAATGGGGAAACCTGCACATAGTGCAAGCAAGGACAGAAATTCAGATCTTGGACATGCGAATATTAAAGGCATTTTGTATTATGAGAAGTTTGTATAGGGGGCTAAAAGATTTAACTTCACTCCCTCTTCTAGAAACAATCTGTTTCACCACTTTGTTAACAGGCTGTGGTGCAAGCTCTGCTGTTCATCTTGGAAGATTGAATGCCTCACAAACACAAAGGCCAATAGGACTCCATTGATTATTTTGTTTTCATCTTCCCATCCCTGACCGGGCCTGATTCACAAAGATGTACACTGAGTAGAGCAAATCTGGAAATGTCCCTGAGCATATCAGATCTGCATTTTATAGCCTGTGCCTGATTCCAAAGCCCAACACAGGAGCTAATATCATTATGATATTCCTGTAAATCTGTCCTGTCTTTTATTTTTTCTGAAGTGTCAACATGGAATTACAAATATTTGTGATATAAGTTTGGTGTCTGGGCAACGGGCCTGGCACTGAGCACGGAAAAATGTCTACTCTGATTTAACTATTGGGTCATGCAGCATGGCCGCAAGTCCATACCCCATGGATTGTGGAAACTGGCCATTGGTCACATTATGAGGGTATAGTGGACACTGAACTAGGATGTAGAGTAGGTGCAGTGGATAACAGGGGTGGTTTGGTGGGGCTGGGGTCATGGTCGAACTTCATGCCCTAGGCAATTCAACCATGACTTGCATCCCCAGCATGTGCTGCTGAAAACGACACACATCAGTATGTGCTGCAAAAAATATTGTTGTTAAACAAGGTTTACAGTTCTTTCATATATGTTAAGAGGGGGATTATGAATAACTTATATACAGTGATGTAAAATCAATGACGTTTGTGATGTCATCTTTGCTATCCTGGGTGTTAGTGTTAGCAGTGCAGGGTGGTGGCACGAGTTATGGTTGCTAAGCTTACCATAACTGGTGAATTCTGAGGTTTGCAATTATGTAGTAAGTGGGTTTTATTACCTACTTATCACAAGTTTCACTGTACGCAAAACCCTAATAAGAAAACAGTTATCATTTCACTATTGAACATGGCAAGCTTATGAATATTGCACCTCCATCATGTATTCTGCACACAATGCCTTAGTGTACTGGATTGAAGTTAATAATAGAATGCTATTTATATCAATGCATAGCTTAATGCACTGGCTAGCACTTGATATTTATTCCAATAATCTTTGACACTTTTTTTATTAACATTACACTAAGAATCCCTTGTACAGACTTTTCATGAAAGGTAAATGCACATGTGATGTCATCAGTGATGTCATCAATGACATTTGTGATGTCATCTTTGATGTTCTGGGTGTTAGGCTTAGCAGTGCGTGGTGGTGGCGCGAGTTATGGTTGTTTAGCTTACCATAACTGGCGAATTTCAAGGGTTTTTCGGTTTTACTTGGAACCATAACGTCCCTTTAACAACATTTTTTCACAGAATTTCATAGGTTTTTAGTAGCGCAACTTAACCATAACGTCCCTTTAACAATGTTTTTTCACTGAATTTCATATGTTTTCAAAAGCGCAACTTAACCATAACGTCCCTTTAATCAAGTTTTTTCACAGAATTACATTGGTTTCTATTAGTGCAACTTTACCATAACGTCCCTTTAACACATTTTTTTAATTGAATTTCATTGTTTTTTATTAGTGCAACGTAACCATAACATCCTTTTCAATGGATGAAGACCACTAGCATCCTAGGTTCTCAAAGTGGGAACCCGGGGTGGTAAAAAAAAAGATTTTTCTTCACAAACCAGAACGCCTGCGCCATCCCGGTGTAGGAAGGAAAATCTTTTACCAAGATGGACACCATGGAAAGGGAAGGCGGGGTGTATAAAGAGAACACAACAGGGCATGGGTAGGGGGGACCAGGAGGGAGACACGGGGCATGAGAGGGGGGTGGGGGGTAACAGGAGAGAGACATGGGGCATGAGCGGGGTTGGGGGGCAACAGCAGGGCGACACGGGGCATGAGTGGGGGATGGGGGGAACACGAGGGAGACACAGGGCATGAGAGGGGGGTGGGGGTAACAGAAGAGAGACACGGGGCATGAGCGGGGGGTGGGGGGCAACAGCAGGGAGACACGGAGCATGACACGGGGGTGGGGGGCAACAGCAGGAAGACATGGGGCATGAGCGGGGGGTGGGGGGTAACAGGAGAGAGACACCGGGCATGAGTGGGGGGTTGGGGGCAACAGCAGGGAGACACGGGGCATGAGCGGGGGTGGGTGGCAACAGCAGGGAGACATGGGGCATGAGCGGGGGTGGGGGGAACACGAGGGAGACACGGGGCATAAGAGGGGGTGGGGGGGTAACAGAAGAGAGACACAGGGCATGAGCGGGGGGTGGGGGGCAACAGGAGGGAGACACGGGGCATGACTGGGGTTCGGGGGGCAACAGGAGGGAGACAAGGGGCATGACCGGGGGGTGGGGGCAACGGGAGAGAGACACAGGGCATGACCAGGGGGTGGGGGGCAACATGAGAGAGACACGGGGCATGAGCGGGGGGTGGGGGGCAACAGCAGGGAGACACGGGGCATGAGCGGGGGGTGGGGGGAACACGAGGGAGACACGGGGCATGAGAGGGGGGTGGGGTGTAACAGAAGGGAGACACGGGGCATGAGCGGGGGTGGGGAGCAACATGAGAGAGACACGGGGCATGAGAGGAGGTGGGGGGCAACAGCAGGGAGACACAAGGCATGAACGGGGGATGGGGCAACAGGAGAGAGACACGGGGCATGAGAGGGGGTGGGGGGTAACAGGAGAGAGACACGGGGCATGAGAGAAGGGTGGGGGGTAACAGGAGAGAGACACGGGACATGAGAGGGGGTGGGGGGCAACAGGAGAGAGACACTGGGCATGAGAGGGGGTGCGGGGTAACAGGAGAGAGACACGGAGCATGAGCGGGGGTGGGGGGCAACAGCAGGAAGACATGGGGCATGAGCGGGGGGTGGGGGGTAACAGGAGAGAGACACCGGGCATGAGTGGGGGGTTGGGGGCAACAGCAGGGAGACACGGGGCATGAGCGGGGGTGGGTGGCAACAGCAGGGAGACATGGGGCATGAGCGGGGGTGGGGGGAACACGAGGGAGACACGGGGCATAAGAGGGGGTGGGGGGGTAACAGAAGAGAGACACAGGGCATGAGCGGGGGGTGGGGGGCAACAGGAGGGAGACACGGGGCATGACTGGGATTCGGGGGGCAACAGGAGGGAGACAAGGGGCATGACCGGGGGGTGGGGGCAACGGGAGAGAGACACAGGGCATGACCAGGGGGTGGGGGGCAACATGAGAGAGACACGGGGCATGAGCGGGGGGTGGGGGGCAACAGCAGGGAGACACGGGGCATGAGCGGGGGGTGGGGGGAACACGAGGGAGACACGGGGCATGAGAGGGGGGTGGGGTGTAACAGAAGGGAGACACGGGGCATGAGCGGGGGTGGGGAGCAACATGAGAGAGACACGGGGCATGAGAGGAGGTGGGGGGCAACAGCAGGGAGACACAAGGCATGAACGGGGGATGGGGCAACAGGAGAGAGACACGGGGCATGAGAGGGGGTGGGGGGTAACAGGAGAGAGACACGGGGCATGAGAGAAGGGTGGGGGGTAACAGGAGAGAGACACGGGACATGAGAGGGGGGTGGGGGGCAACAGGAGAGAGACACTGGGCATGAGAGGGGGTGCGGGGTAACAGGAGAGAGACACGGAGCATGAGCGGGGGTGGGGGAAAACAGCAGGGAGACACAGGGCATGATCGGGGGTGGGGGGCAACAGGAGAGAGACACGGGGCATGAGAGTGGGGTGGGGGGTAACAGGAGAGAGACACGGGGCATGAGAGGGGGGTGGGGGGTAACAGCAGGGAGACACAGGGCATGAGCGGGGTTGGGGGGAACACGAGGGAGACACGGGGCATGAGAGGGGGGTGGGGGTTAACAGGAGAGAGACACAGGGCATGAGAGGGGGGTGGGGGGTAACAGGAGAAAGACACGGGACATGAGCAGGGGGTGGGGGCAACAGCAGGGAGACACGGGGCATGACCAGGGGGTGGGGGGCAACAGGAGAGAGACACGGGGCATGAGAGGGGGTGGGGGGTAACAAGAGAGAGACCTGGGGCATGAGCGGGGGGTGGGGGGTAACAGGAGAGGGACACGGGGCATGAGCAGGGGGTGGGGGCAACAGCAGGGAGACATGGGGCATGAGCAGGGGGTGGGGGGCAACAGCAGGGAGACACGGGGCATGAGCGGGGGTTGGGGGAACACAAGGGAGACACGGGACATGAGAGGGGGGTGGGGGGTAACAGAAGAGAGACACGGGGCATGAGCAGGGGGTGGGGGGCAACAGGAGGGAGACACAGGGCATAACCAGGGAGTGGCGGGCAACAGGAGGGAGACACAGGGCATCACCGGGGGGAGGGGGGTAACAGGAGAGAGACACAGGGCATGAGCGGGGGGTGGGGAGCAACATGAGAGAGACAAGGGGCATGAGCGGGGGTGGGGGGCAACAGCAGGGAGACACAGGGCATGAGCGGGGGGTAGGGGGAACACGAGGGAGACACAGGGCATGAGAGGGGGTGGGGGGCAACAGCAGGGAGACACAAGGCATGAACGGGGGTGGGGGGCAACAGGAGAGAGACACAGGGTATGAGAAGGGGTGGGGGGTAACAGGAGAGAGACACGGGCCATGAGAGGGGGGTGAGGGGTAACAGGAGAGAGACACGGGGCATGAGAGGGGGGTGGGGGGTAACAGGAGAGAGACACGGCATGAGAGGGGGTTGCGGGGTAACAGGAGAGGGACACGGGGCATGAGCGGGGGTGGGGGGAAACAGCAGGGAGACACAGGGCATGATCGGGGGTGGGGGGCAACAGGAGAGAGACACGGGGCATGAGAGGGGGGTGTGGGGTAACAGGAGAGAGACACGGGGCATGACCGGGGGTGGGGGGCAACAGGAGAGAGACACAGGGCATGAGAGGGGGGAGGGGGGTAACAGGAGAGAGACACAGGGCATGAGCGGGGGGTGGGGAGCAACATGAGAGAGACAAGGGGCATGAGCGGGGGTGGGGGGCAACAGCAGGGAGACACAGGGCATGAGCGGGGGGTAGGGGGAACACGAGGGAGACACAGGGCATGAGAGGGGGTGGGGGGCAACAGCAGGGAGACACAAGGCATGAACGGGGTGGGGGGCAACAGGAGAGAGACACAGGGTATGAGAAGGGGTGGGGGGTAACAGGAGAGAGACAGGGGGCATGAGAGGGGGGTGAGGGGTAACAGGAGAGAGACACGGGGCATGAGAGGGGGGTGGGGGGTAACAGGAGAGAGACACGGCATGAGAGGGGGTGCGGGGTAACAGGAGAGAGACACGGGGCATGAGCGGGGGTGGGGGGAAACAGCAGGGAGACACAGGGCATGATCGGGGGTCGGGGGCAACATGAGAGAGACACGGGGCATGAGAGGGGGGTGGGGGGTAACAGGAGAGAGACACGGGGCATGAGAGGGGGGTGGAGGGTAACAGGAGAGAGACACGGGCATGAGCGGGGGGTGGGGGCAACAGCAGGGAGACACGGGGCATGAGCGTGAGGTGGGGGGAACACGAGGGAGACACGGGCCATGAGAGGGGGTGGGGGGTAACAGGAGAGAGACACAGGGCATGAGCAGGAGGTGAGGGGCAACAGCAGGGAGACACGGGGCATGAGTGGGGGCAACAGGAGAAAGACACAGGGCATGAGCGGGGTATGGGGGTAACAGGAGAGACATGGGGCATAAGCAGGGGGTGGGGGAACAGGAGAGAGACACGGGGCATGAGCGTGAGGTGGGGGGCAACAGCAGGGAGACACGGGGCATGACCGGCGAGCAACAGGAGAAAGACACGGAGAAAGAGCAGGGGGTGGGGGGCAACAGCAGGGAGACATGGGGCATGACCGGGGTGGGGGGTAACAGGAGAGAGACCCGGGGCATGAGCAGGGTGTGGGGGGTAAAAGGAGAGAGACACAGGGCATGAGCAGGGGGTGGGTGTTAGGCGGAAACCTGTGCAGTTCCCTCTGGGACCACTGCAAAAGATTTAGGACCACAGGTGTTTGGCGGTGAACCCACTTGGTAGCAATCTGTACCACACAGATTCACTTGGTAGCAGTGGCTGAGCAGTCAGATTTCCCTCAAGAAGAGTTGAGCAGTATGTGGAGTATACAAAATAGGGCAATCCTTCACAGCAAGACAAGCAAACACGCAACGAGGCCTAGTGTAAAGATATTACGGTATTTATTTATAATGAAACATCTATGAAAAACACTATGGCACTTTCACGGCAAACAAATCAAACACAATTACTCTACGAAGAAGAAACGATCAATCCCCCTAGCAATAGTTCGACAAGTCTAGGTTCTACCGGCACCACTTATTTACAGACAGAGGTGTATACCTCAACCTAGATGGCACTCGAATATTAGTTAGGACGGGAGAGAAAAAGATAGGCAGGTTACGAAATCAACACAGTTCAATACTTCACGGGCAAAATGTACAGTAAGAAGGAAAGAACCATAATAGATCATAAAGTTCAGAGGCCAGGCCCACTCGGAGAGAGGCAAGGCGCGATGTCCCAAAAAGTCTCTAGTGGAGATGCATTCAAGTCTTTGTAGCAAATTGTTATCGACAGATTGAACCAGTTCCGAACAATAAATGAGAAACGCTTGGAGGCGACCCAACGGAAAGGAGAGGATTAAGACACCTCACTCGAACCGATTGAAAGGGAAGCCAGGCGGACACGGTACCTGGTTGTGGAGGGCAGCTCCGGCAGGGGCTGTTGTTCCTGGTGGTGGATGCACGTCGGGTCTTTGCCAAGAGTAGAGAGGTTCTCGTCGTCGAAGAAAAGTGAAGTCCGGTGCACCACCAGGGAAGAGACCAGCCGCGGAGTGCTCCGTCACAAGGCACCACCTTTTGGTCGCGGTACAGGGGTAGTGGCTATCCGGTTGCCGGGGTGCGCTGCAAGGGCAATTCGACCACTGCGTCCTGAGGCGAATAAAAAGCAAAGGGGACTGGTTGTTCCCACCAGTCAGGGGTAGAGACTCTCCGGCAGGGAGATCTCCTCTGTCGTCGGGAAGTGGTGAGTCGGTTCCGCAGGGCTCCACCGGAGGTGTCGTCGTGCAGGTCGGCTCAGCGTTACCCTCGTCGGATTCTTAGGTCCTGTGGCGACTTCTGAAGATCCAGTCCCAAAAGCCCTGCTTTTATGCAGAAAACCCCCATTCATTCAGCCTAGCTGTCAATCAACACATGCTAAGTGGTGAGCGGGAAGGCTCACCACTTGGGCCAATCACTCCAGAGTGCGACCGGAGTTGGCAAGGCAACTCGGTCCAGGGTGCCTAAACCCCCTCCCACACCCCTGTGGTAATCCAGACAGAATGGCACCAATTTGGAGGGTCTCTGTACAGAGCCCGCCAAAAGTGGAACAAAGGGCTCGACCTTTGGTTTAGGAGTCACAGAGACGAACACAGACGCCATTTTACAACCCGAGTTCTGGCAGAAAATACCATCCGATAAACCTATTTAAGATAAGTAGATCGGTGGTACATTAGAGATTAATGAGAAAAAGTATCAATCTCCAACAATGGGACGAATCCCATAGGGTTATGTCCGGGGTCGAACATAACAAGTAGTTTCCACTGCCACCAGCCAAAACTCGACGAGGGGGGACGGGACAGTGCCCCCTCGAGTAACAGATCCAGGAGTAATCGAATTACCCCTACTAGTACGTCCACAATAAGATGGTTGGTACTAGTCCTGTTAGTAAATTTAGGTCTAGTAAAGCCAATGGTGACTTTACATGCCCGGGGAGACAGTAGTCAGTCCCCGGGTATGGAGTATGGTGGGGGTCCGCTAGGATGCCCCAGTGCTACGGCACATAGGGTGCGGTGTAACACACATAGAAAAACATGTGAGACCCTATGGAGTAAAAGACCCCATAGCCCATAGAACACATTGACATTCAAAGGAATTACACACATACATGTCCAAGGATGGGAAAAAGAGTCTCACTCTTGGCAGGATGGAAAAAAAAAAAACTCCCGAAATCCAGCAAAGCTGCTGGGGGACTCACTAGGTTAGGAAATTCAGCCTAAACAGAGAATTCTCCCTAACACTGGGGGGCAACAGCAGGGAGACACGGGGCATGAGCGGGGGTGAGGGGAACAGGGGAGACACGAGGCATGAGCGGGGGGTGGGGGGAATAGGAGAGAGACACGGGGCATGAGCAGGGGATAGGGGGCAACAGCAGGGAGACACGGGGCATGAGCAGGGGGTGGGGGCAACAGCAGGGAGACACGGGGCATGAGCGGGGGGTGGGGGGAACACAAGGGAGACACGGGGCATGAGATGGCGGTGGGGGGTAACAGAAGAGAGACACAGGGCATAAGCGGGGGTGGGGGCAACAGGAGGGAGACACAGGGCATAACCGGGTGGTGGGGGGCAAAAGGAGGGAGACACGGGGCATGACCGGGGGGTGTGCGGCAACAGGAGAGAGATACAGGGCATGACCGGGGATGGGGGGCAACAGGAGAGAGACTCAGGGCATGAGCGGGGTGGGGGGCAACAGCAGGGAGACACGGGGCATGAGCGGGGGATGGGGGAACACGAGGGAGACACAGGGCATGAGAGGGGGGTGGGGGTAACAGAAGAGAGACATGGGGCATGAGCGGGGGGTGGGGGGCAACAGCAGGGAGACACAGCATGAGAGGGGGGTGCGGGGTAACAGGAGAGAGACACGGGGCATGAGCGGGGTGGGGGAAACAGCAGGGAGACACAGGGCATAAGAGGGGGGTGGGGGTAACAGGAGAGAGACACGGGGCATGAGATGGGGGTGGGGTAACAGAAGAGAGACAAGGGGCATAAGCGGGGGGTGGGGGGCAACAGGAGGGAGACACAGGGCATAACTGGGGGGTGGGGGGCAACAGGAGGGAGACACGGGGCATGACTGGGAGGTGTGGGGGGTAACAGGAGAGAGACACGGGGCATGAGAGGGGTGTGGGGGGTAACAGGAGAGAGACACGGGGCATGAGCGGGGGTGGGGGAAACAGCAGGGAGACACAGGGCATAAGAGGGGGGTGGGGGTAACAGGAGAGAGACACGGGGCATGAGATGGGGGTGGGGGTAACAGAAGAGAGACAAGGGGCATAAGCGGGGGGTGGGGGGCAACAGGAGGGAGACACAGGGCATAACTGGGGGGTGGGGGGCAACAGGAGGGAGACACGAGGCATGACTGGGGGGTGTGGGGGGTAACAGGAGAGAGACACGGGGCATGAGCGGGGTTGGGGGAAAACAGCAGGGAGACACAGGGCATGATCGGGGGTGGGGGGCAACAGGAGAGTGACACGGGGCATGAGAGGGAGGTGGGGGGTAACAGGAGAGAAACACGGGGCATGAGCAGGGGGTGGGGGCAACAGCAGAGAGACACAGGGCATGAGCGGGAGGTGGGGGGAACACGAGGGAGACACGGGGCATGAGCGGGGTATGGGGGGTAACAGGAGAGACACGAGGCATAAGCAGGGGGTGGGGGAACAGGAGAGAGACACGGGGCATGAGTGGGAGGTGGGGGACAACAGCAGGGAGATACGGGGCATGACCGGCGAGCAACAGGAGAGAGACACCGGAGCATGAGCGGGGGGTGGGGGGCAGCAGCAGGGAGACATGGGGCATGAGCGGGGGGTGGGGGTCAACAGCAGGGAGACATGGGGCATGACCGGGGGGTGGGGGGTAACAGGAGAGAGACATGGGGCATGAACCGGGGGTGAGGGGCAACAGCAGGGAGACACGGGGCATGACCGGGGGTGGGGGCAACAGAAGAGAGACGCCGGGCATGAAAGGGGGGTGGGGGGTAACAGGAGAGAGAGACCGGGCATGAGAGGGGGTGGGGGTAACAGGAGATAGACACGGGGCATGAGAGGGGGTGGGGGGTAACAGGAGAGAGACACAGGGCATGAGCGGAATGGGGGGCAACAGAGGGGAGACACGGGGCATGAGCAGAGGGTGGGGGCAACAACAGGGAGACACGGGGCATGAAAGGGGGTGGGGGGTAACAGGTGAGATATACGGGGCTTGAGCAGGGGGTGGGGGGCAACAGCAGGGAGACACGGGGCATGAACAGGTGGTGGGGGGCAACAGGAGAGAGACACAGGGCATGAGCGGGGGTGGGGGCAAAAGCAGGGAGACACGGAGCATGACCGGGGGGTGGGGGGCAACAGGAGAGAGACACGGGGCATGAGAGGGGGGTGGGGGGTAACAGGAGAGAGAGACGTGGCATGAGCAGGGGGTGGGGGGCAACAGCAGGGAGACACAGGGCATGACCGGGGGTGGGGGGTAACAGGAGAGAGACACGGGGCATGAGCAGGGGGTGGGGGGCAACAGCAGGGAGACACAGGGCATGACCGGGGGTGGGGGGTAACAGGAGAGAGAGACAGGGCATAAGAGGGGGGTGGGGGTAACATGAGAGATACAACAGGCATGAGAGGGGGTGGGGGGCCACAGCAGGGAGACATGGGGCATGAGCTGGGGTTTGGGAACACGAGGGAGACACGGGGCATGAGAGGGGGGTGGGGGGTAACAGGAGAGAGAATAGTGCATGAGCGGGCGGTGGGGGGCAACAGCAGGGAGACTCAGGGCATGAGCGGGGTGGGGGGCAACAGCAGGGAGACACGGGGCATGAGCGGGGGATGGGGGAACACGAGGGAGACACAGGGCATGAGAGGGGGGTGGGGGTAACAGAAGAGAGACATGGGGCATGAGCGGGGGTGGGGGGCAACAGCAGGGAGACACGGCATGAGAGGGGGGTGCGGGGTAACAGGAGAGAGACACGGGGCATAAGCGGGGGGTGGGGGGCAACAGGAGGGAGATACAGGGCATAACTGGGGGGTGGGGGGCAACAGGAGGGAGACACGGGGCATGACTGGAGGGTGTGGGGGGTAACAGGAGAGAGACACGGGGCATGAGAGGGGTGTGGGGGGTAACAGGAGAGAGACACGGGGCATGAGCGGGGGTGGGGGAAAACAGCAGGGAGACACAGGGCATGATCGGGGGTGGGGGGCAACAGGAGAGTGACACGGGGCATGAGAGGGAGGTGGGGGGTAACAGGAGAGAAACACGGGGCATGAGCGGGGGGTGGGGGCAACAGCAGAGAGACACAGGGCATGAGCGGGAGGTGGGGGGAACACGAGGGAGACACAGGGCATGAGCGGGGGGGCAACAGGAGAAAGACACAGGGCATGAGCGGGGTATGGGGGGTAACAGGAGAGACACGAGGCATAAGCAGGGGGTGGGGGAACAGGAGAGAGACACGGGGCATGAGCGGGAGGTGGGGGGCAACAGCAGGGAGATACGGGGCATGACCGGCGAGCAACAGGAGAGAGACACCGGAGCATGAGCGGGGGGTGGGGGGCAGCAGCAGGGAGACATGGGGCATGAGCGGGGGGTGGGGGTCTACAGAAGGGAGACATGGGGCATGACCGGGGGGTGGGGGGTAACAGGAGAGAGACATGGGGCATGAACCGGGGGTGAGGGGCAACAGCAGGGAGACACGGGGCATGACCGGGGGTGGGGGCAACAGAAGAGAGACGCCAGGCATGAGAGGGGGGTGGGGGGTAACAGGAGAGAGAGACCGGGCATGAGAGGGGGTGGGGGTAACAGGAGAGAGACACAGGGCATGAGCGGAATGGGGGGCAACAGAGGGGAGACAAGGGGCATGAGCAGAGGGTGGGGGCAACAACAGGGAGGCACGGGGCATGAAAGGGGGTGGGGGTAACAGGTGAGATATACGGGGCTTGAGCAGGGGGTGGGGGGCAACAGCAGGGAGACACGGGGCATGAACAGGTGGTGGGGGCAACAGGAGAGAGACACGGGGCATGAGCGGGGGTGGGGGCAACAGCAGGGAGACACGGAGCATGACCGGGGGGTGGGGGGCAACAGGAGAGAGACACGGGGCATGAGAGGGGGGTGGGGGGTAACAGGAGAGAGACACGTGGCATGAGCAGGGGGTGGGGGGCAACAGCAGGGAGACACAGGGCATGACCGGGGGTGGGGGGTAACAGGAGAGAGACACGGGGCATGAGCAGGGGGTGGGGGGCAACAGCAGGGAGACACAGGGCATGACCGGGGGTGGGGGGTAACAGGAGAGAGACACAGGGCATAAGAGGGGGGTGGGGGTAACATGAGAGATACAACAGGCATGAGAGGGGGTGGGGGGCCACAGCAGGGAGACACGGGGCATGAGCTGGGGTTTGGGAACACGAGGGAGACACGGGGCATGAGAGGGGGGTGGGGGGTAACAGGAGAGAGAACAGTGCATGAGCGGGCGGTGGGGGGCAACAGCAGGGAGACATGGGGCATGAGCGGGGGGTGGGGGGCAACAGCAGGGAGACATGAGGCATGACCGGGGGGTGGGGGCAACAGCCAGGGAGACACGGGGCATGAGCGGGGGTTGGGGGGAAACAGGAGAGAGAGACACAGGGCATGAACGGGGGGTGGGGCAACAGCAGGGAGACACAAGGCATAAACGGGGGGTGGGGGGCAACAGGAGAGAGACACGGGGCATGAGAGGGGGGTGGGGGGTAACAGGAGAGAGACACAGGGCATGAGAGGGGGGTCGGGGTAACAGGAGAGAGACACAGGGCATGAGAGGGGGGTGGGGGGTAACAGGAGAGAGACACAGGGCATGAGCGGGGGGTGGGTGCAACAGCAGGGAGACACGGGGCATGAGCGGAGGGTGGGTGGCAACAGCAGGGAGACAGGGGGCATGAGAGGGGGTGGGGGTAACAGGAGAGAGACACAGGGCATGAGCAGGGGTTGGGGGGCAACAGGAGAGAGACACGGGGCATGAGCGGGGGGTGGGGGGCTACAGGAGAGAGACACGGGGCATGAGCGGGGCTGGGGGTGTAACAGGAGAGAGACGCGGGGCATGAGCGGGGGGTGAGGGGCAACAGCAGGCAGCAGGGATACACGAGGCATGACCGGGGGTGGGGGCAACCAGAGAGAGACACGGGGCATGAGCAGGGGGTGGGGGCAATAGCAGGGAGACACGGGGCATGACTGGGGTGTGGGGGGCAACAGCAGGGAGACACGGGGCATGACCTGGGGGTGGGGGGCAACCGGAGAGAGACACGGGGCATGAGCAGGGGGTGGGGTTAACAGCAGCGAGACACGGGGCATGAGAGGGGGGTGGGGGTAACAGAAGAGAGACACAGGGCATGAGCGGGGGGTGGGGGGCAACAGCAGGGAGACACGGGGCATGAGCAGGGGTGGGGGGCAACAGCAGGGAGACATGGGGCATGACCGGGGGTGGGGGGTAACAGGAGAGGGACACGGGGCATGAGCGGGGGTGAGGCGCAACATGAGGGAGACACGGGGCATGAGAGGGGGCTGGGGAGTAACAGGAGAGAGACACAGGGCATGAGCGGGGGCTGGGGGGCAACAGCAGGGAGACACGGGGCATGAGCGGGGGTGGGGGGAACAGGGGAGACACGGGGCATGAGATGAGATAGGGGTGGGGTGAACAGGAGAAAGACACGGGGCATGTGCAGGGGGTGGGGGGCAACAGCAGGGATACACCGGGCATGAGTGGGGGTGGGGGGCAACAGCAGGGAGACACGGGGCATGAGCGGGGGGTGGGGGGAACACAAGGGAGACACAGGGCATGAGAGGGGGGTGGGGGGTAACAGAAGAGAGACACGGGGCATAAGCGGGGGTGGGGGGCAACAGGAGGGAGACACAGGGCATAACCGAGGGGTGGGGGCAACAGGAGGGAGACACGGGGCATGACCGGGGGGTGTGGGGCAACAGGAGAGAGATACAGGGCATGACCAGGGGAGGGGGACAACAGTAGAGAGACACAGGGCATGAGAGGGGGGTGGAGGGTAACAGAAGAGAGACACAGGGCATGAGCGGGGTTGGTGGGCAAAATGATAGAGACACAGGGCTGAGCGGGGGGTGGGGGGCAACAGCAGGGAGACACGGGGCATGAGAGGGGGTGGGGGGACACAGCAGGGAGACACAAGGCATGAACGGGTGTGGGGCAACAGGAGAGAGACACGGGGCATGAGAGGGGGGTGGGGGTAACAGGAGAGAGACACGGGGCATGAGAGGGGGGTGGGGGTAACAGGAGAGAGACACGGGGCATGAGAGGGGTGTGGGGGGTAACAGGAGAGAGACACGGGGCATGAGCGGGGGTGGGGGGAAACAGCAGGGAGACACAGGGCATGATCGGGGGTGGGGGGCAACAGGAGAGTGACACGGGGCATGAGAGGGAGGTGGGGGCTAACAGGAGAGAGACACGGGGCATGAGAGGGGGGTGGGGGGTAACAGGAGAGAAACACGGGGCATGAGCGGGGGGTGGGGGCAACAGCAGAGAGACACAGGGCATGAGCGGGAGGTGGGGGGAACACGAGGGAGACACGGGGCATGAGCGGGGTGGGCAACAGGAGAAAGACACAGGGCATGAGCGGAGTATGGGGGTAACAGGAGAGACACGAGGCATAAGCAGGGGGTGGGGGAACAGGAGAGAGACACGGGGCATGAGCGGGAGGTGGGGGGCAACAGCAGGGAGATACGGGGCATGACCGGCGAGCAACAGGAGAGAGACACCGGAGCATGAGCGGCGGGTGGGGGGCAACAGCAGGGAGACATGGGGCATGACCGGGGGGTGGGGGGTAACAGGAGAGAGACATGGGGCATGAACCGGTGTGAGGGGCAACAGCAGGGAGACACGGGGCATGACCGGGGGTGGGGGGCAACAGCAGGGAGACAAGGGGCATGAGCGGGGGATGGGGGGTAACAGGGGAGAGACACAGGGCATAAGCAGGGGGTGGGGGGCAAAAGCAGGGAGTCAGAGGGCATGAACGGGGGTGGGGGCAACAGAAGAGAGACGCCGGGCATGAGAGGGGGGTGGGGGGTAACAGGAGAGAGACACCGGGCATGAGAGGGGGTGGGGGTAACAGGAGAGAGACACGTGGCATTAGAGGGGGGTGGGGGGTAACAGGAGAGAGACACAGGGCATGAGCGGAATGGGGGGCAACAGAGGGGAGACACGGGGCATGAGCAGAGGGCGGGGGGCAACAACAGGGAGACACGGGGCATGAAAGGGGGTGGGGGGTAACAGGTGAGATATACGGGGCATGAGCAGGGGGTGGGGGCAACAGCAGGGAGACACGGGGCATGAACAGGTGGTGGGGGGCAACAGGAGAGAGACACGGGGCATGAGCGGGGGTGGGGGCAACAGCAGGGAGACACAGAGCATGACCGGGGGGTGGGGGGCAACAGGAGAGAGACACGGGGCATGAGAGGGGGGTGGGGGGTAACAGGAGAGAGACACGTGGCATGAGCATGGGGTGGGGGGCAACAGCAGGGAGACACAGGGCATGACCGGGGGTGGGGGGTAACAGGAGAGAGACACGGGGCATGAGCAGGGGGTGGGGGGCAACAGCAGGGAGACACAGGGCATGACCGGGGGTGGGGGGTAACAGGAGAGAGACACAGGGCATAAGAGGGGGGTGGGGGTAACATGAGAGATACAACGGGCATGAGAGGGGGTGGGGGGCAACAGCAGGGAGACACGGGGCATGAGCGGGGTTTTGGGAACACGAGGGAGACACGGGGCATGAGAGGGGGGGTGGGGGGTAACAGGAGAGAGAACAGTGCATGAGCGGGCGGTGGGGGGCAACAGCAGGGAGACATGGGGCATGAGCGGGGGGTGGGGGGCAACAGCAGGGAGACACGAGGCATGACCGGGGGGTGGGGCAACAGCCAGGGAGACACGGGGCATGAGCGGGGGGTGGGGGGAAACAGGAGAGAGAGACACAGGGCATGAGCGGGGGGTGGGGGCAACAGCAGGGAGACACAAGGCATAAACGGGGGGTGGGGGGCAACAGGAGAGAGACACGGGGCATGAGAGGGGGGTGGGGGGTAACAGGAGAGAGACACAGGGCATGAGAGGGGGGTGGGGGTAACAGGAGAGAGACACAGGGCATGAGAGGGGGTTGGGGGTAACAGGAGAGAGACACAGGGCATGAGCGGGGGGTGGGTGCAACAGCAGGGAGACACGGGGCATGAGTGGAGGTTGGGGGGCAACAGCAGGGAGACAGGGGGCATGAGAGGTGGGTGGGGGGTAACAGGAGAGAGACACAGGGCATGAGCAGGGGGTGGGGGGCAACAGGAGAGAGACACGGGGCATGAGCGGGGGGGTTTGGGGGCTACAGGAGAGAGACATGGGGCATGAGCGGGGCTGGGGGTGTAACAGGAGAGAGACACGGGGCATGAGCGGGGGGTGGGGGGCAACAGCAGGCAGCAGGTAGACACGAGGCATGACCGGGGGTGGGGGGCAACCAGAGAGAGACACGGGCATGAGCAGGGGGTGGGGGCAATAGCAGTGAGACACGGGGCATGACCGGGGTGTGGGGGGCAACAGCAGGGAGACACGGGGCATGACCGGGGGGTGGGGGGCAACCAGAGAGAGACACGGGGCATGAGCAGGGGGTGGGGGTAACAGCAGCGAGACACGGGGCATGACTGTGGGGTGGGGGGCAACAGGAGAGAAACACGGGGCATGAGAGGGGGGTGGGGGGTAACAGAAGAGAGACACAGGGCATGAGCGGGGGGTAGGGGGCAACAGCAGGGAGACACGGGGCATGAGCGGGGGTGGGGGCAACAGCAGGGAGACATGGGGCATGACCGGGGGTGGGGGGTAACAGGAGAGAGACACGGGGCATGAGCGGGGGTGAGGGGCAACATGAGGGAGACACGGGGCATGAGAGGGGGCTGGGGGGTAACAGGAGAGAGACACAGGGCATGAGCGGGGGGTGGGGGCAACAGCAGGGAGACACGGGGCATGAGCGGGGGTGGGGGGAACAGGGGAGACACGGGGCATGAGATGAGATAGGGGTGGGGGGAACAGGAGAAAGACACGGGGCATGTGCAGGGGGTGGTGGGCAACAGCAGGGATACACCGGGCATGAGCGGGGGGTGGGGGGAACACAAGGGAGACACGGGGCATGAGAGGGGGTGGGGGGTAACAGAAGAGAGACACTGGGCATAAGCGGGGGGTGGGGGGCAACAGGAGGGAGACACAGGGCATAACCGGGGGTGGGGGCAACAGGAGGGAGACACGGGGCATGACCGGGGGGTGTGGGGCAACAAGAGAGAGATACAGGGCATGACCAGGGGAGGGGGACAACAGTAGAGAGACACAGGGCATGAGAGGGGGGTGGAGGGTAACAGGAGAGAGACACAGGGCATGAGCGGGGGTTGGGGGGCAAAATGATAGAGACACAGGGCTGAGCGGGGGGTGGGGGGCAACATCAGGGAGACATGGGGCATGAGCGGTGGGTAGGGGGAACACTAGGGAGACACAGGGCATGAGAGGGGGTGGGGGGACACAGCAGCGAGACACAAGGCATGAATGGGGGGTGGGGGGCAACAGGAGAGAGACACGGGGCATGAGAGGGAGGTGGGGGGTAACAGGAGAGAGACATGGGGCATGAGAGGGGGGTGGGGGTAACTGGAGAGAGACACGGGGCATGACAGGGGGGTGGGGGGTAACAGGAGAGAGACACGGGGCATGAGAGGGGTGTGGGGGGTAACAGGATAGAGACACGGGGCATGAGCGGGGCTGGGGGGAAACAGCAGGGAGACACAGGGCATGATCGGGGGTGGGGGGCAACAGGAGAGAGAAATGGGGCATGAGAGGGGGGTGGGGGCTAACAGGAGAGAGACACGGGGCAGGAGAGGGGGGTGGGGGGTAACAGAAGAGAGACACGGGGCATAAGCGGGGGGTGGGGTGCAACAGGAGGGAGACACAGGGCATAACCGGGGGTGGGGGCAACAGGAGGGAGACACGGGGCATGACCGGGGGGTGTGGGGCAACAGGAGAGAGATACAGGGCATGACCAGGGGAGGGGGACAACAGTAGAGAGACACAGGGCATGAGAGGGGGGTGGAGGGTAACAGGAGAGAGACACAGGGCATGAGCGGGGGTTGGGGGGCAAAATGATAGAGACACAGGGCTGAGCGGGGGGTGGGGGGCAACATCAGGGAGACATGGGGCATGAGCGGTGGGTAGGGGGAACACGAGGGAGACACCGGGCATGAGAGGGGGTGGGGGGACACAGCAGCGAGACACAAGGCATGAATGGGGGGTGGGGGGCAACAGGAGAGAGACACGGGGCATGAGAGGGAGGTGCGGGGTAACAGGTGAGAGACACGGGGCATGAGAGGGGGGTGGGGGTTACTGGAGAGAGACACGGGGCATGAGAGGGGGGTGGGGGGTAACAGGAGAGAGACACAGGGCATGAGAGGGGTGTGGGGGGTAACAGGATAGAGACACGGGGCATGAGCGGGGCTGGGGGGAAACAGCAGGGAGACACAGGGCATGATCGGGGGTGGGGGGCAACAGGAGAGAGACACGGGGCATGAGAGGGAGGTGGGGGGTAACAGGAGAGAGACACGGGGCATGAGAGGGGGGTGGGGGTAACTGGAGAGAGACACGGGGCATGACAGGGGGGTGGGGGGTAACAGGAGAGAGACACGGGGCATGAGAGGGGTGTGGGGGGTAACAGGATAGAGACACGGGGCATGAGCGGGGCTGGGGGGAAACAGCAGGGAGACACAGGGCATGATCGGGGGTGGGGGGCAACAGGAGAGAGAAATGGGGCATGAGAGGGGGTGGGGGCTAACAGGAGAGAGACACGGGGCAGGAGAGGGGGGTGGGGGGTAACAGAAGAGAGACACGGGGCATAAGCGGGGGGTGGGGTGCAACAGGAGGGAGACACAGGGCATAACCGGGGGTGGGGGCAACAGGAGGGAGACACGGGGCATGACCGGGGGGTGTGGGGCAACAGGAGAGAGATACAGGGCATGACCAGGGGAGGGGGACAACAGTAGAGAGACACAGGGCATGAGAGGGGGGTGGAGGGTAACAGGAGAGAGACACAGGGCATGAGCGGGGGTTGGGGGGCAAAATGATAGAGACACAGGGCTGAGCGGGGGGTGGGGGGCAACATCAGGGAGACATGGGGCATGAGCGGTGGGTAGGGGGAACACGAGGGAGACACCGGGCATGAGAGGGGGTGGGGGGACACAGCAGCGAGACACAAGGCATGAATGGGGGGTGGGGGGCAACAGGAGAGAGACACGGGGCATGAGAGGGAGGTGGGGGGTAACAGGTGAGAGACACGGGGCATGAGAGGGGGGTGGGGGTTACTGGAGAGAGACACGGGGCATGAGAGGGGGGTGGGGGGTAACAGGAGAGAGACACGGGGCATGAGAGGGGTGTGGGGGGTAACAGGATAGAGACACGGGGCATGAGCGGGGCTGGGGGGAAACAGCAGGGAGACACAGGGCATGATCGAGGGTGGGGGGCAACAGGAGAGAGACATGGGGCATGAGAGGGGGGTGGAGGCTAACAGGAGAGAGACACGGGGCAGGAGAGGGGGGTGGGGGGTAACAGGAGAGAGACACGGGGCATGAGTGGGGGCAACAGCAGGGAGACACAGGGCATGAGCGGGAAGTGGGGGGAACACGAGGGAGACACGGGGCATGAGCGGGGGGGCAACAGGAGAAAGACACAGGGCATGAGTGGGGTATGGGGGGGTAACAGGAGATACACGAGGCATAAGCAGGGGGTGGGGGAACAGTAGAGAGACACTGGGCATGAGCGGGAGGTGGGGGGCAACAGCAGGAAGATACGGGGCATGACCGGCGAGCAACAGGAGAGAGACACGGAGCATGAGCGGGGGGTGGGGGGCAACAGCAAGGAGACATGGGGCATGAGCGGGGGGTGGGGGGCAAAAGCAGGGAGACATGGGGCATGACCGGGGGGGTGGGGGGTAACAGGAGAGAGACACAGGGCATGAGCGGGGGTCAGGGGGCAACAGCAGGGAGACACGGGGCATGAGCGGGGGTGGGGGGAGCAGGGGCGACACGAGGCATGAGCGGGGGGTGGGGGGAACAGGAGAGAGACACGGGGCATGAGCAGGGGTGGGGGCAACAGCAGGGAGACACGGGGCATGAGCGGGGGGTGGAGGGAAGAGGGGAGACACGAGGCATGAGCGGGGGGTGGGGGGAACAGGAGAGAGACATGGGGCATGAGCGCGAGGTGGGGGGCATCAGCAGGGAGACACGGGGCATGACCTGGGGCTGGGGGGTAACAGGAGAGAGACACGGGGCATGAGCGGGGGGTGGGGGGCAAATGAAGGGAGACATGGGGCATGACCGGGGGAGTGGGGTGCAACAGGAGAGAGACACGGGGCATGAGAGGGGGGTGGGGGTAACAGGAGAGAGACACGGGGCATGAGCGGGGGTGGGGGGCAACAGCAGGGAGACACGGGGCATGACCGGGGGGTGAGGGGTAACGGGAGAGATACACGGGGCATGAGCGGGGGGTGGGGGGCAACAGCAGGGAGACACGGGGCATGACCAGGGGTGGGGGGCAACAGGAGAGAGACATGGGGCATGAGAGGGGATGGGGTAACAGGAGAGAGACACGGGGCATGAGAGGCGGGTGGGGGAACAGCAGGGAGACACGGGGCATGAGCGGGGGGTGGGGGGAACACGAGGGAGACACGGGGCATGAGAGGGGGGTGGGGGGGTAACAGCAGGGAGACACGGGGCATGACCGGGGGTGGGGGGCAACAGCAGGGAGAAACGAGGCATGAGCGGGGGTGGGGGGTATCAGGAGAGAGACATGGGGCATGAGCGGGGGTGGGGGACAACAGCAGGGAGACACAGGGCATGACCAGGGGTGGGGGGCAACAGAAGAGAGACACGGGGCATGAGAGGGGGGTGGAGGGTAACAGGAGAGAGACACGGGGCATGAGAGGGGGTGGGGGTAACAGGAGAGAGACACGGGGCATGAGAGGGGGGTGGGGGGTAACAGGAAAGAGACATAGGGCATGAGCGGGGGTGGGGGTGCAACAACAGGGAGACACGGGGCATGAAAGGAGGTGGGGGTAACAGGCGAGAGACACGGGGCATGAGCAGGGGGTCGGGGGCAACAGCAGGTAGACATGGGGGATGAACAGGGGGTGGGTGCAACAGTAGACAGACACGGGGCATGAGCGGGAGGTGGGGGCAACAACAGGGAGCCACGGGGCATGACTGGGGGTGGGGGGTAACAGGAGAGAGACACGGGGCATGAGCGGGGGCGGGGTGCAACAGCAGGGGACATGGGGCATGACCGGGGGTGGGGAACAACAGGAGAGAGACACGGGGCATGAGAGGGGGGTGGGGGTAACATGAGAGAGACAACGGGCATGAGAGGGGGTGGGGGGCAACAGCAGGGAGACACGGGGCATGACCGGGGGTGGGGGGTAACAGGAGAGAGACACGGGGCATGAGCGGGGGTGGGGTGCAACAGCAGGGGACATGGGGCATGACCGGGGGTGGGGAACAACAGGAGAGAGACACGGGGCATGAGAGGGGTGTGGGGGTAACATGAGAGAGAAAACGGGCATGAGAGGGGGTGGGGGGCAACAGCAGGGAGACCCGATGCATGAGCGGGGGTTTGGGAACACGAGGGAGACACAGGGCATGAGAGGGGGGTGGGGGTAACAGGAGAGAGACACGGGGCATGAGAGGGGGGTGGGGGGCAACAGCAGGGAGACACGGGGCATGAGCGGGGGTGGGGGAACACGAAGGAGACACGGGGCATGAGAGGGGGATGGGGGGTAACAGGAGAGAGACACGGGGCATGAGAGGGGGATGGGGGTAACAGGAGAGAGACACAGGGCATGAGAGGCGGGTGGGGGATCAGCAGGGAGAAACAGGGCATGACCGGGGTATGGGGGGCAACAGCAGGGAGACACGGTGTATGACCGGGGGGTGGGGGGCAACCGGAGAGAGATACGGGGCATGAGCGGGGGGTGGCGGTAACAGCAGGGAGACACGGGGCATGACTGGGGGGTGGGGTGCAACAGGAGAGAGGCACGGGGCATGAGAGGGGGGTGGGGGGTAACAGGAGAGAGACACAGGGCATGAGCAGGGTGTGGGGGGAACAGCAGGGAGACACGGGGCATGACCGGGTGTGGGGGGTAACAGGAGAGAGACACGGGACATGAGCGGGGGTTGGGGGCAACAGCAGGGAGACATGGGCATGACCGGGGGGTGGGGGGCAAAAGGAGAGATACACTGGGCATGAGAGGGGGTGGGGTAACAGGAGAGAGACACGGGGCATGACTGGGGGGTTGGGGGCAACAGGAGAGAGACACTGGGCCTGAGAGGGGGGTGGGGGTAACAGGAGAGAGACACGGGGCATGAGGAGGGGGTGGGGGGCAACAGCAGGGAGACACGGGGCATGACCGGGGGTGGGGGGTAACAGGAGAGAGACACGGGGCATGAGCGGGGGTGTGGTGCAACAGCAGTGGACATGGGGCATGACCGGGGGTGGGGAAGAACAGGAGAGAGACACGGGGCATGAGAGGGGGGTGGGGGTAACATGAGAGAGACAACGGGCATGAGAGGGGGTGGGGGGCAACAGCAGGGAGACCCGATGCATGAGCGGGGGTTTGGGAACACACGAGGGAGACACGGGGCATGAGAGGGGGGTGGGGGTAACAGGAGAGAGACACAGTGCATGAGGGGGCGGTGGGGGGCAACAGCAGGGAGACATGAGGCATGAGCGGGGGGTGGGAGGCAACAGCAGGGAGACACGAGGCATGACCGGGAGGTGGGGCAACAGCCAGGGAGACACGGGGCATGAGTGGGGGTGGGGGGGAATCAGGAGAGAGACACGGGGCATGAGCGGGGAGTGGGGACAACAGCATGGAGACACAAGGCATGAACGGGGGTGGGGGGTAACAGGAGAGGGACACGGGGCATGAGAGGGGGGTGGGGGTAACAGGAGAGAGACACGGGGCATGAGAGGGGGGTGGGGGTAACAGGAGAGAGACACGGGGCATGAGAGGGGGGTGGGGGTAACAGGAGAGAGACACAGGGCATGAGAGGGGGGTGGGGGAAACAGGAGAGAGACACAGCATGAGCGGGGGGTGGGGACAACAGCAGGGAGACACGGGGCATGAGTGGAGGGTGGGGGGCAACAGGAGAGAGACACGGGGCATGAGCGGGGGGTGGGGGGTAACAGGAGATAGACACGGGGCATGAGCGGGTGGTGCGGGGTAACAGGAGAGAGACACGGGGCATGAGCGGAGGGTGGGGGCAAAAGCAGGGAGACACGGGGCAGGGGGTGGGGGGATCACAAGGGAGACACGGGGCATGAGCGGGGGGTGGGAGGGTAACAGGAGAGAGACACGGGGTATTAGCGGGGGATGGGGCAACAGCAGGGAGACACGGTGCATGAGCAGGGGGTGGGGGGCAACAGCAGGGAGACACGGGGCATGAGCAGGGGGTGGGGGCAATAGCAAGGAGACACGGGGCATGACCGGGGTGTGGGGGGCAACAGCAGGGAGACACAGTGTATGACCGGGGTGGGGGGCAACCGGAGAGAGACGCGGGGCATGAGCGGGGGTGGCGGTAACAGCAGGGAGACACGGGGCATGACTGGGGGGTGGGGTGCAACTGGAGAGAGGCACGGGGCATGAGACGGGGGTGGGGGGTAACAGGAGAGAGACACAGGGCATGAGCAGGGGGTGGGGGGAACAGCAGGGAAACACGGGGCATGACCGGGTGTGGGGGGTAACAGGAGAGAGACACGGGGCATGAGCGGGGGTTGGGGGCAACAGCAGGGAGACATGGGCATGACCGGGGGGTGGGGGGCAAAAGGAGAGATACACTGGGCATGAGAGGGGGGTGGGGTAACAGGAGAGAGACACGGGGCATGAGAGGGGGGTGGGGGGCAACAGCAGGGAGACACGGGGCATGAGCGGGGGTGGGGGAACACGAAGGAGACACGGGGCATGAGAGGGGGATGAGGGGTAACAGGAGAGAGACACAGTGCATGAGAGGGCGGTGGGGGGCAACAGCAGGGAGACATGGGGCATGACCAGGGGTGGGGGGTAACAGGAGAGAGACACGGGGCATGAGAGGGGGATGGGGGTAACAGGAGAGAGACACGGGGCATGAGAGGCGGGTGGGGGATCAGCCGGGAGAAACGGGGCATGAGCGGGGGGTGGGGGGAACACGAGGGAGACACGGGGCATGAGAGGGGGGTGGGGGGATAACAGCAGGGAGACACGGGGCATGACCGGGGGGTGGGGGCAACAGCAGGGAGACACGGGGCATGAGCGGGCGGTGGGGGTAACAGGGGAGAGACACAGGGCATGAGCGGGGGGTGGGGGGCAACAGCAGGGAGACACGGGGCATGACCAGTGGTGGGGGGCAACCGAAGAGAGACACGGGGCATGAGAGGGGGGTGGGGTGTAACAGGAGAGAGACACGGGGCATGAGAGGGGGTGGGGGTAACAGGAGAGAGACACGGGGCATGAGGGGGTTGGGGGGTAACAGGAGAGAGACATAGGGCATGAGCGGAGGTTGGGAGCACTAGAAGGGAGACATGGGGCATGAGCAGAGGGTGGGGGCAACAACAGGGAGACAAAGGACATGAAAGGGGGTGGGGGTAACAGGCGAGAGACACAGGGCAAGGGGTGGGGTCAACAGCAGGGAGACACGGGGCATGAATGGTGGATGGGGGGCAACAGGAGAGAGACACAGGGCATGAGTGGGGGTGGGGGCAACAGCAGGGCGACACGGGGCAATACCGGGGGTGGGGGCAACAGGAGAGAGACAAGGGGCAAGAGCAGGGGGGTGGGGGATAACAGGAGAGAGACACGGGGCATGATCAGGGGGTGGGGGCAACAGCAGGGAGACACGGAGCATGACCGGGGGAGGGGGGTAACAGGAGAGAGACACAGGGCATGAGCGGGGGTGGGGTGCAACAGCAGGGAGACAGGGGGCATGACCGGGGGTGGGGGGGGCAACAGGAGAGAGACACGGGGCATGAGAAGGGGTGGGGATAACATGAGAGAGACAACGGGCATGAGAGGGGGTGGGGGGCAACAGCAGGGAGACACGGGGCATGAGTGGGGGTTTGGGAACACGAGGGAGACACGGGGCATGAGAGGGGGTGGGGGGTAACAGGAGAGAGACACAGTGCATGAGAGGGCGGTGGGGGGCAACAGCAGGGAGACATGGGGCATGACCGGGGGTGGGGGCCAACAGGAGAGAGACACGGGGCATGAGAGGGGGATGGGGTAACAGGAGAGAGATACAGGGCATGAGAAGGGGTGGGGATAACATGAGAGAGACAACGGGCATGAGAGGGGGTGGGGGCAACAGCCAGGGAGACACGGGGCATGAGCGGGGGTGGGGGAACACGAGGGAGACACGGGGCATGAGAGGGGGGTGGGGGGTAACAGGAGAGAGACACAGTGCATGAGAGGGCGGTGGGGGGCAACAGCAGGGAGACATGGGGCATGACCGGGGGTGGGGGCCAACAGGAGAGAGACACGGGGCATGAGAGGGGGATGGGGTAACAGGAGAGAGATACAGGGCATGAAAGGCGGGTGGGGGATCAGCAGGGAGACACGGGGCATGAGCGGGGGGTGGGGGGAACACGTGGGAGACACGGGGCATGAGAGGGGGGTGGGGGGATAACAGCAGGGAGACACGGGGCATGACCGGGGGTGGGGGCAACAGCAGGGAGACACGGGGCATGAGCGGGAGGTGGGGGGTAACAGGGGAGAGACACGGGGCATGAGGGGGGGGTGGGGGGCAACAGCAGGGATACACGGGGCATGACCGGGGGTGGGGGGCAACAGAAGAGAGACACGGGGCATGAGAGGGGTGTGGGGGGTAACAGGAGAGAGACACGGGGCATGAGAGGGGGTGGGGTGTAACAGGAGAGAGACACGGGGCATGAGAGGGGGTGGGGGTAACAGGAGAGAGACACGGGGCATGAGGGGGGGTGGGGGGTAACAGGAGAGAGACATAGGGCATGAGCGGAGGGTGGGAGCAACAGAAGGGAGATACGGGGCATGAGCGGAGGGTGGGGACAACAACAGGGAGACAAAGGGCAAGAAAGGGGGTGGGGATAACAGGCGAGAGACACAGGGCATGAGCAGGGGGTGGGGGCAACAGCAGGGAGACACGGGGCATGAACGGGGGGTGGGGGGCAACAGGAGAGAGACACAGGGCAATACCGGGGGGTGGGGGCAACAGGAGAGAGACAAGGGGCATGAGCAGGGGGGTGGGGGGTAACAGGAGAGAGACACGGGGCATGATCAGGGGGTGGGGGCAACAGCAGGGAGACACGGGGCATGACCGGGGTGGGGGGTAACAGGAGAGAGACACAGGGCATGAGCGGGGGTGGGGTGCAACAGCAGGGAGACAGGGGGCATGACCGGGGGTGGGGGGGCAACAGGAGAGAGACACGGGGCATGAGAAGGATTGGGGATAACATGAGAGAGACAACGGGCATGAGAGGGGGTGGGGGGCAACAGCAGGGAGACACGGGGCATGAGTGGGGGTTTGGGAACACGAGGGAGACACGGGGCATGAGAGGGGGTTGGGGGGTAACAGGAGAGAGACAGGGGGCATGAGCTGAAGGCAACAACAGGGAGACACGGGGCATGAGCGGGGGTGGGGCGAACACGATGGAGACATGGGGCATGAGAGGGGGGTGGGGGGCAACAAGAGGGAGACACGGGCATGAGCGGGGGTTGGGGAACATGAGGGTGACACGGGGCATGAGTGGGGGGTTGGGGGCAACAAGAGGGAGACACGGGGCATGAGCGGGGGGTGGGGGGTAATAGGAGAGAGACACGGGGCATGAGCAGGGGGTGGGGGGCAACAGGAGAGAGACACGGGGCATGAGCAGGGGTGGGGGTAACAGGAGAGAGACACGGGGCATGAGCGGAGGGTGGGGGCAAAAGCAGGGAGACATGGGGCAGGGGGTGGGGGGAAAACGAGGGAGACACAGGGCATGACCGGGGGTGGGGGGCAACCGAAGAGAGACACGGGGCATGAGCGGGGGGTGGGGGCAACAGCAGGGAGAAACGGGGCATGACCGGGGTGTGGGGGGCAACAGCAGGGAGACACGGTGTATGACCGGGGGGTGGGGGGCAACTGGAGAGAGACACGGGGCATGAGCGGGGGTGGCGGTAACAGCAGGGAGACACGGGGCATGACTGGGGGGTGGGGTGCAACAGGAGAGAGGCACGGGGCATGAGAGGGTGGTGGGGGGTAACAGGAGAGAGACACAGGGCATGAGCAGGGGGTGGGGGGCAACAGAGGGAGACACGGGGCATGACAGGGTGTGGGGGGTAACAGGAGAGAGACACGGGGTATGAGCGGGGTTTGGGGGCAACAGCAGGGAGACATGGGCATGACCGGGGGGTGGGGGGCAACAGGAGAGAGACACTGGGCATGAGAGGGGGGTGGGGTAACAGGAGAGAGACACGGGGCATGAGATGGGGGTGGGGGTCAACAGCAGGGAGACACGGGGCATGAGCGGGGGTGGGGGAACACGAGGGAGACACGGGGCATGAGAGGGGGGTGGGGGGTAACAGGAGAGAGACACAGTGCATGAGAGGGCGGTGGGGGGCAACAGCAGGGAGACATGGGGCATGACCGGGGGTGGGGGCCAACAGGAGAGAGACACGGGGCATGAGAGGGGGATGGGGGTAACAGGAGAGAGATACGGGGCATGAGAGGCGGGTGGGGGATCAGCAGGGAGACACGGGGCATGAGCGGGGGTGGGGGGAACACGAGGGAGACACGGGGCATGAGAGGGGGGTGGGGGGATAACAGCAGGGAGACAAGGGGCATGACCGGGGGGTGGGGGGCAACAGCAGGGAGAAACGGGGCATGAGCGGGAGGTGGGGGGTAACAGGGGAGAGACACGGGGCATGAGCGGGGGATGGGGGGCAACAGCAGGGAGACACGGGGCATGACCAGGGGTGGGGGGCAACAGAAGAGAGACACGGGGCATGAGAGGGGTGTGGGGGGTAACAGGAGAGAGACACGGGGCATGAGAGGGGGTGGGGGTAACAGGAGAGAGACACGGGGCATGAGAGGGGGTGGGGGGTAACAGGAGAGAGACACAGGGCATGAGCGGAGGGTGGGAGCAACAGAAGGGAGACACGGGGCATGAGCGGAGGGTGGGGGGCAACAACAGGGAGACAAAGGGCATGAAAGGGGGTGGGGGTAACAGGCGAGAGACACAGGGCATGAGCAGGGGGTGGGGCAACAGCAGGGAGACACGGGCATGAACGGGGGGTGGGGAGCAACAGGAGAGAGACAGAGGGCATGAGTGGGGGGTGGGGGCAACAGCAGGGAGACACGGGGCATTACCGGGGGGTGGGGGGCAACAGGAGAGAGACAAGGGGCATGAGCAGGGGGGTGGGGGGTAACAGGAGAGAGACACGGGGCATGATCATGGGGTGGGGGGCAACAGCAGGGAGACATGGGGCATGACCGGGGGTGGGGGGTAACAGGAGAGAGACACGGGGCATGAGCGGGGGTGGGGTGCAACAGCAGGGAGACAGGGGGCATGACCGGGGGTGGGGGGCAACAGCAGGGGGACACGAGGCATGACCTGGGGGTGGGGCAGCAGCCAGGGAGACACGTGGCATGAGCGGGGGGTGGGGGGGAAACAGGAGAGAGACACAGGGCATGAGCGGGGGATGGGGGCAACAGCAGGGAGACACGAGGCATGAACGGGGAGTGGGGGGCAACAGGAGAGAGACACGGGGCATGAGCGGGGGTGGGGGGTAACAGGAGAGAGACACGGGGCATGAGCGGAGGGTGGGGGGCAACAGCAGGGAGACACGGGGCATGAGTAGGGGTGGGGGGAACATGAGGGAGACACGGGGCATGAGCGGGGGGTGGGGGTAACAGGAGAGAGACACGGGGCATGAGCCGGGGATGGGGCAACAGCAGGGAGACACAGTGGAGGAGCGGGGGTGGGGGGCAACAGCAGGGAGACACGGGGCATGACCGGGGGGTGGGGGGCAACCGGAGAGAGACACAGGGCATGAGCGGGGGTTGGGGGCAACAGCAGGGAAACACGGGGCATGACCAGGGTGTAGGGGGCAACAGCAGGGAGACACAGGGCATAACCGGGGGGTTGGGGGCAACCGGAGAGACACGGGGCATGAGTGGGGGGTCGGGGCAACAGCAGGGAGACACGAGGCATGAACGGGGGGTGGGGGGCAAATGGAGAGAGACACGGGGCATGAGAGGGGGTAACAGGAGAGAGACACGGGGCATGAGCGGGGGCTGGGGGGTAATAGGAGAGAGACACGGGGCATGAGCAGGGGGTGGGGGGCAACAGGAGAGAGACACGGGGCATGAGCGGGGGTGGGGGGTAACAGCAGAGAGAAATGGGTCATGAGCAGAGGGGGGGGGCAACAGCAGGGAGACACGGGGCATGAGCAAGGGTGGGGGGAACATGAGGGAGACACGGGGCATGAGCGAGGGGTGGGGGTAACAAGAGAGAGACACGGAGCATGAGCGGGGGATGGGGGCAACAGCAGGGAGACACGGCGCATGACCGGGGGGTGGGGGGCAACCGGAGAGAGACACAGGGCATGAGCGGGGGATGGGGGGCAACCGGAGAGACACGGGGCATGAGCGGGGGGTGGGGGTAACAGCAGGGAGACACGGGGCATGACTGGGGGGTGGGGAGCAACAGGAGAGAGACACGGGGAATGAGAGGGGAGTGGGGGGTAACAGGAGAGAGACACAGTGCATGAGAGGGTGGTGGGGGGCAACAGCAGGGAGACATGGGGCATGACCGGGGGTGGGGGCCAACAGGAGAGAGACACGGGGCATGAGAGGGGGATGGGGGTAACAGAAGAGAGATACGGGGCATGAGAGGCGGGTGGGGGATCAGCAGGGAGACACGGGGCATGAGCGGGGGTAGGGGAACACGAAGGAGACACGGGGCATGAGAGGGGGGTGGGGGGATAACAGCAGGGAGACATGGGGCATGACCGGGGGGTGGGGGGCAACAGCAGGGAGACACGGGGCATGAGCGGGAGGTGGGGGGTAACAGGGAAGAGACACGGGGCATGAGCGGGGGATGGGGGGCAACAGCAGGGAGACACGGGGCATGACCGGGGGTGGGGGGCAACAGGAGAGAGACACAGGGCATGAGCGAGGGGTGGGAGGCAACAGCAGGGAGAAACGGGGCATGACCGGGTGTGGGGGGTAACAGGAGAGAGACACGAGGTATGAGCGGGGGTGGGGGGCAACAGCAGGGAGACATGGGAATGACCAGGGGTGGGGGGCAACAGGAGAGAGACACTGGGCATGAGAGGGGGGTGGGGTAACAGGAGAGAGACACGGGGCATGAGAGGGGGTGGGGGGCAACAGCAGGGAGACACGGGGTATGAGCGGGGGTGGGGGAACACGAGGGTGACACAGGGCATGAGAGGAGGGTGGGGGGTAACAAGAGAGAGACACAGTGCAAGAGAGGGCGGTGGGGGGCAACAGCAGGGAGACATGGGGCATGAGCGGGGGATGGGTGGCAATAGCAGGGAGACACGGGGCATGACCGGGGGGTGGGGGCAACAGCAGGGAGACACAGGGCATGAGCGGGGGGGTGGGAGGGTAAAAGGAGAGAGACATGGGGCATGAGCGGGGGGTGGGGGGCAACAGGAGGGAGACAGAAGGCATGAACAAGGGGTGGGGGCATGAGAGGGGGGTGGGCGGTAACAGGAGAGAGACAAGGGGCATGAGCGGGGGGTGGGGGGTAACAGGAGATTAACACCGGGCATGAGCGGGCCATGGGGGGCAACAGCAGGGAGACACAGGGCATGAGCGGAGGGTGGGGGGCAACAGCAGGGAGACATGGGGTATGAGCGGGTGGTGGGGGGAACACGAGGGAGACACGGGGCATGAGCGGGGGGTGCGAGGTAACAGGAGAGAGACACAGGGCATGACCAGGGGATGGGGGCAACAGCAGGGAGACATGGGGCATGAGCGGGGGTGGGGGGCAACAGGAGAGAGACACGGGGCATAAGCTGGGGTGGGGGGAACACGAGGGAGACACGGGGCATGAGCAGGGGGTGGGGGATAACAGGAGAGAGACACGGGGCATGACCGGAGGGTGGGGGGAGGGAGACACGGGGCATGAGCGGGGGTGGGGGGAACACGAGGGAGACACGGGGCATGAGCAGGGGGTGGGGGATAACAGGAGAGAGACAAGGGGCATGACCGGGGGGTGGGGGAAACAGCAGTGAGACACAGGGCATGAGCGGGGGGCAACAGCAGGGAGACACGGGGCATGAGCGGGGGGTGGGGGGTAACCGGAGAGAGATACGGGGCATGAGCTGAGGGTGGGGGCAACAGGAGAGAGACACGAGGCATGAGCGGGTGGTGGGGGGCAACAGGAGAGAGACACGGGGCATGAGCGGGGGGTGGGGGAACGCGAGGGAGACACGGGGCATGAGCAGGGGTTGGGGGGCAACAGCAGGGAGACACGGGGCATGAGCGGGGGTTGTGGTTACACGAGGGAGTCACGGGGCATGAGCGGGGGTGGGCGGTAACAGGAGAGAGACACAGGGCATGAGCGGGGGCTGGGGGGCAACAGGAGGGAGACATGGGGCATGAGCAGGGGGTGGGGGGCAACAACAGGGAGACACGGGGCATGAAAGGGTGTGGGGGGTAACAGGCGAGAGACACAGGGCATGAGCAGGGGGAGGGGGGCAACAGCAGGGAGACACTGGGCATGAACGGGGGTGGGGGCAACAGGAGAGAGACAAGGGGCATGAGTGGGGGGTGGGGGCAACAGCAGGGAGACACGGGGCATGACTAGGGGGTGGGGGGCAACAGGAGAGAGACACGGGGCATGAGCAGGGGGATGGGGGGTAACAGGAGAGAGACACGGGGCATGAGCGGGGGGTGGGGACAACAGCAGGGAGACACGGGGCATGACCGGGGGTGGGGGGTAACAGGAGAGAGACACGGGGCATGGCAGGGGGTGGGCGTAACAGGAGAGAGACACGGGACATGAGCAGGGGGTGGGGGGCAACAGCAGGGAGACACGGGGCATGACCGGGGTGGGGGGTAACAGGAGAGAGACACGGGGCATGAGCTGGGGTGGGGGCAACAGCAGGGAGACACGGGGCATGACCGGGGGGTGGGGGGCAACAGGAGAGAGACACGGGGCATGAGCAGGCGGGTGGGGGGTAACAGGAGAGAGACACGGGGCATGAGCGGGGGTTGGGGGCAACAGCAGCGAGACACGGGGCATGAGCAGGGGTTGGGGAGAACACGAGGGAGACATGGAGCATGAGCGGGGGTGGGCGGTAACAGGTGAGAGACACGGAGCATGAGCGGGTGGTGGTGGCAACAGCAGGGAGACACGGGGCATGACCGGGGGGTGGGGGGCAACAGGAGAGAGACAAGGGGCATGAGCAGGGGGGTGGGGGTAACAGGAGAGAGACACGGAGCATGAGCGGGTGGTGGTGGCAACAGCAGGGAGACACGGGGCATGACTGGGGGGTGGGGGCAACAGGAGGGAGACATGGGGCATGAGGGGGGTGGGGGGCAACAACAGGGTGACACTGGGCATGAAAGGGGGTGGGAGTTAACAGACGAGAGACACGGGGCATGAGCAGGGGGTGGGGGGCAACAGCAGGGAGACACGGGGCATGAACGGGGGGTGGGGGGCAACAGGAGAGAGACACGGGGCATGAGCGGGTGGTGGTGGCAACAGCAGGGAGACACGGGGCATGACGGGGGGGTGGGGGGCAACAGGAGAGAGACAAGGGGCATGAGCAGGGGGGTGGGGGGTAACAGGAGAGAGACACGGGGCATGAGCAGGGGGTGGGGGGCAACAGCAGGGAGACACGGGGCATGACCGGGGGTGGGGGGTAACAGGAGAGAGACACGGGGCATGAGCGGGAGTGGGGTGCAACAGCAGGGAGACACGGGGCATGACTGGGGGTGGGGGGCAACAGGAGAGAGACACGGGGCATGAGAGGGGGTGGGGGTAACATGAGAGAGACAACGGGCATGAGAGGGGGTGGGGGGCAATAGCAGGGAGACATGGGGCATGAGAGGGGGGTGGGGGGCAACAGCAGGGAGACACGAGGCATGACCGGGGGGTGGGGGCAACAGCCAGGGAGACATGGGGCATGAGCAGGGGGTGGGGGGGAAACAGGAGAGAGACACGGGGCATGAGCAGGGGTGGGGGCAACAGCAGGGAGGCACAAGGCATGAACGGGGGTTGGGGGCAACAGGAGAGAGACACGGGGCATGAGAGGGGGTAATAGGAGAGAGACACGGGGCATGAGAGGGGGGTGGGGCGTAACAGGAGAGAGACACAGGGCATGAGAGGGGGGTGGGGGGTAACAGGAGAGAGACACAGGGCATGAGCAGGGGGTGGGGGCAACAGCAGGGAGACACGGGGCATGAGTGGAGGGTGGGGGGCAACAGCAGGGAGACAGGGGGCACGAGAGGGGGTGGGGGGGTAACAGGAGAGAGACACAGGGCATGAGCGGGGGGTGGGGGGCAACAGGAGAGAGACACGGGCATGAGCGGGGGGTGGGGGGCTACAGGAGAGTGACACGGGGCATGAGCAGGGGTGGGGGTAACAGGAGAGAGACACGGGGCATGAGCGGAGGGTGGGGGGCAACAGCATGGAGACACGGGGCTTGAGCAGGGGTGGGGGGAACATGAGGGAGACACGGGGCATGAGCGGGGGTGGGGGGTAACAGGAGAGAGACACGGGGCATGAGCGGGGGACGGGGGCAACAGCAGGGAGACACGGTGCATGAGCGGGGGTGGGGGGCAACAGCAGGGAGATACAGGGCATGACCGTGGGGTGGGGGGCAACCGGAGAGAGACACAGGGCATGAGCGGGGGATGGGGGAAAAAGCAGGGAGACACGGGGCATGACCAGGGTGCGGGGGGCAAAAGCAGGGAGACACGGGGCATGACCAGGGGTGGGCAGCAACTGGAGAGAGACAAAGGGCATGAGGGGTAACAGCAGGGAGACACGGGGCATGACTGGGGGGTGGGGAGCAACATGAGAGAGACACGGGGAATGAGAGGGGGTGGGGGATAACAGGAGAGAGACACAGGGCAGGAGCGGGGGGTGGGGGGCAACAGCAGGGAGATACGGGGCATGACCGGGTGTAGGGGGTAACAGGAGAGAGACACGGGGCATGAGCAGGGGTGGGGGGGCAACAGCAGGGAGACATGGGCATGTCCAGGGGTGGGGGGCAACAGGAGAGAGACACTGGGCATGAGGGGGGTGTGGGGGCAACAGCAGGGAGACAGAGGGCATGAGCGGAGGGTGGGGGTCAACAGCAGGGAGACACGGGGCATGAGTGGGGGTGGGGGAACACGGGGCATGAGAGGAGGGTGGGGGTAACAGGAGAGAGTCACAGTGCATGAGAGGGCGGTGGGGGGCAACAGCAGGGAGACATGGGGCATGAGGGGGGGTTGGTGGGCAATAGCAGGGAGACACTGGGCATGACTGAGGGTGGGGGAACAGCAGCGAGACACAGGGCATGAGCGGGGGGTGGGAGGGTAACAGGAGAGAGACATGGGGCATGAGCGGGGGGTGGGGGGCAACAGCAGGGAGACAAAAGGCATGAACAGGGGGCAACAGGAGAGAGACACAGGGCATGAGAGGGGGGTGGGCGGTAACAGGAGAGAGACACGGGGCATGAGCGGGGGGTGGGGGGTAACAGGAGAGAGACACCGGGCATGAGCGGGGCATGGGGGGCAACAGCAGGGAGACACAGGGCATGAGCGGAGGGTGGGGGGCAACAGCAAGGAGACACGGGGCATGAGCAGGGGTGGAGGGAACACGAGGGAGACACGGGGCATGAGCGGGGGGTGGGAGGTAACAAGAGAGAGACACGGGGCATGAGCGGGGGATGGCGGCAACAGCAGGGAGACAAGGAGCATGAGCAGGGGGTGGGGGGCAACAGGAGAGACACGGGGCATGAGCTGGGGTGGGGGGAACACGAGGGAGTCACAGGGCATGAGCAGGAGGTGGGGGATAACAGGAGAGAGACACGGGGCATGACCGGGGGGTGGGGGGAAACAGCAGGGAGATGGGGGGAACACGAGGGAGACACGGGGCATGAGCAGGGGGTGGGGGATAACAGGAGAGAGACACGGGGCATGACCGGGGGTGGGGTGAAACAGCAGTGAGACACAGGGCATGAGCGGGGGGCAACAGCAGGGAGACACGGGCATGAGCGGGGGTGGGAGGTAACAGGAGCGAGATACGGGGCATGAGCGGGGGTGGGGGCAACAATAGGGAGACACTTGGCATGAGCGGGGGGTGGGGGGAACACGAGGGAGACATGGGGCATGAGTAGGGGGTGGAGGATAACAGGAGAGAGACACGGGGCATGACCGGGGGGTGGGGGGAAACAGCAGTGAGACACATGGCATGAGCGGGGGGTGGGGGGTAACAGGAGAGAGATACAGGGCATGAGCGGGGGGTGGGGACAACAGCAGGGAGACACGGGGCATGCTTGGAGGGTGGGGGGCAACAGCAGGGAGACACGGGGCATGAGAGAGGGGTGGTGGGGTAACAGGAGAGAGACACAGGGCATGAGCGGGGGTGGGGGGCAACAGGAGAGAGACACGGGGCATGAGCGGGGGTGGGGGGTAACATGAGAGAGACACGGGGCATGAGCGGATGGTGGGGGGCAAAAGCAGGGAGACACGGGGCATGAGCAGGGGGTGGGGGAACACGAGGGAGACACAGGGCATTAGCGGGGGGTGGGGGGTAACAGGAGAGAGACACGGGGCATGAGCAGGGGATGGGGCAACAGCAGGGAGACACGGTGCATGAGCGTGGGGCAACAGCAGGGAGACAAGGGGCATGACCGGGGGTGGGGGGCAACCGGAGAGAGACACGGGGCATGAGCGGGGGGTGGGGGGACACAGCAGGGAGACACGGGGCATGACCGGGTGTGGGGGATAACAGGAGAGAGACACGGGGCATGAGCAGGGGTTGGGGGCAACAGCAGGGAGACATGGGCATGACCGGGGGTTATGGGGCAACAGGAGAGAGACACTGGGCATGAGAGGGGGGTGGGGTAACAGGAGAGAGACACGGGGCATGAGAGGGGGGTGAGGGGCAACAGCAGGAGACACGCGGCATGAGCGGGGGTGGGGGAACACGAGGGAGACACAGGGCATGAGAGGGGGGTAACAGGAGAGAGACACAGTGTATGAGAGGGCGATGGGGGGCAACAGCAGGGAGACATGGGGCATGACCGGGGGTGGGGGGCAACAGGAGAGAGACACGGGGCATGAGAGGGGGATGGGGGTAACAGGAGAGAGAAACGGGGCATGAGAGGCGGGTGGGGGGATCAGCAGGGAGACACGGGCATGAGCGGGGGTGGGGGGAACACGAGGGAGACACAGGGCATGAGAGTGGGGTGGGGGGGTAACAGCAGGGAGACATGGGGCATGACCGGGGGTTGGAGGGCAACAGGAGGGAGACACGGGGCATGAGTGGGCGGTGGGGGGTAACAGGGGAGAGACACGGGGCATGAGCAGGGGGTGGGGGGCAACAGCGGGGAGACACGTGGCATGAACAGGGGTGGGGGGCAACAGAATAGAGACACGGGCATGAGCAGGGGGGTGGGGGGTAACAGGAGAGAGACACGGGGCATGAGAGGGGGCGGGGGTAACAGGAGAGAGACACGGGGCATGAGCGGAGGGTGGGAGCAACAGAAGGGAGACACGGGGCATGAGCGGAGGGTGGGGGGCAACAACAGGGAGACATGGGGCATGAAAGGGGGTGGGGGTAACAGGCGAGAGACACGGGGCATGAGCAGGGGGTGGGGGGCAACAGCAGGGAGACACGGGGCATGAACGGGGGTGGGGGCAACAGGAGAGAGACACGGCGCATGACTGGGGGGTGGGGGGAAACAGCAGTGAGACACAGGGCATGACTAGGGGGTGGGGGGCAACAGGAGAGAGACACGGGGCATGAGCAGGGGGATGGGGGGTAACAGGAGAGAGACATGGGGCATGAGCGGGGGGTGGGGGCAACAGCAGGGAGACACAGGGCATGACCGGGGGTGGGGGGCAACAGGAGAGAGACACGGGGCATGGCAGGAGGGTGGGGCGTAACAGGAGAGAGACACGGGACATGAGCAGGGGGTGGGGGGCAACAGCAGGGAGACACGGGGCATGACCGGGGGGTAACAGGAGAGAGACACGGGGCATGAGCTGGGGTGGGGGCAACAGCTGGGAGACACGGGGCATGACCGGGGGGTGGGGGGCAACAGGAAAGAGACACGGGGCATGAGCAGGCAGGTGGGGGGTTACAGGAGAGAGACACGGGGCATGAGCGGGGGTTGGGGGGCAACAGCAGCGAGACACGGGGCATGAGGTAACAGGAGAGAGATACAGGGCATGAGTGGGGGGTGGGGACAACAGCAGGGAGACACGGGGCATGCTTGGAGGGTGGGGGGCAACAGCAGGGAGACAGGGGGCATGAGAGGGGGGTGGTGGGGTAACAGGAGAGAGACACAGGGCATGAGCGGGGTGGGGGGCAACAGGAGAGAGACACGGAGCATGAGCGGGGGGTGGGGGGTAACAGGAGAGAGACACGGGGCATGAGCGGATGGTGGGGGGCAAAAGCAGGGAGACACGGGGCATGAGCAGGGGGTGGGGGAACACGAGTGAGACACGGGGCATTAGCGGGGGGTTGGGGGTAACAGGAGAGAGACACGGGGCATGAGCAGGGGATGGGGCAACAGCAGGGAGACACGGTGCATGAGCGTGGGGCAACAGCAGGGAGACACGGGGCATGACCGGGGGTGGGGGGCAACCGGAGAGAGACACGGGGCATGAGTGGGGGGTGGGGGCAACAGCAGGGAGACACGGGGCATGACCGGGGTGTGGGAGGCAACAGCAGGGAGACACGGTGCATGATCGGGGATGGGGGGTAACAGGAGAGAGACACGGGGCATGAGAGGGGGGTGGTGGGTAACAAGAGAGAGACACAGTGCATGAGCGGGGGGTGGGGGGACACAGCAGGGAGACACGGGGCATGACCGGGTGTGGGGGATAACAGGAGAGAGACACGGGGCATGAGCAGGGGTTGGGGGCAACAGCAGGGAGACATGGGCATGACCGGGGGTGGGGGGCAACAGGAGAGAGACACGGGGCATGAGAGGGGGATGGGGGTAACAGGAGAGAGACACGGGGCATGAGAGGCGGGTGGGGGGAACACGAGGGAGACACAGGGCATGAGAGGGCGATGGGGGGCAACAGCAGGGAGACATGGGGCATGACCGGGGGTGGGGGGCAACAGGAGAGAGACACGGGGCATGAGAGGGGGATGGGGGTAACAGGAGAGAGACACGGGGCATGAGAGGCGGGTGGGGGGAACACGAGGGAGACACAGGGCATGAGAGTGGGGTGGGGGGGTAACAGCAGGGAGACATGGGGCATGACCGGGGGTTGGAGGGCAACAGGAGGGAGACACGGGGCATGAGTGGGCGGTGGGGGGTAACAGGGGAGCGACACGGGGCATGAGCGGGGGGTGGGGGGCAACAGCGGGGAGACACGGGGCATGAGCGGAGGGTGGGAGCAACAGAAGGGAGACACGGGGCATGAGCAGGGGGTGGGGGTCAACAGCTGGGAGACACGGGGCATGAACGGGGGTGGGGGGCAACAGGAGAGAGACACGGGGCATGACCGGGGGGTGGGGGGAAACAGCAGTGAGATACAGGTCATGAGCGGGGGGCAACAGCAGGGAGACACGGGGCATGAGCGGGGGGTGGGGGTCAACAGGAGAGAGACACGAGGCATGAGCGGGTGGTGGGGGGCAACAGGAGAGAGACACGGGGCATGATCGGGGGGTGGGGGGAACACGAGGGAGACACGGGGCATGAGCGGGGGTTGGGGGGCAACAGCAGGGAGACAGGGGGCATGAGCGGGGGTTGGGGGGGAACACGAGGGAGACACGGGGCATGAGCGGGGGTGGGCGGTAACAGGAGAGAGACACGGGCATGAGCGGGGGCTGGGTGGCAACAGGAGAGAGACATGGGGCATGAGCGGGGGTGGGGGGCAACAGCAGGGAGACATGGGGCATGAGCGGGGGTGGGAGGAACACGAGGGAGACACGGGGCTTGAGATAGGGGTGGGGTAACAGGAGAGAGACACTGGACATGAGCAGGGGGTGGGGGGCAACAGCAGGGAGACACGGGTAAGGGTAATGACCGGGGGGTCTAGGGCAACAGCAGGGAGACACGGGGCATGACCGCGGGGTGGGGGGCAACAGGAGAGAGACAGCGGGCATGAGCTGAAGGCAACAACAGGGAGACACGGGGCATGAGCGGGGGGTGGGGCGAACACGATGGAGACATGGGGCATGAGAGGGGGGTGGGGGGCAACAAGAGGGCGACACAGGCATGAGCGCGGGTGAGGGGAACATGAGGGAGAACGGGGCATGAGCGGGGGGTGGGGGGCAACAGGAGAGAGATACGGGGCATGAGCGGGGGGTGGGGGGCAACAGGAGAGAGACACGGGGCGTGATCGGGGTTGGGGGGAACACGAGGGAGACACGGGGCATGAGCGGGGGTTGGGGGGCAACAGCAGGGAGACACGAGGCATGAGCGGGGGTTGGGGGGAACACGAGGGAGACACAGGGCATGAGCGGGGGTGGGCGGTAACAGGAGAGAGACACGGGGCATGAGCGGGGGCTGGGGGGCAACAGTAGAGAGACATGGGGCATGAGCGGGGGTGGGGGGCAACAGCAGGGAGATACCGGGCATGAGATAGGGATGGGGGTAACAGGAGAGAGACACGGGACATGAGCAGGGGGTGGGGGGCAACAGCAGGGAGACACGCGTAATGACCGGGGGTGGAGGGTAACAGCAGGGAGACACAGGGCATGAGCGGGGGTGGGGGGTAACAGGAGAGGGATACGGGGCATGAGCGGGGGGTGGGGGGCAACAGGAGAGAGACACGAGGCATGAGCGGGTGGTGGGGGGCAACATGAGAGAGACACGGGTCATGATCGGGGGTGGGGGGAACACGAGGGAGACACGGGGCATGAGCGGGGGTTGGGGGGGAACACGAGGGAGACAAGGGGCATGAGCGGGGTGGGCGGTAACAGGAGAGAGACATGGGGCATGAGCGGGGGCTGGGGGGACAAGGAGAGAGACATGGGGCATGAGCGGGGGTGGGGGGCAACAGCAGGGAGACATGGGGCATGAGCGGGGGTGGGAGGAACACGAGGGAGACACGGGGCTTGAGATAGGGGTGGGGGTAACAGGAGAGAGACACGGGACATGAGCAGGGGGTGGGGGTGGGGGCAACAGCAGGGAGTCACGGGTAATGACCGGGGGGTGGAGGGCAACAGCAGGGAGACACGGGGCATGACCGCGGGGTGGGGGGCAACAGGAGCGAGACAGGGGGCATGAGCTGAAGGCAACAACAGGGAGACACGGGGCATGAGCGGGGGTGGGGGGAACATGAGGGAGACACGGGGCATGAGTGGGGGGTTGGGGGCAACAAGAGGGAGACACGGGGCATGAGCGGGGGGTGGGGGGTAACAGGAGAGAAACACGGGGCATGAGCAGGGGGTGGGGGCAACAGGAGGGAGACACAGGGCATGAGCAGGGGTGGGGGTGACAGGAGAGAGATACGGGGCATGAGCAGGGGGTAGGGGGCAACAGGAGAGAGACACGAGGCATGAGCGGGTGGTGGGGGCAACAGGAGAGAGACACGGGGCGTGATCGGGGTTGGGGGGAACACGAGGGAGACACGGGGCATGAGCGGGGGTGGGCGGTAACAGGAGAGAGACACGGGGCATGAGCGGGGGCTGGGGGGCAACAGTAGAGAGACATGGGGCATGAGCGGGGGTGGGGGGCAACAGCAGGGAGACACGGGGCATGAGCGGGGGTGGGAGGAACATGAGGGAGACACGGGGCATGTGATAGGGGTGGGGGTAACAGGAGAGAGACACAGTACATGAGCAGGGGGTGGGGGGCAACAGCAGGGAGACACAGGTAATGAACGGGGGGTGGAGGGTAACAGCAGGGAGACACGGGGCATGACCGGGGGGCAACAGGAGAGAGACAGGGGGCATGAGCTGAAGGCAACAGCAGGGAGACACGGGGCATGAGCGGGGGGTGGGGCAAACACGATGGAGACACGGGGCATGAGCAGGGTGTGGGGGGCAACAAGAGGGAGACACGGGCATGAGCAGGGGTGGGGGGAACATGAGGGAGACACGGGCATGAGCAGGGGTTTGGGGGCAACAAGAGGGAGACACGGGGCATGAGCGGGGGGTGGGGGGTAACAGGAGAGAAACACAGGGCATGAGCAGGGGGTGGGGGCAACAGGAGGGAGACACAGGGCATGAGCGGGGGTTGGGGGGCAACAATAAGGAGAAACTTGGCATGAGCGGGGGGTGGGGGGAACACGTGGGAGACATGGGGCATGAGCAGGGGGTGGAGGATAACAGGAGAGAGACACGGGGCATGACCGGGGGGTGGGGGGAAACAGCAGTGAGACACAGGGCTTGAGCGGGGGGTGGGGGGTAACAGGAGAGAGATACAGGGCATGAGCGGGAGGTGGGGACAACAGCAGGGAGACACGGGGCATGAGTGGAGGGTGGGGTGCAACAGCAGGGAGACAGGGGGCATGAGAGGGGGGTGGTGGGGTAACAGGAGAGAGACACAGGGCATAAGCGGGGGTGGGGGGCAACAGGAGAGAGACACGGGGCATGAGCGGGGGGTGGGGGGTAACAGGAGAGAGACACGGGGCATGATGGGGGGGGGGCAAAAGCAGGGAGACACGGGGCATGAGCAGGGGGTGGGAGGAACACGAGGGAGACACGGGGCATGAGCGGGGGGTGGGGGGTAACAGGAGAGAGACACAGGGCATGAGCATGGATGGGGGCAACAGCAAGGAGACACGGTGCATGAGCGGGGGGTGAGGGGCAACAGCAGGGAGACACGGGGCATGACCGGGGGTGGGGGGCAACCGGAGAGAGACACGGGGCATGAGCGGGGGGTGGGGGCAACAGCAGGGAGACACGGGGCATGACCGGGGTGTGTGGGGCAACAGCAGGAAGACATGGGGCATGACCACGGGGTGGGGGGGTAACAGGAGAGAGACACGGGGCATGAGAGGGGGGTGGGGGGTAACAGGAGAGAGACACAGGGCATGAGCGGGGGATGGGGCAACAGCAGGGAGACACGGGGCATGACCGGGTGTGGGGGATAACAGGAGAGAGACACGGGGCATGAGCAGGGGTTGGGGGCAACAGCAGGGAGACATGGGCATGACCGGGGGTTATGGGGCAACATGAGAGAGACACTGGGCATGAGAGGGGGTGGGGTAACAGGAGAGAGACACGGGGCATGAGAGGGGGGTGAGGGGCAACAGCAGGGAGACACGGGGCATGAGCGGGGGTGGGGGAACACGAGGGAGACACAGGGCATGAGAGGGGGGTGGGGGGTAATAGGAGAGAGACACAGTGTATGAGAGGGCGATGGGGGGCAACAGCAGGGAGACATGGGGCATGACCGGGGGTGGAGGGCAACAGGAGAGAGACACGGGGCATGAGAGGGGGGTGGGGGTAACAGGAGAGAGACACGGGGCATGAGAGGCGGGTGGGGGGATCAGCAGGGAGACACGGGGCATGAGCGGGGGGTGGGGGGAACAAGAGGGAGACACGGGGCATGAGAGTGGGGTGGGTGGGTAACAGCAGGGAGACACGGGGCATGACCGGGGGTTGGAGAGCAACAGCAGGGAGACACGGGGCATGAGCTGGCGGTGGGAGGTAACAGGGGAGAGACACGGGGCATGAGCGGGGGGTGGGGGGCAACAGCGGGGAGACACGGGGCATGAGCAGGGGGTTGGGGGTAACAGGAGAGAGACACGGGGCATGAGAGGGGGGTGGGGGTAACAGGAGAGAGACATGGGGCATGAGAGGCGGGTGGGGGGATCAGCAGGGAGACACGGGGCATGAGCGGGGGGTGGGGGGAACACGAGGGAGACACAGGGCATGAACGGGGGTGGGGGGCAACAGGAGAGAGACACGGGGCATGAGCGGGGGTGTGGGCAACAGCAGGGAGACACGGGACATGACTGGGGGGCGGGGGGCAACAGGAGAGATACACGGGGCATGAGCAGGGGGGTGGGGGGTAACAGGAGAGAGACACGGGGCATGAGCAGGGGGTGCGGGGCAACAGCAGGGAGACACGGCGCATGACCGGGGGTGGGGGGCAACAAATGGGAGACACGGGGCATTAGCGGGGGTGGGGGTAACAGGAGAGAGACACGGGGCATGAGGGGGGGTGGGGAGCAACAGGAGGGAGACACAGAGGCATGAGAGGGGGGTGGGGGTAACATGAGAGAGACAACGGGCATGAGAGGGGGTGGGGGGCAACAGCAGGGAGACACGGGGCATGAGTGGGGGTTTGGGAACACGAGGGAGACACGGGCCATGAGAGGGGGATGGGGGTAACAGGAGAGAGACATGAGCGGGCGGTGGGGGGCAACAGCAGGGAGACATGGGGCATGAGCGGGGGTGGGAGGCAACAGCCAGGGAGACACTGGGCATGAGCGCGGGGTGGGGGGGAAACAGGAGAGAGACATGGGGCATGAGCGGGGGGTGGGGGCAACAGCAGGGAGACACAAGGCAATGACGGGGGGTGGGGGGCAACAGGAGAGAGACACGGGGCATGAGAGGGGGGTAACAGGAGAGAGACACGGGGCATGAGAGGGGGGTGGGGGTAACAGGAGAGAGACACAGGGCATGAGAGGGGGGTGGGGGTTACAGGAGAGAGACACAGGGCATGAGCGGGGGGTGGGGGAAACAGCAGGGAGACACGGGGCAAGAGTGGAGGGTGGGGGGCAACAGCAGGGAGACAGGGGGCATGAGAGGGGGTGGGGGGGTAACAGGAGATAGACACAGGGCATGAGCGGGGGTGGCGGGCAACAGGAGAGAGACACGGGGCATGAGCGGGGGGTGGGGGGTAACAGGAGAGAGACACGGGGCATGAGCGGGGGTGGGGGGGCAACAGGAGAGAGACACGGGGCATGAGCGGGGGTGGGGGGTAACAGGAGAGAGACACGGGGCATGAGCGGAGGGTGGGGGGCCACAGCAGGGAGACACGGGGCATGAGCAGGGGTGGGGGGAACATGAGGGAGACACAGGGCATGAGCGGGGGGTGGGGGGTAACAGGAGAGAGACAAGGGGCATGAGCGGGGGATGGGGGCAACAGCAGGGAGACATGGTGCATGAGCGGGGGTGGGGAGCAACAGCAGGGAGACACGGGGCATGACCAGGGGTGGGGGGCAACCGGAGAGAGACACAGGGCATGAGCGGTGGATGGGGGCAACAGCAGGGAGACACCGGGCATGACCGGGGTGTGGGGGGCAACAGCAGGGAGACACAGGGCATGACCAGGGGGTGGGGGGCAACCGGAGAGAGACACGGGGCATGAGCAGGGGGTGGGGGTAACAGCAGGGAGACACTGGGCATGACTGGGGGGTGGGGAGCAACAGGAGAGAGACACAGGGAATGAGAGGGGGTGGGGGGTAACAGGAGAGAGACACAGGGCACGAGCAGGGGGTGGGGGGCAACAGCAGGGAGACACGGGGCATGACCGGGTATGTGGGGGTAACAGGAGAGAGACACGGGGCATGAGTGGGGGTGGGGGCAACAGCAGAGAGACATGGGCATGACCAGGGGTGGTGGGCAACAGGAGAGAGACACTGGGCATGAGAGGGGCATGGGGTAACAGGAGAGAGACACGGGGCATGAGTGGGGCGTGGGGGCAACAGCAGGGAGACACAAGGCATGAACGGGGAGTGGGGGGTAACAGGAGAGCGACACCGGGAATGAGCGGGGCGTGGGGGGCAACAGCAGGGAGACACAGGGCATGAGCGGAGGGTGGGGGGCAACAGCAGGGAGACATGGGGCATGAGCGGGGGGTGGGGGGAACACGAGGGAGACATGGGGCATGAGCGGGGGGTGGGAGGTAACAGGAGAGAGACACAGGGCATGAGCGGGGGATGGGGGCAACAGCAGGGAGACATAGGGCATGAGCAGGGGGTGGGGGCAACAGGAGAGAGACACAGGGCATGAGCTGGGGTGGGGGGAACACGAGGGAGACACGGGGCATGAGCAGGGGGTGGGGGATAACAGGAGAGAGACACGGGGCAGGATCGGGGGTGGGGGGAAACAGCAGGGAGACACAGGGCATGAGCGGGGGTGGGGGGAACACGAGGGAGACACGGGGCATGAGCAGGGGGTGGGGGGTAACAGGAGAGAGATACGGGGCATGAGCGAGGGGTGGGGGCGACAGGAGAGAGACACGAGGCATGAGCGGGTGGTGGGGGGCAACAGGAGAGAGACACGGGGCATGAGCGGGGGCACACGAGGGAGACACGTGGCAAGAGCGTGGGTTGGGGGCAACAGCAGGGAGACACGGGGCATGAGCGGGGGTTGGGGGGAACATGAGGGAGACACAGGGCATGAGCGGGGGTGGGCGGTAACAGGAGAGAGACACGGGGCATGAGCGGGGCCTGGGGGGCAACAGGAGGGAGACATGGGGCATGAGCGGGGGTGGGGGGCAACAGCAGGGAGAAACGGGGCATGAGCGGGGCATGGAAGGAACACAAGGGAGAAACGGGGCATGAGATAGGGGTGGGGGTAACAAGAGAGAGACACGGGACATGAGCAGGGGGTGGGGGGCAACAGCAGGGAGACACGGGTAATGACCGGGGGTGGAGGGCAACAGCAGGGAGACACGGGGCATAACCGGGGGGTGGGGGGCAACAGGAGAGAGACATTGGGCATGAGCGGAAGCCAACAGCAGGGAGACACGGGGCATGAGCGGGGGGTGGGGCGAACATGATGGAGACACGGGCATGAGCGGGGGGTGGGGGGCAACAAGAGGGAGACACGGGCATGAGCGGGGGTGGGGGTTACAGGAGAGAGACACAGGGCATGAGCGGGGGGTGGGGGCAACAGCAGGGAGACACGGGGCAAGAGTGGAGGGTGGGGGGCAACAGCAGGGAGACAGGGGGCATGAGAGGGGGTGGGGGGGTAACAGGATATAGACACAGGGCATGAGCGGGGGGTGGCGGGCAACAGGAGAGAGACACGGGGCATGAGCGGGGGGTGGGGGGTAACAGGAGAGAGACACGGGGCATGAGCGGGGGTGGGGGGGCAACAAGAGGGAGACACTTGGCATGAGCGGGGGTGGGGGGAACACGAGGGAGACACGGGGCATGAGCAGCGGGTGGGGATAACAGGAGAGAGACACGGGGCATGACCGGGGGGTGGGGGGAAACAGCAGTGAGACACAGGGCATGAGCGGGGGGCAAGAGGAGGGAGACACGGGGCATGAGTGGGGGGTGGGGGGTAACAGGAGAGAGATACGGGGCATGAGCGGGGGTGGGGGGCAACAGGAGGGAGACACGGGGCATGAGCGAGGGGTAGGGGCAACAGCAGGTAGACACGGGGCATGAGCGTGGGTGGGGGTAACAGGAGAGAGACACAGGGCATGAGCGGGTGGTGGGGGGCAACAGGAGAGAGACACGGAGCATGAGCGGGGGGTGGGGGGAACACGAGAGAGACACGGGGCATGAGCGGGGGTTGGGGGGCAACAGCAGGGAGACACGGGGCATGAGCAGGGGTTGGGGGAACACGAGGGAGACACTGGGCATGAGCGGGGTGGGCGGTAACAGGAGAGAGACACGGTGCATGAGCGGGGGCTGGGGGGCAACAGGAGGGAGACATGGGGCATGAGCGGGGGGTGGGGGGCAACAGCAGGGAGACACGGGGCATGAGCGGGAAGTGGGAGGAACACAAGTGAGACACGGGGCATGAGATAGGGGTGGGGGTAACAGGAGAGAGACACGGGGCATGAGCAGGGGGTGGGGGGCGACAGCAGGGAGACACGGGTAATGACCGGGGGGTGGAGGGCAACAGCAGGGAGACACGGGGCATGACCGGGGGGTAGGGCAAACACGATGGAGACACGTGGCATGAGCGGGGGGTGGGGGGCAACAAGAGGGAGACACGGGCATGAGCGGGGGTGGGGGGAACACGCGGGAGACACGGGGCATGAGCGGGGGGTGGGGGGCAACAAGAGGGAGACACGGGGCATGAGCGGGGGTGGGGGGTAACAGGAGAGAGACACGGGGCATGAGCGGGGGGTGGGGGGCAACAGGAGGGAGACACGGGGCATGAGCGGGGGTGGGGGGAACAGGAGGGAGACACGGGGCATGAACGGGGGCTGGGGGAACAAGAGGGAGACACGGGGCATGAGCAGGGGGTGGGGGGCAACAAGAGGGAGATACGTGGCATGAGCGGTGGTTGGGGGGTAACAGGAGAGAGATACGGGGCATGAGCGGGGGATGGGGGCAACAGGAGGGAGACACGGGGCATGAGCGGGGCTGGGGGGAACAGGAAGGAGATACGGGGCATGAGCGGGGGGTGAGGGGAACATGAGGGAGACATGGGGCATGAGCGGGGGGTGGGGGGCTACAAGAGGATGTCACGGGGCATGAGCGGGGGTGGGGGGAACATGAGGGAGCCACGGGGCATGAGTGGGGGGCTGGGGGGCAACAAATGTGAGACACGGGGCATTAGCGGGGGGTGGGGGTAACAGGAGAGAGACACGGGGCATGACCAGGGGTGGGGGGGCAACAGGAGAGAGACACAGGGGCATGAGAGGGGGGTGGGGGTAACATGAGAGAGACAACGGGCATGAGAGGGGGTGGGGGGCAACAGCAGGGAGACACGGGGCATGAGTGGGGGTTTGGGAACACGAGGGAGACACGGGCCATGAGAGGGGGATGGGGGGTAACAGGAGAGAGACACAGTGCATGAGCGGGCGGTGGGGGGCAACAGCAGGGAGACATGGGGCATGTGCAGGGGGTGGGAGGCAACAGCAGGGAGACACGAGGCATAACCGGGGGATGGGGGTAACAGCAAGGAGACACAAGGCATGAACGGGGGGTGGGGGGCACCAGGAGAGAGACACGGGGCATGAGAGGGGGATAACAGGAGAGAGACATGGGGCATGAGAGGGGGGTGGGGGGTAACGGGAGAGAGACACAGGGCATGAGAGGGGGGTGGGGGTAACAGGAGAGAGACACAGGGCATGAGTGGGGGTGGGGGCAACAGCAGGGAGACACGGGGCAAGAGTGGAGGGTGGGGGGCAACAGCAGGGAGACAGGGGGCATGAGTGGGGGTGGGGGGGTAACAGGAGAGAGACACAGGGCATGAGCGGGGGGTGGGGGGCAACAGGAGAGAGACACGGGGCTTGAGCAGGGGGTGGGGGGTAACAGGAGAGAGACACGGGGCATGAGCGGTGGTGGGGGGCAACAGGAGAGAGACACGGGGCATGAGCGGGGGTGGGAGGTAACAGGAGAGAGACACGGGGCATGAGGGGAGGGTGGGGGGGCCACAGCAGGGAGACACGGGGCATGAGCAGGGGTGGGGGGAACATGAGGGAGACACGGGGCATGAGCGGCGGGTGGGGGGTAACAGGAGAGACACACGGGGCATGAGCGGGGGATGGGGGCAACAGCAGGGAGACACCGGGCATGACCGGGGTGTGGGGGGTAACAGCAGGGAGACACTGGGCATGACTGGGGGGTGGGGGGCAACCGGAGAGAGACATGGGGAATGAGAGGGGGGTGGGGGGTAACAGGAGAGAGACACAGGGCACGAGCGGGGGGTGGGGGGCAACAGCAGGGAGACACGTGGCATGACCGGGTGTGGGGGGTAACAGGAGAGAGACACGGGGCATGAGTGGGGGTGGGGGCAACAGCAGGGAGACAGGGGCATGACCAGGGGTGGGGGGCAACAGGAGAGAGACACTGGGCATGAGAGGGGCGTGGGGTAACAGGAGAGAGACACGGGGCATGAGAGGGGGGTGGGGGGCAACAGCAGGGAGACACAGGGCATGAGCGGGGGTGGGGGAACACAAGTGAGACACGGGGCATGAGATGGGGGTGGGGGTAACAGGAGAGAGACACAGTGCATGAGAGGGCAGTTGGGGGCAACAGCAGGGAGACATGGGGCATGAGCGGGGGGTGGGGGGCAATAGCAGTGAGACACGGGGCATGACCGGGGGGTGGGGGCAACAGCAGGGAGACACAGGGCATGAGCGGGGCGTGGGAAGGTAACAGGAGAGAGACATGGGGCATGAGCAGGGGGTGGAGGGCAACAGCAGGGAGACTCAAGGCATGAACAGGGGGTGGGGGGCAACAGGAGAGAGACACGGGGCATGAGAGGGGGGTGGGCGGTAAAAGGAGAGAGACTCGGGGCATGAGTGGGGAGTGGGGGGTAACAGGAGAGAGACACCGGGAATGAGCGGGGTGTGGGGGGCAACAGCAGGGAGACACAGGGCATGAGCGGAGGGTGGGGGGCACCAGCAGGGAGACATGGCCATGAGCGGGGGGTGGGGGGAACACGAGGGAGACACGGGGCATGAGCGGGGGGTGGGAGGTAACAGGAGAGAGACACGGGGTATGAGCGGGGGATGGGGGCAACAGCAGGGAGACATAGGGCATGAGCAGGGGGTGGGGGGCAACAGGAGAGAGATACAGGGCATGAGCTGGGGTGGGGGGAACACGAGGGAAACACGGGGTATGAGCAGGGGGTGGGGGATAACAGGAGAGAGACACGGGGCATCACCGGGGGTGGGGGGAAACAGCAGGGAGACACAGGGCATGAGCGGGGGTGGGGGGAACACGAGGGAGACACGGGGCATGAGCAGGGGGTGGGGGGTAACAGGAGAGAGATACGGGGCATGAGCGAGGGGCGGTGGCAACAGGAGAGAGACACGAGGCATGAGCGGGTGGTGGGGGGCAACAGGAGAGAGACACGGGGCATGAGCGGGGGGTGGGGGGAACATGAGGGAGACACGGGGCATGAGCGGGGGTTGGGGGGCAACAGCAGGGAGACACGGGGCATGAGCGGGGGTTGGGGGGAACATGAGGGAGACACAGGGCATGAGCGGGGGTGGGCGGTAACAGGAGAGAGACATGGGGCATAAGCGGGGCCTGGGGGGCAACAGGAGGGAGACATGGGGCATGAGCGGGGGTGGGGGGCAACAGCAGGGAGAAACGGGGCATGAGCGGGGCGTGGGAGGAACACGAGGGAGACGCGGGGCATGAGATAGGGGTGGGGGTAACAAAAGAGAGACACGGGACATGAGCAGGGGGTGGGGGGCAACAGCAGGGAGACACGGGTAATGACCGGGGGGTGGAGGGCAACAGCAGGGAGACACGGGGCATGACTAGGGGGTGGGGGGCAACAGGAGAGAGACATGGGGCATGAGCGGAAGGCAACAGCAGGGAGACACGGGGCATGAGTGGGGGGTGGGGCGAACACGATGGAGACACGGGCATGAGCGGGGGCTAGGGGGTAACAAGAGGGAGACACGGGCATGAGCGGGGGGTGGGGGTAACAGGAGAGAGACACAGTGCATGAGAGGGCAGTTGGGGGCAACAGCAGGGAGACATGGGGCATGAGCGGGGGGTGGGGGGCAATAGCAGTGAGACACGGGGCATGACCGGGGGGTGGGGGCAACAGCAGGGAGACACAGGGCATGAGCGGGGGGTGGGAAGGTAACAGGAGAGAGACATGGGGCATGAACGGGGGGTGGGGGGCAACAGGAGAGAGACACGGGGCATGAGAGGGGGGTGGGCGGTAAAAGGAGAGAGACTCGGGGCATGAGTGGGGAGTGGGGGGTAACAGGAGAGAGACACCGGGAATGAGCGGGGGTGGGGGGCAACAATAGGGAGACACGGGACATGAGCAGGGGGTGGGGGGTAACAGGAGAGAAACACTGGGCATGAGCGGGGGGTGGGGGGCAACAGGAGGGAGACACGGGGCATGAGCGGGGGGTGGGGGGAACAGGAGGGAGACACGGGGCATGAAAGGGGGGTGGGGGAACAAGAGGGAGACACTTGGCATGAGCGGGGGGTCGGGGGAACACGAGGGAGACACGGGGCATGAGCAGGGGGTGGGGATAACAGGAGAGAGACACGGGGCATGAGCGGGGGGTGGGGGGTAACAGGAGAGAGATACGGGGCATGAGCGGGGGTGGGGGGCAACAGGAGGGAGACACGGGGCATGAGCGAGGGGTAGGGGGCAACAGCAGGGAGACACGGGGCATGAGCGGGGGTGGGGGGCAACAGCAGGGAGACACAGGGCATGAGCGTGGGGTGGGGGGTAACAGGAGAGAGACACAGGGCATGAGCGGGTGGTGGGGGGCAACAGGAGAGAGACACGGAGCATGAGCGGGGGGTGGGGGGAACACGAGAGAGACACGGGGCATGAGCGGGGGTTGGGGGGCAACAGCAGGGAGACACGGGGCATGAGCAGGGGTTGGGGGAACACGAGGGAGACACGGGGCATGAGCGGGGGTGGGCGGTAACAGGAGAGAGACACGGGGCATGAGCGGGTGCTGGGGGCAACAGGAGGGAGACATGGGGCATGAGCGGGGGGTGGGGGGCAACAGCAGGGAGACACGGGGCATGACCGGGGGGTGGGAGGAACACGAGGGAGACACGGGGCATGAGATAGGGGTGGGGGTAGTCACGGGGCATGAGCGGGGGTGTGGGGAACACGAGGGAGACACGGGGCATGAGTGGGGAGTGGGGGGCAACAAATGGGAGACACGGGGCATTAGCGGGGGCGGGGGTAACAGAAGAGAGACACGGGGCATGAGGGGGTGTGGGAGCAACAGGAGGGAGACACAGGGCATGAACGGGGACAGGGGGGGAACAGGGGAGACACGGGGCATGAGCGGGGGGTGGGGGGAACAGGAGGGAGACACGGGGCATGAGCGGGGTGTGGGGGGAAACAAGAGAGGGACACGGGCATGAGCAGGGGGTGGAGGGGTACAGGGGGGAGACACGGGTAATGAGCGCTGGGTGGGGGGATACAGGAGGGAGACACGGGTAATGAGCGGGGGTGAGGGGAACGGGATATCCGCTCCTCGGTCCTCCACAAGCCACCGTGTACCGATGGCGTGTCTCCTGCAAGTCTGCAGCAGCCTGGGATGTTCAGGAAGCGTAATCCACATGAACCTCACACAGCCCCATTGGAGGCCCCGCTGTGCTCTGATTTTATCGGAATTTTCGCTTGTTACGTTGTGATAATCACTTGTGAAGTCTGAAGTCACCGCAGAGCTTGCCAATATACGAACAACAATAAATTAAGATGGCGGGCGTCTCTAAAAATAAGACGCACTGCATGCTTTACTGCAGCCAATGGGAGAGCACGTCAGATGTCCGGGGACATCATGCAAGTCGCTTGCCCAATCCTTGTCCTGTCCGCAGAGCCAACAGGGAAGTGTGTCCCCGAAGCGGACACAGATATTACTAATTTTTTTCACTTACATTTTTGTCTTTTTTAAAAAGAACTACTGGACGGATTTAGACCAAATAAAAAAAGCACGCTTTCCGGATCAAGCCGCCGCTCCTGCTGCAAATTTGGTGTAAATCCGTCCAGCGGTTTGGGCTGTAGGCGTGAGCACATTTTTTTCCAATTATGTCTATGGGAAAAAATAAGTTTTGGGACCCCCCTATAACTTTGCCACCCCTGTACCAAACCTCACCAAACTTTGCAAAAAAATTCAGAGTGGGCCAAATACTTTTTTGCACAGTTTGGTGAGGATTCGTCGATGGGGAGCAAAGTTATAAGTCCCCCAAAAAGTGCTTTTCCTATGGAAACAGCAACTTAACCATAACTACAGTTATGGCCTCTACTGTGGCCATGTAATATATATATATATATATATATATATATATATATATATATATATATATATATATATATATATGTAAACAAAAGGAGGAGAGGGGAAGGACCGCACTCTCCGTGAATTCATATCCAAATAAGGAAAAAAAAGGCGCAGCTCACACAAATTAGAAAAAAGGGAAAAATATTTCATCAATCATAAGCTGTGCAAATGCACAAAACAAAAGGCTGGGAAAACAGCATATACAAACAGAGGCAGGACGCCTAGAGGCACGACCCGCTTACAACGCGTTTCACGCTCGACTGAGCGCTTGATCACGTAACACAAACGAAGGACAAAGGACACGGTTAAAAAGTGTATAGTCCATCTTCTATGTCAATTGTGAAAAATAGGTGATACATTTACATGGTGATTCAACAGTGGCCATCTTGAAACAAAGAGTCATACAATAGATCTATATAAATGACAACATTTAGTTTGTGTAATCAGTTTAAATACACATGGGAACAAGAATTATCAAATATCCCAATGATGTTTTATAAACAAATGTCACAAAATTATTAAAGATGCCATTTCATATATTGTAATTTCCACCTTATGTTTCCACAATTGGCAAAGCCAAGCTAAATTGGCATTTAATTGCAGACCTAGTACATTGACTTAAGACAGATGGTATCTGATACAAATACAGGCAACAGCTTGTATAATACAATCGATTCTTCATAGTACCAATTATAAAGGGGGGACCTGTAATATCATCATATACAAATAGATAGAAAGAGGGAAGTCAGGTCAGGCTATGTCATTGTAGATGATTTATCAAAGTAACCTCCAATTTGGCATTGTGCAAATATGCAAATTAGCAGCGTCAATGTGCATAAATGGCATCTAATTACTGAGATGGAATAGAGCCTATGTCTCGTGCAAAATTGCAAAGATAAAAACACATAAAATATGGTTAAAAATCCAATATGATTGCAGTATCAAAACTAGACATAGAAATCACAGTTCAAGTAACATTGGTATTAAAACTAATCAATTTTAGGAAGGAGGTAAAGTGCAAGTGCAATTTCAACAATGGCAAGCTAGGCAATATGCAGAATAGACACCGTTCTAGGAATGACCACGTTTAAAAATTGTGAAATCATCTGCCTATCTCTGCTATCAGTTATGCCAATGACCTGTCCAGGACTAGAACTATATTGTCCAGGCCTCACAAACATAGATATAATCTAATTTAGATGACAATTACTTTACTAGTTGTACTATCAGACTAGACATATGTAAATCTGAAATCTTATGTAAAATGTACCAATAATGACCTATTTATACAAATAAAAACCAGAGTGGAACTATGGACACAAAATATCACATTATTCACCAGTCCAGAGTCCTTTAGGTCGTGAATATAGCAACATTAAAAACAAAAAAATCTTTTTTAACAAAAAAATGTTTTTCTTTGTCTTTCCTTTTTTGCCCCCACTAACCCTATTATAAACCATAGTGGCAATCTGAATCATAGGCACGTTAGAGGGAAAAAGGAAATTTGGTACTAAAAACACAGGCCAAGGAACAATCAATGAATCCAAGATATACAGTGCTAAACAGTAAATTACTAGTTAACCCACATTTAAAGAGCATAGATTAACTATATAATGTCTAAGAAAAATAATAGATGGAAATAGATCAATTCAGAAAGACATAATAGGGAGAGAACAGATTTTATGTACCTAGAAACGTATAAAGCTCCTCATCAAGATTGTGCCCATTAGGGGATTTTGTGTCGAAGTCCAAGATAAAACGGGTCTCCAACTGTCTCAATTTTAATACACGATCTCCACCTCTCGGATGAATCGGGACATGTGCCACCGCAAAAAATTTGAGAAAGGTAAGGTCATTATCATGTTCTAATCTAAAGTGCTTAGCCATGGGGTATGCGGGATCTAGGTTCTTAATTGCCCTGAGGTGCTGCAATATTCTAAGCTTCAATTTACATGTAGTGCTTCCCACATACCATTTCATGCAAGGGCATGAAAGGACATAGACCACAAAGGTGGTATCGCAGTTTATCGAATACTTGATTAGTTGTTTGCATTTGGTGACCGGATGCACAAAGAATTTACATGCAGTGGCATGAGCACAAGCCTTACATTTTGAACATTTTGTAAAACCTATGGGAGATTTCATTAAAGATTGCCTCAAAGAGGGATTAGTGTCAATAGGTGGCAAAAAACTGGAGACCAGTTTATCCCTAAGTGAGGGTACACGTTTGTAGGTAATGGTTGGACGATTGGCCAGCAATGGACATAAGTCTTTGTCCACAGTTAGGACCCGCCAATGTCGCTCTATGATTTTGCGAACATGATTAGAGGTATTGTCAAAAGTGACTATAAGCCGTGGTCCGTCATTCATAGCGATTTTGGCAGGTTTGTTGCCATACAACAGAACATTCCTATTTAATCCGCGAGCTTTAACGTAGGCCATTTCTATCACTCTGCGTTCATAGCCTTGTTTGATGAAATCTACAGCCGCCAAAGAACAATGATGGTCAAACGATACTAGATCGGTACAGTTTCTACGGTATCGAATAAATTCACCATATGGAATGCTACGTTTACATGATGTAGGATGGCAACTTGTTGCATGCAAGGGTAAACCAGTGTTTGAGGGTTTTTTATGTAGTGCAGTCTTGAACCCAGATCTTCCAAGGGTCACAACTACATCTAAATATATGATCTCAGTCCTGCTATTGCACTCTGTAAAACGTAAGTTGACTGTGTTGATATTAATATGTTTTACAAATGATAACCATTCAACTTTAGTCCCATTCCATATGACGAAAACGTCATCTATGTATCGCCACCAAGCGACGATATGCATAGCAAATCTGGATGTAAGTAGATCACTGAGAAAGGTGGCCTCCCACCAACCCATTGTCAAATTTGCATAGGATGGTGCAAAAGTACTCCCCATGGCAGTGCCCCTTATCTGATGGTAAAACGAACCTTCAAATAGAAAAACATTGTTGGTTAAACAAAAAAACAGCATTTCAAGAATCATAGAGCTATGGCCATGAAAATTCAATGAGCGGCTATCAAGGAAAAATTTACATGCTTTCATCCCAATTTGATGGTCGATGGAGGTATACAGGGAGACAACATCAAGGGTTGCTAAAAGCAAACCATCCTCCCACGGTGTGTTTGTAATGTGTTGCAAAAAATCCTTGGTATCCCGTAAGTAGGAAGGCAAAGCTGATACCAAAGGAAATAATGTTTCGTCAACATATTGGGCCATGTGTTCAAGGAGGGAGCCACATAAAGTGACGATGGGTCTCCCTGGTGGATGAGTAAGAGACTTGTGAATTTTTGGTAAAAAATAAATGGTTGGTATAGTGAAAAAGGAGGGAACAAGACATTTTACAAATTCGTCATCAATTAAGCCATTGTCCACCCATTTAGTACAAAGATTTGTAATTGCCAATTGTATATCAGGAAAGGGATTTTTCGAGAGTTGGGAATAGCATAATCGATCCTTTAGTTGACGATTAGCTTCTGCCACATAATGTATCCGATCTTGAATTACAATGTTAGACCCCTTATCAGCTGGTTTAATAATGATATTTGATAAACCTTGTAATTCAGTTATGGCCATAAGTTGGGTAGAAGTAAGGTTTTGTTTGTTTTTGATGGTACTTCTCCTTAATTTTCTCAAGTCGCTAATACATAGATCATTGAAAGCTTCAATGCAGCCACCAATTGGAAACTGAGGATTAAATTTAGATTTAGCCTTCAATTTTGTATGTACATCCCAGTCCGGGTCAATATTAAAATCAGAAAGGCAGGCATTAGAAGGATCAAAGTCAGAATCTTCAAGACAGGCCAGATCCATTAAAGATGGAATATCTGAAATCAGAAGATTAGTGCGGCCCAACCGCGGTGTTGTCGGTTTGGGCACAGTAGAATTCGATGAAAAGAATTTCTTGAGTCTAATCTTGCGAATAAACTGATCAAGATCAAGGCGTGCTTGGACATAGTCAAATGCTTTAGTAGGACAAAAATTGAGTCCGAATGAGAGAACGGAGGTTTGTGCTTTGGTAAGCACATGGGAGGAAAGGTTAATAATTTGGCACAGCTTCATATTGTCAACAGTTATTTTTTGGTCCCAGAGCGCGTAGCTCTGCTCTCTTGGCGTTTTTCTGAGCCGTTTCCCACGCTGGCCTCGCCGAATTGTTTTCCTCCTCGTGTCTTCTGTCCCCTTCCTCTTCCTTTCCCTCTTCCTCGACCCTTTCCATATTGTTTTTGATTCTTTCCATCCTGGCAAAGCAGCCGCATCTCGTCTAAAAAATTAAATCTGACGGTGGGCTCCTCATTGTCCAAAACTGAAACATCTGATTCGGATGAAATCGAGCCAGAATTACCGTCAACAATGGGCTCAGTTATAGGAATTTTTCGTAATGAGTCAAATCTTTTGGCAAACGTAAAAATCCTGCCTGTTTCATAATCTAATTTGTCCCTAATAAACTTTCGATGTTTTCGTTGTTTAATGTCATCTTCATAAATGGTTAGTGCTTCATTGATTTTCACACGAAGTTGTTTGCCCTCTTCAGAGGACGACACTTTATTGAGTTCTAATTCCTTTTTCCCAAGTTCTTCCATTGCTTTTGCTCGATCCAATTTGGCATATTTAACCAAAATCGTAAGGAAGCGTGCTGAACAACCTTTGCTGGCCTCTCCCCACTCCTGCAACATGCCAGGGTCTTGATCTTCAAATGAGGGCATAGTCAAGATTCTTAGTCCTCGCGGTATTCGGCCAACATCCAGGTAGTTTTGTAAGGAGTGTTCCTCCCACCATTTGGAGATCTCCTTTTTTCTTAGTTTTTCAATTTCTTTAAGCAATACTATATCAGGATTGAGACTTGGAATATTCTTTTTCGCTCCGATAATGGGAAGACTAGTAGGCATCACTTGGGTTTCATTGAAGAGTTCCTTGGCCTGTGCAAGACGAGATGTTGCCCAGGCGTCCTGCATGTTTGCAATACTGAAAAAGCCCCCAGCCTTTATATAGAGACAGACAGATGTCTGAATTTCAACAAAAATTCCTAAAATGAATGTGCACAGTACACATTAAAACAGTGTGAGCAAGAAGAATGCGCTACTAAGATGGAAAAAACACGGCATGCCCAAACTATTGCGAACAGCAGTATAGAATGGCAACAGGAGAGAAGCTGGGGCGGAGTACCCAAACAATACAATACCTACTAAGTAGAAAAATGAGGAATGATGCAAAGCACACGAGAAAAACACCTACCCTGCGGCCACTATCGACGCGTCCTCCGGCACGTTTCACGTATTCGCGTAGGTAGGGATTCTCGGGCTGTGCTTCCTCACGGGTACTGTTGGGCTCCAATAAGCAGTGAAATCTGCCCCCAGTGGCTGCGATTCCGCTCGAAAAAACGACTCTAAGCAGAGACGCGCCAAATTGAAGAGGAATCCTCGGTGCCGGTCCAACACGGTACGCTCCGTGTAGAGAAAATGTAAACAAAAGGAGGAGAGGGGAAGGACCGCACTCTCCGTGAATTCATATCCAAATAAGGAAAAAAAAGGCGCAGCTCACACAAATTAGAAAAAAGGGAAAAATATTTAATCAATCATAAGCTGTGCAAATGCACAAAACAAAAGGCTGGGAAAACAGCATATACAAACAGAGGCAGGACGCCTAGAGGCACGGCCCGCTTACAACGCGTTTCATGCTCGACTGAGCGCTTGATCACGTAACACAAACGAAGGACAAAGGACACGGTTAAAAAGTGTATAGTCCATCTTCTATGTCAATTGTGAAAAATAGGTGATACATTTACATGGTGATTCAACAGTGGCCATCTTGAAACAAAGAGTCATACAATAGATCTATATAAATGACAACATTTAGTTTGTGTAATCAGTTTAAATACACATGGGAACAAAAATTATCAAATATCCCAATGATGTTTTATAAACAAATGTCACAAAATTATTAAAGATGCCATTTCATATATTGTAATTTCCACCTTATGTTTCCACAATTGGCAAAGCCAAGCTAAATTGGCATTTAATTGCAGACCTAGTACATTGACTTAAGACAGATGGTATCTGATACAAATACAGGCAACAGCTTGTATAATACAATCGATTCTTCATAGTACCAATTATAAAGGGGGGACATGTAATATCATCATATACAAATAGATAGAAAGAGGGAAGTCAGGTCAGGCTATGTCATTGTAGATGATTTATCAAAGTAACCTCCAATTTGGCATTGTGCAAATATGCAAATTAGCAGCGTCAATGTGCATAAATGGCATCTAATTACTGAGATGGAATAGAGCCTATGTCTCGTGCAAAATTGCAAAGATAAAAACACATAAAATATGGTTAAAAATCCAATATGATTGCAGTATCAAAACTAGACATAGAAATCACAGTTCAAGTAACATTGGTATTAAAACTAATCAATTTTAGGAAGGAGGTAAAGTGCAAGTGCAATTTCAACAATGGCAAGCTAGGCAATATGCAGAATAGACACCGTTCTAGGAATGACCACGTTTAAAAATTGTGAAATCATCTGCCTATCTCTGCTATCAGTTATGCCAATGACCTGTCCAGGACTAGAACTATATTGTCCAGGCCTCACAAACATAGATATAATCTAATTTAGATGACAATTACTTTACTAGTTGTACTATCAGACTAGACATATGTAAATCTGAGATCTTATGTAAAATGTACCAATAATGACCTATTTATACAAATAAAAACCAGAGTGGAACTATGGACACAAAATATCACATTATTCACCAGTCCAGAGTCCTTTAGGTCGTGAATATAGCAACATTAAAAACAAAAAATTTTTTTTAACAAAAACATTTTTTTCTTTGTCTTTCCTTTTTTGCCCCCACTAACCCTATTATAAACCATAGTGGCAATCTGAATCATAGGCACGTTAGAGGGAAAAAGGAAATTTGGTACTAAAAACACAGGCCAAGGAACAATCAATGAATCCAAGATATACAGTGCTAAACAGTAAATTACTAGTTAACCCACATTTAAAGAGCATAGATTAACTATATAATGTCTAAGAAAAATAATAGATGGAAATAGATCAATTCAGAAAGACATAATAGGGAGAGAACAGATTTTATGTACCTAGAAACGTATAAAGCTCCTCATCAAGATTGTGCCCATTAGGGGATTTTGTGTCGAAGTCCAAGATAAAACGGGTCTCCAACTGTCTCAATTTTAATACACGATCTCCACCTCTCTATATATTCACTACAAAAAAAACTTTGTTGAGGGGACGTACCTTTCTTATTAAATATTATTTTCATTTGGGGAAATGTAGTGGCACCCTACAAACGGCGAAAATGTGCAATGTCCATAATAGGGAAAAAATTGCAACGGCACATAAAACTTGCAAAACATTAGGTAAAATATTTATTTTTTTACAAACTAAAACATAACGTCAATTCGGGGTATAGGCGGCAAAAATACACTTACATGATGTGGAGCACCTCCATTGCGTTCGCTCTACTCACACACTAGTGTATGTGGAAGACTGCCTGTTTGGGAAATAATTTCTCATGGTCGGTGCAAACGTTTTTGAAGCATAACCTTATCAAACGATATGTTTTTCAACGTGTTAATCCCTACATTCTTTCTACTCTTTCCCTGTACCTCAAGGTTAAAAAACAAGGGACCCTTATGGGTGTCGACAAAAATGTGGCCGTACTGAGCTCGTGTTGAAAAGAGAAAATGCAGTGGCCTTCACTCCGAATGCAAAAACATTCTCATTTTGCAACAACATATCAGCGTCTATTTATGGGAACCGCTATTGGCGTAAACGTGCAGAAGGGCTGTGTGTACAAAATGGAGCAGGTGGCTGCCTCAGATTCCCGCCAGTCTGACCGCAGTAATGTTGTTTATGGATTGTAAAATGGACGCAGTAATTTCATTTCGTACAATGAGTAGCAAGTCCCACTGTACTGTATGACAGTGCCAACAAGAATACTTCAATGTTTGACTTTCTACTACCACGTCCCATTAATGCTCACCTTTCGAAACAGTGTTCCATGAGTGTTATAAGTGCATTGATGCCTTCTTTGTTTACATATGTTAGCGCCGATGTTCCCATTCAACAGAAAACAAAGTAAACATGGCAGACGTATCCAAAGATTACGACGCGCTTCACGCTGTGCCACAACCAATCAGTGAAAGCGCAACATGGTCGCGGACAGCACGCCACGGAATAGCCAATTGCAATCTTCTCCACAGAGCGAACAGGGAAGTGTGACCACGGAGCGGACATAGATATCACTAATTTTTACAGACATACTTTTTGATCGTTTTTACGTTTTTAAGGGAACTACTGGATGGATTGTCACAAAATTTGCAAAAGCACGTTTTCACGGCCAAGCCCCAGCCACTGCCTCAAATTTGATGCAAATCCGTCCAACGGTTTGGCCTGTAGCCGTGCGCAAACTTTTCCCCCATTCAGTCTATGGGAAAAAAAAGTTATGGGACCCCCCCTATTATTTCCCCCCCCGGACCAAACATCACCAAACTTTGCAAGAAAAATCAGAGTGGCCAATATACTTTTTTTTGCAAAGTATGGTGAGGATTCGTCCAGGGGGAGCAAAGTTATAAGCCGCCCAAAAAGTGCTCTTCCTATGGAAACAGCAACTTAACCATAACTACACGGCCACTACCGTGGCTGTGTAATATATATATATATATATATATATATATATATATATATATATATATATATATATATATATATTCAGTAAAAAAACACTGTTAAAGGGACGTTATGGTTCAAAGTAAATCCGAAAAACCCCTGAAATTTGGCAGTTATGGTAAGATAAGCAACCATAACTCGCGCCACCGTGCACTGCTAACACTAACACCCAGGACATCAAAGATGACATCACAAAATGTCAGGGGTTTTCGTTTTTACTTTGAACCATAACGTCCCTTTAACAACGTTTTTTTACTGAATTTCATAGGTTTTTCGTAGTGCAACTTAACCATAACGTCCCTTTAACAAAGTTTTTTCACTGAGTTTCATAGGTTTTTAGTAGCGCAACTTAACCATAACGTCCCTTTAACAAAGTTTTTTCACTGAATTTCATAGGTTTTTCATTGCGCAACTTAACCATAACTTCCCTTTAACGTTTTTTCACTGAATTTCATAGGTTTTTAGTAGCACAACTTAACCATAATATCCCTGACTTCATATACATGTAACATAGAACATACTGAACCCCCACGTAGTGATTTTGATGTCCGCGGACTACCGCCATGTCCGCGGACATATCGAGAATCTGAGCGTGGTGAATGTAAATTTAAATAGTGTGCCCCATTTCCCCTTTGAAGTTGGCTCTGAAAAGAGCCGTTTTTTTTGTTTTTTTTACAGATGCTTGACAGACACCTGTTATTTTGTATTTTTTTTCTTGTTTTATTTCTTACTTTACTCCTAAAATCTTCACATAACCTTCTCCAAAGCAACCCTTGCATTCCAAAATAGAAAGGCATTTCCCGTAAAAGATAAAGAGATGCCATCTTCTTTAAAATTAACAGTATTACTGGCATCAATATTCTCATTATTACAGAAGAACATACCAGCTCTAAGCATGAAGGCACACGTGCCTCGGTTGATGACACACCTATCAATGTTTTGCTGAGGACAAAAAACTGAACTATTGTCCCATATTGCCCTAGGTAGTAATCCAGAAAAAATTAGTTTCGCATTTGGAAGGATCTTCATTATGGCTTGAACCAAGCGTTCCAAATCAGCCAACAAAGTAGGGGCACTGACGTTGCCCAAATGGAAAGCACCATAGTGCAAAACTACCACATGCGGACTGTTCATCGTGGCCATATCCTCACAAACTTGTACAATTCCCTGTACATTGCAATCAGGCACAGTGCTCCACACCACCTCCACTCCTTTCACATCAAAGTTCTTTTCAACATGCCTGCATCGAGCGTACTGTTGTAAACCATGCACAAACATATCTCCAAGCACCAACACCCTGACTTTCTCTACTTCTGCCATCTTCACCACACACAGTCTCTTTCAACACAAATCCACAACCTCGACATCTGATTGGCTAATCCGTACAGTCTTCTTTCCATGTTGGATTTGCTGGAAAACCCCGGATGTAGCATGCCCTGTCCACGGACAGCCGCAGTGTCCGCAGACCGCGTAACTCTTCGACACCCCTTCTACCATTTCCACTTTACTCTCTGTGCCATTCCCTCATTGCATACAGCTAAGCAGTCACACAATATGAAGAACGTCCTCAGAAGACCCCCATTTTGTTTATTTTCAAACATTTCAGGACAATTATCATTTCATTATTCAACATATTAACATTACAAATATTATACTTTCATATTGTACGCCGCACACAATGCTATGTTTCTCCATTAGTAGCTCAGTATACTAGATAGAACCCCATAATACAATGCTATTTATATAAATGCATAGTTCAAAGCACTAATTACGGTATGATATTTATTGCAATGATCCTTGACACTTTTTTCGCAACATTATAATAAAAATCCCTAGTACACAAATTTCATGAAAAGTAAATGCACATGTGATGTCATCAGTGATGTCATCAATGACATTTGCGATGTCTTCTTTGATGTCCTGGGTGTTAGTCTTAGCAGTGCACGGTGGTGGCGCGAGTTATGGTTGCTTAGCTTACCATAACTGGTGAATTTCAGGGGTTTTTCGGCTTTACTTGGAACCATAACGTCCCTTAAACAAACTTTTTTTATTAGCACGCAAACAATATACAAAGATGTAGTGTAAACAGCAAGTTCTCACAGATGGCTTTACACAGAATGTTGCAAAGTAAGCATTTATGCTCGTTCACAGTGAAGGTCAGCTGCTTCCATTTTTTTCTCGCGGCCCGGAGAGGCCCACGACTCCCAGTGTAAGGTTGTATTTTTTTTTTACCTTGACAGACAGAGATTGTGCTGAAAGACTTCTTTTGAAGAAGTGTAGCAAAAACGTAAGACACAATAAAGATGAAATTTCTGAAACGAAAACACTTTTGTATATTATATCACTTTGAGAAAGATTGTTGGCACACGCAGAGTCGTATTTTGGGACTGCACTACACTTGGACAATGGAAAATGCAATTATAATGTAAGTAACCCTTTAGATTATTTTATACCGGAATATAATAACAATAGCGTGGCATTAAAGCCCGGTCAAGTTGTACTTGTTCGTTCAATGTGGCATATTGTTTTCTACCGCGCACTATCACCGCCGAATTGATCCCCTGTCGTTTAGAGGGCTCTGAAAAAGGCAGACGACACAGGGTGGGTTAATAGAAATAATTTAACCGGTCTGTAGCCGGTCAAGTGCTCTACTCGCTGTGCCACTTCACTGTAGCCGGTCAAGTGGCACAGTGAGTAGAGCGCTCGCTTTGATATCCGTGCAGAGCTTGCTAACGCAGGTTCAAATCCCGGCACGGCCGAACTCAGCCTTTCATCCTTCCGTGGTCGATAAATGAGCACCACACACCGTGGGTAATAATAAGCAGCGCTGAGATACCTGACGGTTCTTAGCGCTATATAAATGCGACAATATTATTATTTTATTATTAACATACACCGTTGCACTATCTTCGCTAGCAAATAGTTTCACGCCCTAATAAATAAAATGAATATTTTTAACAAAGATCGGCTCGTGAGACTAATTTATTTTTTTTAAAACAGGTATGTTGCCCCATTTTGCCAAAGTCACGATTTTCAGACTCCAGCGGATGGATTTTTCAACTGCCAGGTGCAGCTCCATGTAAGCAACTTCATGCCCCTCACCATTTTATGGGACAATCGCCAAGGACCAATATGCCCTTACGCAGTACTAGCGGCTAGAAGCAACATACCAACCATTATGGTGGTCTAATGCCTCGTTGTTGGAGCAACCTTCCGATTATCAGTGCGACCATTTACTGCTTTTATCATAAACCAACAGCCTATCTACCGCAAAGGAACAGCGCGTGGCTCAAAATAAACTTTTGCTGATCGACAGCAGAGACAATTGAAAATCGCTGAATATTCACTAAACATTTCATGTGAAATAAATGTACTTTACCAAATGTACAATCCTGCTGTTTACTTTTAAACCACAGTTTCATATTCCGAATTGTGGCGCACTGTGTTCTAAGCTGATCTAACACCCTCTGCACCGCAAAGGAACATCGCGTGGCTCAACATGAACTTTTGCGGATCGACAACAAAGACAAATGCAAATCGCTGAATATTCTCTAAACATTTGATGTCAAATAAATGTACTTTACAAAATTTACAATCTTGCTGTTTGCTTTTAAATCACAGTTTCATATTCCGAATTGTGGCGCGCTGTGTTGTGACATAATTTGTGTTGTCTTCTGGGTTCTGTGTAAAGTCGCGTAGGACCGGAGACGACTGGGCGCGTTTGATGACGCACCCTGTAACATCACGGAGAGAGGTGGGGAATATGAATGCTTTTATAATGTCAGGCTTAGGGGTGGGAGATATGATTTAGTGTCGCAAAAGCAAGTCAGCCAGGTCAATAGAGCCAGTCATAGGATTATCACATAATGTCGGCGCACACCAGCCTGATTTATCATTTCTTTAGTGGACAAAAAGTCGGGTGAGGGCCATAGGAAATTGTACTATCATCGGACAAAATGAGGGTTCGTAGAACACTTTCAACCTGACAACGAACAATACAAAAAACGTTCTCAGAACACCCCCATTTTGTGTAATTGCAACCATTTCGGGACACCGCGAGTGTTCTTAGAACACATTCAACTTAACAGATTACAATACGGACAGCGTCCTCAGGACACCCCCAGTTTGTGTATTTACGAACATTTAAATACACTGCGAGTGTTTTTAGCTCAATCTTACCTTCCTTACGAACAAAAAGGACACATACTCCGTCCTCTGAACACCCCACCATTTACTTTATTTACAAAATGTCAGAACAGCCGTGTTCTCCGCGGACAAATCGAACACAACAAAAGCATATAGCACATAAAAAAACAAAACATTGAACCTATCTCATACTCCCCCACCCTCCCCAAACACTCTTAAACACCAACACACTCCACTAAATACAATTTTTAATCCAAGTTTCACTGCGCTGTACGCGGTCGACGGCGAATACAAGATGGCGGGCGCGACAGAAAATCTGATGCGCATCACGCCCCACGCCGCCCAATCAGTGAACACGTCGCATGTCCGCGGACATGATGGAAGCCCATGGGCCAATCGGGGTGCTGTCCGCGGAGCGAACAGGGAAGTCCGTCCGCGAAGCGAACACAGATATCACTAATTTATTTGCCTTACATTTTGGTCATTTTTATAAAAACTACTGGACGGATTTACACCAAATTTGCAAAAGCACGCTTTCTGGACCAAGCCGCCGCTCCTGCCGCAAATTTGGTGTAAATCCGTCCAGTGGTTCGGGCTGTAGCCGTGCGCACATTTTTTTCCCATTATGTCTATAGAAAAAAACAAATGTTTTGAGACCCCCCTATAACTTTGCCCCCCCTGGACCAAACCTCTCCAAACTTTTCAAAAAAATTCAGAGTGGGCCATAAACCTTTGCAAAGATCGGTGAGGATTTGTCCAGACGGAGCGAACTTATAAGCCACCCAAAAAGTGCTCTTCCTATGGAAACACCAACTTAACCATAACTACATGGACGCTACCGCGTCCATGTAATATATATATATATATATATATATATATATATATATATATATATATATATATATATATATATATATATAGATATATATATATATCTCACGCAATTTTTCAAGATGTGTATCTACAGAAAATGAACAATAAAAATACATAACTACAAGACATTGGTTTCATATTGATTACCAGTATTACCAGTAAGTGGGTGTAACAAGAGAGGGCATTTGAGCATAGGAAAATGTGTGTTTGTTATACCTTTGTGGTCAAGGGCATAACCACTTTACTTGTGTTCATGCTGCAGTCAGTATCACTAAGTATGCTGTTGGCACTATCAACATGTTTCTTTGCCCGAACATATCACAACTGAGTGGTAAAATAGAAAGCTGATCTGAGTGTGTAAATCCTTTTAGGTCCACGTAATAAGATACAAATGCACACACCATTCCAAGATGGCCCCCAGACTACACCTCAGTAGTTTCTTAAACAAGGGAATAAAAAATGCTGGGATTTGATGGGATTAGAAAAACTCATAGTGAATTTGAAGAACTGGCTTGGCAACGTGCTACGTTGGATCTTCACGGTTCTGTATCAGCCATAGATTGTTGGTTATCTGCTTCTTGATTTTGGGATTGTGGTTCCTTGTTTTCTTACCAACCTGCTTCTTTACTTCCTGTGCTTCCTTCCCATTTTCGATGCCTATTCTCATCTCACCTTATGTGCAGGCATCCACATGCTCCGGGGCATCATTCACCCAGGGGTTCCCAACGCCAACCAGGCCACCAGTTCCTTTTCCCAGTTGTTGTCAACATGGTAGGAGCACTCGTCCACATAAACTGTAGGTATTCCCTTCACCTGTCTTCTTCATAGACTTTGTGCGGGGAATTCAGGTATGCCTCCATGTTGTCCTTGGTTTTGAGACTTTCATCCTCGAGACAGTTTTCTCTGGCACAATAATGCAAGTCAGCCAGACCTTGCGCGAGGGGACTCTTCTTGTTTTGGCCATATCTGACCTTCACAGGAAAGCCTTGCATGGACAGAATCCCACAAGTAATTCTGAAATTACTCACATTCCCGGGCCGAATTCTGTCGCTTTGGAGGTGTTGCAAAAGCTGGTGCGGATACTCCACTATGATGTGTTCCCCCTGGATGAACGGGCGGTAATTCTTCAATGCCCACACCATTGCCAGGAGTGCCTTCTCACAATCATTGAATTTTTCCTCCAGAGAGGATAAAGTCTTGCTTGCGTAGTAGATGACTTTATTGACCTTGTCATGCATTTGATATAATACTGCTGTCAAGCATGTGTTTGATAACCCTGTCTCCAAGAAGAACTCCTTGTTTTTGACAGGGTAAACTAGACAAGGAGCTTGTGAAGGGCTTCTTTTGAGTTGCTTTACTGCCTTGGCTTGTTCTGGACCCCACTCCCACTTGACTCCCCCTTCAGCAGATGGATCAGGGGTCTTGTGACCTCTGCGTAATCCTAAATGAGCTTCCTATTGTAATTAGTCAGTCCAAGGAGGCTTCTTAGCTCACGCAGAGTTGTGGGGTCTTTTAGTTTTAATAGTGCTTCCACTTTCTTCTCCTGGGGACAGAGACCCTCAGGAGTTATTTCATGTCCCAAGAAGTTGACACGGGTCCTGCACCACTGTGCCTTCTGGAAGGACAGTTTTGATCTGGCAACCCTCAACTGGGTCAGAACATAACGGATTTTCGCTATGTGTTCCTCCACAGTTGAGCTTTTAATCAAGACATAATCCACATAGACCAGGTTACCCCTTTCATCCAAGCTGGGCATGGCCTTATGTAAGAAGATGTTGAATTTGTTGCCAGAGTTTATGTATCCGAAAGGAGTCCGGGTCCACGTGTACTTGTGGGATGTTTTCCCCAACTAGTTCAGGCCCTGCAAGATTACTGTGCATTGCTTGCATCAGGAACATCAGAATGGCCACTGGAAAGCATTCTGCTTGCTAAAATCACCCAGTAGGGCGCAGTAAAAATCTGAAAAATAGGCTGCCATCCACTTTTGCCTATGTCAGTGGTAACACAGGAGACCACTGCCAAAACCCATCACTTGGCTGCCCACAGAGCAAGGCTGATTGCAAAACAAACACAGAGCTGTGTGAAAATCCATTTTTTCTTGGTTGTCAAATTTACAAAAATCATGGCTCACAAACCACTCAAAAGATCCAACCTCCTGTTGGGTGTTGAACATCATTCTACTTCAAGAATCCACATAAATATAATGTCAGCAGAAGAATATGTTATCTGAACAAAGTCCACTTTTGAAGATGGTTGCTGGAAAGAAATCTGTCAAAAATGGTGCAATACCGTTACTCGCCTCTGTCAGACACTGGTGATTTCTAAATCTGACAGGAGAAGCTGTGTCTCAAAAAGCTAAATATGCCAAGGAAGGGACTTCCATCAAATGCAATATAGGGTGCCACACATTGATTTTCATGTTGAAAAAGACTGGAATTGAAGATATGTTGGCTTATTTTAAATTTGTAACTGTAATTTTTCAAAAGGGACAATGTTAAAATGGACCATAAGACAACCTGAGTCAGATAAAACTTCAAAGAGGCTTTCTTCCCCTGAAAATACCCCACCCTGTTCCTTCCCACCTAAAGGAGAGGATATCGCATTGCGATGCTAATGAGAAGGGGAGGAGACTTCCTCTGCTGTTCTGGGAAAGAGACAATGGAGTCCTTGAACTGAATGGAAATGCTAATTTGGGTGTGACTGACATCAACTGCCCTGGCAGGAAGACAAGCCATGTGACTCTCTGACTCAGCCAAGCTTTGGAGGCGGGCCAGACTGAAAATGTGGATTTGAAATTGGACTAAATATATGTTTAAGAAAAAGAGTTATAAAATATTGTACCGAACTGACAAAAATATGAAATTTAGAGATTATTAAAATTATAAAATCACTCACAGTTTAAAACTAATCTGGAATCTGTGCGACATTCAGAGACTGAACCACGAAAAAGTTCATATTCTAGCAGTTGTGATTATGCTAGGAACATGAAAAATTACAGGAATATGCCCAGAGGGTATGTGCATGTATGTATAAAAAAAATTGTACAGATCCGAAAATGCTTAACCAACCAAAAGTGCAATAAATTGTCATTTATGAACCAAAACTCGTAGGAAGATAAGATTTTGATAGAAACGTACCTTAGTCAATCTGTCATGTAATTATGTATTATTGAAAATATGTTTTTTGGGAAGAATAGATTTGCTGGGTAAAAGCAAAGGGGAGGGATTTCTTCTGGACCCTGAACACAGTGTCACATCATGACACACTGTTCCTTTCTCAAATCAGGAGAGGAGGAATTCTCTGACCTATCAGATCCTTAGAGGGTTGAGCATAGACCATCAGCCTCCCCACCCACTTTGGAAAATGGATAGATAGGGACTGCTAAGGACAGGCAACACACACTTCCACTCATCAACTGATCCACTGGCGAAGCACCCTGCAGGAAGATCCAGACTCTAGAACCAGACTCCAGATCCAGACTCTAGAACCAGACTCCAGAACCCTGAAGCAGAGGCCTAATCCAAAAAGCTGAACCATTTTCAGCAGGCCTTTAGAATCTTTTGCAACCTGATTCTAACCCCAAACTTCCACGGGGCCTAACTAAACCATTGAACAGCCTGGCTGAGCTGTTTTTCTTCTGGCCAAGAACCCATGCTAGAACCCATGATCCAGATCAGTCCAGCAGAGCTGTAACCCAGAACCCGTCAGATCCAGTCCAAGAGGCCGTGCAGAGACCAGAGTGCCTTGCTGAGAGCAGAACCCAGTGCCTGAGACCTGTCCGATGGTGAGCGGAGTCCAAGCCAAACCTTTGACCAGATCTTTGGCGGGTCCATTCCATTCCAAAGCCATACTACTGAGTATTTAGCATAGAACTGTCCATAGTCATTTCTTAGTTTAAAGTAATCCATCCAACCCATTCCAACATATCCAGACTGCATTGTAGAACCTCTTTTGTCCATTCTGAATCCTTTCTCATCCATCTAACCCTGTGAGAATTGTTAGTGTAAGCCAACCCATTTGCAATTCAAAGCACAACTTAATTTGAAATCTTGACCCTTTTTGAGAAAAATTGACCTTCACTAAACCTCTGTAACATTTGAACCGTACATCTTAGAAACGAAAGTTAAATGTCATTTTGAAGCTAACATCCTCAGCTTTCAAAATGACCCAAAACGACATTCCAATTCCTTATAGTTTTTCTGTAATCGTGTTTCCCACACGCGAAAATGTTGCTGGGATTCCACATTTGGCTAAATTTTACCACATGTATAAAGAGCTATTTCTTGATTTCAACTTTGGAATTTCGTTTTCCATCTGCTTACTATTCAACAATCATTGCTAGTGTTGACCTGACCCAATCTAAAGAAACTCACTAGTTCTGAATCTCATTTAGCGAATTAAAATCATTTTAGCATTTTTTCCATCCAATTCAAACCACATGTAAAAGCAATTGACCTGTTTTAAAATCATTACTGTTCTCTCTAAGCTTGCTGGGGGGATTTGGGATTGAAACTGCAATTGTTGATTGTTATTACTGATACCTGTGTGCCCTCATTCCTCTCTTCATATTGCATATTGGGGGGAGTGAGTAACAACAGTGGGAAAGAGTGATTATATTGTCTTTGGTTGAATTCATATCAAGTTTCGTTCTGTTCTGCCTTCTTTCCTATCATTGCATTTCATTGAACCACACAAAGTTATTCTCTGCTAACTTATTCTTCCTATTCCTACTCCTAATTGATTAAAGAGATTGTTGATATTGTCATATTACCCATTGCCGATCATTGTTCATATTCATAAGTGTGATATTCAGATTTTATCCATATTTATAAAAGTGTGATATATATATTGTTCAATTTTTCAAATAAATCTTTTAATTTGCAAAACAAACCTATTTCTTGGTTCAGTGAGACCGGGGGAATTCAAAGAGAGGGGCGTTATATAAGGGTACATCATCCAGAGTTAAAAGAACTTTTGACATAAAAATATACAAATAAGGGTTTCCATTGGGCATCCTATAATAGGCATTGACTTAGTTGGAGTGCTGGATCGAAATCACTTACATACTGCTGCCCCCCGAAGGTAAAGGCCATATTGTATTGGTCCTCCCTACTGACAGGCACGGTTCTGTATCCATTTGTCAGGTCAATAGCGGTATATACATTTGACCCCTGGAATGTAGGGAGGAGGGCATCAGGACATGTGGACCCGTTTGTTGAGCTCCCTAAGGTCTGCGTAAAGTCTCCATTGGCCATTTGGTTTTAAAATCCCCAGCACCGGCTTATTAAAGGAGCTGTGGACTGGACGAATTATCCCACGGGACTCAAGGTTTTTCATAATTTCTGTCAGGGACTCCATAGATGCGAGAGGCAAGCGATATTGCTTCACAAATACTGGAGTCATTCCAGGGTCTGTGGGAATAGTGGTAGTATGTATTTCAGTGTGACCACAGTCATACAAGTCCACCGCAAAGATATATTGGAAATCTAAGAAAACCTGTTTCAACTTTTGCTTTTGCTCCTCGGTCTCACAGGCATCAGCGAAGTTGACCCGGTCTTCAATCATTTGCCTGAAGCCTGGAAAGAGTTTTGGTTTTGCAATCTCAGCGGCCTCCTCCAGCTGGGTGGAGAGGTCTCTGGTTAGAGTATTTACCTGGACAGAGGGTTTCAGGTAGGAGAGGCAGTCATTGTGGACCTGGAAGATCACCTCATCCTTCCTGATGTCACAGATCACCTCTTCCTCCCGGTAAGGGCAGGAAGAGTACACCAGGAAATTCCCCCCTTGCTGGGTGAATATCCTGTCTGGTGGTATGTCATTGTCACTGTCATTGTCAAAGCAGCCATTGGGGATTGGTCCTATCAGTTCATTTCCTACATCCATGGAAACATGTTGGTCATCAACCGCCATTCCAATAATAGTGCCTTTGCCCGGAGTGATACTCCTAGGGTCGCTGTTATCCATCAATATTGGAATGGTGTTGTGGTCGGCATTGACTAATGGTGTTGGGTTTAACTCCAACCCCTGCTCTTGGAGATGGGCATTGAGATGTACATATGCGTCAGGATTTAGCAGTTTCTGTCCTCTTATAATTTTTAAGTCAAGTGGGAATTGGCAGGTCCGTCCTGGGAGGGTGACCTCCTCTCCAATCTGAACTTCAACCGCATATGGGAGCAATTGGGCTGACCAAAATTTTTTTTTCAGAATCATCAAAGCCCATTGGATTGCCCTCTAGTCATGACCAGGACTTGTGATTTATAAGGTCCAAATTAATTGCAAACTGATTTAGAATGTCACTGCCTAAATAGAATGCAGCAGAGACATCTCGCACGACACAACAATTATGCTCTATGCTTTTATCTCCTATAGAAATTTTGAGCATACACCTGCTAGGTAGCAGATGTTTGGAATTGGGAGTTTTCAGGCCCATTTCCCACTTATCAATCAATTTAAATGTGGGAATGGTTGGATCTTTTGGGAGCTTTCTGAAGATGGCATCGCTGATGAAGCTCTTTCCGTTCTCGCACACTCTGGCGAGAACAGACTCCTTCATCTCATTTAACTGAATAGGGAGGAACGGCTGTTCTCTAATTTTCTGAAGGTCAGCTAAACTTTGAGCTGGTTTTCATCATTTTTGACTATAGAGTTTGTATTTTCAGATTGTGAATTGGTATACCATTTCAATGTATTTCCTTCCAGTGTGGAAGGCCACTTGAAACTGGAAGGAAGGTTGATTTTCAGGAATGGAGAGGAGTTCCCATGACCACTTTGTTGTCCTACAGCAATTACTGTCACGTCAGGTGTTTGATTGTTTTGGAAATGAAAATCAATATGATCCAATATTTGTTCAACCATGTGGCATGTGCCATTTAAACTAACATGGTTGACACTCTGTTTTAATTTTATTGGCCAGTTAGTCTGAGTCCAGAGGACCTTGTTCACACAGTCTGTTAGGGGAGATAACCTGCGAAGGATGTCATTCACTAATACACAGGGGGTGTCACGACTATGACCGGGTGTTTCACCTTATGTCACCCAATTTTTATTTATAGATCCGCAGTCCCCTCGACAGGAATTTCATTCCCATTGAAGTTCTGGAGTTGTCCAGGAAGAGGGGTAGGAGGGATCTGGTGTCTCTTCGCCCTTCCTGAATTTAGCTGCTTAATGGCCCTTTTTGACAGAAGAGTCGTTTGGGATCCAGCATCCACCAGTGCTGAAAATGCACATTGCCCTTGCACTCGAATGGTTGCATAGAATCTCCCCTCCTTCTCCTCAAGCGGGCAATGGTAATAGGCATTTTGGGCAAGCTGGGTGGTCAATTTCATGATTTTGGACTCCGACACAGTAGAGTTTTGGACAATTTTGTCTGGGAATCTGTAATAAAAATTTGGCATCCTGAAATAGATGGGATTTTGGAATTCCCTTTTTTCCTTAGCTCTGTGCGGCCCCCTCTTACCTGGTGGCAGTCACTAGAACCAATTTGTGGGGGGGATGGTTGACTCTGTATCAGTGCCCACACCCACCCAGTCTCCATTCAGATATCTGGGGACCCATTTTTCATTGGGTGGAATTCCCTCGTCCCTGAAGGAGAAGATTTTCTTCCCAGAATCCTCTAAGAATTTTTCCCCATCAAACTGGAGGACACTAAATTGCACCAAAAAATGGGCCTTTTTGATGTCTTTATTTCTCCTACCCACCCTCTGTTCCCTGGGTTGCAGATTTTTGGGGGCAGGAGACTTTAGTTCTGGTTCCGGGCTGTCCAGGAGCTTTTCACGGGTGAGGAAGGAAGCTTTACACCCCCCTTCATCCCGTGTCTCCTCCTCTGGAACCGGTGAGTTTTCGGGGTTCTCTCCCTGTCATTGTTCTGGGGTGCAAGACCCTTGGTTTGTGGGGTTCTGAGCCGTCATGTACATCTGAGGGTTCTGCTGAGCCCTCAACATGCAGCTCACATCCTGTGTGAGGTTCTGGACCTGGTGCTCCAGTTGGGACACCTGTTCCGGTTGGTACAGGGGTCTTTGTTCATAGCTAGGTGGTTCCCGGGAAGGGTAACTATCCCTTCTCCCGGAGTACCCTGGGTATTGGGAATTTTGGTAACCCTCCACCCTTGGCCTCACCTCTCCCGGATTGGGTGGTCTGGACTCCTGAAACCGAGGAAAGAAAGGAGGGTTGTCCTGCAGGTTGGGCTTTGGTAGGTACCGGGGAAAGAAACTTAACCCTGGATTTGGAGGATTACTGCCCTCCTGAGGTAAGTTAGGAGGGAAGTTTCCTGGGGCAGTACTTACCTGGTTGGATCCCCCCCCATACATACCCCAAGATAGGTTGGTTGCCCTTATATCTGGGGCTTATGTAATCAGGAGAGTTAGGGGCCCTTTTGGTGGGGTTACCTCCCTGACTGCCACTTGTTGCTGATTGATTAGAGGGCCTCTTTCTCCTCTGATGTGGCTGATTTTGGGCCAGTTTGTTTTTTTGGCCCCCCCATTTCTAGGTCTAAAATGGGGGCAACCTTCACCTCTGCCACCCTAGCAGCAGCGGGGGTGTTGATTGTTTTTGTTTTTTTTATCCGGTTTTTATTTTCTGCAGGTTTTTGGACATCATAGATCCAGGTAGCATGCTCTATTACCTAGTCCAGGGATCTTTTGCCATGAAAATCCCTCACCAGCTGGCTCATTATGTATTTTGGGAGCACATGAAAATAAGGGGTTATGAATTCTCTGGAATTAGTGCGCACCCGCCTGATAGTTTGTGCAAAGGCCTGTATTAGCTCCTGTACAAATTCTCTTGGGGCCTGATCTTCTCTGCATTGCAAATTGTAGGCCACTTTGCGAGCCTCCTGGGGGTTTCTGTGGGCGGAAAAGTGCTTCAAGGTGGCCGCCTTGTAGGTCGACCACCTTGAATGGTTTTGATCTTTCAGTCCAGCAAAGAAGCTGGAGTACTCCGGAGAGAACGTTCATTTGGCATAGTCTATGCAGTTCTGGCTATCTTTGATGTGAAAAGAGTCCATCATTTGTTCACAGAGTTCCAGATGCTCCCAAACAGAATATTTTGTGTTTTAGTGGTACAGTGTTTTGAAATTCCTAATGGCCTTGATGTGCCTAATGGGGTCTTTCACCAGAACTCTACTCTGTTTATTTGCCTTCTTTTGCTGCATCACCCGAGTCCACTCACCCTAAGATTCTGAGCAGCTACTGTTTGAGGTCCTCTCATGATCTTCTAGGCACTCCATGATTCTGTGAGCTTGTGAGGGGCTCACAGAATGGTGGGGCCTATTGTCTTCTCCCCTGTGGCGCACAGGAGAGTAGTCTTCTGACTCCTTCCTGCTTCCAGGGTTGGCGGAGGATCCCCCCCAAAGCCCTGATTGGGTGGAGGTCTTCAGAATGCTCTTTTGTGGCCTCATCTCATGCTGTTTTTCAGAAAATCAAACCAAATGGTTCCTTTGGAGATAGTGCTTCTGCAAATCTAATTCCCTGGCTTTCTCCTCATAGGAGGCTTCCTGGTCAGAGACATCTGTCATGAACCTCCACTTGCGCCCCTTCTGGACTTCCTGGTCCATGATGCATTGTACCACCAGAGCAGTATTCCTCTCAACATGGCTGCCGCATCAATCATGATGCGCTCCAGCGTTTACACCGGAGCAATGGATTCCTACAAAAAGGGCACGCCCCTGCGGCGCTCTGCGTCTCAACGTTCCTGTACGAGTTTGCAACTAGAGTGCCTAGCGTTCCTTCCTCGTATCGCTGTTCCGATGCCTCTTCCCCTTTTTTCCCTTAATTCCTGGCCCTTGCAATGGTTACACGTCTTCCTGACCGGTCGCTCTTTCCTTCCTGGTTCCTTACCTTGCTCCGTGTCCACGCCCGCTTGTTTAGCCTGCGGGCAACAAGTTCCTTCCTGGTTCCGCACTTATTCCTGGACATTGTCAACCCTTGCTCCCTGGAATTCTGAACTCTTCCTCTGTCTCATGCTGGATATAGAGGATCACCGGCCGTACCTGTTCAAGTCCAGGACATCCCGGAAACCTGAGAAGCCCACAAAGAAGAAATCAGTGCAGGACAAACAGGTAGGATTGAGTGCTGTGTGTGACAGTGTGAGACACCCAGAACTTGATACAGTGTTCAATATGGAGGCTGCTGTCCGGGACCTAATGAGAAGAATGCAGGAATTAACAACAGAGGTCCAGAACCTCAAAGCTGAAAATGCAGCCTTAAAACAACTTGTTCTTTCCGGGGATTCCGCACTACAGGAAAGTGCTCTAGTCGGGGGCATAGTGGACTAGAATGATGGTTCCAGCAAAACACTGCAGTCCTTCCTTGATTCTTGTTTGGTGCATTTCACATTTAAACCCTAATATTTTTCTACACCCCGAGCTAAAGTGGGGTTTATAATTGCTCATCTCTCAGGTAATGCCCTAGCCTGGGCAACTCCTTTAGTCAATTCTGCGGATCCGCTCCTGGATAATTATGACGGGTTTGTGGAAGCCTTCAAAACCATGTTCAATCGTCCTGAACAGGTATACAGCACTCAGAAGAGGCTCCTAGAATTCCATCAAGGGAGTCAAGACATGCTTTCTTATGTAACCCGTTTTAAGAAGTTGGCTAAGGAGGCAGATTGGTCCCAGGAAGCAAGCTTTACCCTGTTCCACAGGGGATTAAACGACGAAATCAAGGACAAACTTGCTAGAGTGGCCCGTCCAAGTTCCTTCCAGCCCCTGATCGATTTGTCTCTCCAAATAGACTTTTGAATCCAGGAAAGGAGAGCAGAAAAGAAAAAAACAAAACTGTTTCTCCCAAGAGTCCCTTGGAATATCCTAGTCCTAAGGAAGCGGCCACATCACACTCTCCTGATCCTGAGCCTATGCAACTGGGCTCCATACGGGGTTCAATAACCGCCCAAGAGAGGATGCGTAGGATCAATACAGGGCTCTGTATGTATTGTGCCTCGGATAAACATCTTGTACGGAATTGCCCTATCGCTCCACCTCGGTGTTCGGGAAACGCCAGCTCCCGATCTTCTGCGGAGCCCAGCTTCGGGGGAATGGTGTCTGCTCCACCTCAGCTTCTTCCTTGCATTACCCTCGATTGAACACCTTGGTAGTCCTGCAAACATCCTTATCTACCGCCAATAAGGAGACCCATTCCGTTATGGCCCTAGTAGATTGTGGTGCAATGGGAATCTTCTTGGACCATAAATGGGCCTTGAAATACAGCATTCCCCGGGTGTCACGGAATTCCCCCCTTCTCACCTGAAATCGCTCTTTGCAGGATTTCTTGGAGGAAGTCTTCTTGCGCACGGATCAGGTTTTGTACAAGCCCGCGTGAGTCTCCTCTGACTCCAGCGTGCGTTCAGCGTTCCAGGATACTCGGATGCTCAGGACGGCCAGGAAGCGAGGAAGTGTACACAAAGAAGGTACACAAAATCTGGGAAACAAGGTAAGAGATGAGAGAGGAATGAATTGGGAAATTAGAGGGTCTGGGAACCAAGGACAGGAGAATAGTTCAGTGAACTAAGGAGCACACGTCTAGTCACTACCAACGATAGCGTTGAGACACACAGGGCCACGGGGACCTGGTCTATTTGTAGAATGTGCTACGTCCGACGTGGAAGCTGGTGCAAGGCGTACCACATTAGACGGCCATCTTGTATCAAAGAGTGCAAGCCCCATTGTGACAAGGACCAGGAAGTCCAAAAGGGGCGCGTTCTGTGGATCATGACAGCATCCCTCCTCCGAAAACTTGTTCCACTAGGTTTGCCCGGGTGTATGAGATGATACATTCTGAGCAATCAGGGGGTATTCAGATTGGAAAGTGGTTCCCAGGTTCTTTCACTCGGAGGATATCCTTTCCACTCGACCAAATATTGAAGTTGACCCCGTTTATACCTGAAGTCGCATATTCTGGATACTTCATATTCCAGCTGATTGTCCACAACCACAGGGTTGGGTCTGCAAGATGTCCGGGAGGATCGGATGTAAGGTTTTAATAAGGAAGTGTGAAAAACTGGATGAATCTTCTTCCAGGAGTCTGGTAACTTGAGCCTGAATGAGACTGGGTTTATGATTTCCTTTATGGAAAAAGGTACATAGTAACGGGGGGCTAGTTTGTTTGGTCGTAAATGTCGAGGCAGTATTTTTGAGGACAGCCAGAACTGATCACTGACGGCATAAGAAGACCCTGGTCTTCTTTTGGTATCCGCATAATGTTTAACGTCTGTCCGGGCCTTTTCTAAATGTTCTTTGGCTTCCTTGTGAACATTGATGAGAGTTTCAATCCAGGAGTCAACTGTTGGTACAGGTGTAGGATGTGGGAGAATGGAAGGTAGAACTGACGGGTGGAACCCTTGGCTGCAATAAAAAGGGCTGGTCTTGACTGCCGAATGATCAGAGTTGTTGTAAGCAAATTCAGCCACGGGTATAAGGAGTGACCAGTCGTCCTGTACCTTGGTGGCGAAACAATGAAGGTATTGTTCCAGGGTCTGGTTTACACGTTCCGTAGCTCCGTTAGTCTGTGGGTGATAAACCGATGAGAGAGCACGTTGGATTCCCAGAATACGACATAGATGTTTCCAGAATTGAGAGATGTATTGAGGTCCTCGATCTGATATGATCTTGGAAGGGAGTCCATGAAGGCGAAATATATGTTCCAGGAAAATGGCAGCGAGTTCTGAGGAAGATGGCAATTTGTACGATGGTGTAAAATGGGCCATGTGGGTGAATAGATCAATGGTGACCATGATTGTCGTATAGCCCCTAGATGGTGGTAATTCCACGATAAAGTCCATAGCGATGAACTCCCAGGGCCTAGAAGGTAGTGTAGGTTGAAGTAGGAGACCTGCCAGTTTCTTGTTATCATGTTTGTTTTGATTGCAGGCTGCGCAGGATTGAATATACCGTTGAATGTCTGTTTTCATTTTGGGCCACCAAAATTGTCTTTGTACGAGACGAAGGGTGTTAGTGACACAACAATGCCCGGAGTGAAGAGTGTCATGACAGAGGTAATAATCCGTAGTTGCAGTCTCTGTGTGGGAATGACCAGGGCATTGTACTTGAACAAATATCCGTCTCTAATTTGTAGACTCCATCGATTCTTTCCTGTGAATTCTTTCCAGATTTCAGAGGACTGGGTTTGCTTTCGAATGTCTTCCAAGAGACTGACTGCTTGAGCTACAAAAATTGTGTGGGGAAACATCTTTGGGTAGGCCCGATCTTCAAGAGCTTCGTAATCAGGATGTTCTGTGATCTGGGGACATGATGGATGTGGAACTGGTACTGGGCAAAGAAGAAGGCCCAACGGGCTTGAACGGCTATTCCTACATTCCATAGATCGCAGAACTTGAAGATTTCGATGGTCTGTACGGACCTGGACAGGATGTTTAGCTCCCAGAAGTAGATGCCGCCATTCGGTGAAGGCTTGACGGATGGCCAACAGTTCCTTTTCCAAGACGGAGTAATGAGTCTCGCTGGAAGTCAAGGTTCGGGAGAGGTAAGCAATGGGGTGCTCTAATTTATCCTCAAATTCTTGCTTTAACACTGCTCGTATGGCGTAGTTAGAGGCATCCGTCTCCACTAGGAATGGTTGATTAATATCGGGTTGAGCAAGGATAGGGGCTTGAGTAAACACCGTTTTTAATCGTTGTAATGCCTTGCCTTGGCTGGGGTCTAGAGGAAGGGGGTGTCTTTTTTCAATAATGTGATGATCGGTTGAAATATCTCAGAAAAGGATGGTATGAATTTCCGGTAGAAATTGGCAAGCCCCAGGAAGGATTGAATTTGTTTCACAGAAGTGGGAACAGGCCAAGAGAGTATAGCTTTTACCTTTGAATGGTCCATTCCTATTCTTTCTGGACTGAGGACAAATCCTAGATAATGAACAGAAGTGACATGAAAAAGGCATTTCTCGGGTTTAGCTAAGAGTTTGTGTTCACGTAGCCGTTGCAAAACTGCCTTTACATGCTCTTCATACTTTTGAAGATCCTTGGAGTAAATCAAGATATCATCCAGGTAAACGATGAGGAAGAGGAACAACATGTCAGAAAACACCCTATCCATGAAACGTTGGAAGACTGCGGGGGCATTTGCAAGCCCGAAGGGCATGACCAAGTACTCAAAGTGACCAAAGGGTGTTCTAAAGGCTGTTTTCCATTCGTCTCCTTCCCTGATACGGATCAGATGGTAGGCACCCCTGAGATCCAACTTCGTGAAGATTACAGCTCCTCTCACCGCTTCCAGGATATCAGAGATTAAGGGCAAGGGATAGCGGTCCTTGAGGGTGCACTGATTCAATCCACGATAATCAAGACAAGGTCTAAGCTCTTTAATGTCTTTCTTGGGAACAAAAAACAACGAAGCTCCAGCTGGAGATTTCAATGGTTTTATGGTGCCATTTTCAAGGTTGGTATCCAAGTATTCTCTAAGGGCCTTTTTTTCCGGTTCGGATAGAATGAACATCCTCCCAAATGGAATCACTCCTGAAGGTTCTGTATCTATAGCGCAGTCTTCAGGTCTGTGAGGGGTTAGGGCCTGGACTATAGCAGTTGAAAACACATCAGTGTATTCCTGATAGGCCCTAGGAACCTGTATGACGTTTGAAACCATGAGTGGGCCTTGCTGGTCTGTTGGCGTGCTTTCAGAAGTTATCAAGGAGGAATCTGGGAATAGACAGTGAGACATGCAAAACTCAGAACCAAGAAACAAGGATCCTGCTGCCCAATTGATGTAAGGATTGTGTTTCTGCAACCAGGGCATACCCAGTACCATGGGGTAATGGGCTGACTTGATGATGTCAAATTTGATCAACTCTTGGTGATGGTTTACCGAGAGTTGGATTTCTTTGGTCTGCAAGGATATAGGTCCTGAAGCGAGAGGTCTTCCGTCGATTGCCTCCACAGGTTGCATGATACTTCATGTTTCATATGGAATGTGGTGTTTAAAGACCCAATCTTGATCAATGAATATTCCCATAGCCCCACAATCCAAGGTCAAATGGGGTAGGTCTCATTCTTGGATGACGATAGGAAGGCTTGTAGAATCACTAGATTGTTCTGTCCAGGAGAGTTCAAGGATGGAATAGATGTGGAGCAAACATCTCTCTCCCGAAGCCTTGCTCCATCTAGGATTGGGAGCTGGCATTTCCCGAACGCTGTGGAGGGGCTAGAGGACATTCTCTAACTAGGTGTTTACCCGAGGCACAATACATGCATAAGCCTGTGTGCATCCTTCTCATCCTTTCTTGCAGAGATATGCATGGGTTCTGGATCGCAAATAGAGACTGGAGTAGGGTCATTTTTCAATGAGGTCTCAAGGGAAACCTTCTGGAAGGGCATCTTGGTCTTTTTCCTCTCTGCCTTCCTTTCCTGGATACAAAAGTCTATCTGCATGGCAAGATCCATAAGGGCCTGGAATGAACTTGGACAAGCCGCTCTGGCTAATTCGTCTTTTATCTCTTCATTTAGCCCCCTTCGGAAAAGAGTAAAGCTTGCTTCTGAAGACCAATGCGCTTCCTTGGCCAATTGTTTGAATCATGTGACATATGTAAGCATGTCCTGGGATCCTTGCCGAAAGTCAAGTAGACGTTCCTGGGCACTATAGACCTGTTCTGGGAGATCAAACATGGTCTTAAGGGCCTGTATGAATCCATCGTAATCATCCGGAGGGCATCTCCCGAAATGACTAAAGGAGTAGCCCAAGTCAGTGCATTCCCGGAGAGGTGCGAGATTATAAAGCCCACCTTCGCCCTGGGAGTTGAAAAATAGTAGGGCTTAAAGGTAAAGTGGACTAAACAAGAGTCAAGGAATCCACAAAGGGTTTTTGCAGACCCATCGTATTTGTCTACAATGCCACCCAGTAGCACGCTTTCCTTTGTGGCAGAATCGCGGGACAAAACTAGTTGTTTCAATGCAGCATTTTCTGCCTTTAAATTCTGCACCTCGGTCGTTAATTCTTGCATGCCACGCATGAGATCCTGAACGGCCTGTTCCATGTTGGTTTCAACTTCGGTCGTTTGGCGTCTCAAACTGTCACGGAATTCCCCCCTTCTCACCTGAGACCGCTCTTTGCAGGATTTCTTGGAGGAAGTCTTCTTGCGCACGGATCGGGTTTTGTACAAGCCCGCGCGAGTCTCCTCTGACTCCAGCGGGTGTTCAGTGTTCCAGGATACTCGGATGCTCAGGACGTCCAGGAAGCGAGGAAGTGTATACAAAGGAGGTACACGAAATCCGGGAAACAAGGTAAGAGATGAGAGAGGAATGAATTGGGAAATTAGAGGGTCCGGGAACCAAGGACAGTAGAATAGTTCAGCGAACTACAAAGCACACGTCTAGTCACTTCCAGCGATAGAGTTGAGACACGCGGGGCCGCGGGGGCGTAGTCTATTTGTAGAATGTGCTACTTCCCATGTGGAAGCTGGTGCAAGGTGTAACACGTTAGACGGCCATGTTGGAGTGCAAGCCCCATTGTGAAAAGGACCAGGAAGTCCAAAAGGGGCGCGTTCTGTGGCTCATGACAGCGGGAAGCTAAGGGAACAATTGATGGAAAACCACTATTGTCGGGACCCATAATCCAGCAAACCACAGAACTGTTACTTTCGATCAACAATCATCATGAGATGCTTTGTTTGGACATTATCAAGGCAGCACATTACCCCTTGGTTCTGGGAATGCCCTGGCTACAAAAACACCACCTGTATATCAATTGGGCGGCAGGATCCTTGTTTCTAGGATCTGAATACTGCCTGTCCTATTGTTTACTCCAAAACATGGTTCAGAATGTGGCTATGGAACCCCAGAGCCCCCAACAACTGACTATCTGTGTCTCCAATGTTTCCCAGGTTTCGGAAATTTATCATCACCACTCTGACGTGTTTTTCACAGCTATAGTTCAATCACTACCACCTCATCGACCAGAAGATTGTGCTATCGACACAGTAGACTCTGCAGTGATACCATTTGGAAGAATGTTTATCCTCTCTGAGCCAGAAAAAGGGCATTGCAGGAGTATCTGGATACCGATCTTGCCAATGGAACCATTCGACCTTCCAAATCTCCAGCCGGCGCCTCTTTGTTTTTTGTGCCCAAGAAAGACACCAAGGAACTTCGACCCTGCCTGGACTATCGGGGACTCAACCAATGCACCCTCAAGGATCGCTATATGCTTCTGCTCATATCCGACATATTGGAAGCAGTCAGAGGAGCCGTAATCTTTACCAAACTTGACCTAAGAGCCACGTACCATCTCATCCGGATAAGGGAAGGCGGCGAATGGAAAACTGCGTTACGAATTCCCGTTGGACATTTTGAATACCTGGTAATGCCATTTGGTCTTGCAAACACCCCTGCTGTCTTTCAAAGATTAATGGATAGAGTCTTCTCAGATATGTTGATCCTTTTTGTCATAGTGTATTTAGACAACATCTTGATTTATTCAAAGGATCCTCAGCTACATCAGAAACATGTGACAGCGGTATTACAACGTTTACGTGAGAATAAACTCCTGGTCAAACCTTAGAAGTGCATATTCCACACCCAAACAGTCCACTACCTCAGATTCGTTGTAAGTGCAAGAGGAATTGAAATGGATCCCTCCAAGGTTCAGTCTATCATATCATGGCCAGTCCCTAGCCCAGTAAAACAGATTCAATCCTTCCTGGGACTCGCCAACTTTTATCGTAAATTAATTTCCCACCTTCTCCGATGTTGTACAGCCAATAGTTGCATTGTTGAAGAAAGACACTCGCTTCATTTGGTCTGAAGCTCAAGAAACTGCCTTCCAGAAGTTAAAATGGAGATTCACTCAGGGTCCCATCCTGGCCCAACCGGATATCGACAGACCCTTCCTGGTAGAATCTGATGCCTCAGATCATGCAATTGGGGCCATCCTAAAACAGGAATTTGAGGACAACTTAGAACACCCCATCGCCTACCTGTCTCGAACATTAACTCCCAGTGAAACCCACTACTCAGTGTTGGAGAAAGAGTTGCTCGCCATCCGGCAAGCCTTTACTGATTGGCGCCATTTACTCCTGGGTGCCAAGTTTCCTGTCCAGGTACGAACCGATCATAGAAATCTACATATTCTACAATCCATGGAATGCAGGAACAGTAGCCATGCTCGTTGGGCTCATTTATTTGCACAGTATCAGTTTCGCATTCATCACGTTCCAGGAATTTACAATGTGATTGCTGATGCCTTATCTAGGTGCCCGGATTACGAGCCAGTGGAGGCCCGTGACTTTCCAAAGATGTTTCTTGACACAGTGTTTGTGGCTCAAGCCGACTCCTTGCTGGAAAGGTTCCAAGCTGAGATCCCATCCTCTGAATTGTGGAAGGACTACGTTAGAAAGAACCAATGGTCTTTAGTCACAAAAGATGGTTACCTCTTTAAAGATAATACATTGGCAGTACCCACGAACAACTTGAGAACCAAGATCTTACACCTTTGTCATGACACCTTCCATTCCGGGCATCGAGGCATTACTTCCACCCTTTATCATATTCAGAGACAATTCTGGTGGCCTAACATGAAAAATAATGTAAAGGTGAATGTCCAGGCCTGCCCAATCTGCAGTCAGAATAAGTCAGATAATAGGAAACCTGCTGGCCTTTTCCATCAACCTACGTTACCAGACCACCCTTGGGATATAATAGCTACTGACTTTATCGTTGAGCTGCCCCCTTCCAAGGGATTTACCACCATAATGGTTACCATCGACCTGTTCACCCACATGGCTCATTTTACCCCATTGCACAAGTTACCTTCAGCCCAGGAAATGGCAGGGATATTTCTGAAACACATCTTCAGATTACATGGCCTACCCTCTAAGATCATTTCAGACCGTGGTCCTCAATACATCTCACAGTTCTGAAAACATCTATGCCACATGCTGGGCATCCAACATGCCTTGTCTTCAGGTTACCACCCTCAGACCAATGGGTTTACAGAGCTAGTTAATCAGACTCTAGAACAAAATGTGCGCTGTTTTTCAGCTAAAGTGCAGGATGACTGGTCGATCTTGATTCCAGTGGCAGAATTTGCCTATAACAATGCTGATCACTCAACCATTCAGACAAACCCCTACTTCTGTAGTCAAAGTTTCCATCCATCAGTCCTGCCAATGATCCTACCTCACACCACCCCAGTTCCATCGGTCGATTCCTGGATTGAAAGGTTGGTCAACCCCCACAGAGAAGCTAAAGAACATTTGAAAAAGGCCAGGATGGATGTCAAAAGACATGCTGATGCAAGACGGAGACCTGCCCCTGTCTATGGAATCGGTGATAAGGTCTGGCTGTCATCAAAACTACTACCCCAACACCTACATCCTAATAAATTCGCCCCCAAATTCTATGGGCCATTCCCTATCAAAGAGGTCATCAATCAAGTAGCTTATCGACTCCAGTTACCAGACTCCTGGAAAAGGATTCATCCTGTCTTTCACACTTCCCTGCTCAAACCTTATCTTTCATCCACTAGGTCAACTCACCAACCCAATCCTGTGCTAGTCAACGATCAAATGGAATTTGAGGTCTCCAGGATCTGTGACTCTAAATATAGAAGAGGTAGACTTCAGTACCTGGTCGAATGGAAAGGATATCCTCCCAGTGAACGAACATGGGAACCTGTCTCCAACATGAATGCCCCTCGCCTGGTGCGGAAATTCCATCTGATTTATCCAGACAAGCCTGGTGGATCGGGGTTTAGAAGGGGGCATGCTGTCATGAACCACCACTTGCGCCCTTTCTGGACTTCCTGGTCCATGATGCATTGTACCACCAGAGCAGTATTCCTCTCAACATGGCTGCCGCATCAATCATGCTGCGCTCCAGCATTTACGCTGGAGCAATGGATTCTTACAAAAAGGGCACGCCCCTGCGGCGCTCTGCGTCTCAACGCTCCTGTACGAGTTTGCAGCTGTAGTGCCTGGCGTTCCTTCCTCGTATCGCTGTTCCAATACATCTACCCCTTTTTTCCCTTAATTCCTGGCCCTTGCAATGGTTACACATCTTCCTGACCGCTCACTCTTTCCTTCCTGGTTCCTTACCTTGCTCCGTGTCCACGCCCGCTTGTTTAGCCTGCGGTCAACAAGTTCCTTCCTGGTTCCGTGCTTATTCCTGGACATTGTCAACCCTTGCTCCCTGGAATTCTGAACTCTTTCTCTGTCTCCAATCATGGTTCATGCTGGATATAGAGGATCACCAGCCGTACCTGTTCAAGTCCAGGACATCCCGGAAACCTGAGAAACCCACAAAGAAGAAATCGGTGCAGGACAAACAGGTAGGATCGAGTGCTGTGTGTGACAACGATCAGCCATAATATTTTTGTATTTATACAGGGATGCACATCCATACATTTCAGAGGGGCGCTGACCTGTCTGTTGAAACATGCTAGGCCTATTTAAGTCTGACTGCCCCATAACACCCAGTTCTTGTGAGCCGGCCGACATGAATTCAGCAGTGCCTTGGGCATCCACATTTGTAAGTGGGTTTGAGGCCCTTATTACAGAGGGCATCACACTATGATCAGGGGTTTCCCTGTCCCTCTCTACTTGTTCAGGGTCCCTCAGGTTTGGATTTAGCCTGCATACTATTTCTACAACCTCCCTTGTTTCTCCTTCTCAGCCTCTACCTCTTGATAGTAGGCAAAGGTCTGAGCCTTTTGCTCCGCTATCAGGGCTTGACTGGCCTCTATAACCCGCTCTTGAGCTGCCACCTGCTTGTGGAGTCCATTGTTCTCCTCACATTCTTCGTTTATGCCAGTCAGTCCCTGAAGGTCTGACTTCCTTCTCTCCAGATTGGTTTTTAATTTACACATTTCCTGGTATAGGGCCTCTTTGTCCTGATGCAGAGCACCCCTTTTTTTCAGCCAGGTCATCCCTTTGTTGCGTTATGGCTCCTAATTTCTGGCGTTCCTCATCAAATTTAGATTGAAAGTGGAATTCTTTCATAATTAATTTATTACTTTCCTCTTCCAATTCCTTTTGATTATGTAAGATGGTTATTTGTTCTGAACAGGTTCTATTATATTTTAATTGTTGATTCAATTGTTGTTACCTTTTCCTGACACTCCACTTTCAATGCATCTGATTGGAACTCTTGCTCTGCATTATATTGCTGTTGTAAAGCAAAGTCCTATTTTAGCTGTTTGATGTAGTTCTCAACTCTGACCTCAGAATCTTGTCTCTTTTGCAATTTCCCTTCCACTAGTTTCAGCTCAGTCAGGATTTGATTTGAGAGTCAGATTGGTTTTGCGCAAGAGTTCTGTTTTCTTCATATTTTTTCTGCATAATCCCCATATGGAAACATAGGTAGGCTGCTATTCTGACCTTTTTAACCTGATCTTCTTTAATTTTTGGAGTCATGTCCAACTCATTCAAGGTTTGATGTAATAGGCCACCGTCTTGCCACATTTCCATGTCCATGGTGGTGACCTGATGCATAATTTCTTCTAGCCAGACTTCCTCACCTTGCTGTGCCCACTCCCCTCTGACAAATAATTTGTGCAGATGGTGCTGCCTAGCCATGTTTTTCGCTACTGTGGACATTATGGAGAGTGTTGTTTCTTTTTTAATTTATTTATATAATGGTAACCTGTATTTTGTTGCTTTTTGTCTAGTTCGGGCTTGATTTTAATTTATCTTTACACACAGGCCTGATACTTAGAGTCTATGTTTTGGGAGGCACGTCTACAGTTTAACACAGTGTTCTAAGCCCACAAAGTATCACTACCTTGAAGGTTAGCCTGCTGTGTTAAGCTGCCACGGGTGGGAACACTTTCTCAATCCCTGCACAAGCCCCCAATCTGTTAAGAATTCTAATCGGGAGTCACACACCAGACCAGGACTCTTGCCACTAGCCTAGGATGCATGAACTAGGCCGGTGGATAGTAATACAATATTTATTTATTTCGAAAATCCAAATTAAATCACACAATTTAATATTGGGCAGCAATCACCTGTGGGGTGATAATAACACTGTAAGATGATAGAATACACTTAGTTTCACCTTCTTATATAACATACACAAAGCACACATGAATGGGAGCAATTTTACTTTTTGGGTAGATAGCAACCAGTTAATATTTCCCCCTGCAATGCTGCCTCAAACCGCTATCAACCAAATTATTAACCGAATTTTAGATAGACAGTAGCAGCAAGGAATCAGGTAAACTAGGCAGCAAACAGAATTAGAATCCAACCTTTCCCCACAAAATGGGAGGCAAAATCGGATTAAAACCTTTTCTAATTACACAAAATAATACTCGGAATTAGTAAATATTTGTTTTACCTGTGTGGTTGAATACATGAAGTAAATATGAGTATAGCACTATCACAGATGTAAGAAAACTAGCAGACTACGAGCAATGTCCTAACACTGGGCATACAATTCAGAAAATCAACTTGAAAGTGGAAAACACTCTGCAGCCAAATCACACACATAGAAATTGCATTTGCTAATTTACACAGGTTTAAATGTCAAAACGGTTTGAAAAATAGGTCAAAGAGACAAAATCGGAATGCGTTTTTTTATGCTGAGTGACAAATGCACATCACAGGAATAATATGAAAGTGAAAGAGTAACTTTAAATTAATGACAGGATTCTCAATGGGAAAGGAAATTCGGTTTTAAAAATAAAAGCAGTTGACAGAGAAAATTGGTTTAAAAAGGAAAGGACAAGTCTTACAGAAACTATATTTTAGTGGCTGGAAAAGAGAGATGCCGCCGGTGACACAGGTTACTTTGCAAGTGTAACCCCTTTGCGCCGTGTGGCTCTTTATGTGGGAATTCATTTGTTTAATCAAAATGGTACTAAGGACTTACACAAGACAGACATGAGTGGAAGAATGGCGCTAACACTTGGAGATCAAGAACAGGATGCACAGAGAACTCTGACAGTTTTAAGGAGTTCGGCTAAGGCAGTAATGGGATTTGTATGGGATTAGACCTAATACAAGGTAACAGAGCAAGGGTAGCAGTTTTGTGGTTGTTGAGGGAGGGAAAAACTCACAACAAGCACATGAATGGGGTATTTTGGACAGCGCACCAGGTTTCTGGACAGCTAGGCAATACCTGGTCACTGATCACCACGGCGAGTACTCCAAGAAGAAAACAGCTGGGCAAAGGTCTGGTCATGGCACAGCAGCACCTCAACTGGATGGAGCGGGTGGCAGGGCAAGCAGGTAACACTGGATATCCCAATGAGGATTCAGCCACATTTCCCCTTTCTCCCTGAGATATTGGGATTTTTTAGTGTTTTTTTTTCTCGATCAATGGTCCTGCCTTAAAAGGGTCAGCTATGCTCTGGCCTGGCAGTGGAATCTGGAATTTTGCAGAGTGAAGATGGAATCTCTGGATGTGCAGGAGGTGGAAAATTCAGAAGAGAGATTGTCTTTTGTCTCTGTGAGACTCTACCTTTTATAAGGCGGATGACATCACAGGATTATACTATGGGGCCGGCTTTGGCTGGACATGCCTCTAACAACTGGATAGGTCAGCCTATGTATGTTGCCTCCTCCCTAGAAGCAGATTGGACAGAAGGAGGGGACTCAGTTTTATGGGGTGTGTTTTTATGAGGTACAGGGCCATCCCACAGTCATTTTTGTCAAAAATCAGTTATGACATAAATTGCACATTTTTACAGTTGTGGCATTTTTGAAAATCACATAGGTGAGTCGCACATTTTATACAGAGAATGGCATTCCGACTCCCAAGTCTGTACTTTGTCATTTCGCCCTCCTAATAATCTTTCACATTTTTCAGTAGGAAATATTTCACCTAAAGTTCTACAATTTTATATATGTGTACCTATTATCACACAGAATGCTTGCATTAAATTTCAAAGTTGCATCAAGTATACCTTTACCACGATTTACATATTTCTGCCGTTTGCGTCTCCTACATGCTAGGGAAAGCCACAATATCTTGTTTTAATGCCACAAAAATTACATTTAAACTGTTAAACTTTTGCATTCCTGCGTTCTCCGGTTGCAGAAATAAAGTCTTAAAGTTTATTAATTCAGAACAGTCTTTTGCCCAAAATGGGCCAGCATTGTCTTCGAAATAAGGGCATTTTTTTTCAACCCACAGCCAACTGTCAGGCACCAGCTCTGTGTGCCATGGATTTGTCTTTGAAGCTCCCCAGTTTCAATTGAGGGGAGGTGCTGCTTAAAAAGTCACACCTACGTTTTCCAGAAATCCATTGTACACGGCTGGAGTACTGCCACAGAGTCTGATTAGGGTGTGAAATGCTTCACCCCTGTTTATTCATAGGCCCCATATGCTGGTACACTTGGATGAAGGTAGATCCTGTAGTCAGCGCTTTGACCTGTCGGTTTGAACCTGTCCTGCTGGTTTCACAGTAACTTTATTTATTTATTTATTTATTTCCTGAACCAGAAAGCAAGACTGTTGGCATTAAACATCCTATATATGTTTTCACACAAACCCCCATCACATTTCTATTCAAGGACAGGGCCTTCATTCAACATTTCCCTTTTAAACAGATCTTTCCTTGTTTGTAAAAAGAACCAATTTACATGTGGTTAATTTTTCCTTTGCTGTCACTTTCAAATGCGGTTTTTCCTGGTATCTTCATTCTGAGCATTTCCATGGCCATAGTCAATTTCTACTGAAAAGGAATCTGTTCAAAGCAAGGGTCCATTGAAACTAACATGAGCAAAGAGAGAGAATCTTCTTATGCAGGGTTTATCTGTGATATTTTGTTGCAAAAGTAAAGCATTTAATTTAATTTGTAAGAAGTCATGCTTTAAGTGTGTTGTAGAATCCATGAAAGATTCCACAGAATCGGCACCGACACTGACAAATCAGGAACCCACGGTATTTGCTCAACAAGAACTACACCCAGCTGGTTTCTGTCAATTTCATGGTGGAGGAAAATACCTTGCTTCATTTGGAACGCAAGAAATGTAGAAAGTCTCTAAATGCTGAACTCTTTGACGAGGCTTTTGATGTATTTAATTCCCGAGACTCTTTGACTTTGAACGTTCCTGCATTGCTGACTTCTCACTAGCTCTGTATCTTTAATTTACTTTAGTAAATCCTTGATAATGATAACGTTTTCTATGTCACTTCCTGTAAGCCACAATCCATTGCAATGGCTAGACCTGGGACGGTGATACCTTACTGGATGTGGTTGTGTTTACCCTACTTTTCGGTTCCCTGAGTTCTCTCCACATATATCTTTCTTCCCTTCCATAGTCTTAACCCCTGCCGGGCATGAAGCCATGTTGCAGTGATCGGCTGACTTACATATTTCCAATAAGTTAACAGATGCATAAATAGTCAGATGCACATACGAGGCAAGGCAGAAACACATGCGTTATCCCTCAGTGGAGACTTCCATTTGAGTGAAGCACAGTGCACACATCAAAGTTGGCTAAAGCAAGTGGTGATCCTAAAACCAGAGTCCAGCTTTTGAGGAATTTCGTGGCTTTGAGCAGTCTACAGTGCTAAGTGTGCGAACTGTGATTTTTAGAGGTTCTCTTGTCCTTTATTTACAGATAGCAAGCACAAATGGATCATGATATTAACAGGTTGTAATATGTTCTCCCCTTTAAATATGGTGCCAGCGTCCTATTCTCATCCAGTGCAAGGTAGCTTGTTGTTTGGCACTGCACTAGGTGCTTATCCGGCAGGTCTGCACCAGTTGTGACAACTCTGTTGAAGAATCTTACTATGTTGCATGTTGTATATACAAATCTTAATTGCTAGATTTATATTAACCAAATAAATAAATAAATAAATAAATAAATAAATAAATAAATAAATAAAATCTTTCCATAGAGTGGGTTAGTGTCTGGAGGAAGTGGGTCTCTGAATGTCTCAGAACTGGCTGCAGCTAAAACGTAGTAAGACCAAAGTAGCTTTGTTTGGACTCAAACATCTTCTAAGAAAGGAATCCAAGTGTCCCTCCCTCCCTACTCGTTTTATGGGTTCAAGTTGTAGCTATTCTTCTAAGATTAAGACCCTGGGCTACATCTGACAATCCAACATAGTCTGCAAAAGCCAGGAGGGAGCAAAGCTACAGTCCATAGTCTACTCCTTGCACCTGCTGCGCCTTGCCGTGCCGTACATTCCACAACAAGATCATGGGATTGTAGTTGGGAAACTAATCAACTACTGACTTGATTACGGAAATAACATGCTAATGCAGCAGTCAGATTAATCTTTAAAGCCCCCAAACCAAACCCCATCTCAGCTTTGTTGCGCCTTCTCTCCACTTGCTTCCGGCTAAGGAGAGAATTGATTTTAAGATCCTTTGTTTGGTCTTTAAATGTATAAAACATCTGGCTCCTATACACCTGGCTTAGAAGCTGACCGGGTAACATCCCAACCAACCTTTGTGCTCGGCTGGCAAATTGTTACTGGTGGTGCCCTCCTGTATTTGTATTTGTAGAGCTGACAGAGGTTTCGCAGTATGCAGACTAGATTGTGTAATACTCAGCCTTGGGGAATTTAGGAATATCAAAGAGCTGACACAATTTCATAAAACCTTTAAGACATACCTGTTTAAATAACTCATTGAAGTTCCATGTAATAATGTCCCTGCAAAAATGTCTCCTGACAAAAACGTTGCAGTTTTTTGCAGAGTCATTATTACATTGAACATGCGGGGGACACCCCCGCAAACCCCCAAATGTTTTGGAGCAGTGGAGATCCCTGCAACCCGCTCCTATACATAATGTCACCATATATAATGCTGCCAATGGCTTTTCCCAGCAACATTATGTATGGGGTCATTATGCATGGGGACATTATCCATGGGGACATTATGTATGGGGACATTATGCATGGGGACTTTATGCATGGGGACATTATGTATGGGGACATTATGCATGGGGACATTATGCATGGGGACATTATGTATGGGGACATTATTACCTGATACCCTTATTGAGATAGGCTTCTTCTTTGATCCACATCAGCCAACCTGAAAATTGGAACTTGCATGAACACCTGTGCACAGATGCAGTTTATTCTGCTCAGTCCTGCTTCTTATAAGTAGATCAAATCAAATATGTTGTAGTGGTAATGCCAAAGGTTAATGATAATTTGCTAAATAATGGCATTTTATCACTTAATGTACTGTATGCCTGAATACTAACAACCTTATACTATAAAATTCAAATGCAGGTGTAAGGCAAAGTTTGTATGCAGTCCCCTCTGGGAACACTACAAACAACTATGACTACAGGTATAGGCAACCCAATCTTTGGTATAAGTGTGTACTACACAGTTTTGGTAGCGTGTTGAGCAGCCAGACTTATCTCAAGAGGGGAAATGTGAGCTGGAGTGGAGTTACACAAAGATTCACAGTTACAGGTATTCACATAAACTCTTACACTCAAGGTTTCTTGCATAAACAATTAATAATTTATTTATCAGTCAGTTATAAAGCTTTCTTTAGAAGGGAGCAATAAAATAGTAACACACAGATATACTTCAATACTGTACACCTTGAGTTTCTGAATCAGACAAGGCCCTTTTGGGATGGCCCACAGACACAACCTACACCCACAGGTCACTTTAGTAACAAGGGTGCTGTGGACATTAATAGCTTACTGTTGGCATTCAGAATACTCTTTAAAAGTTGGTAAAAGGCCAAAGTTATTAGAACACAAGAGACCACAAATATTCATAAGCAATTCAGATACTATTAGAGTTCACTAGAAGAGTCATTCAATTCAATAGGTTAAGCCAAAGTCAATGGGCAAAAGTCTTGGATAGGATAAAGCGCTTCTGGTAAGTAATGGAAAAGCTTTTGCACAATTTCTTAGGAGTCTTTGATGAAAAAAAGAATCAAATGTAGGGCCACAGGTTGATT